>NW_028225180.1:27865396-28558199 GCF_052327205.1 Somniosus microcephalus | reverse complement strand
GATGGACAGGGAACAGTCTCACTCTCAGCTGGACAGGGAACAGACTCACTCACAGCTGGGCAGGGAACAGTCTCACTCACAGCTGGACAGGGAACAGGCTCACTCACAGCTGGACAAGGGAACAGACTCACTCTCAGAAGGACAGCGAACAGACTCACTCACAGCTGGAAAGGGAGCAGAATCACTCACAGCTAGACAGGGAGCAGACTCACTCACAGCTGGACAGAGAACAGGCTCACTCACAGCTGCACAGGGAAGAGACTCACTCACAGAATGACAGGGAACAGACTCACGCACAGATGGAAAGGGAACAGACTCACTCTCAGCTGGACAGGGAACAGACTCACTCACAGATGGACAGGGAACAGACACACTCACAGCTGGACAGGGTACAGACTCACTCACAGCTGGACAGGGAACAGGCTCACTCACAGCTGGACAGGGAACAGACTCACTCACAGCTGGACAGAGAACAGACACACTCACAGCTAGACAGGGAACAGACTCACTCACAGCTGGACAAGGAACAGACTCACTCACAGCTGGACAGGGAACAGACTCACTCACAACTGGAGAGGGAACAGACACTCTCACAGATGGACAGGGAAAAGACTCACTCACAGATGGACAGGGAACAGACTCACTCACAGCTGGACAGGGAACAGACTCACTCATAGATGGACAGGGAACAGTCTCACTCCTAGCTGGACAGGGAGCAGACTCACTCACAGATGGACAGGGAACAGACTCACTCACAGATGGACAGGGAACAGACTCACTCACAGATGGACAGGGAACAGACTCACTCACAGCTGGACAGGGAACAGACTCACTCAGCTGGACAGGGAACAGGCTCACTCAAAGCTGGACAGGGAACAGACTCACTCACAGCTGGACAGGAACAGACACACTCACAGCTGGACAGGGAACAGACTCACTCACAGCTGGACAAGGAACAGACTCACTCACAGCTGGACAGGGAACAGACTCACTCACAGCTGGACAGGGAACAGACTCACTCACAACTGGACAGGAACAGACTCTCTCACAGATGGACAGGGAACAGACTCACTCACAGCTGGACAGGAACAGGCTCACTCACAGCTGGACAGGGAACAGACTCACTCACAGCTGGACAGGAACAGACACACTCACAGCTGGACAGGGAAAGGACTCACTCACAGCTGGACAAGGAACAGACTCACTCACAGCTGGACAGGGAACAGACTCACTCACAGATGGACAGGGAACAGACTCACTCACAGATGGACAGGGAACAGACACACTCACAGATGGACAGGGAACAGACTCACTCACAGCTGGAAAGGGAACAGACTCACTCTCAGATGGACAGGGAACAGATTCACTCAAAGATGGACAGGGAACAGACTCACTCTCAGCTGGACAGTGAACAGACTCTCTCACAGCTGGACAGGGAACAGATTCACTCCCAGCTGGACAGGTAGCAGACTCACTCACAAATCGACAGGGAACAGACTCACTCACAGCTGGACAGGGAGCAGAATCACTCACAGATGGACAGGTAACAGACTCACTCCCAGCTGGACAGGGAACAGACTCACTCTCAGATGGACAGGGAACAGATTCACTCAAAGATGGACAGGGAACAGGATCACTCACAGCTGGACAGGGAAGAGACTCACTCACACAATGTCAGGGAACAGACTCACTCACAGATGGAAAGGGAACAGTCTCACTCACAGCTGGACAGGGAACAGACTCACTCTCAGCTGGACAGGGAACAGCCTCACTCACAGCTGGACAGGGAGCAGACTCACTCACAGCTGGACAGGGAACAGACTCACTCACAGATGGACAGGGAACAGATTCACTCACAGATGGACAGGGAACAGACTCACTCACAGATGGACAGGGAACAGACTCACTCACAGATGGACAGGGAACAGACTCACTCACAGCTGGACAGGGAACAGACTCACACACAGCTGGACAGGGAACAGGCTCACTCACAGCTGGACAGGGAACAGACTCACTCACAGCTGGACAGGGAACAGACACACTCAAAGCTGGACAGGGAACAGACTCACTCATAGCTGGACCAGGAACAGACTCACTCTCAGATGGACAGGGAACAGACTCACTCACAGCTGGACAGGGAACAGACTCACTCACAGCTGGACAGGGAACAGACACTCTCACAGATGGACAGGGAACAGACTCACGCACAGATGGACAGGGAACAGACTCACTCTCAGCTGGACAGGGAACAGACTCACTCACAGCTGGGCAGGGAACAGTCTCACTCACAGCTGGACAGGGAACAGGCTCACTCACAGCTGGACAGGGAACAGACTCACTCTCAGAAGGACAGCGAACAGACTCACTCACAGCTGGAAAGGGAGCAGAATCACTCACAGCTAGACAGGGAGCAGACTCACTCACAGCTGGACAGAGAACAGGCTCACTCACAGCTGCACAGGGAAGAGACTCACTCACAGAATGACAGGGAACAGACTCACGCACAGATGGAAAGGGAACAGTCTCACTCTCAGCTGGACAGGGAACAGACTCACTCACAGCTGGACAGGGAGCAGACTCACTCACAGATGGACAGGGAACAGACACACTCACAGCTGGACAGGGTACAGACTCACTCCTAGCTGGACAGGGAGCAGACTCACTCACAGATGGACAGGGAACAGACTCACTCACAGATGGACAGGGAACAGACTCACTCACAGATGGACAGGGAACAGACTCACTCACAGCTGGACAGGGAACAGACTCACTCAGCTGGACAGGGAACAGGCTCACTCACAGCTGGACAGGGAACAGACTCACTCACAGCTGGACAGGAACAGACACACTCACAGCTGGACAGGGAACAGACTCACTCACAGCTGGACAAGGAACAGACTCACTCACAGCTGGACAGGGAACAGACTCACTCACAGATGGACAGGGAGCAGAATCACTCACAGATGGACAGAGAACAGACTCACTCCCAGCTGGACAGGGAGCAGACTCACTCACAGATGGACAGGGAACAGACTCACTCACAGATGGACAGGGAACAGACACACTCACAGATGGACAGGGAACAGTCTCACTCACAGCTGGACAGGGAACAGACTCACTCACAGAATGTCAGGGAACAGACTCACTCACAGATGGAAAGGGAACAGTCTCACTCACAGCTGGACAGGGAACAGACTCACTCTCAGCTGGACAGGGAACAGCCTCACTCACAGCTGGACAGGGAGCAGACTCACTCACAGCTGGACAGGGAACAGACTCACTCACAGCTGGACAGGGAACAGACTCGCTCACAGCTGGACAGGGAGCAGACTCACTCACAGATGGACAGGGAACAGACTCACTCACAGCTGGACAGGGAGCAGAATCACTCACAGATGGACAGAGAACAGACTCACTCCCAGCTGGACAGGGAGCAGACTCACTCACAGATGGACAGGGAACAGACTCACTCACAGATGGACAGGGAACAGACACACTCACAGATGGACAGGGAACAGTCTCACTCACAGCTGGACAGGGAACAGACTCACTCTCTGAGTGAATCTGTTCCCTGTCCATCTGAGAGTGAGTCTGTTCCCTGTCCATCTAAGATGGACAGGGAACAGATTCACTCTCAGCTGGACAGTGAACAGACTCTCTCACAGCTGGACAGGGAACAGATTCACTCCCAGCTGGACAGGGAGCAGACTCACTCACAAATGGACAGGGAACAGACTCACTCACAGCTGGACAGGGAGCAGAATCACTCACAGATGGACAGGTAACAGACTCACTCTCAGAAGGACAGCGAACAGACTCACTCACAGCTGGAAAGGGAACAGACTCACTCACAGCTGGACAGGGAACAGGCTCACTCACAGCTGGACAGGGAACAGACTCACTCACAGCTGGACAGGAACAGACACACTCACAGCTGGACAGGGAAAGGACTCACTCACAGCTGGACAAGGAACAGACTCACTCACAGCTGGACAGGGAACAGACTCACTCACAGATGGACAGGGAACAGACTCACTCACAGATGGACAGGGAACAGACACACTCACAGATGGACAGGGAACAGACTCACTCACAGCTGGAAAGGGAACAGACTCACTCTCAGATGGACAGGGAACAGATTCACTCAAAGATGGACAGGGAACAGACTCACTCTCAGCTGGACAGTGAACAGACTCTCTCACAGCTGGACAGGGAACAGATTCACTCCCAGCTGGACAGGTAGCAGACTCACTCACAAATCGACAGGGAACAGACTCACTCACAGCTGGACAGGGAGCAGAATCACTCACAGATGGACAGGTAACAGACTCACTCCCAGCTGGACAGGGAACAGACTCACTCTCAGATGGACAGGGAACAGATTCACTCAAAGATGGACAGGGAACAGGATCACTCACAGCTGGACAGGGAAGAGACTCACTCACACAATGTCAGGGAACAGACTCACTCACAGATGGAAAGGGAACAGTCTCACTCACAGCTGGACAGGGAACAGACTCACTCTCAGCTGGACAGGGAACAGCCTCACTCACAGCTGGACAGGGAGCAGACTCACTCACAGCTGGACAGGGAACAGACTCACTCACAGATGGACAGGGAACAGATTCACTCACAGATGGACAGGGAACAGACTCACTCACAGATGGACAGGGAACAGACTCACTCACAGATGGACAGGGAACAGACTCACTCACAGCTGGACAGGGAACAGACTCACACACAGCTGGACAGGGAACAGGCTCACTCACAGCTGGACAGGGAACAGACTCACTCACAGCTGGACAGGGAACAGACACACTCAAAGCTGGACAGGGAACAGACTCACTCATAGCTGGACCAGGAACAGACTCACTCTCAGATGGACAGGGAACAGACTCACTCACAGCTGGACAGGGAACAGACTCACTCACAGCTGGACAGGGAACAGACACTCTCACAGATGGACAGGGAACAGACTCACTCACAGATGGACAGGGAACAGACTCACTCTCAGCTGGACAGGGAACAGACTCACTCACAGCTGGGCAGGGAACAGTCTCACTCACAGCTGGACAGGGAACAGGCTCACTCACAGCTGGACAGGGAACAGACTCACTCTCAGCTGGACAGGGAACAGCCTCACTCACAGCTGGACAGGGAGCAGACTCACTCACAGCTGGACAGGGAACAGACTCACTCACAGCTGGACAGGGAACAGACTCGCTCACAGCTGGACAGGGAGCAGACTCACTCACAGATGGACAGGGAACAGACTCACTCACAGCTGGACAGGGAGCAGAATCACTCACAGATGGACAGAGAACAGACTCACTCCCAGCTGGACAGGGAGCAGACTCACTCACAGATGGACAGGGAACAGACTCACTCACAGATGGACAGGGAACAGACACACTCACAGATGGACAGGGAACAGTCTCACTCACAGCTGGACAGGGAACAGACTCACTCTCTGAGTGAATCTGTTCCCTGTCCATCTGAGAGTGAGTCTGTTCCCTGTCCATCTAAGATGGACAGGGAACAGATTCACTCTCAGCTGGACAGTGAACAGACTCTCTCACAGCTGGACAGGGAACAGATTCACTCCCAGCTGGACAGGGAGCAGACTCACTCACAAATGGACAGGGAACAGACTCACTCACAGCTGGACAGGGAGCAGAATCACTCACAGATGGACAGGTAACAGACTCACTCTCAGAAGGACAGCGAACAGACTCACTCACAGCTGGAAAGGGAACAGACTCACTCACAGCTGGACAGGGAACAGGCTCACTCACAGCTGGACAGGGAACAGACTCACTCACAGCTGGACAGGAACAGACACACTCACAGCTGGACAGGGAAAGGACTCACTCACAGCTGGACAAGGAACAGACTCACTCACAGCTGGACAGGGAACAGACTCACTCACAGATGGACAGGGAACAGACTCACTCACAGATGGACAGGGAACAGACACACTCACAGATGGACAGGGAACAGACTCACTCACAGCTGGAAAGGGAACAGACTCACTCTCAGATGGACAGGGAACAGATTCACTCAAAGATGGACAGGGAACAGACTCACTCTCAGCTGGACAGTGAACAGACTCTCTCACAGCTGGACAGGGAACAGATTCACTCCCAGCTGGACAGGTAGCAGACTCACTCACAAATCGACAGGGAACAGACTCACTCACAGCTGGACAGGGAGCAGAATCACTCACAGATGGACAGGTAACAGACTCACTCCCAGCTGGACAGGGAACAGACTCACTCTCAGATGGACAGGGAACAGATTCACTCAAAGATGGACAGGGAACAGGATCACTCACAGCTGGACAGGGAAGAGACTCACTCACACAATGTCAGGGAACAGACTCACTCACAGATGGAAAGGGAACAGTCTCACTCACAGCTGGACAGGGAACAGACTCACTCTCAGCTGGACAGGGAACAGCCTCACTCACAGCTGGACAGGGAGCAGACTCACTCACAGCTGGACAGGGAACAGACTCACTCACAGATGGACAGGGAACAGATTCACTCACAGATGGACAGGGAACAGACTCACTCACAGATGGACAGGGAACAGACTCACTCACAGATGGACAGGGAACAGACTCACTCACAGCTGGACAGGGAACAGACTCACACACAGCTGGACAGGGAACAGGCTCACTCACAGCTGGACAGGGAACAGACTCACTCACAGCTGGACAGGGAACAGACACACTCAAAGCTGGACAGGGAACAGACTCACTCATAGCTGGACCAGGAACAGACTCACTCTCAGATGGACAGGGAACAGACTCACTCACAGCTGGACAGGGAACAGACTCACTCACAGCTGGACAGGGAACAGACACTCTCACAGATGGACAGGGAACAGACTCACTCACAGATGGACAGGGAACAGACTCACTCTCAGCTGGACAGGGAACAGACTCACTCACAGCTGGGCAGGGAACAGTCTCACTCACAGCTGGACAGGGAACAGGCTCACTCACAGCTGGACAGGGAACAGACTCACTCTCAGAAGGACAGCGAACAGACTCACTCACAGCTGGAAAGGGAGCAGAATCACTCACAGCTAGACAGGGAGCAGACTCACTCACAGCTGGACAGAGAACAGGCTCACTCACAGCTGCACAGGGAAGAGACTCACTCACAGAATGACAGGGAACAGACTCACGCACAGATGGAAAGGGAACAGTCTCACTCTCAGCTGGACAGGGAACAGACTCACTCACAGCTGGACAGGGAGCAGACTCACTCACAGATGGACAGGGAACAGACACACTCACAGCTGGACAGGGTACAGACTCACTCCTAGCTGGACAGGGAGCAGACTCACTCACAGATGGACAGGGAACAGACTCACTCACAGATGGACAGGGAACAGACTCACTCACAGATGGACAGGGAACAGACTCACTCACAGCTGGACAGGGAACAGACTCACTCAGCTGGACAGGGAACAGGCTCACTCACAGCTGGACAGGGAACAGACTCACTCACAGCTGGACAGGAACAGACACACTCACAGCTGGACAGGGAACAGACTCACTCACAGCTGGACAAGGAACAGACTCACTCACAGCTGGACAGGGAACAGACTCACTCACAGATGGACAGGGAGCAGAATCACTCACAGATGGACAGAGAACAGACTCACTCCCAGCTGGACAGGGAGCAGACTCACTCACAGATGGACAGGGAACAGACTCACTCACAGATGGACAGGGAACAGACACACTCACAGATGGACAGGGAACAGTCTCACTCACAGCTGGACAGGGAACAGACTCACTCACAGAATGTCAGGGAACAGACTCACTCACAGATGGAAAGGGAACAGTCTCACTCACAGCTGGACAGGGAACAGACTCACTCTCAGCTGGACAGGGAACAGCCTCACTCACAGCTGGACAGGGAGCAGACTCACTCACAGCTGGACAGGGAACAGACTCACTCACAGCTGGACAGGGAACAGACTCGCTCACAGCTGGACAGGGAGCAGACTCACTCACAGATGGACAGGGAACAGACTCACTCACAGCTGGACAGGGAGCAGAATCACTCACAGATGGACAGAGAACAGACTCACTCCCAGCTGGACAGGGAGCAGACTCACTCACAGATGGACAGGGAACAGACTCACTCACAGATGGACAGGGAACAGACACACTCACAGATGGACAGGGAACAGTCTCACTCACAGCTGGACAGGGAACAGACTCACTCTCTGAGTGAATCTGTTCCCTGTCCATCTGAGAGTGAGTCTGTTCCCTGTCCATCTAAGATGGACAGGGAACAGATTCACTCTCAGCTGGACAGTGAACAGACTCTCTCACAGCTGGACAGGGAACAGATTCACTCCCAGCTGGACAGGGAGCAGACTCACTCACAAATGGACAGGGAACAGACTCACTCACAGCTGGACAGGGAGCAGAATCACTCACAGATGGACAGGTAACAGACTCACTCTCAGAAGGACAGCGAACAGACTCACTCACAGCTGGAAAGGGAACAGACTCACTCTCAGATGGACAGGGAACAGATTCACTCAAAGATGGACAGGGAACAGACTCACTCTCAGCTGGACAGTGAACAGACTCTCTCACAGCTGGACAGGGAACAGATTCACTCCCAGCTGGACAGGGAGCAGACCCTCTCACAAATGGACAGGGAACAGACTCACTCACAGCTGGACAGGGAGCAGAATCACTCACAGATGGACAGGTAACAGACTCACTCCCAGCTGGACAGGGAACAGACTCACTCTCAGATGGACAGGGAACAGATTCTCTCAAAGATGGACAGGGAACAGGATCACTCACAGCTGGACAGGGAAGAGACTCACTCACAGAATGTCAGGGAACAGACTCACTCACAGATGGAAAGGGAACAGTCTCACTCACAGCTGGACAGGGAACAGACTCACTCTCAGCTGGACAGGGAACAGCCTCACTCACAGCTGGACAGGGAGCAGACTCACTCACAGCTGGACAGGGAACAGACTCACTCACAGATGGACAGGGAACAGACTCACTCACAGATGGACAGGGAACAGACTCACACACAGATGGACAGGGAACAGTCTCACTCACAGATGGACAGGGAACAGACTCACTCACAGCTGGACAGGGAACAGACTCACTCACAGCTGGACAGGGAACAGACTCACTCACAGATGGACAGGGAACAGACACACTCACAGCTGGACAGGGAACAGACTCACTCACAGCTGGACAAGGAACAGACTCACTCTCAGATGGACAGGGAACAGACTCATGCACAGCTGGACAGGGAACAGACGCACTCACACCTGGACAGGGAACAGACTCACTCACAGCTGGACAGGGAACAGACTCTCTCACAGATGGACAGGGAACAGACTCACTCACAGATGGACAGGGAACAGACTCACTCACAGCTGGACAGGGAGCAGACTCACTCACAGATGGACAGGGAACAGACTCACTCACAGCTGGACAGGGAGCAGAATCACCCACAGATGGGCAGGGAACAGACTCACTCCCAGCTGGACAGGGAGCAGACTCACTCACAGATGGACAGGGAACAGACTCACTCACAGATGGACAGGGAACAGACTCACTCACAGATGGACAGGGAACAGACTCACTCACAGCTGGACAGAGAACAGACTCACTCACAGCTGGACAGGGAACAGACTCACTCACAGCTGGACAGGGAATAGACTCACTCACAGCTGGACAGGGAACAGGCTCACTCACAACTGGACAGGGAACAGACTCACTCACAGCTGGACAGGGAACAGACACACTCACAGCTGGACAGGGAACAGACTAACTCACAGCTGGACAAGGAATAGACTCACTCTCAGATGGACAGGGAACAGACTCACTCACAGCTGGACAGGGAACAGACTCGCTCACAGCTGGACAGGGAGCAGACTCACTCACAGATGGACAGGGAACAGACTCACTCACAGCTGGACAGGGAGCAGAATCACTCACAGATGGACAGAGAACAGACTCACTCCCAGCTGGACAGGGAGCAGACTCACTCACAGATGGACACGGAACAGACTCACTCACAGATGGACAGGGAACAGACACACTCACAGATGGACAGGGAACAGTCTCACTCACAGCTGGACAGGGAACAGACTCACTCTCAGATGGACAGGGAACAGATTCACTCAAAGATGGACAGGGAACAGATTCACTCTCAGCTGGACAGTGAACAGACTCTCTCACAGCTGGACAGGGAACAGATTCACTCCCAGCTGGACAGGGAGCAGACTCACTCACAAATGGACAGGGAACAGACTCACTCACAGCTGGACAGGGAGCAGAATCACTCACAGATGGACAGGTAACAGACTCACTCCCAGCTGGACAGGGAACAGACTCTCAGATGGACAGGGAACAGATTCACTCAAAGATGGACAGGGAACAGGATCACTCACAGCTGGACAGGGAAGAGACTCACTCACAGAATGTCAGGGAACAGACTCACTCACAGATGGAAAGGGAACAGACTCACTCACAGCTGGACAGGGAACAGACTCAGTCTCAGCTGGACAGGGAACAGCCTCACTCACAGCTGGACAGGGAGCAGACTCACTCAGAGCTGGACAGGGAACAGACTCACTCACAGATGGACAGGGAACAGACTCACTCACAGATGGACAGGGAACAGACTCACTCACAGCTGGACAGGGAACAGACTCACACACAGCTGGACAGGGAGCAGGCTCACTCACAGCTGGACAGGGAACAGACTCACTCACAGCTGGACAGGGAACAGACACACTCACAGCTGGACAGGGAACAGACTCACTCATAGCTGGACCAGGAACAAACTCACTCTCAGATGGACAGGGAACAGACTCACTCACAGCTGGACAGGGAACAAACTCACTCACAGCTGGACAGGGAACAGACTCTCTCACAGATGGACAGGGAACAGACTCACTCACAGATGGACAGGGAACAGACTCACTCTCAGCTGGACAAGGAACAGACTCATTCACAGCTGAACAGGGAACAGTCTCACTCACAGCTGGACAGGGAACAGGCTCACTCACAGCTGGACAGGGAACAGACTCACTCTCAGAAGGACAGGGAACAGACTCACTCACAGCTGGAAAGGGAGCAGAATCACTCACAGCTAGACAGGGAGCAGACTCACTCACAGCTGGACAGAGAACAGGCTCACTCACAGCTGCACAGGGAAGAGACTCACTCACAGAATGACAGGGAACAGACTCACGCACAGATGGAAAGGGAACAGACTCACTCTCAGCTGGACAGGGTACAGACTCACTCACAGCTGGACAGGGAACAGGCTCATTCACAGCTGGACAGGGAACAGAATCACTCACAGCTGGACAAGGAACAGACTCACTCACAGATGGACAGGGAACAGACTCAGTCACAGCTGGACAGGGAGCAGAATCACTCACAGATGGACAGGGAACAGTCTCACTCCTAGCTGGACAGGGAGCAGACTCACTCACAGATGGACAGGGAACAGACTCACTCACAGATGGACAGGGAACAGACTCACTCACAGATGGACAGGAAACAGACTCACTCACAGCTGGACAGGGAACAGACTCACTCAGCGGGACAGGGAACAGGCTCACTCACAGCTGGACAGGGAACAGAGTCACTCACAGCTGGACAGGAACAGACACACTCACAGCTGGACAGGGAACAGACTCACTCACAGCTGGACAAGGAACAGACTCACTCACAGCTGGACAGGGAACAGACGCACACACAGCTGGACAGGGAACAGACTCACTCACAACTGGACAGGAACAGACTCTCTCACAGATGGACAGGGAACAGACTCACTCACAGCTGGACAGGGAACAGGCTCACTCACAGCTGGACAGGGAACAGACTCACTCACAGCTGGACAGGAACAGACACACTCACAGCTGGACAGGGAACAGACTCACTCACAGCTGGACAAGTACAGACTCACTCACAGCTGGACAGGGAACAGACTCACTCACAGCTGGGCAGGGAACAGACTCACTCACAGCTGGACAGGAACAGACTCTCTCACAGATGGACAGGGAACAGACTCACTCACAGATGGACAGGGAACAGACTCACTCACAGCTGGACAGGGAGCAGACTCACTCACAGATGGACAGGGAACAGACTCACTCCCAGCTGGACAGGGAACAGACTCACTCTCAGATGGACAGGGAACAGATTCACTCAAAGATGGACAGGGAACAGACTCACTCTCAGCTGGACAGGGAACAAACTCTCTCACAGCTGGACAGGGAACAGATTCACTCACAGATGGATAGGGAACAGAATCAGTCACAGCTGGAGAGAGAACAGAATCACTCACAGCTGGACAGAGAACAGATTCACTCACAGATGGATAGGGAACAGACTCACTCACAGATGGACAGGGAACAGACTCACTCTCAGATAGAAAGGGAACAGATTCACTCAAAGATGGACAGGGAACAGACTCTCTCACAGATGGACAGGGAACAGACTCACTCACAGATGGACAGGGAACAGACTCACTCACAGATGGACAGGGAACAGACTCACTCTCAGCTGGACAGGGAACAGACTCACCCACAGCTGGTCAGGGAACAGTCTCACTCACAGCTGGACAGGGAACAGGCTCACTCACAGCAGGACAGGGAACAGACTCACTCTCAGAAGGACAGCGAACAGACTCACTCACAGCTGAACAGGGAGCAGACTCACTCACAGCTGGACTGGGAGCTGACTCACTCACAGCTAGACAGAGAACAGGCTCACTCACAGCTGGACAGGGAAAAGACTCACTCTCAGCTGGACAGGGAACAGACACACTCACAGCTGGACAGGGAGCAGACTCACTCACAGCTGGACAGGGAACAAACTCACTCACAGATAGACAGGGAATAGACTCACTGAGAGATGGACAGGGAACAGACTCACTCACAGATAGACAGGGAACAGACTCACTCACAGCTGGACAGGGAACAGACTCTCTCAGAGATGGACAGGGAACAGACTCACTCACAGATGGACAGGGAACAGACTCACTCACAGCTGGACACGGAGCAGACTCACTCACAAATGGACAGGGAACAGACACACTCACAGCTGGACAGGGAACAGAATCACTCATTGATGGATAGGGAACAGACTCACTCACAGCTGGACAGGGAGCAAACTCACTCACAGATGGACAGGGAACAGGCTCACTCACAGCTGGACAGGGAACAGACTCACTCACAGCTGGACAGGGAACAGACCCACTCACAGCTGGACAGGGAGCAGACTCACTCACAGCTGCACACGGAGCAGACTCACGCACAGATGGACAGCGAACAGACTTACTCACAGCTGGACAGGGAACAGACTCACTCACATCTGGACAGGGAGCAGGCTCACTCACAGCTGGACAGGGAACAGGCTCACTCACAGCTGGACAGGAACAGACTCTCTCACAGCTGGACAGGGAACAGACTCACTCACAGATGGACAGGGAACAGACTCACTCACAGCTGGACAGGGAGCAGACTCACTCACAGATGGACAGGGAACAGACTCACTCTCAGCTGGACAGGGAACAGACTCTCTCACAGCTGGACAGGGAACACATTCACTCACAGATGGAGAGGGAACAGAATCAGTCAAAGCTGGAGAGAGAACAGAATCACTCACAGCTGGAGAGGGAACAGACTCTCTCAGAGATGGACAGGGAACAGACTCACTCACAGATGGACAGGGAACAGACTCACTCACAGCTGGACACGGAGCAGACTCACTCACAGATGGATAGGGAACAGGCTCACTCACAGATGGACAGGGAACAGACTCACTCTCAGATGGAAAGGGAACAGATTCACTCAAAGATGGACAGGAACAGACTCTCTCATAGATGGACAGGGAACAGACTCACTCACAGATGGACAGGGAACAGACTCACTCACAGATGGAAAGGGAACAGACTCACTCTCAGAGGGACAGGGAACAGACTCACTCACAGCTGGACAGGGAACAGACTCACTCACAGCTGGACAGGGAAAAGACTCACTCTCTGCTGTAGAGGGAACAGACTCACTCACAGATGGACAGGGAACAGACTCACTCTCAGCTGGACATGGAACAGACTCACTCACAGCTGGGCAGGGAACAGCCTCACTCACAGCTGGACAGGGAACAGGCTCACTCACAGCTGGACAGGGAGCAGACACACTCTCAGAAGGACAGCGAACAGACTCACTCACAGCTGGACAGGGAGCAGACGCACTCACATCTGGACTGGGAAGAGACTCACTCTCAGCTGGACAGGGATCAGACACACTCACAGCTGGACAGGGAGCAGACTCACACAGCTGGACAGGGAACAGGCTCACTCACAGCTGGACAGGGAAGAGACTCACTCACAGAATGACAGGGAACAGACTCACTCACAGATGGAAAGGGAACAGACTCACTCACAGCTAGACAGAGAACAGGCTCACTCACAGCTGGACAGGGAAGAGACTCACTCACAGAATGACAGGGAACAGACTCACTCACAGATGGAAAGGGAACAGACTCACTCACAGCTGGACAGGGAAGAGACTCACTCTCAGCTGGACAGGGATCAGACACACTCACAGCTGGACAGGGAGCAGACTCACTCACAGCTGGACAGGGAACAGACTCACTCACAGATAGACAGGGAACAGGCTCACTCACAGATGGACAGGGAACAGACTCACTCAAAGCTGGACAGGGAACAGACTCACTCACATCTGGACAGGGAACAGGCTCACTCACAGCTGGACAGGGAACAGACTCACTCACAGATGGACAAGGAACAGAGACACTCACAGCTGGACAGGGAACAGACTCACTCACAGCTGGACAAGGAACAGACTCACTCTCAGATGGACAGGGAACAGACTCTCTCAGAGATGGACAGGGAACAGACTCACTCACAGATGGACAGGGAACAGACTCACTCACAGCTGGACACGGAGCAGACTCACTCACAGATGGACAGGGAACAGACACACTCACAGCTGGACAAGAAGCAGAATCACTCATTAATGGACAGGGAACAGACTCACTCCCAGCATGACAGGGAGCAGACTCACTCACAGATGGACAGGGAACAGACTCACTCACAGATGGACAGGGAACAGACTCACTCACAGCTGGACAGGGAACAGACTCACTCACAGCTGGGCAGGGAACAGACTCACTCACAGCTGGACAGGAACAGACACTCTCACAGATGGACAGGGAACAGACTCACTCACAGATGGACAGGGAACAGACTCACTCACAGCTGGACAGGGAGCAGACTCACTCACAGATGGACAGGGAACAGATTCACTCAAGATGGACAGGGAACAGACTCACTCTCAGCTGGACAGGGAACAGACTCTCTCACAGCTGGACAGGGAGCAGATTCACTCACAGATGGATAGGGAACAGAATCAGTCACAGCTGGAGAGAGAACAGAATCACTCACAGCTGGACAGAGAACAGATTCACTCACAGATGGATAGGGAACAGACTCACTCACAGATGGACAGGGAACAGACTCACTCTCAGATAGAAAGGGAACAGATTCACTCAAAGATGGACAGGGAACAGACTCTCTCACAGATGGACAGGGAACAGACTCACTCACAGATGGACAGGGAACAGACTCACTCTCAGCTGGACAGGGAACAGACTCACTCACAGCTGGGCAGGGAACAGTCTCACTCACAGCTGGACAGGGAACAGGCTCACTCACAGCTGGACAGGGAACAGACTCACTCTCAGAAGGACAGCGAACAGACTCACTCACAGCTGGACAGGGAGCAGACTCACTCACAGCTGGACTGGGAGCAGACACACTCACAGCTAGACAGAGAACAGGCTCACTCACAGCTGGACAGGGAAAAGACTCATTCTCAGCTGGACAGGGAACAGACACACTCACAGCTGGACAGGGAGCAGACTCACTCACAGCTGGACAGGGAACAGACTCACTCACAGATAGACAGGGAATAGACTCACTCACAGATGGACAGGGAACAAACTCACTCACAGCTGGACAGGGAACAGACTCACTCACATCTGGACAGGGAACAGGCTCACTCAC
Organism: Somniosus microcephalus; assembly: GCF_052327205.1. Classification (NCBI taxonomy): domain Eukaryota; kingdom Metazoa; phylum Chordata; class Chondrichthyes; order Squaliformes; family Somniosidae; genus Somniosus; species Somniosus microcephalus. The sequence goes on along the minus strand of NW_028225180.1, from coordinate 28,542,084 downwards.
AGCTGGACAGGGAACAGACTCACTCACAGCTGGACAGGGTACAGACACACTCACAGCTGGACAGGGAACAGACTCACTCACAGCTGGACAAGGAACAGACTCACTCTCAGATGGACAGGGAACAGACTCACTCACAACTGGACAGGGAACAGACTCTCTCTTGAGATGGACAGGGAACAGACTCACTCACAGATGGACAGGGAACAGACTCACTCACAGCTGGACACGGAGCAGACTCACTCACAAATGGACAGCGAACAGACACACTCACAGCTGGACAGGGAACAGAATCACTCATTGATGGATAGGGAACAGACTCACTCACAGCTGGACAGGGAGCAGACTCACTCACAGATGGACAGGGAACAGACTCACGCACTGAAGGACAGGGAACAGACTCACTCACAGCTGGACAGGGAACAGACTCACTCACATCTGGACAGGGAACAGGCTCACTCACAGCTGGACAGGGAACAGACTCACTCACAGCTGGACAGGGAACAGACTCACTCACAGCTGGACAGTGAACAGACTCTCTCAGAGATGGACAGGGAACAGACTCACTCACAGATGGACAGGGAACAGACTCACTCACAGCTGGACACGGAGCAGACTCACTCACAGATGGACAGGGAGCAGACTCACGCACAGATGGACAGCGAACAGACTTACTCACAGCTGGACAGGGAACAGACTCACTCACATCCGGACAGGGAAGAGGCTCACTCACAGCTGGACAGGGAACAGGCTCACTCACAGCTGGACAGGAACAGACTCTCTCACAGATGGACAGTAAACAGACTCACTCACAGATGGACAGGGAACAGACTCACTCACAGCTGGACAGGGAGCAGACTCACTCACAGATGGACAGGGAACAGACTCACTCTCAGCTGGACAGGGAACAGACTCTCTCACAGCTGGACAGGGAACACATTCACTCACAGATGGAGAGGGAACAGAATCAGTCAAAGCTGGAGAGAGAACAGAATCACTCACAGCTGGAGAGGGAACAGACTCTCTCAGAGATGGACAGGGAACAGACTCACTCACAGATGGACAGGGAACAGACTCACTCACAGCTGGACACGGAGCAGACTCACTCACAGATGGATAGGAAACAGGCTCACTCACAGATGGACAGGGAACAGACTCACTCTCAGATAGAAAGGGAACAGATTCACTCAAAGATGGACAGGGAACAGACTCTCTCATAGATGGACAGGGAACAGACTCACTCACAGATTGACAGGGAACAGACTCACTCACAGATGGAAAGGGAACAGACTCACTCTCAGAGGGACAGGGAACAGACTCACTCACAGCTGGACAGGGAACAGACTCACTCACAGCTGGACAGGGAACAGACTAACTCACAGATGGACAGGGAACAGACTCACTCACAGATGGAAAGGGAACAGACTCTCAGCTGGACAGGGAACAGACTCACTCACAGCTGGACTGGGAGCAGACACACTCACAGCTAGACAGAGAACAGGCTCACTCACAGCTGGACAGGGAAAAGACTCATTCTCAGCTGGACAGGGAACAGACACACTCACAGCTGGACAGGGAGCAGACTCACTCACAGCTGGACAGGGAACAGACTCACTCACAGATAGACAGGGAATAGACTCACTCACAGATGGACAGGGAACAAACTCACTCACAGCTGGACAGGGAACAGACTCACTCACATCTGGACAGGGAACAGGCTCACTCACAGCTGGACAGGGAACAGACTAACTCACAGCTGGACAGGGTACAGACACACTCACAGCTGGACAGGGAACAGACTCACTCACAGCTGGACAAGGAACAGACTCACTCTCAGATGGACAGGGAACAGACTCACTCACAACTGGACAGGGAACAGACTCTCTCTTGAGATGGACAGGGAACAGACTCACTCACAGATGGACAGGGAACAGACTCACTCACAGCTGGACACGGAGCAGACTCACTCACAAATGGACAGCGAACAGACACACTCACAGCTGGACAGGGAACAGAATCACTCATTGATGGATAGGGAACAGACTCACTCACAGCTGGACAGGGAGCAGACTCACTCACAGATGGACAGGGAACAGACTCACGCACTGAAGGACAGGGAACAGACTCACTCACAGCTGGACAGGGAACAGACTCACTCACATCTGGACAGGGAACAGGCTCACTCACAGCTGGACAGGGAACAGACTCACTCACAGCTGGACAGGGAACAGACTCACTCACAGCTGGACAGTGAACAGACTCTCTCAGAGATGGACAGGGAACAGACTCACTCACAGATGGACAGGGAACAGACTCACTCACAGCTGGACACGGAGCAGACTCACTCACAGATGGACAGGGAGCAGACTCACGCACAGATGGACAGCGAACAGACTTACTCACAGCTGGACAGGGAACAGACTCACTCACATCCGGACAGGGAAGAGGCTCACTCACAGCTGGACAGGGAACAGGCTCACTCACAGCTGGACAGGAACAGACTCTCTCACAGATGGACAGTAAACAGACTCACTCACAGATGGACAGGGAACAGACTCACTCACAGCTGGACAGGGAGCAGACTCACTCACAGATGGACAGGGAACAGACTCACTCTCAGCTGGACAGGGAACAGACTCTCTCACAGCTGGACAGGGAACACATTCACTCACAGATGGAGAGGGAACAGAATCAGTCAAAGCTGGAGAGAGAACAGAATCACTCACAGCTGGAGAGGGAACAGACTCTCTCAGAGATGGACAGGGAACAGACTCACTCACAGATGGACAGGGAACAGACTCACTCACAGCTGGACACGGAGCAGACTCACTCACAGATGGATAGGAAACAGGCTCACTCACAGATGGACAGGGAACAGACTCACTCTCAGATAGAAAGGGAACAGATTCACTCAAAGATGGACAGGGAACAGACTCTCTCATAGATGGACAGGGAACAGACTCACTCACAGATTGACAGGGAACAGACTCACTCACAGATGGAAAGGGAACAGACTCACTCTCAGAGGGACAGGGAACAGACTCACTCACAGCTGGACAGGGAACAGACTCACTCACAGCTGGACAGGGAAAAGACTCACTCTCTGCTGTAGAGGGAACAGACTCACTCACAGATGGACAGGGAACAGACTCACTCTCAGCTGGACATGGAACAGACTCACTCACAGCTGGGCAGGGAACAGCCTCACTCACAGCTGGACAGGGAACAGGCTCACTCACAGCTGGACAGGGAGCAGACTCACTCTCAGAAGGACAGCGAACAGACTCACTCACAGCTGGACAGGGAGCAGACGCACTCACAGCTGGACTGGGAGCAGACTCACTCACAGCTAGACAGAGAACAGGCTCACTCACAGCTGGACAGGGAAGAGACTCACTCACAGAATGACAGGGAACAGACTCACTCACAGATGGAAAGGGAACAGACTCACTCACAGCTGGACAGGGAAGAGACTCACTCTCAGCTGGACAGGGATCAGACACACTCACAGCTGGACAGGGAGCAGACTCACTCACAGCTGGACAGGGAACAGACTCACTCACAGATAGACAGGGAACAGGCTCACTCACAGATGGACAGGGAACAGACTCACTCACAGCTGGACAGGGAACAGACTCACTCACATCTGGACAGGGAACAGGCTCACTCACAGCTGGACAGGGAACAGACTCGCTCACAGCTGGACAGGGTACAGAGACACTCACAGCTGGACAGGGAACAGACTCACTCACAGCTGGACAAGGAACAGACTCACTCACAGATGGACAGGGAACAGACTCATTCACAAATGGACAGGGAACAGACTCACCCACAGATGGACAGGGAACAGACTCACTCACAGGTGGACAGGGAACAGACTCACTCACAGATGGACAGGGAACAGACTCACTCACAGGTAGACAGGGAAAAGACTCACTCACAGGTGGACAGGGAACAGACTCACTCACAAATGGACAGGGAACAGACTCACTCTCAAATGGACAGGGAACAGATTCACCCACAGATGGACAGGGAACAGATTCACTCAAAAATGGACTGGGACAAGAGCCACTCACAAGTGGACAGGGAGCAGATACACTCAGAGATGGACAGGGAACTGAATCACTCTCACAAGGACTGGGAATAGATTCACTCACAGATGGACAGGAAAAATTCTCACTCACAGATGGACAAAGAACAGATTCACTCTCAGATGGACAGGGAACAGATTCATTCTCACATACACAGGGAACAGACACACTCTCAGATGGACAGGGATCAATCTCACTCTGAAATGGACAGGGAACATATTCACTCACAGATGGACAGGGAACAGACTCAATCTCTGCTGGACAGGGAACAGATTCACTCACAGATGGACAGGGAACAGATTCACTCACAGATGGAGAGGGAACAGAATCAGTCACAGCTGGAGAGAGAACAGAATCACTCACAGCTGGACAGAGAACAGATTCACTCACAGATGGATAGGGAACAGACTCACTCACAGATGGACAGGGAACAGACTCACTCTCAGATATAAAGGGAACAGATTCACTCAAAGATGGACAGGGAACAGACTCTCTCACAGATGGACAGGGAACAGACTCACTCACAGATGGACAGGGAACAGACTCACTCACAGATGGAAAGGGAACAGACTCACTCCCAGCTGGACAGGGAACAGACTCACTCACAGCTGGGCAGGGAACAGTCTCACTCACAGCTGGACAGGGAACAGGCTCACTCACAGCTGGACAGGGAACAGACTCACTCTCAGAAGGACAGCGAACAGACTCACTCACAGCTGGACAGGGAGCAGACTCCCTCACAGCTGGACTGGGAGCAGACTCACTCACAGCTAGACAGAGAACAGGCTCACTCACAGCTGGACAGGGAAGAGACTCACTCACAGAATGACAGGGAACAGACTCACTCACAGCTGGACAGGAACAGACACACTCACAGCTGGACAGCGAACAGACTCACTCACAGCTGGACACGGAGCAGACTCACTCACAAATGGACAGGGAACAGACACACTCACAGCTGGACAGGGAACAGAATCACTCATTGATGGATAGGGAACAGACTCACTCACAGCTGGACAGGGAGCAAACTCACTCACAGATGGACAGGGAACAGGCTCACTCACAGCTGGACAGGGAACAGACTCACTCACAGCTGGACAGGGAACAGACCCACTCACAGCTGGACAGGGAGCAGACTCACTCACAGATGGACAGGGAACAGACTCACTCACAGCTGCACACGGAGCAGACTCACGCACAGATGGACAGCGAACAGACTTACTCACAGCTGGACAGGGAACAGACTCACTCACATCTGGACAGGGAACAGGCTCACTCACAGCTGGACAGGGAACAGGCTCACTCACAGCTGGACAGGAACAGACTCTCTCACAGCTGGACAGGGAACAGACTCACTCACAGATGGACAGGGAACAGACTCACTCACAGATGGACAGGGAACAGACTCACTCACAGCTGGACACGGAGCAGACTCACTCACAGATGGACAGGGAACAGACTCACTCTCAGATGGAAAGGGAACAGATTCACTCAAAGATGGACAGGAACATACTCTCTCATAGATGGACAGGGAACAGACTCACTCACAGATGGACAGGGAACAGACTCACTCACAGATGGAAAGGGAACAGATTCACTCTCAGAGGGACAGGGAACAGACTCACTCACAGCTGGACAGGGAACAGACTCACTCACAGCTGGACAGGGAAAAGACTCACTCTCTGCTGTAGAGGGAACAGACTCATTCACAGATGGACAGGGAACAGACTCACACTCAGCTGGACATGGAACAGACTCACTCACAGCTGGGCAGGGAACAGCCTCACTCACAGCTGGACAGGGAACAGGCTCACTCACAGCTGGACAGGGAGCAGACACACTCTCAGAAGGACAGCGAACAGACTCACTCACAGCTGGACAGGGAGCAGACGCACTCACATCTGGACTGGGAGCAGACTCACTCACAGCTAGACAGAGAACAGGCTCACTCACAGCTGGACAGGGAAGAGACTCACTCACAGAATGACAGGGAACAGACTCACTCACAGATGGAAAGGGAACAGACTCACTCACAGCTGGACAGGGAAGAGACTCACTCTCAGCTGGACAGGGATCAGTCACACTCACAGCTGGACAGGGAGCAGACTCACTCACAGCTGGACAGGGAACAGACTCACTCACAGATAGACAGGGAACAGGCTCACTCACAGATGGACAGGGAACAGACTCACTCAAAGCAGGACAGGGAACAGACTCACTCACATCTGGACAGGGAACAGGCTCACTCACAGCAGGACAGGGAACAGACTCACTCACAGATGGACAAGGAACAGAGACACTCACAGCTGGACAGGGAACAGACTCACTCACAGCTGGACAAGGAACAGACTCACTCTCAGATGGACAGGGAACAGACTCTCTCAGAGATGGACAGGGAACAGACTCACTCACAGATGGACAGGGAACAGACTCACTCACAGCTGGACACGGAGCAGACTCACTCACAGATGGACAGGGAACAGACACACTCACAGCTGGACAAGAAGCAGAATCACTCATTAATGGACAGGGAACAGACTCACTCCCAGCATGACAGGGAGCAGACTCACTCACAGATGGACAGGGAACAGACTCACTCACAGATGGACAGGGAACAGACTCACTCACAGCTGGACAGGGAACAGACTCACTCACAGCTGGGCAGGGAACAGACTCACTCACAGCTGGACAGGAACAGACACTCTCACAGATGGACAGGGAACAGACTCACTCACAGATGGACAGGGAACAGACTCTCTCACAGCTGGACAGGGAGCAGACTCACTCACAGATGGACAGGGAACAGACTCACTCCCAGCTGGACAGGGAACAGACTCACTCTCAGATGGACAGGGAACAGTTTCACTCAAAGATGGACAGGGAACAGACTCACTCTCAGCTGGACAGGGAACAGACTCTCTCACAGCTGGACAGGGAGCAGATTCACTCACAGATGGATAGGGAACAGAATCAGTCACAGCTGGAGAGAGAAAAGAATCACTCACAGCTGGACAGAGAACAGATTCACTCACAGATGGATAGGGAACAGACTCACTCACAGATGGACAGGGAACAGACTCACTCTCAGATAGAAAGGGAACAGATTCACTCAAAGATGGACAGGGAACAGACTCTCTCACAGATGGACAGGGAACAGACTCACTCACAGATGGACAGGGAACAGACTCACTCACAGATGGACAGGGAACAGACTCACTCTCAGCTGGACAGGGAACAGACTCACTCACAGCTGGGCAGGGAACAGTCTCACTCACAGCTGGACAGGGAACAGGCTCACTCACAGCTGGACAGGGACAGACTCACTCTCAGAAGGACAGCGAACAGACTCACTCACAGCTGGACAGGGAGCAGACTCACTCACAGCTGGACTGGGAGCAGACTCACTCACAGCTAGACAGAGAACAGGCTCACTCACAGCTGGACAGGGAAAAGACTCATTCTCAGCTGGACAGGGAACAGACACACTCACAGCTGGACAGGGAGCAGACTCACTCACAGCTGGACAGGGAACAGACTCACTCACAGATAGACAGGGAATAGACTCACTCACAGATGGACAGGGAACAAACTCACTCACAGCTGGACAGGGAACAGACTCACTCACATCTGGACAGGGAACAGGCTCACTCACAGCTGGACAGGGAACAGACTCACTCACAGCTGGACAGGGTACAGACACACTCACAGCTGGACAGGGAACAGACTCACTCACAGCTGGACAAGGAACAGACTCACTCTCAGATGGACAGGGAACAGACTCACTCACAGCTGGACAGGGAACAGACTCTCTCTTGAGATGGACAGGGAACAGACTCACTCACAGATGGACAGGGAACAGACTCACTCACAGCTGGACACGGAGCAGACTCACTCACAAATGGACAGGGAACAGACACACTCACAGCTGGACAGGGAACAGAATCACTCATTGATGGATAGGGAACAGACTCACTCACAGCTGGACAGGGAGCAGACTCACTCACAGATGGACAGGGAACAGACTCACGCACTGAAGGACAGGGAACAGACTCACTCACAGCTGGACAGGGAACAGACTCACTCACATCTGGACAGGGAACAGGCTCACTCACAGCTGGACAGGGAACAGACTCACTCACAGCTGGACAGGGAACAGACTCACTCACAGCTGGACAGTGAACAGACTCTCTCAGAGATGGACAGGGAACAGACTCACTCACAGATGGACAGGGAACAGACTCACTCACAGCTGGACACGGAGCAGACTCACTCACAGATGGACAGGGAGCAGACTCACGCACAGATGGACAGCGAACAGACTTACTCACAGCTGGACAGGGAACAGACTCACTCACATCCGGACAGGGAAGAGGCTCACTCACAGCTGGACAGGGAACAGGCTCACTCACAGCTGGACAGGAACAGACTCTCTCACAGATGGACAGGGAACAGACTCACTCACAGATGGACAGGGAACAGACTCACTCACAGCTGGACAGGGAGCAGACTCACTCACAGATGGACAGGGAACAGACTCACTCTCAGCTGGACAGGGAACAGACTCTCTCACAGCTGGACAGGGAACACATTCACTCACAGATGGAGAGGGAACAGAATCAGTCAAAGCTGGAGAGAGAACAGAATCACTCACAGCTGGAGAGGGAACAGACTCTCTCAGAGATGGACAGGGAACAGACTCACTCACAGATGGACAGGGAACAGACTCACTCACAGCTGGACACGGAGCAGACTCACTCACAGATGGATAGGAAACAGGCTCACTCACAGATGGACAGGGAACAGACTCACTCTCAGATAGAAAGGGAACAGATTCACTCAAAGATGGACAGGGAACAGACTCACTCACAGATTGACAGGGAACAGACTCACTCACAGATGGAAAGGGAACAGACTCACTCTCAGAGGGACAGGGAACAGACTCACTCACAGCTGGACAGGGAACAGACTCACTCACAGCTGGACAGGGAAAAGACTCACTCTCTGCTGTAGAGGGAACAGACTCACTCACAGATGGACAGGGAACAGACTCACTCTCAGCTGGACATGGAACAGACTCACTCACAGCTGGGCAGGGAACAGCCTCACTCACAGCTGGACAGGGAACAGGCTCACTCACAGCTGGACAGGGAGCAGACTAACTCTCAGAAGGACAGCGAACAGACTCACTCACAGCTGGACAGGGAGCAGACGCACTCACAGCTGGACTGGGAGCAGACTCACTCACAGCTAGACAGAGAACAGGCTCACTCACAGCTGGACAGGGAAGAGACTCACTCACAGAATGACAGGGAACAGACTCACTCACAGATGGAAAGGGAACAGACTCACTCACAGCTGGACAGGGAAGAGACTCACTCTCAGCTGGACAGGGATCCGACACACTCACAGCTGGACAGGGAGCAGACTCACTCACAGCTGGACAGGGAACAGACTCACTCACAGATAGACAGGGAACAGGCTCACTCACAGATGGACAGGGAACAGACTCACTCACAGCTGGACAGGGAACAGACTCACTCACATCTGGACAGGGAACAGGCTCACTCACAGCTGGACAGGGAACAGACTCGCTCACAGCTGGACAGGGTACAGAGACACTCACAGCTGGACAGGGAACAGACTCACTCACAGCTGGACAAGGAACAGACTCACTCTCAGATGGACAGGGAACAGACTCTCTCAGAGATGGACAGGGAACAGACTCACTCACAGATGGACAGGGAACAGACTCACTCACAGCTGGACACGGAGCAGACTCACTCACAGATGGACAGGGAACAGACACACTCACAGCTGGACAAGAAGCAGAATCACTCATTAATGGACAGGGAACAGACTCACTCCCAGCATGACAGGGAGCAGACTCACTCACAGATGGACAGGGAACAGACTCACTCACAGATGGACAGGGAACAGACTCACTCACAGCTGGACAGGGTACAGACTCACTCACAGCTGGACAGGGAACAGACTCACTCACAGATGGACAGGGAACAGACTCACTCACAGATGGACTGGGAACAGACTCACTCACAGATGGACAGGGAACAGACTCACTCACAGCTGGACAGGGAACAGACTCACTCACAGCTGGACAGGGAACAGACTCACTCACAGATGGACAGGGAACAGACTCACGCACAGATGGACAGTGAGCAGACTCACTCACAGCTGGACAGGGAACAGACTCACTCACATCTGGACAGGGAACAGGCTCACTCACAGCTGGACAGGGAACAGACTCACTCACAGCTGGACAGGGAACAGGCACACTCACAGCTGGACAGGGAACAGACTCACTCACAGCTGGACAAGGAACAGACTCACTCTCAGATGGACAGGGAACAGACTCACTCACAGCTGGACAGGGAACAGGCACACTCACAGCTGGACAGGGAACAGACTCACTCACAGCTGGACAAGGAACAGACTCACTCTCAGATGGACAGGGAACAGATGCACTCACAGCTGGACAGGGAACAGACTCACTCACAGCTGGACAGGGAATAGACTCACTCACAGCTGGACAGGGAACAGGCTCACTCACAGCTGGACAGGGAACAGTCTCACTCACAGCTGGACAGGGAACAGGCTCACTCACAGCAGGACAGGGAACAGACTCACTCTCAGAAGGACAGCGAACAGACTCACTCACAGCTGGACAGGGAGCAGACTCCCTCACAGATGGACAGGGAACAGACTCATTCACAAATGGACAGGGAACAGACTCACCCACAGATGGACAGGGAACAGACTCACTCACAGGTGGACAGGGAACAGACTCACTCACAGATGGACAGGGAACAGACTCACTCACAGGTAGACAGGGAAAAGACTCACTCACAGGTGGACAGGGAACAGACTCACTCACAAATGGACAGGGAACAGACTCACTCTCAAATGGACAGGGAACAGATTCACCCACAGATGGACAGGGAACAGATTCACTCAAAAATGGACTGGGACAAGAGCCACTCACAAGTGGACAGGGAGCAGATACACTCAGAGATGGACAGGGAACTGAATCACTCTCACAAGGACTGGGAATAGATTCACTCACAGATGGACAGGAAAAATTCTCACTCACAGATGGACAAAGAACAGATTCACTCTCAGATGGACAGGGAACAGATTCATTCTCACATACTCAGGGAACAGACACACTCTCAGATGGACAGGGATCAATCTCACTCTGAAATGGACAGGGAACATATTCACTCACAGATGGACAGGGAACAGACTCAATCTCTGCTGGACAGGGAACAGATTCACTCACAGATGGACAGGGAACAGATTCACTCACAGATGGAGAGGGAACAGAATCAGTCACAGCTGGAGAGAGAACAGAATCACTCACAGCTGGACAGAGAACAGATTCACTCACAGATGGATAGGGAACAGACTCACTCACAGATGGACAGGGAACAGACTCACTCTCAGATATAAAGGGAACAGATTCACTCAAAGATGGACAGGGAACAGACTCTCTCACAGATGGACAGGGAACAGACTCACTCACAGATGGACAGGGAACAGACTCACTCACAGATGGAAAGGGAACAGACTCACTCCCAGCTGGACAGGGAACAGACTCACTCACAGCTGGGCAGGGAACAGTCTCACTCACAGCTGGACAGGGAACAGGCTCACTCACAGCTGGACAGGGAACAGACTCACTCTCAGAAGGACAGCGAACAGACTCACTCACAGCTGGACAGGGAGCAGACTCCTCACAGCTGGACTGGGAGCAGACTCACTCACAGCTAGACAGAGAACAGGCTCACTCACAGCTGGACAGGGAAGAGACTCACTCACAGAATGACAGGGAACAGACTCACTCACAGATGGAAAGGGAACAAACTCACTCACAGCTGGACAGGGAAAATCTCACTCTCAGCTGGACAGGGAACAGACACACTCACAGCTGGACAGGGAGCAGACTCACTCACAGCTGGACAGGGAACAGACTCACTCACAGATAGACAGGGAAAAGACTCACTCACAGATGGACAGGGAACAGACACACTCACAGCTGGACAGGGAGCAGAATCACTCATTAATGGATAGGGAACAGACTCACTCACAGCTGGACAGGGAGCAGACTCACTCACAGATGGACAGGGAACAGACTCATGCACTGAAGGACAGGGAACAGACTCTCTGACAGCTGGACAGGGAACAGACTCACTCACATCTGGACAGGGAACAGGCTCACTCACAGCTGGACAGGGAACAGACTCACTCACAGCTGGACAGGGAACAGACTCACTCACAGCTGGTCAGGGAACAGTATCAGTCACAGCTGGAGAGAGAACAGAATCACTCACAACTGGACAGAGAACAGACTCTCTCAGAGATGGACAGGGAACAGACTCACTCACAGATGGACAGGGAACAGACTCACTCACAGCTGGACACGGAGCAGACTCACTCACAGATGGACAGGGAACAGACTCACTCACAGATGGACAGGGAACAGACTCACTCACAGATGGAGAGGGAGAAGACTCAATCACAGATGGTCAGGGAACAGACTCACTCTCAGCTGGACAGGGAACAGACTCTCTCACAGCTGGACAGGGAACACATTCACTCACAGATGGAGATGGAACAGAATCAGTCACAGCTGGAGAGAGAACAGAATCACTCACAGCTGGACAGAGAACAGATTCACTCTCAGATAGAAAGGGAACAGATTCACTCAAAGATGGACAGGGAACAGACTCACTCTCAGATGGACAGGGAACAGATTCACTCAAAGATGGACAGGGAACAGACTCACTCTCAGCTGGACAGTGAACAGACTCTCTCACAGCTGGACAGGGAACAGACTCTCTCACAGATGGACAGGGAGCAGACTCACTCACAAATGGACAGGGAACAGACTCACTCACAGCTGGACAGGGAGCAGAATCACTCACAGATGGACAGGTAACAGACTCACTCACAGAATGTCAGGGAACAGACTCACGCACAGATGGAAAGGGAACAGACTCACTCACAGCTGGACAGGGAACAGACTCACTCTCAGCTGGACAGGGAACAGCCTCACTCACAGCTGGACAGGGAGCAGACTCACTCACACCTGGACAGGGAACAGACTCACTCTCAACTGGACAGTGAACAGACTCTCTCACAGCTGGACAGGGAACAGATTCACTCCCAGCTGGACAGGGAGCAGACTCACTCACAAATGGACAGGGAACAGACTCACTCACAGCTGGACAGGGAGCAGAATCACTCACAGATGGACAGGTAACAGACTCACTCACAGAATGTCAGGGAACAGACTCACGCACAGATGGAAAGGGAACAGACTCACTCACAGCTGGACAGGGAACAGACTCACTCTCAGCTGGACAGGGAACAGCCTCACTCACAGCTGGACAGGGAGCAGACTCACTCACACCTGGACAGGGAACAGACTCACTCACAGATGGACAGGGAACAGACTCACTCACAGCTGGACAGTGAACAGACTCACACACAGCCGGACAGGGAACAGGCTCACTCACAGCTGGACAGGGAGCAGACTCACTCACACCTGGACAGGGAACAGACTCACTCACAGATGGACAGGGAACAGACTCACTCACAGCTGGACAGTGAACAGACTCACACACAGCCGGACAGGGAACAGGCTCACTCACAGCTGGACAGGGAACAGACTCACTCTCAGATGGACAGGGAACGGATTCACTCAAAGATGGACAGGGAACAGGATCACTCACAGCTGGACAGGGAAGAGACTCACTCACAGAATGTCAGGGAACAGACTCACTCACAGATGGAAAGGGAACAGACTCACTCACAGCTGGACAGGGAACAGACTCACTCTCAGCTGGACAGGGAACAGCCTCACTCACAGCTGGACAGGGAGCAGACTCACTCTCAGATGGACAGGGAACAGAATCACTCACAGATGGACAGGGAACAGACTCACTCACAGATGGACAGGAAACAGACTCACTCACAGATGGACAGGGAACAGGCTCACTCACAGCTGGACAGGGAACAGACTCACACACAGCCGGACAGGGAACAGGCTAACTCACAGCTGGACAGGGAACAGACTCACTCACAGCTGGACAGGGAACAGACACACTCACAGCTGGCCAGGGAACAGACTCACTCATAGCTGGACAAGGAACAGACTCACTCTCAGATGGACAGGGAACAGACTCACTCACAGCTGGACAGGGAACAGACTCACTCACAGCTGGACAGGGAACAGACTCTCTCACAGCTGGACAGGGAACAGACTCACTCACAGCTGGACAGGGAACAGGCTCACTCACAGCTGGACAGGGAACAAACTCACTCACAGCTGGACAGGGAACAGACACACTTACAGCTGGACAGGGAACAGACTCACTCACAGCTGGACAGGGAACAGACTCACTCACAGATGGACAGGGAGCAGACTCACACACAGCTGGACAGGGAACAGACTCACTCACAGATGGACAGGGAACAGACTCACTCACAGCTGGACAGGGAACAGAATCACTCACAGATGGACAGGGAACAGACTCACTCACAGCTGGACACGGAGCAGACTCACTAACAGATGGACAGGGAACAGACTCACGCACAGATGGACAGGGAACAGACTCACTCACAGCTGGACAGGGAACAGACTCACTCACATCTGGACAGGGAACAGGCTCACTCACAGCTGGACTGGCAACAGACTCACTCACAGCTGGACAGGAATAGACTCTCTCACAGATGGACAGGGAACAGACTCATTCACAGATGGACAGGGAACAGACTCACTCACAGCTGGACAGGGAGCAGACTCACTCACAGATGGACAGGGAACAGACTCACTCTCAGCTGGACAGGGAACAGACTCTCTCACAGCTGGACAGGGAACACATTCACTCACAGATGGAGAGGGAACAGAATCAGTCACAGCTGGAGAGAGAACAGAATCACTCACAGCTGGACAGAGAACAGATTCACTCACAGATGGATAGGGAACAGACTCACTCACAGATGGACAGGGAACAGACTCTCTCATAGATGGACAGGGAACAGACTCACTCACAGATGGACAGGGAACAGACTCACTCACAGATGGACAGGGAACAGACTCACGCACAGATGGACAGGGAACAGACTCACTCACAGCTGGACAGGGAACAGACTCACTCACATCTGGACAGGGAACAGGCTCACTCACAGCTGGACAGGGAACAGACTCACTCACAGCTGGATAGGAACAGACTCACTCACAGATGGAGAGGGAGAAGACTCAATCACAGATGGTCAGGGAACAGACTCACTCTCAGCTGGACAGGGAACAGACTCTCTCACAGCTGGACAGGGAACACATTCACTCACAGATGGAGAGGGAACAGAATCAGTCACAGCTGGAGAGAGAACAGAATCACTCACAGCTGGACAGAGAACAGATTCACTCTCAGATAGAAAGGGAACAGATTCACTCAAAGATGGACAGGGAACAGACTCACTCTCAGATGGACAGGGAACAGATTCACTCAAAGATGGACAGGGAACAGACTCACTCTCAGCTGGACAGTGAACAGACTCTCTCACAGCTGGACAGGGAACAGACTCTCTCACAGATGGACAGGGAGCAGACTCACTCACAAATGGACAGGGAACAGACTCACTCACAGCTGGACAGGGAGCAGAATCACTCACAGATGGACAGGTAACAGACTCACTCACAGAATGTCAGGGAACAGACTCACGCACAGATGGAAAGGGAACAGACTCACTCACAGCTGGACAGGGAACAGACTCACTCTCAGCTGGACAGGGAACAGCCTCACTCACAGCTGGACAGGGAGCAGACTCACTCACACCTGGACAGGGAACAGACTCACTCACAGATGGACAGGGAACAGACTCACTCACAGCTGGACAGGGAACAGACTCACACACAGCCGGACAGGGAACAGGCTCACTCACAGCTGGACAGGGAACAGACTCACTCACAGCTGGACAGGGAACAGACACACTCACAGCTGGCCAGGGAACAGACTCACTCATAGCTGGACAAGGAACAGACTCACTCTCAGATGGACAGGGAACAGACTCACTCACAGCTGGACAGGGAGCAGAATCACTCACAGATGGACAGGTAACAGACTCACTCCCAGCTGGACAGGGAACAGACTCACTCTCAGATGGACAGGGAACGGATTCACTCAAAGATGGACAGGGAACAGGATCACTCACAGCTGGACAGGGAAGAGACTCACTCACAGAATGTCAGGGAACAGACTCACTCACAGATGGAAAGGGAACAGACTCACTCACAGCTGGACAGGGAACAGACTCACTCTCAGCTGGACAGGGAACAGCCTCACTCACAGCTGGACAGGGAGCAGACACACTCACACCTGGACAGGGAACAGACTCACTCACAGATGGACAGGGAACAGACTCACTCACAGATGGACAGGGAACAGACTCACTCACAGCTGGACAGGGAACAGACTCACACACAGCCGGACAGGGAACAGGCTAACTCACAGCTGGACAGGGAACAGACTCACTCACAGCTGGACAGGGAACAGACACACTCACAGCTGGCCAGGGAACAGACTCACTCATAGCTGGACAAGGAACAGACTCACTCTCAGATGGACAGGGAACAGACTCACTCACAGCTGGACAGGGAACCGACTCACTCACAGCTGGACAGGGAACAGACTCTCTCACAGATGGACAGGGAACAGACTCACTCACAGATGGACAGGGAACAGACTCACTCACAGCTGGACAGGGAACAGACTCACTCACAGCTGGACAGGGAACAGACTCACTCACAGCTGGACAGGGAACAAACTCACTCACAGCTGGACAGGGAACAGACACACTTACAGCTGGACAGGGAACAGACTCACTCACAGCTGGACAGGGAACAGACTCACTCACAGATGGACAGGGAGCAGACTCACACACAGCTGGACAGGGAACAGACTCACTCACAGATGGACAGGGAACAGACTCACTCACAGCTGGACAGGGAACAGAATCACTCACAGATGGACAGGGAACAGACTCACTCACAGCTGGACACGGAGCAGACTCACTAACAGATGGACAGGGAACAGACTCACGCACAGATGGACAGGGAACAGACTCACTCACAGCTGGACAAGGAACAGACTCACTCACATCTGGACAGGGAACAGGCTCACTCACAGCTGGACTGGGAACAGACTCACTCACAGCTGGACAGGGAGCAGACTCACTCACAGATGGACAGGGAACAGACTCACTCTCAGCTGGACAGGGAACAGACACTCTCACAGCTAGACAGGGAACACATTCACTCACAGATGGAGAGGGAACAGAATCAGTCACAGCTGGAGAGAGAACAGAATCACTCACAGCTGGACAGAGAACAGATTCACTCACAGATGGGTAGGGAACAGACTCACTCACAGATGGACAGGGAACAGACTCACTCTCAGATAGAAAGGGAACAGATTCACTCAAAGATGGACAGGGAACAGACTCTCTCATAGATGGACAGGGAACAGACTCACTCACAGATGGACAGGGAACAGACTCACTCACAGATGGAAAGGGAACAGACTCACTCTCAGAGGGACAGGGAACAGACTCACTCACAGCTGGACAGGGAACAGACTCACTCACAGCTGGACAGGGAACAGACTCACTCTCTGCTGTAGAGGGAACAGGCTCACTCACAGATGGACAGGGAACAGACTCACTCTCAGCTGGACATGGAACAGACTCACTCACAGCTGGGCAGGGAACAGCCTCACTCACAGCTGGACACGGTACAGGCTCACTCACAGCTGGACAGGGAACAGACTCACTCTCAGAAGGACAGCGAACAGACTCACTCACAGCTGGACAGGGAGCAGACTCACTCACAGCTGGACTGGGAGCAGACTCACTCACAGCTAGACAGAGAACAGGCTCACTCACAGCTGGACAGGGAAGAGACTCACTCACAGAATGACAGGGAACAGACTCACTCACAGATGGAAAGGGAACAGACTCACTCACAGCTGGACAGTGAAGAGACTCACTCTCAGCTGGACAGGGATCAGACACACTCACAGCTGGACAGGGAGCAGACTCACTCACAGCTGGACAGGGAAAAGACTCACTCACAGATAGACAGGGAACAGGCTCACTCACAGATTGGCAGGGAACAGACTCACTCACAGCTGGACAGGGAACAGACTCACTCACATCTGGAAAGGAGCAGGCTCACACACAGCTGGACAGGGAACAGACACACTCAAAGCTGGAAAGGGTGCAGAGACACTCACAGCTGGACAGGGAACAGACTCACTCACAGCTGGACAAGGAACAGACTCACTCTCAGATGGACAGGGAACAGACTCTCTCAGAGATGGACAGGGAACAGACTCACTCACAGATGGACAGGGAACAGACTCACTCACAGCTGGACACGGAGCAGACTCACTCACAGATGGACAGGGAACAGACACACTCACAGCTGGACAGGGAGCAGAATCACTCATTAATGGACAGGGAACAGACTCACTCCCAGCATGACAGGGAGCAGACTCACTCACAGATGGACAGGGAACAGACTCACTCACAGATGGACAGGGAACAGACTCACTCACAGATGGACAGGGAACAGACTCACTCACAGCTGGACAGGGAACAGACTCACTCACAGCTGGACAGGGAACAGACTCACTCACAGATGGACAGGGAACAGACTCACGCACAGATGGACAGGGAACAGACTCACTCACAGCTGGAAAGGGAACAGACTCACTCACATCTGGACAGGGAACAGGCTCACTCACAGCTGGACAGGGAACAGACTCACTCACAGCTGGACAGGGAACAGACACACTCAAAGCTGGAAAGGGTGCAGAGACACTCACAGCTGGACAGGGAACAGACTCACTCACAGCTGGACAAGGAACAGACTCACTCTCAGATGGACAGGGAACAGACTCTCTCAGAGATGGACAGGGAACAGACTCACTCACAGATGGACAGGGAACAGACTCACTCACAGCTGGACACGGAGCAGACTCACTCACAGATGGACAGGGAACAGACTCACTCCCAGCATGACAGGGAGCAGACTCACTCACAGATGGACAGGGAACAGACTCACTCACAGATGGACAGGGAACAGACTCACTCACAGATGGACAGGGAACAGACTCACTCACAGCTGGACAGGGAACAGACTCACTCACAGCTGGACAGGGAACAGACTCACTCACAGATGGACAGGGAACAGACTCACGCACAGATGGACAGGGAACAGACTCACTCACAGCTGGACAGGGAACAGACTCACTCACATCTGGACAGGGAACAGGCTCACTCACAGCAGGACAGGGAACAGACTCACTCACAGCTGGACAGCGAACAGACACACTCACAGCTGGACAGGGAACAGACTCACTCACAGCTGGACAAGGAACAGACTCACTCTCAGATGGACAGGGAACAGACTCACGCACAGCTGGACAGGGAACAGACGCACTCACAGCTGGACAGGGAACAGACTCACTCACAGCGGGACAGGGAACAGACTCTCTCACAGATGGACAGGGAACAGACTCACTCACAGATGGACAGGGAACAGACTCACTCACAGCTGGACAGGGAGCAGACTCACTCACAGATGGACAGGGAACAGACTCACTCACAGCTGGACAGGGAGCAGAATCACTCACAGATGGACAGAAAACAGACTCACTCCCCGCTGCACAGGGAGCAGACTCACTCACAGATGGACAGGGAACAGACTCACTCACAGATGGACAGGGAACAGACTCACTCACAGATGGACAGGGAACAGACACTCTCACAGCTGGACAGGGAACAGACTCACTCACAGCTGGACAGGGAACAGACTCACTCACAGCTGGACAGGGAATAGACTCACTCACAGCTGGACAGGGAACAGGCTCACCCACAGCTGGACAGGGAACAGACTCACTCACAGCTGGACAGGGAACAGACACACTCACAGCTGGACAGGGAACAGACTAACTCACAGCTGGACAAGGAACAGACTCACTCTCAGATGGACAGGGAACAGACTCACTCACAGCTGGACAGGGAACAGACTCGCTCACAGCTGGACAGGGAGCAGACACAATCACAGATGGACAGGGAACAGCCTCACTCACAGATGGACAGGGAACAGACACACTCACAGATGGACATGGAACAGACTCACTCACAGCTGGACAGGGAACCGACTCACTCTCAGATGGACAGGGAACAGATTCACTCAAAGATGGACAGGGAACAGACTCACTCTCTGCTGGACAGGGAACAGCCTCACTCACAGCTGGACAGGGAGCAGACTCACTCACAGCTGGACAGGGAACAGACTCACTCACAGATGGACAGGGAACAGACTCACTTACAGATGGTCAGGGAACAGACTCACTCACAGCTGGACAGGGAACAGAGTCACACACAGCTGGACAGGGAACAGGCTCACTCACAGCTGGACAGGGAACAGACTCACTCACAGCTGGACAGGGAACAGACACACTCACAGCTGGACAGGGAACAGACTCACTCATAGCTGGAGAAGGAACAGACTCACTCTCAGATGGACAGGGAACAGACTCACTCACAGCTGGACAGGGAACAGACTCACTCACAGCTGGACAGTGACCAGACTCTTTCACAGATGGACAGGGAACAGACTCACTCACAGATGGACAGGGAACAGACTCACTCACAGCTGGACAGGGAACAGACTCACTCACAGCTGGACAGGGAACAGGCTCACTCACAGCTGGACAGGGAACAGACTCACTCACAGCTGGACAGGGAACAGACACACTCACAGATGGACAGGGAACAGACTCACTCACAGATGGACAGGGAGCAGACTCACACACAGCTGGACAGGGAACAGACACACTCACAGATGGACAGGGAACAGACTCACTCACAGCTGGACAGGGAGCAGACTCACTCACAGCTGGACAGGGAACAGACTCACTCACAGCTGGACAGGGAACAGACTCTCTCAGAGATGGACAGGGAACAGACTCACTCACAGCTGGACACGGAGCAGACTCACTCACAGATGGACAGGGAACAGACTCACGCACAGATGGACAGGGAACAGACTCACTCACAGCTGGACAGGGAACAGACTCACTCACATCTGGACAGGGAACAGGCTCACTCACAGCTGGACAGGGAACAGACTCACTCACAGCTGGACAGGAACAGACTCTCTCACAGATGGACAGGGAACAGACTCACTCACAGATGGACAGGGAACAGACTCACTCACAGCTGGAGAGGGAGCAGACTCAATCACAGATGGTCAGGGAACAGACTCACTCTCAGCTGGACAGGGAACAGACTCTCTCACAGCTGGACAGGGAACACATTCACTCACAGATGGAGAGGGAACAGAATCAGTCACAGCTGGAGAGAGAACAGAATCACTCACAGCTGGACAGAGAACAGATTCACTCACAGCTGGACAGGGAACAGACTCACTCACAGCTGGACAGGGAACAGACACACTCACAGCTGGACAGGGAACAGACTCACTCACAGCTGGACAGGGAACAGACTCACTCACAGCTGGACAGGGAACAGACACACTCACAGCTGGACAGGGAACAGACTCACTCATAGCTGGAGAAGGAACAGACTCACTCTCAGATGGACAGGGAACAGACTCACTCACAGCTGGACAGGGAACAGACTCACTCACAGCTGGACAGTGACCAGACTCTTTCACAGATGGACAGGGAACAGACTCACTCACAGATGGACAGGGAACAGACTCACTCACAGCTGGACAGGGAACAGACTCACTCACAGCTGGACAGGGAACAGGCTCACTCACAGCTGGACAGGGAACAGACTCACTCACAGCTGGACAGGGAACAGACACACTCACAAATGGACAGGGAACAGACTCACTCACAGATGGACAGGGAGCAGACTCACACACAGCTGGACAGGGAACAGACACACTCACAGATGGACAGGGAACAGACTCACTCACAGCTGGACAGGGAGCAGACTCACTCACAGCTGGACAGGGAACAGACTCACTCACAGCTGGACAGGGAACAGACTCTCTCAGAGATGGACAGGGAACAGACTCACTCACAGCTGGACACGGAGCAGACTCACTCACAGATGGACAGGGAACAGACTCACGCACAGATGGACAGGGAACAGACTCACTCACATCTGGACAGGGAACAGGCTCACTCACAGCTGGACAGGGAACAGACTCACTCACAGCTGGACAGGAACAGACTCTCTCACAGATGGACAGGGAACAGACTCACTCACAGATGGACAGGGAACAGACTCACTCACAGCTGGAGAGGGAGCAGACTCAATCACAGATGGTCAGGGAACAGACTCACTCTCAGCTGGACAGGGAACAGACTCTCTCACAGCTGGACAGGGAACACATTCACTCACAGATGGAGAGGGAACAGAATCAGTCACAGCTGGAGAGAGAACAGAATCACTCACAGCTGGACAGAGAACAGATTCACTCACAGATGGATAGGGAACAGACTCACTCCCAGATGGACAGGGAACAGACTCACTCTCAGATAGAAAGGGAACAGATTCACTCAAAGATGGACAGGGAACAGACTCACTCTCAGATGGACAGGGAACAGATTCACTCAAAGATGGACAGGGAACAGACTCACTCTCAGCTGGACAGTGAACAGACTCTCTCACAGCTGGACAGGGAACAGATTCACTCCCAGCTGGACAGGGAGCAGACTCACTCACAAATGGACAGGGAACAGACTCACTCACAGCTGGACAGGGAGCAGAATCACTCACAGATGGACAGGTAACAGACTCACTCCCAGCTGGACAGGGAACAGACTCACTCTCAGATGGACAGGGAATGGATTCACTCAAAGATGGACAGGGAACAGGATCACTCACAGCTGGACAGGGAAGAGACTCACTCACAGAATGTCAGGGAACAGACTCACTCACAGATGGAAAGGGAACAGACTCACTCACAGCTGGGCAGGGAACAGACTCACTCTCAGCTGGACAGGGAACAGCCTCACTCACAGCTGGACAGGGAGCAGACTCACTCACACCTGGACAGGGAACAGACTCACTCACAGATGGACAGGGAACAGACTCACTCACAGATGGACAGGGAACAGACTCACTCACAGCTGGACAGGGAACAGACTCACACACAGCCGGACAGGGAACAGGCTAACTCACAGCTGGACAGGGAACAGACTCACTCACAGCTGGACAGGGAACAGACACACTCACAGCTGGCCAGGGAACAGACTCACTCATAGCTGGACAAGGAACAGACTCACTCTCAGATGGACAGGGAACAGACTCACTCACAGCTGGACAGGGAACAGACTCACTCACAGCTGGACAGGGAACAGACTCTCTCACAGATGGACTGGGAACAGACTCACTCACAGATGGACAGGGAACAGACTCACTCACAGCTGGACAGGGAACAGACTCACTCACAGCTGGACAGGGAACAGGCTCACTCACAGCTGGACAGGGAACAAACTCACTCACAGCTGGACAGGGAACAGACACACTTACAGCTGGACAGGAAACAGACTCACTCACAGCTGGACAGGGAACAGACTCTCTCACAGATGGACAGGGAGCAGACTTACACACAGCTGGACAGGGAACAGACTCACTCACAGATGGACAGGGAACAGACTCACTCACAGCTGGACAGGGAGCAGACTCACTCACAGCTGGACAGGGAACAGACTCACTCACAGCTGGACAGGGAACAGGCTCTCAGAGATGGACAGGGAACAGAATCACTCACAGATGGACAGGGAACAGACTCACTCACAGCTGGACACGGAGCAGACTCACTAACAGATGGACAGGCAACAGACTCACGCACAGATGGACAGGGAACAGCTTCACTCACAGCTGGACAGGGAACAGACTCACTCACATCTGGACAGGGAACAGGCTCACTCACAGCTGGACAGGCAACAGACTCACTCACAGCTGGACAGGAATAGACTCTCTCACAGATGGACAGGGAACAGACTCACTCACAGATGGACAGGGAACAGACTCATTCACAGCTGGACAGGGAGCAGACTCACTCACAGATGGACAGGGAACAGACTCACTCTCAGCTGGACAGGGAACAGACTCTCTCACAGCTGGACAGGGAACACATTCACTCACAGATGGAGAGGGAACAGAATCAGTCACAGCTGGAGAGAGAACAGAATCACTCACAGCTGGACGGAGAACAGATTCACTCACAGATGGATAGGGAACAGACTCACTCACAGATGGACAGGGAACAGACTCACTCTCAGATAGAAAGGGAACAGATTCACTCAAAGATGGACAGGGAACAGACTCTCTCATAGATGGACAGGGAAAAGACTCACTCACAGATGGACAGGGAACAGACTCACTCACAGATGGAAAGGGAACAGACTCACTCTCAGAGGGACAGGGAACAGACTCACTCACAGCTGGACAGGGAACAGACTCACTCACAGCTGGACAGGGAACAGACTCACTCTCTGCTGTAGAGGAAACAGGCTCACTCACAGATGGACAGGGAACAGACTCACTCTCAGCTGGACATGGAACAGACTCACTCACAGCTGGGCAGGGAACAGCCTCACTCACAGCTGGACACGGTACAGGCTCACTCACAGCTGGACAGGGAACAGACTCACTCTCAGAAGGACAGCGAACAGACTCACTCACAGCTGGACAGGGAGCAGACGCACTCACAGCTGGACAGGGAACAGACTCACTCACAGCGGGACAGGGAACAGACTCTCTCACAGATGGACAGGGAACAGACTCACTCACAGATGGACAGGGAACAGACTCACTCACAGCTGGACAGGGAGCAGACTCACTCACAGATGGACAGGGAACAGACTCACTCACAGCTGGACAGGGAGCAGAATCACTCACAGATGGACAGAAAACAGACACACTCCCCGCTGCACAGGGAGCAGACTCACTCACAGATGGACAGGGAACAGACTCACTCACAGATGGACAGGGAACAGACTCACTCACAGATGGACAGGGAACAGACACTCTCACAGCTGGACAGGGAACAGACTCACTCACAGCTGGACAGGGAACAGACTCACTCACAGCTGGACAGGGAATAGACTCACTCACAGCTGGACAGGGAACAGGCTCACGCACAGATGGACAGGGAACAGACTCACTCACAGCTGGACAGGGAACAGACTCACTCACATCTGGACAGGGAACAGGCTCACTCACAGCTGGACAGGGAACAGACTCACTCACAGCTGGACAGGAACAGACTCTCTCACAGATGGACAGGGAACAGACTCACTCACAGATGGACAGGGAACAGACTCACTCACAGCTGGAGAGGGAGCAGACTCAATCACAGATGGTCAGGGAACAGACTCACTCTCAGCTGGACAGGGAACAGACTCTCTCACAGCTGGACAGGGAACACATTCACTCACAGATGGAGAGGGAACAGAATCAGTCACAGCTGGAGAGAGAACAGAATCACTCACAGCTGGACAGAGAACAGATTCACTCACAGATGGATAGGGAACAGACTCACTCCCAGATGGACAGGGAACAGACTCACTCTCAGATAGAAAGGGAACAGATTCACTCAAAGATGGACAGGGAACAGACTCACTCTCAGATGGACAGGGAACAGATTCACTCAAAGATGGACAGGGAACAGACTCACTCTCAGCTGGACAGTGAACAGACTCTCTCACAGCTGGACAGGGAACAGATTCACTCCCAGCTGGACAGGGAGCAGACTCACTCACAAATGGACAGGGAACAGACTCACTCACAGCTGGACAGGGAGCAGAATCACTCACAGATGGACAGGTAACAGACTCACTCCCAGCTGGACAGGGAACAGACTCACTCTCAGATGGACAGGGAACGGATTCACTCAAAGATGGACAGGGAACAGGATCACTCACAGCTGGACAGGGAAGAGACTCACTCACAGAATGTCAGGGAACAGACTCACTCACAGATGGAAAGGGAACAGACTCACTCACAGCTGGGCAGGGAACAGACTCACTCTCAGCTGGACAGGGAACAGCCTCACTCACAGCTGGACAGGGAGCAGACTCACTCACACCTGGACAGGGAACAGACTCACTCACAGATGGACAGGGAACAGACTCACTCACAGATGGACAGGGAACAGACTCACTCACAGCTGGACAGGGAACAGACTCACACACAGCCGGACAGGGAACAGGCTAACTCACAGCTGGACAGGGAACAGACTCACTCACAGCTGGACAGGGAACAGACACACTCACAGCTGGCCAGGGAACAGACTCACTCATAGCTGGACAAGGAACAGACTCACTCTCAGATGGACAGGGAACAGACTCACTCACAGCTGGACAGGGAACAGACTCACTCACAGCTGGACAGGGAACAGACTCTCTCACAGATGGACTGGGAACAGACTCACTCACAGATGGACAGGGAACAGACTCACTCACAGCTGGACAGGGAACAGACTCACTCACAGCTGGACAGGGAACAGGCTCACTCACAGCTGGACAGGGAACAAACTCACTCAGAGCTGGACAGGGAACAGACACACTTACAGCTGGACAGGAAACAGACTCACTCACAGCTGGACAGGGAACAGACTCTCTCACAGATGGACAGGGAGCAGACTCACTCACAGCTGGACAGGAATAGACTCTCTCACAGATGGACAGGGAACAGACTCACTCACAGATGGACAGGGAACAGACTCATTCACAGCTGGACAGGGAGCAGACTCACTCACAGATGGACAGGGAACAGACTCACTCTCAGCTGGACAGGGAACAGACTCTCTCACAGCTGGACAGGGAACACATTCACTCACAGATGGAGAGGGAACAGAATCAGTCACAGCTGGAGAGAGAACAGAATCACTCACAGCTGGACGGAGAACAGATTCACTCACAGATGGATAGGGAACAGACTCACTCACAGATGGACAGGGAACAGACTCACTCTCAGATAGAAAGGGAACAGATTCACTCAAAGATGGACAGGGAACAGACTCTCTCATAGATGGACAGGGAAAAGACTCACTCACAGATGGACAGGGAACAGACTCACTCACAGATGGAAAGGGAACAGACTCACTCTCAGAGGGACAGGGAACAGACTCACTCACAGCTGGACAGGGAACAGACTCACTCACAGCTGGACAGGGAACAGACTCACTCTCTGCTGTAGAGGAAACAGGCTCACTCACAGATGGACAGGGAACAGACTCACTCTCAGCTGGACATGGAACAGACTCACTCACAGCTGGGCAGGGAACAGCCTCACTCACAGCTGGACACGGTACAGGCTCACTCACAGCTGGACAGGGAACAGACTCACTCTCAGAAGGACAGCGAACAGACTCACTCACAGCTGGACAGGGAGCAGACGCACTCACAGCTGGACAGGGAACAGACTCACTCACAGCGGGACAGGGAACAGACTCTCTCACAGATGGACAGGGAACAGACTCACTCACAGATGGACAGGGAACAGACTCACTCACAGCTGGACAGGGAGCAGACTCACTCACAGATGGACAGGGAACAGACTCACTCACAGCTGGACAGGGAGCAGAATCACTCACAGATGGACAGAAAACAGACACACTCCCCGCTGCACAGGGAGCAGACTCACTCACAGATGGACAGGGAACAGACTCACTCACAGATGGACAGGGAACAGACTCACTCACAGATGGACAGGGAACAGACACTCTCACAGCTGGACAGGGAACAGACTCACTCACAGCTGGACAGGGAACAGACTCACTCACAGCTGGACAGGGAATAGACTCACTCACAGCTGGACAGGGAACAGGCTCACCCACAGCTGGACAGGGAACAGACTCACTCACAGCTGGACAGGGAACAGACACACTCACAGCTGGACAGGGAACAGACTAACTCACAGCTGGACAAGGAACAGACTCACTCTCAGATGGACAGGGAACAGACTCACTCACAGCTGGACAGGGAACAGACTCGCTCACAGCTGGACAGGGAGCAGACTCACTCACAGATGGACAGGGAACAGACTCACTCACAGATGGACATGGAACAGACACACTCACAGATGGACAGGGAACAGACTCACTCACAGCTGGACAGGGAACAGACTCACTCTCAGATGGACAGGGAACAGATTCACTCAAAGATGGACAGGGAACAGATTCACTCCCAGCTGGACAGGGAGCAGACTCACTCACAAATGGACAGAGAACAGGCTCACTCACAGCTGGACAGGGAGCAGAATCACTCACAGATGGACAGGTAACAGACTCACTCCCAGCTGGACAGGGAACAGACTCACTCTCAGATGGACAGGGAACAGATTCACTCAAAGATGGACAGGGAACAGGATCACTCACAGCTGGACATGGAAGAGACTCACTCACGGAATGTCAGGGAACAGACTCACTCACAGATGGAAAGGAACAGACGCACTCACAGCTGGACAGGGAACAGACTCACTCTCAGCTGGACAGGGAACAGCCTCACTCACAGCTGGACAGGGAGCAGACTCACTCACAGCTGGACAGGGAACAGACTCACTCACAGATGGACAGGGAACAGACTCACTCACAGATGGACAGGGAACAGGCTCACTCACAGCTGGACAGGGAACAGACTCACACACAGCTGGACAGGGAACAGGCTCACTCACAGCTGGACAGCGAACAGACTCACTCACAGCTGGACAGGGCACAGACACACTCACAGCTGGACAGGGAACAGACTCATTCATAGCTGGACAAGGAACAGACTCACTCTCAGATGGACAGGGAACAGACTCAGTCACAGCTGGACAGGGAACAGACTCACTCACAGCTGGACAGGGAACAGACTCTCTCACAGATGGACAGGGAACAGACTCACTCACAGATGGACAGGGAACAGACTCACTCACAGCTGGACAGGGAACAGACTCACTCACAGCTGGACAGGGAACAGGTTCACTCATAGCTGGACAGGGAACAGACTCACTCACAGCTGGACAGGGAACAGACACACTTACAGCTGGAGAGGGAACAGACTCACTCACAGATGGACAGTGAGCAGACTCACACACAGCTGGACAGGGAACAGACGAACTCACAGATGGACAGGGAACAGACTCACTCACAGCTGGACAGGGAGCAGACTCACTCACAGCTGGACAGGGAACAGACTCACTCACAGATGGACAGGGAGCAGACTCACACACAGCTGGACAGGGAACAGACTCACTCACAGCTGGACACGGAGCAGACTCACTAACAGATGGACAGGGAACAGACTCACGCACAGATGGACAGGGAACAGACTCACTCACAGCTGGACAGGGAGCAGACTCACTCACATCTGGAAAGGAGCAGGCTCACTCACAGCTGGACAGGGAACAGACTCACTCACAGCTGGACAGGGTGCAGAGACACTCACAGCTGGACAGGGAACAGACTCACTCACAGCTGGACAAGGAACAGACTCACTCTCAGATGGACAGGGAACAGACTCTCTCAGAGATGGACAGGGAACAGACTCACTCCCAGCATGACAGGGAGCAGACTCACTCACAGATGGACAGGGAACAGACTCACTCACAGCTGGACAGGGAACAGACTCACTCACAGCTGGACAGGGAACAGACACACTCACAGCTGGACAGGGAACAGACTCACTCACAGCTGGACAAGGAACAGACTCACTCTCAGATGGACAGGGAACAGACTCACGCACAGCTGGACAGGGAACAGACGCACTCACAGCTGGACAGGGAACAGACTCACTCACAGCGGGACAGGGAACAGACTCTCTCACAGATGGACAGGGAACAGACACACTTACAGCTGGACAGGGAACAGACTCACTCACAGCTGGACAGGGAACAGACTCACTCACAGCTGGACAGGGAACAGGCACTCAGAGATGGACAGGGAACAGGCTCACTCACAGCTGGACAGGGAACAGACTCACTCACAGCTGGACAGGGAACAGACACACTCACAGATGGACAGGGAACAGACTCACTCACAGATGGACAGGGAGCAGACTCACACACAGCTGGACAGGGAACAGACACACTCACAGATGGACAGGGAACAGACTCACTCACAGCTGGACAGGGAGCAGACTCACTCACAGCTGGACAGGGAACAGACTCACTCACAGCTGGACAGGGAACAGACTCTCTCAGAGATGGACAGGGAACAGACTCACTCACAGCTGGACACGGAGCAGACTCACTCACAGATGGACAGGGAACAGACTCACGCACAGATGGACAGGGAACAGACTCACTCACAGCTGGACAGGGAACAGACTCACTCACATCTGGACAGGGAACAGGCTCACTCACAGCTGGACAGGGAACAGACTCACTCACAGCTGGACAGGAACAGACTCTCTCACAGATGGACAGGGAACAGACTCACTCACAGATGGACAGGGAACAGACTCTCTCACAGCTGGAGAGGGAGCAGACTCAATCACAGATGGTCAGGGAACAGACTCACTCTCAGCTGGACAGGGAACAGACTCTCTCACAGCTGGACAGGGAACACATTCACTCACAGATGGAGAGGGAACAGAATCAGTCACAGCTGGAGAGAGAACAGAATCACTCACAGCTGGACAGAGAACAGATTCACTCACAGATGGATAGGGAACAGACTCACTCCCAGATGGACAGGGAACAGACTCACTCTCAGATAGAAAGGGAACAGATTCACTCAAAGATGGACAGGGAACAGACTCACTCTCAGATGGACAGGGAACAGATTCACTCAAAGATGGACAGGGAACAGACTCACTCTCAGCTGGACAGTGAACAGACTCTCTCACAGCTGGACAGGGAACAGATTCACTCCCAGCTGGACAGGGAGCAGACTCACTCACAAATGGACAGGGAACAGACTCACTCACAGCTGGACAGGGAGCAGAATCACTCACAGATGGACAGGTAACAGACTCACTCCCAGCTGGACAGGGAACAGACTCACTCTCAGATGGACAGGGAACGGATTCACTCAAAGATGGACAGGGAACAGGATCACTCACAGCTGGACAGGGAAGAGACTCACTCACAGAATGTCAGGGAACAGACTCACTCACAGATGGAAAGGGAACAGACTCACTCACAGCTGGGCAGGGAACAGACTCACTCTCAGCTGGACAGGGAACAGCCTCACTCACAGCTGGACAGGGAGCAGACTCACTCACACCTGGACAGGGAACAGACTCACTCACAGATGGACAGGGAACAGACTCACTCACAGATGGACAGGGAACAGACTCACTCACAGCTGGACAGGGAACAGACTCACACACAGCCGGACAGGGAACAGGCTAACTCACAGCTGGACAGGGAACAGACTCACTCACAGCTGGACAGGGAACAGACACACTCACAGCTGGCCAGGGAACAGACTCACTCATAGCTGGACAAGGAACAGACTCACTCTCAGATGGACAGGGAACAGACTCACTCACAGCTGGACAGGGAACAGACTCACTCACAGCTGGACAGGGAACAGACTCTCTCACAGATGGACTGGGAACAGACTCACTCACAGATGGACAGGGAACAGACTCACTCACAGCTGGACAGGGAACAGACTCACTCACAGCTGGACAGGGAACAGGCTCACTCACAGCTGGACAGGGAACAAACTCACTCACAGCTGGACAGGGAACAGACACACTTACAGCTGGACAGGAAACAGACTCACTCACAGCTGGACAGGGAACAGACTCTCTCACAGATGGACAGGGAGCAGACTCACACACAGCTGGACAGGGAACAGACTCACTCACAGATGGACAGGGAACAGACTCACTCACAGCTGGACAGGGAGCAGACTCACTCACAGCTGGACAGGGAACAGACTCACTCACAGCTGGACAGGGAACAGGCTCTCAGAGATGGACAGGGAACAGAATCACTCACAGATGGACAGGGAACAGACTCACTCACAGCTGGACACGGAGCAGACTCACTAACAGATGGACAGGCAACAGACTCACGCACAGATGGACAGGGAACAGCTTCACTCACAGCTGGACAGGGAACAGACTCACTCACATCTGGACAGGGAACAGGCTCACTCACAGCTGGACAGGCAACAGACTCACTCACAGCTGGATAGGGAACAGACTCACTCACAGATGGACAGGGAACAGACTCACTCTCAGATAGAAAGGGAACAGATTCACTCAAAGATGGACAGGGAACAGACTCTCTCATAGATGGACAGGGAAAAGACTCACTCACAGATGGACAGGGAACAGACTCACTCTCTGCTGTAGAGGAAACAGGCTCACTCACAGATGGACAGGGAACAGACTCACTCACAGCTGGACAGGGAACAGACTCACTCACAGCTGGACAAGGAACAGACTCACTCTCAGATGGACAGGGAACAGACTCTCTCAGAGATGGACAGGGAACAGACTCACTCCCAGCATGACAGGGAGCAGACTCACTCACAGATGGACAGGGAACAGACTCACTCACAGATGGACAGGGAACAGACTCACTCACAGATGGACAGGGAACAGACTCACTCACAGCTGGACAGGGAACAGACTCACTCACAGCTGGACAGGGAACAGACACACTCACAGCTGGACAGGGAACAGACTCACTCACAGCTGGACAAGGAACAGACTCACTCTCAGATGGACAGGGAACAGACTCACGCACAGCTGGACAGGGAACAGACGCACTCACAGCTGGACAGGGAACAGACTCACTCACAGCGGGACAGGGAACAGACTCTCTCACAGATGGACAGGGAACAGACACACTTACAGCTGGACAGGGAACAGACTCACTCACAGATGGACAGGGAGCAGACTCACACACAGCTGGACAGGGAACAGACGAACTCACAGATGGACAGGGAACAGACTCACTCACAGCTGGACAGGGAGCAGACTCACTCACAGCTGGACAGGGAACAGACTCACTCACAGATGGACAGGGAGCAGACTCACACACAGCTGGACAGGGAACAGACTCACTCACAGATGGACAGGGAACAGACTCACTCACAGATGGACAGGGAACAGACTCACTCACAGCTGGACAGGGAGCAGACTCACTCACAGCTGGACAGGGAACAGACTCACTCACAGCTGGACAGGGAACAGGCTCTCTCAGAGATGGACAGGGAACAGACTCACTCACAGATGGACAGGGAACAGACTCACTCACAGCTGGACACGGAGCAGACTCACTAACAGATGGACAGGGAACAGACTCACGCACAGATGGACAGGGAACAGACTCACTCACAGCTGGACAGGGAACAGACTCACTCACATCTGGACAGGGAACAGGCTCCCTCACAGCTGGACAGGCAACAGACTCACTCACAGCTGGACAGGAATAGACTCTCTTACAGATGGACAGGGAACAGACTCACTCACAGATGGACAGGGAACAGACTCACTCACAGCTGGACAGGGAGCAGACTCACTCACAGATGGACAGGGAACAGACTCACTCTCAGCTGGACAGGGAACAGACTCTCTCACAGCTGGACAGGGAACACATTAATTCACAGATGGAGAGGGAACAGAATCAGTCACAGCTGGAGAGAGAACAGAATCACTCACAGCTGGACAGAGAACAGATTCACTCACAGATGGATAGGGAACAGACTCACTCACAGATGGACAGGGAACAGACTCACTCTCAGATAGAAAGGGAACAGATTCACTCAAAGATGGACAGGGAACAGACTCTCTCATAGATGGACAGGGAACAGACTCACTCACAGATGGACAGGGAACAGACTCACTCACAGATGGAAAGGGAACAGACTCACTCACAGCTGGACAGGGAACAGACTCACTCTCTGCTGTAGAGGGAACAGGCTCACTCACAGCTGGACAGGGAACAGACTCACTCTCTGCTGTAGAGGGAACAGGCTCACTCACAGATGGACAGGGAACAGCCTCACTCACAGCTGGACACGGTACAGGCTCACTCACAGCTGGACAGGGAACAGACTCACTCTCAGAAGGACAGTGAACAGACTCACTCACAGCTGGACAGGGAGCAGACTCACTCACAGCTGGACTGGGAGCAGACTCACTCACAGCTAGACAGAGAACAGGCTCACTCACAGCTGGACAGGGAAGAGACTCACTCACAGAATGACAGGGAACAGACTCACTCACAGATGGAAAGGGAACAGACTCACTCACAGCTGGACAGTGAAGAGACTCACTCTCAGCTGGACAGGGATCAGACACACTCACAGCTGGACAGGGAGCAGACTCACTCACAGCTGGACAGGGAACAGACTCACTCACAGATAGACAGGGAACAGGCTCACTCACAGATGGACAGGGAACAGACTCACTCACAGCTAGACAGGGAGCAGACTCACTCACATCTGGAAAGGAGCAGGCTCACTCACAGCTGGACAGGGAACAGACTCACTCACAGCTGGACAGGGTGCAGAGACACTCACAGCTGGACAGGGAACAGACTCACTCACAGCTGGACAAGGAACAGACTCACTCTCAGATGGACAGGGAACAGACTCACTCACAGCTGGACACGGAGCAGACTCACTCACAGATGGACAGGGAACAGACACACTCACAGCTGGACAGGGAGCAGAATCACTCATTAATGGACAGGGAACAGACTCACTCCCAGCATGACAGGGAGCAGACTCACTCACAGATGGACAGGGAACAGATTCACTCACAGATGGACAGGGAACAGACTCACTCACAGATGGACAGGGAGCAGACTCACTCACAGCTGGACAGGGAACAGACTCACTCACAGCTGGACAGGGAACAGACTCACTCACAGATGGACAGGGAACAGACTCACGCACAGATGGACAGGGAACAGACTCACTCACAGCTGGACAGGGAACAGACTCAGTCACATCTGGACAGGGAACAGGCTCACTCACAGCTGGACAGGGAACAGACTCACTCACAGCTGGACAGTGAAGAGACTCACTCTCAGCTGGACAGGGATCAGACACACTCACAGCTGGACAGGGAGCAGACTCACTCACAGCTGGACAGGGAACAGACTCACTCACAGATAGACAGGGAACAGGCTCACTCACAGATGGACAGGGAACAGACTCACTCACAGCTAGACAGGGAGCAGACTCACTCACATCTGGAAAGGAGCAGGCTCACTCACAGCTGGACAGGGAACAGACTCACTCACAGCTGGACAGGGTGCAGAGACACTCACAGCTGGACAGGGAACAGACTCACTCACAGCTGGACAAGGAACAGACTCACTCTCAGATGGACAGGGAACAGACTCACTCACAGCTGGACACGGAGCAGACTCACTCACAGATGGACAGGGAACAGACACACTCACAGCTGGACAGGGAGCAGAATCACTCATTAATGGACAGGGAACAGACTCACTCCCAGCATGACAGGGAGCAGACTCACTCACAGATGGACAGGGAACAGATTCACTCACAGATGGACAGGGAACAGACTCACTCACAGATGGACAGGGAACAGACTCACTCACAGCTGGACAGGGAACAGACTCACTCACAGCTGGACAGGGAACAGACTCACTCACAGATGGACAGGGAACAGACTCACGCACAGATGGACAGGGAACAGACTCACTCACAGCTGGACAGGGAACAGACTCACTCACATCTGGACAGGGAACAGGCTCACTCACAGCTGGACAGGGAACAGACTCACTCACAGCTGGACAGGGAACAGACACACTCACAGCTGGACAGGGAACAGACTCACTCACAGCTGGACAAGGAACAGACTCACTCTCAGATGGACAGGGAACAGACTCACGCACAGCTGGACAGGGAACAGACGCACTCACAGCTGGACAGGGAACAGACTCACTCACAGCGGGACAGGGAACAGACTCTCTCACAGATGGACAGGGAACAGACTCACTCACAGATGGACAGGGAACAGACTCACTCACAGCTGGACAGGGAGCAGACTCACTCACAGATGGACAGGGAACAGACTCACTCACAGCTGGACAGGGAACAGACGCACTCACAGCTGGACAGGGAACGGACTCACTCACAGCGGGACAGGGAACAGACTCTCTCACAGATGGACAGGGAACAGACTCACTCACAGATGGACAGGGAACAGACTCACTCACAGCTGGACAGGGAGCAGACTCACTCACAGATGGACAGGGAACAGACTCACTCACAGCTGGACAGGGAGCAGAATCACTCACAGATGGACAGAAAACAGACTCACTCCCAGCTGCACAGGGAGCAGACTCACTCACAGATGGACAGGGAACAGACTCACTCACAGATGGACAGGGAACAGACTCACTCACAGATGGACAGGGAACAGACACTCTCACAGCTGGACAGGGAACAGACTCACTCACAGCTGGACAGGGAACAGACTCACTCACAGCTGGACAGGGAATAGACTCACTCACAGCTGGACAGGGAACAGGCTCACCCACAGCTGGACAGGGAACAGACTCACTCACAGCTGGACAGGGAACAGACACACTCACAGCTGGACAGGGAACAGACTAACTCACAGCTGGACAATGAACAGACTCACTCTCAGATGGACAGGGAACAGACTCACTCACAGCTGGACAGGGAACAGACTCGCTCATAGCTGGACAGGGAGCAGACTCACTCACAGATGGACAGGGAACAGACTCACTCACAGATGGACAGGGAACAGACACACTCACAGATGGACAGGGAACAGACTCACTCACAGCTGGACAGGGAACAGACTCACTCACAGATGGACAGGGAACAGACTCACGCACAGATGGACAGGGAACAGACTCACTCACAGCTGGACAGGGAACAGACTCACTCACATCTGGACAGGGAACAGGCTCACTCACAGCTGGACAGGGAACAGACTCACTCACAGCTGGACAGTGAAGAGACTCACTCTCAGCTGGACAGGGATCAGACACACTCACAGCTGGACAGGGAGCAGACTCACTCACAGCTGGACAGGGAACAGACTCACTCACAGATAGACAGGGAACAGGCTCACTCACAGATGGACAGGGAACAGACTCACTCACAGCTAGACAGGGAGCAGACTCACTCACATCTGGAAAGGAGCAGGCTCACTCACAGCTGGACAGGGAACAGACTCACTCACAGCTGGACAGGGTGCAGAGACACTCACAGCTGGACAGGGAACAGACTCACTCACAGCTGGACAAGGAACAGACTCACTCTCAGATGGACAGGGAACAGACTCACTCACAGCTGGACACGGAGCAGACTCACTCACAGATGGACAGGGAACAGACACACTCACAGCTGGACAGGGAGCAGAATCACTCATTAATGGACAGGGAACAGACTCACTCCCAGCATGACAGGGAGCAGACTCACTCACAGATGGACAGGGAACAGATTCACTCACAGATGGACAGGGA
This sequence comes from Somniosus microcephalus, assembly GCF_052327205.1. Lineage (NCBI taxonomy): Eukaryota > Metazoa > Chordata > Chondrichthyes > Squaliformes > Somniosidae > Somniosus > Somniosus microcephalus. Next base: position 28,504,492 of record NW_028225180.1, on the reverse strand, counting down.
ACAGACTCACTCACAGATGGACAGGGAACAGACTCACTCACAGCTGGACAGGGAACAGACTCACTCACAGCTGGACAGGGAACAGACTCACTCACAGATGGACAGGGAACAGACTCACGCACAGATGGACAGGGAACAGACTCACTCACAGCTGGACAGGGAACAGACTCACTCACATCTGGACAGGGAACAGGCTCACTCACAGCTGGACAGGGAACAGACTCACTCACAGCTGGACAGGGAACAGACACACTCACAGCTGGACAGGGAACAGACTCACTCACAGCTGGACAAGGAACAGACTCACTCTCAGATGGACAGGGAACAGACTCACGCACAGCTGGACAGGGAACAGACGCACTCACAGCTGGACAGGGAACAGACTCACTCACAGCGGGACAGGGAACAGACTCTCTCACAGATGGACAGGGAACAGACTCACTCACAGATGGACAGGGAACAGACTCACTCACAGCTGGACAGGGAGCAGACTCACTCACAGATGGACAGGGAACAGACTCACTCACAGCTGGACAGGGAACAGACGCACTCACAGCTGGACAGGGAACAGACTCACTCACAGCGGGACAGGGAACAGACTCTCTCACAGATGGACAGGGAACAGACTCACTCACAGATGGACAGGGAACAGACTCACTCACAGCTGGACAGGGAGCAGACTCACTCACAGATGGACAGGGAACAGACTCACTCACAGCTGGACAGGGAGCAGAATCACTCACAGATGGACAGAAAACAGACTCACTCCCAGCTGCACAGGGAGCAGACTCACTCACAGATGGACAGGGAACAGACTCACTCACAGATGGACAGGGAACAGACTCACTCACAGATGGACAGGGAACAGACACTCTCACAGCTGGACAGGGAACAGACTCACTCACAGCTGGACAGGGAACAGACTCACTCACAGCTGGACAGGGAATAGACTCACTCACAGCTGGACAGGGAACAGGCTCACCCACAGCTGGACAGGGAACAGACTCACTCACAGCTGGACAGGTAACAGACACACTCACAGCTGGACAGGGAACAGACTAACTCACAGCTGGACAATGAACAGACTCACTCTCAGATGGACAGGGAACAGACTCACTCACAGCTGGACAGGGAACAGACTCGCTCATAGCTGGACAGGGAGCAGACTCACTCACAGATGGACAGGGAACAGACTCACTCACAGATGGACAGGGAACAGACACACTCACAGATGGACAGGGAACAGGCTCACTCACAGCTGGACAGGGAACAGACTCACTCTCAGATGGACAGGGAACAGATTCACTCAAAGATGGACAGGGAACAGACTCACTCTCAGCTGGACAGTGAACAGACTCTCTCACAGCTGGACAGGGAACAGATTCACTCCCAGCTGGACAGGGAGCAGACTCACTCACAAATGGACAGGGAACAGACTCACTCACAGCTGGACAGGGAGCAGAATCACTCACAGATGGACAGGTAACAGACTCACTCCCAGCTGGACAGGGAACAGACTCACTCTCAGATGGACAGGGAACAGATTCACTCAAAGATGGACAGGGAACAGGATCACTCACAGCTGGACAGGGAAGAGACTCACTCACAGAATGTCAGGGAACAGACTCACTCACAGATGGAAAGGGAACAGACGCACTCACAGCTGGACAGGGAACAGACTCACTCTCAGCTGGACAGGGAACAGCCTCACTCACAGCTGGACAGGGAGCAGACTCACTCACAGCTGGACAGGGAACAGACTCACTCACAGATGGACAGGGAACAGACTCACTCACAGATGGACAGGGAACAGGCTCACTCACAGCTGGACAGGGAACAGACTCACACACAGCTGGACAGGGAACAGGCTCACTCACAGCTGGACAGCGAACAGACTCACTCACAGCTGGACAGGGAAGAGACACACTCACAGCTGGACAGGGAACAGACTCACTCATAGCTGGACAAGGAACAGACTCACTCTCAGATGGACAGGGAACAGACTCACTCTCAGATGGACAGGGAACTGACTCACTCACAGCTGGACAGGGAAAAGACTCTCTCACAGTTGGACAGGGAACAGACTCACTCACAGCTGGACAGGGAACAGACTCACTCACAGCTGGACAGGGAACAGACTCTCTCACAGATGGACAGGGAACAGACTCACTCACAGATGGACAGGGAACAGACTCACTCACAGATGGACAGGGAAAAGACTCACGCACAGATGGACAGGGAACAGACTCACTCACAGCTGGACAGGGAACAGACTCACTCACATCTGGACAGGAAACAGGCTCATTCACAGCTGGACAGGGAACAGACTCACTCACAGCTGGACAGAAAACAGACTCACTCCCAGCTGCACAGGGAGCAGACTCACTCACAGATGGACAGGGAACAGACTCACTCACAGATGGACAGGGAACAGACTCACTCACAGATGGACAGGGAACAGACACTCTCACAGCTGGACAGGGAACAGACTCACTCACAGCTGGACAGGGAACAGACTCACTCACAGCTGGACAGGGAATAGACTCACTCACAGCTGGACAGGGAACAGGCTCACCCACAGCTGGACAGGGAACAGACTCACTCACAGCTGGACAGGTAACAGACACACTCACAGCTGGACAGGGAACAGACTAACTCACAGCTGGACAATGAACAGACTCACTCTCAGATGGACAGGGAACAGACTCACTCACAGCTGGACAGGGAACAGACTCGCTCATAGCTGGACAGGGAGCAGACTCACTCACAGATGGACAGGGAACAGACTCACTCCCAGATGGACAGGGAACAGACACACTCACAGATGGACAGGGAACAGACTCACTCACAGCTGGACAGGGAACAGACTCACTCTCAGATGGACAGGGAACAGATTCACTCAAAGATGGACAGGGAACAGACTCACTCTCAGCTGGACAGTGAACAGACTCTCTCACAGCTGGACAGGGAACAGATTCACTCCCAGCTGGACAGGGAGCAGACTCACTCACAAATGGACAGGGAACAGGCTCACTCACAGCTGGACAGGGAGCAGAATCACTCACAGATGGACAGGTAACAGACTCACTCCCAGCTGGACAGGGAACAGACTCACTCTCAGATGGACAGGGAACAGATTCACTCAAAGATGGACAGGGAACAGGATCACTCACAGCTGGACAGGGAAGAGACTCACTCACAGAATGTCAGGGAACAGACTCACTCACAGATGGAAAGGGAACAGACGCACTCACAGCTGGACAGGGAACAGACTCACTCTCAGCTGGACAGGGAACAGCCTCACTCACAGCTGGACAGGGAGCAGACTCACTCACAGCTGGACAGGGAACAGACTCACTCACAGATGGACAGGGAACAGACTCACTCACAGATGGACAGGGAACAGGCTCACTCACAGCTGGACAGCGAACAGACTCACTCACAGCTGGACAGGGAAGAGACACACTCACAGCTGGACAGGGAACAGACTCACTCATAGCTGGACAAGGAACAGACTCACTCTCAGATGGACAGGGAACAGACTCACTCACAGCTGGACAGGGAAAAGACTCACTCACAGCTGGACAGGGAAAAGACTCTCTCACAGTTGGACAGGGAACAGACTCACTCACAGCTGGACAGGGAACAGACTCACTCACAGCTGGACAGGGAACAGACTCTCTCACAGATGGACAGGGAACAGACTCACTCACAGATGGACAGGGAACAGACTCACTCACAGATGGACAGGGAAAAGACTCACGCACAGATGGACAGGGAACAGACTCACTCACAGCTGGACAGGGAACAGACTCACTCACATCTGGACAGGAAACAGGCTCATTCACAGCTGGACAGGGAACAGACTCACTCACAGCTGGACAGGGAACAGGCACACTCACAGCTGGACAGGGAACAGACTCACTCACAGCTGGGCAGGGAACAGACTCTCTCACAGATGGACAGGGAACAGACTCTCTCACAGATGGACAGGGAACAGACTCACTCACAAATGGACAGGGAACAGACTCACTCACAGCTGGACAGGGAGCAGACTCACTCACAGATGGACAGGGAACAGACTCACTCACAGCTGGACAGGGAGCAGAATCACTCACAGATGGACAGGGAGCAGACTCACTCCCAGCTGGACAGGGAGCAGACTCACTCACAGATGGACAGGGAACAGACTCACTCACAGATGGACAGGGAACAGACTCACTCACAGATGGACAGGGAACAGACTCACTCACAGCTGGACAGGGAACAGACTCACTCACAGCTGGACAGGGAACAGACTCACTCACAGATGGACAGGGAACAGACTCACGCACAGATGGACAGGGAACAGACTCACTCACAGCTGGACAGGGAACAGACTCACTCACATCTGGACAGGGAACAGGCTCACTCACAGCTGGACAGGGAACAGACTCACTCACAGCTGGACAGGGAACAGACACACTCACAGCTGGACAGGGAACAGACTCACTCACAGCTGGACAAGGAACAGACTCACTCTCAGATGGACAGGGAACAGACTCACGCACAGCTGGACAGGGAACAGACGCACTCACAGCTGGACAGGGAACAGACTCACTCACAGCGGGACAGGGAACAGACTCTCTCACAGATGGACAGGGAACAGACTCACTCACAGATGGACAGGGAACAGACTCACTCACAGCTGGACAGGGAGCAGACTCACTCACAGATGGACAGGGAACAGACTCACTCACAGCTGGACAGGGAACAGACGCACTCACAGCTGGACAGGGAACAGACTCACTCACAGCGGGACAGGGAACAGACTCTCTCACAGATGGACAGGGAACAGACTCACTCACAGATGGACAGGGAACAGACTCACTCACAGCTGGACAGGGAGCAGACTCACTCACAGATGGACAGGGAACAGACTCACTCACAGCTGGACAGGGAGCAGAATCACTCACAGATGGACAGAAAACAGACTCACTCCCAGCTGCACAGGGAGCAGACTCACTCACAGATGGACAGGGAACAGACTCACTCACAGATGGACAGGGAACAGACTCACTCACAGATGGACAGGGAACAGACACTCTCACAGCTGGACAGGGAACAGACTCACTCACAGCTGGACAGGGAACAGACTCACTCACAGCTGGACAGGGAATAGACTCACTCACAGCTGGACAGGGAACAGGCTCACCCACAGCTGGACAGGGAACAGACTCACTCACAGCTGGACAGGGAACAGACACACTCACAGCTGGACAGGGAACAGACTAACTCACAGCTGGACAATGAACAGACTCACTCTCAGATGGACAGGGAACAGACTCACTCACAGCTGGACAGGGAACAGACTCGCTCATAGCTGGACAGGGAGCAGACTCACTCACAGATGGACAGGGAACAGACTCACTCACAGATGGACAGGGAACAGACACACTCACAGATGGACAGGGAACAGACTCACTCACAGCTGGACAGGGAACAGACTCACTCACAGATGGACAGGGAACAGACTCACGCACAGATGGACAGGGAACAGACTCACTCACAGCTGGACAGGGAACAGACTCACTCACATCTGGACAGGGAACAGGCTCACTCACAGCTGGACAGGGAACAGACTCACTCACACCTGGACAGTGAAGAGACTCACTCTCAGCTGGACAGGGATCAGACACACTCACAGCTGGACAGGGAGCAGACTCACTCACAGCTGGACAGGGAACAGACTCACTCACAGATAGACAGGGAACAGGCTCACTCACAGATGGACAGGGAACAGACTCACTCACAGCTAGACAGGGAGCAGACTCACTCACATCTGGAAAGGAGCAGGCTCACTCACAGCTGGACAGGGAACAGACTCACTCACAGCTGGACAGGGTGCAGAGACACTCACAGCTGGACAGGGAACAGACTCACTCACAGCTGGACAAGGAACAGACTCACTCTCAGATGGACAGGGAACAGACTCACTCACAGCTGGACACGGAGCAGACTCACTCACAGATGGACAGGGAACAGACACACTCACAGCTGGACAGGGAGCAGAATCACTCATTAATGGACAGGGAACAGACTCACTCCCAGCATGACAGGGAGCAGACTCACTCACAGATGGACAGGGAACTGATTCACTCACAGATGGACAGGGAACAGACTCACTCACAGATGGACAGGGAACAGACTCACTCACAGCTGGACAGGGAACAGACTCACTCACAGCTGGACAGGGAACAGACTCACTCACAGATGGACAGGGAACAGACTCACGCACAGATGGACAGGGAACAGACTCACTCACAGCTGGACAGGGAACAGACTCACTCACATCTGGACAGGGAACAGGCTCACTCACAGCTGGACAGGGAACAGACTCACTCACAGCTGGACAGGGAACAGACACACTCACAGCTGGACAGGGAACAGACTCACTCACAGCTGGACAAGGAACAGACTCACTCTCAGATGGACAGGGAACAGACTCACGCACATCTGGACAGGGAACAGACGCACTCACAGCTGGACAGGGAACAGACTCACTCACAGCGGGACAGGGAACAGACTCTCTCACAGATGGACAGGGAACAGACTCACTCACAGATGGACAGGGAACAGACTCACTCACAGCTGGACAGGGAGCAGACTCACTCACAGATGGACAGGGAACAGACTCACTCACAGCTGGACAAGGAACAGACGCACTCACAGCTGGACAGGGAACAGACTCACTCACAGCGGGACAGGGAACAGACTCTCTCACAGATGGACAGGGAACAGACTCACTCACAGAAGGACAGGGAACAGACTCACTCACAGCTGGACAGGGAGCAGACTCACTCACAGATGGACAGGGAACAGACTCACTCACAGCTGGACAGGGAGCAGAATCACTCAAAGATGGACAGAAAACAGACTCACTCCCAGCTGCACAGGGAGCAGACTCACTCACAGATGGACAGGGAACAGACTCACTCACAGATGGACAGGGAACAGACTCACTCACAGATGGACAGGGAACAGACACTCTCACAGCTGGACAGGGAACAGACTCACTCACAGCTGGACAGGGAACAGACTCACTCACAGCTGGACAGGGAATAGACTCACTCACAGCTGGACAGGGAACAGGCTCACCCACAGCTGGACAGGGAACAGACTCACTCACAGCTGGACAGGTAACAGACTCACTCACAGCTGGACAGGGAACAGACTCGCTCATAGCTGGACAGGGAGCAGACTCACTCACAGATGGACAGGGAACAGACTCACTCACAGATGGACAGGGAACAGACACACTCACAGATGGACAGGGAACAGGCTCACTCACAGCTGGACAGGGAACAGACTCACTCTCAGATGGACAGGGAACAGATTCACTCAAAGATGGACAGGGAACAGACTCACTCTCAGCTGGACAGTGAACAGACTCTCTCACAGCTGGACAGGGAACAGATTCACTCCCAGCTGGACAGGGAGCAGACTCACTCACAAATGGACAGGGAACAGGCTCACTCACAGCTGGACAGGGAGCAGAATCACTCACAGATGGACAGGTAACAGACTCACTCCCAGCTGGACAGGGAACAGACTCACTCTCAGATGGACAGGGAACAGATTCACTCAAAGATGGACAGGGAACAGGATCACTCACAGCTGGACAGGGAAGAGACTCACTCACAGAATGTCAGGGAACAGACTCACTCACAGATGGAAAGGGAACAGACGCACTCACAGCTGGACAGGGAACAGACTCACTCTCAGCTGGACAGGGAACAGCCTCACTCACAGCTGGACAGGGAGCAGACTCACTCACAGCTGGACAGGGAACAGACTCACTCACAGATGGACAGGGAACAGACTCACTCACAGATGGACAGGGAACAGGCTCACTCACAGCTGGACAGGGAACAGACTCACACACAGCTGGACAGGGAACAGGCTCACTCACAGCTGGACAGCGAACAGACTCACTCACAGCTGGACAGGGAAGAGACACACTCACAGCTGGACAGGGAACAGACTCACTCATAGCTGGACAAGGAACAGACTCACTCTCAGATGGACAGGGAACAGACTCACTCTCAGATGGACAGGGAACAGACTCACTCACAGCTGGACAGGGAAAAGACTCTCTCACAGTTGGACAGGGAACAGACTCACTCACAGCTGGACAGGGAACAGACTCACTCACAGCTGGACAGGGAACAGACTCTCTCACAGATGGACAGGGAACAGACTCACTCACAGATGGACAGGGAACAGACTCACTCACAGATGGACAGGGAAAAGACTCACGCACAGATGGACAGGGAACAGACTCACTCACAGCTGGACAGGGAACAGACTCACTCACATCTGGACAGGAAACAGGCTCATTCACAGCTGGACAGGGAACAGACTCACTCACAGCTGGACAGAAAACAGACTCACTCCCAGCTGCACAGGGAGCAGACTCACTCACAGATGGACAGGGAACAGACTCACTCACAGATGGACAGGGAACAGACTCACTCACAGATGGACAGGGAACAGACACTCTCACAGCTGGACAGGGAACAGACTCACTCACAGCTGGACAGGGAACAGACTCACTCACAGCTGGACAGGGAATAGACTCACTCACAGCTGGACAGGGAACAGGCTCACCCACAGCTGGACAGGGAACAGACTCACTCACAGCTGGACAGGTAACAGACACACTCACAGCTGGACAGGGAACAGACTAACTCACAGCTGGACAATGAACAGACTCACTCTCAGATGGACAGGGAACAGACTCACTCACAGCTGGACAGGGAACAGACTCGCTCATAGCTGGACAGGGAGCAGACTCACTCACAGATGGACAGGGAACAGACTCACTCACAGATGGACAGGGAACAGACACACTCACAGATGGACAGGGAACAGACTCACTCACAGCTGGACAGGGAACAGACTCACTCTCAGATGGACAGGGAACAGATTCACTCAAAGATGGACAGGGAACAGACTCACTCTCAGCTGGACAGTGAACAGACTCTCTCACAGCTGGACAGGGAACAGATTCACTCCCAGCTGGACAGGGAGCAGACTCACTCACAAATGGACAGGGAACAGGCTCACTCACAGCTGGACAGGGAGCAGAATCACTCACAGATGGACAGGTAACAGACTCACACCCAGCTGGACAGGGAACAGACTCACTCTCAGATGGACAGGGAACAGATTCACTCAAAGATGGACAGGGAACAGGATCACTCACAGCTGGACAGGGAAGAGACTCACTCACAGAATGTCAGGGAACAGACTCACTCACAGATGGAAAGGGAACAGACGCACTCACAGCTGGACAGGGAACAGACTCACTCTCAGCTGGACAGGGAACAGCCTCACTCACAGCTGGACAGGGAGCAGACTCACTCACAGCTGGACAGGGAACAGACTCACTCACAGATGGACAGGGAACAGACTCACTCACAGATGGACAGGGAACAGGCTCACTCACAGCTGGACAGGGAACAGACTCACACACAGCTGGACAGGGAACAGGCTCACTCACAGCTGGACAGCGAACAGACTCACTCACAGCTGGACAGGGAAGAGACACACTCACAGCTGGACAGGGAACAGACTCACTCATAGCTGGACAAGGAACAGACTCACTCTCAGATGGACAGGGAACAGACTCACTCACAGCTGGACAGGGAAAAGACTCACTCACAGCTGGACAGGGAAAAGACTCTCTCACAGTTGGACAGGGAACAGACTCACTCACAGCTGGACAGGGAACAGACTCACTCACAGCTGGACAGGGAACAGACTCTCTCACAGATGGACAGGGAACAGACTCACTCACAGATGGACAGGGAACAGACTCACTCACAGATGGACAGGGAAAAGACTCACGCACAGATGGACAGGGAACAGACTCACTCACAGCTGGACAGGGAACAGACTCACTCACATCTGGACAGGAAACAGGCTCATTCACAGCTGGACAGGGAACAGACTCACTCACAGCTGGACAGGGAACAGGCACACTCACAGCTGGACAGGGAACAGACTCACTCACAGCTGGGCAGGGAACAGACTCTCTCACAGATGGACAGGGAACAGACTCTCTCACAGATGGACAGGGAACAGACTCACTCACAAATGGACAGGGAACAGACTCACTCACAGCTGGACAGGGAGCAGACTCACTCACAGCTGGACAGGGAACAGACTCACTCACAGCTGGACAGGGAGCAGAATCACTCACAGATGGACAGGGAGCAGACTCACTCCCAGCTGGACAGGGAGCAGACTCACTCACAGATGGACAGGGAACAGACTCACTCACAGATGGACAGGGAACAGACTCACTCACAGATGGACAGGGAACAGACTCCCTCACAGCTGGACAGGGAACAGACTCACTCACAGCTGGACAGGGAACAGACTCACTCACAGCTGGACAGGGAATAGACTCACTCACAGCTGGACAGGGAACAGGCTCACTCACAGCTGGACAGGGAACAGGCTCACTCACAGCTGGACAGGGAACAGACACACTCACAGCTGGACAGGGAACAGACTAACTCACAGCTGGAGAAGGAACAGACTCACTCACAGCTGGACAGGGAGCAGACTCACTCACAGATGGACAGGGAACAGACTCACTGACAGCTGGACAGGGAGCAGAATCACTCACAGATGGACAGGGAACAGACACACTCCCAGCTGGACAGGGAGCAGACTCACTCACAGATGGACAGGGAACAGACTCACTCACAGATGGACAGGGAACACATTTCACTCACAGATGGAGAGGGAACAGAATCAGTCACAGCTGGAGAGAGAACAGAATCACTCACAGATGGATAGGGAACAGACTCACTCCCAGATGGACAGGGAACAGACTCACTCTCAGATAGAAAGGGAACAGATTCACTCAAAGATGGACAGGGAACAGACTCACTCTCAGATGGACAGGGAACAGATTCACTCAAAGATGGACAGGGAACAGACTCACTCTCAGCTGGACAGTGAACAGACTCTCTCACAGCTGGACAGGGAACAGATTCACTCCCAGCTGGACAGGGAGCAGACTCACTCACAAATGGACAGGGAACAGACTCACTCACAGCTGGACAGGGAGCAGAATCACTCACAGATGGACAGGTAACAGACTCACTCCCAGCTGGACAGGGAACAGACTCACTCTCAGATGGACAGGGAACGGATTCACTCAAAGATGGACAGGGAACAGGATCACTCACAGCTGGACAGGGAAGAGACTCTCTCACAGAATGTCAGGGAACAGACTCACTCACAGATGGAAAGGGAACAGACTCACTCACAGCTGGACAGGGAACAGACTCACTCTCAGCTGAACAGGGAACAGCCTCACTCACAGCTGGACAGGGAGCAGACTCACTCACACCTGGACAGGGAACAGACTCACTCACAGATGGACAGGGAACAGACTCACTCACAGATGGTCAGGGAACAGACTCACTCACAGCTGGACAGGGAACAGACTCACACACAGCTGGACAGGGAACAGGCTCACTCACAGCTGGACAGGGAACAGACTCACTCACAACTGGACAGGGAACAGACACACTCACAGCTGGACAGGGAACAGACTCACTCATAGCTGGACAAGGAACAGGCTCACTCTCAGATGGACAGGGAACAGACTCACTCACAGCTGGACAGGGAACAGACTCACTCACAGCTGGACAGGGACCAGACTCTCTCACAGATGGACAGGGAACAGACTCACTCACAGATGGACAGGGAACAGACTCACTCACAGCTGGACAGGGAACAGACTCACTCACAGCTGGACAGGGAACAGGCTCACTCACAGCTGGACAGTGAACAGACTCACTCACAGCTGGACAGGGAACAGACACACTTACAGCTGGACAGGGAACAGACTCACACACAGATGGACAGGGAGCAGACTCACACACAGCTGGACAGGGAACAGACACACTCACAGATGGACAGGGAACAGACTCACTCACAGCTGGACAGGGAGCAGACTCACTCACAGCTGGACAGGGAACAGACTCACTCACAGCTGGACAGGGAACAGACTCTCTCAGAGATGGACAGGGAACAGGCTCACTCACAGCTGGACATGGAGCAGACTCACTCACAGATGGACAGGGAACAGACTCACGCACAGATGGACAGGGAACAGACTCACTCACAGCTGGACAGGGAACAGACTCACTTACATCTGGACAGGGAACAGGCTCACTCACAGCTGGACAGGGAACAGACTCACTCACAGCTGGACAGGAACAGACTCTCTCACAGATGGACAGGGAACAGACTCACTCACAGATGGACAGGGAACAGACTCACTCACAGCTGGAGAGGGAGCAGACTCACTCACAGATGGACAGGGAACAGACTCACTCTCAGCTGGACAGGGAACAGACTCTCTCACAGCTGGACAGGGAACACATTCACTCACAGATGGAGAGGGAACAGAATCAGTCACAGCTGGAGAGAGAACAGAATCACTCACAGATGGATAGGGAACATACTCACTCCCAGATGGACAGGGAACAGACTCACTCTCAGATAGAAAGGGAACAGATTCACTCAAAGATGGACAGGGAACAGACTCACTCTCAGATGGACAGGGAACAGATTCACTCAAAGATGGACAGGGAACAGACTCACTCTCAGCTGGACAGTGAACAGACTCTCTCACAGCTGGACAGGGAACAGATTCACTCCCAGCTGGACAGGGAGCAGATTCACTCACAAATGGACAGGGAACAGACTCACTCACAGCTGGAAAGGGAGCAGAATCACTCACAGATGGACAGGTAACAGACTCACTCCCAGCTGGACAGGGAACAGACTCACTCTCAGATGGACAGGGAACGGATTCACTCAAAGATGGACAGGGAACAGGATCACTCACAGCTGGACAGGGAAGAGACTCACTCACAGAATGTCAGGGAACAGACTCACTCACAGATGGAAAGGGAAGAGACTCACTCACAGAATGTCAGGGAACAGACTCACTCTCAGCTGGACAGGGAACAGCCTCACTCACAGCTGGACAGGGAGCAGACTCACTCACAGCTGGACAGGGAACAGACTCACTCACAGCTGGACAGGGAACAGACTCACTCACAGCTGGACAGGGAACAGGCTCACTCACAGCTGGACAGTGAACAGACTCACTCACAGCTGGACAGGGAACAGACACACTCACAGATGGACAGGGAGCAGACTCACACACAGCTGGACAGTGAACAGACTCACTCACAGCTGGACAGGGAACAGACTCACTCACAGATGGACAGGGAGCAGACTCACACACAGCTGGACAGGGAACAGACACACTCACAGATGGACAGGGAACAGACTCACTCACAGCTGGACAGGGAGCAGACTCACTCACAGCTGGACAGGGAACAGACTCACTCACAGCTGGACAGGGAACAGACTCTCTCAGAGATGGACAGGGAACAGGCTCACTCACAGCTGGACACGGAGCAGACTCACTCACAGATGGACAGGGAACAGACTCACGCACAGATGGACAGGGAACAGACTCACGCACAGATGGACAGGGAACAGACTCACTCACAGCTGGACAGGGAACAGACTCACTCACATCTGGACAGGGAACAGGCTCACTCACAGCTGGACAGGGAACAGAGTCACTCACAGCTGGACAGGAACAGACTCTCTCACAGATGGACAGGGAACAGACTCACTCACAGATGGACAGGGAACAGACTCACTCACAGCTGGAGAGGGAGCAGACTCAATCACAGATGGTCAGGGAACAGACTCACTCTCAGCTGGACAGGGAACAGACTCTCTCACAGCTGGACAGGGAACACATTCACTCACAGATGGAGAGGGAACAGAATCAGTCACAGCTGGAGAGAGAACAGAATCACTCACAGATGGATAGGGAACAGACTCACTCCCAGATGGACAGGGAACAGACTCACTCTCAGATAGAAAGGGAACAGATTCACTCAAAGATGGACAGGGAACAGACTCACTCTCAGATGGACAGGGAACAGATTCACTCAAAGATGGACAGGGAACAGACTCACTCTCAGCTGGACAGTGAACAGACTCTCTCACAGCTGGACAGGGAACAGATTCACTCCCAGCTGGACAGGGAGCAGACTCACTCACAAATGGACAGGGAACAGACTCACTCACAGCTGGACAGGGAGCAGAATCACTCACAGATGGACAGGTAACAGACTCACTCCCAGCTGGACAGGGAACAGACTCACTCTCAGATGGACAGCGAACGGATTCACTCAAAGATGGACAGGGAACAGGATCACTCACAGCTGGACAGGGAAGAGACTCTCTCACAGAATGTCAGGGAACAGACTCACTCACAGATGGAAAGGGAACAGACTCACTCACAGCTGGACAGGGAACAGACTCACTCTCAGCTGAACAGGGAACAGCCTCACTCACAGCTGGACAGGGAGCAGACTCACTCACACCTGGACAGGGAACAGACTCACTCACAGATGGACAGGGAACAGACTCACTCACAGATGGTCAGGGAACAGACTCACTCACAGCTGGACAGGGAACAGACTCACACACAGCTGGACAGGGAACAGGCTCACTCACAGCTGGACAGGGAACAGACACACTCACAGCTGGACAGGGAACAGACTCACTCATAGCTGGACAAGGAACAGGCTCACTCTCAGATGGACAGGGAACAGACTCACTCACAGCTGGACAGGGAACAGACTCACTCACAGCTGGACAGGGACCAGACTCTCTCACAGATGGACAGGGAACAGACTCACTCACAGATGGACAGGGAACAGACTCACTCACAGCTGGACAGGGAACAGACTCACTCACAGCTGGACAGGGAACAGGCTCACTCACAGCTGGACAGTGAACAGACTCACTCACAGCTGGACAGGGAACAGACACACTTACAGCTGGACAGGGAACAGACTCACTTACAGCTGGACAGGGACCAGACTCTCTCACAGATGGACAGGGAACAGACTCACTCACAGATGGACAGGGAACAGACTCACTCACAGCTGGACAGGGAACAGACTCACTCACAGCTGGACAGGGAACAGGCTCACTCACAGCTGGACAGTGAACAGACTCACTCACAGCTGGACAGGGAACAGACACACTTACAGCTGGACAGGGAACAGACTCACTCACAGATGGACAGGGAGCAGACTCACACACAGCTGGACAGGGAACAGACACACTCACAGATGGACAGGGAACAGACTCACTCACAGCTGGACAGGGAGCAGACTCACTCACAGCTGGACAGGGAACAGACTCACTCACAGCTGGACAGGGAACAGACTCTCTCAGAGATGGACAGGGAACAGGCTCACTCACAGCTGGACACGGAGCAGACTCACTCACAGATGGACAGGGAACAGACTCACGCACAGATGGACAGGGAACAGACTCACTCACAGCTGGACAGGGAACAGACTCACTCACATCTGGACAGGGAACAGGCTCACTCACAGCTGGACAGGGAACAGACTCACTCACAGCTGGACAGGAACAGACTCTCTCACAGATGGACAGGGAACAGACTCACTCACAGATGGACAGGGAACAGACTCACTCACAGCTGGAGAGGGAGCAGACTCAATCACAGATGGTCAGCAACAGACTCACTCTCAGCTGGACAGGGAACAGACTCTCTCACAGCTGGACAGGGAACACATTCACTCACAGATGGAGAGGGAACAGAATCAGTCACAGCTGGAGAGAGAACAGAATCACTCACAGATGGATAGGGAACATACTCACTCCCAGATGGACAGGGAACAGACTCACTCTCAGATAGAAAGGGAACAGATTCACTCAAAGATGGACAGGGAACAGACTCACTCTCAGATGGACAGGGAACAGATTCACTCAAAGATGGACAGGGAACAGACTCACTCTCAGCTGGACAGTGAACAGACTCTCCCACAGCTGGACAGGGAACAGATTCACTCCCAGCTGGACAGGGAGCAGACTCACTCACAAATGGACAGGGAACAGACTCACTCACAGCTGGACAGGGAGCAGAATCACTCACAGATGGACAGGTAACAGACTCACACCCAGCTGGACAGGGAACAGACTCACTCTCAGATGGACAGGGAACGGATTCACTCAAAGATGGACAGGGAACAGGATCACTCACAGCTGGACAGGGAAGAGACTCACTCACAGAATGTCAGGGAACAGACTCACTCACAGATGGAAAGGGAACAGACTCACTCACAGCTGGACAGGGAACAGACTCACTCTCAGCTGGACAGGGAACAGCCTCACTCACAGCTGGACAGGGAGCAGACTCACTCACACCTGGACAGGGAACAGACTCACTCACAGATGGACAGGGAACAGACTCACTCACAGATGGTCAGGGAACAGACTCACTCACAGCTGGACAGGGAACAGACTCACACACAGCTGGACAGGGAACAGGCTCACTCACAGCTGGACAGGGAACAGACTCACTCACAGCTGGACAGGGAACAGACACACTCACAGCTGGACAGGGAACAGACTCACTCATAGCTGGACAAGGAACAGGCTCACTCTCAGATGGACAGGGAACAGACTCACTCACAGCTGGACAGGGAACAGACTCACTCACAGCTGGACAGGGACCAGACTCTCTCACAGATGGACAGGGAACAGACTCACTCACAGATGGACAGGGAACAGACTCACTCACAGCTGGACAGGGAACAGACTCACTCACAGCTGGACAGGGAACAGGCTCACTCACAGCTGGACAGTGAACAGACTCACTCACAGCTGGACAGGGAACAGACACACTTACAGCTGGACAGGGAACAGATTCACTCACAGATGGACAGGGAGCAGACTCACACACAGCTGGACCGGGAACAGACACACTCACAGATGGACAGGGAACAGACTCACTCACAGCTGGACAGGGAGCAGACTCACTCACAGCTGGACAGGGAACAGACTCACTCACAGCTGGACAGAGAACAGACTCTCTCAGAGATGGACAGGGAACAGGCTCACTCACAGCTGGACATGGAGCAGACTCACTCACAGATGGACAGGGAACAGACTCACGCACAGATGGACAGGGAACAGACTCACTCACAGCTGGACAGGGAACAGACTCACTCACATCTGGACAGGGAACAGACACACTCACAGCTGGACAGGGAACAGACTCACTCACAGCTGGACAGGAACAGACTCTCTCACAGATGGACAGGGAACAGACTCACTCACAGATGGACAGGGAACAGACTCACTCACAGCTGGAGAGGGAGCAGACTCAATCACAGATGGTCAGGGAACAGACTCACTCTCAGCTGGACAGGGAACAGACTCTCTCACAGCTGGACAGGGAACACATTCACTCACAGATGGAGAGGGAACAGAATCAGTCATAGCTGGAGAGAGAACAGAATCACTCACAGCTGGACAGAGAACAGATTCACTCACAGATGGATAGGGAACAGACTCACTCCCAGATGGACAGGGAACAGACTCACTCTCAGATAGAAAGGGAACAGATTCACTCAAAGATGGACAGGGAACAGACTCACTCTCAGATGGACAGGGAACAGATTCACTCAAAGATGGACAGGGAACAGACTCACTCTCAGCTGGACAGTGAACAGACTCTCTCACAGATGGACAGGGAACGGATTCACTCTAAGATGGACAGGGAACAGGATCACTCACAGCTGGACAGGGAAGAGACTCACTCACAGAATGTCAGGGAACAGACTCACTCACAGATGGAAAGGGAACAGACTCACTCACAGCTGGACAGGGAACAGACTCACTCTCAGCTGGACAGGGAACAGCCTCACTCACAGCTGGACAGGGAGCAGACTCACTCACACCTGGACAGGGAACAGACTCACTCACAGATGGACAGGCAACAGACTCACTCACAGATGGTCAGGGAACAGACTCACTCACAGCTGGAGAGGGAACAGACTCACACACAGCTGGACAGGGAACAGGCTCACTCACAGCTGGACAGGGAACAGACTCACTCACAGCTGGACAGGGAACAGACACACTCACAGCTGGACAGGGAACAGACTCACTCATAGCTGGACAAGGAACAGGCTCACTCTCAGATGGACAGGGAACAGACTCACTCACAGCTGGACAGGGAACAGACTCACTCACAGCTGGACAGGGACCAGACTCTCTCACAGATGGACAGGGAACAGACTCACTCACAGATGGACAGGGAACAGACTCACTCACAGCTGGACAGGGAACAGACTCACTCACATCTGGACAGGGAACAGGCTCACTCACAGCTGGACAGTGAACAGACTCACTCACAGCTGGACAGGGAACAGACACACTTACAGCTGGACAGGGAACAGACTCACTCACAGATGGACAGGGAGCAGACTCACACACAGCTGGACAGGGAACAGACACACTCACAGATGGACAGGGAACAGACTCACTCACAGCTGGACAGGGAGCAGACTCACTCACAGCTGGACAGGGAACAGACTCACTCACAGCTGGACAGGGAACAGACTCTCTCAGAGATGGACAGGGAACAGGCTCACTCACAGCTGGACACGGAGCAGACTCACTCACAGATGGACAGGGAACAGACTCACGCACAGATGGACAGGGAACAGACTCACTCACAGCTGGACAGGGAACAGACTCACTCACATCTGGACAGGGAACAGGCTCACTCACAGTTGGACAGGGAACAGACTCACTCACAGCTGGACAGGAACAGACTCTCTCACAGATGGACAGGGAACAGACTCACTCACAGATGGACAGGGAACAGACTCACTCACAGCTGGAGAGGGAGCAGACTCAATCACAGATGGTCAGGGAACAGACTAACTCTCAGCTGGACAGGGAACAGACTCTCTCACAGCTGGACAGGGAACACATTCACTCACAGATGGAGAGGGAACAGAATCAGTCACAGCTGGAGAGAGAACAGAATCACTCACAGATGGATAGGGAACAGACTCACTCCCAGATGGACAGGGAACAGACTCACTCTCAGATAGAAAGGGAACAGATTCACTCAAAGATGGACAGGGAACAGACTCACTCTCAGATGGACAGGGAACAGATTCACTCAAAGATGGACAGGGAACAGACTCACTCTCAGCTGGACAGTGAACAGACTCTCTCACAGCTGGACAGGGAACAGATTCACTCCCAGCTGGACAGGGAGCAGACTCACTCACAAATGGACAGGGAACAGACTCACTCACAGCTGGACAGGGAGCAGAATCACTCACAGATGGACAGGTAACAGACTCACTCCCAGCTGGACAGGGAACAGACTCACTCTCAGATGGACAGGGAACGGATTCACTCAAAGATGGACAGGGAACAGGATCACTCACAGCTGGACAGGGAAGAGACTCACTCACAGAATGTCAGGGAACAGACTCACTCGCAGATGGAAAGGGAACAGACTCACTCACAGCTGGACAGGGAACAGACTCACTCTCAGCTGGACAGGGAACAGCCTCACTCACAGCTGGACAGGGAGCAGACTCACTCACACCTGGACAGGGAACAGACTCACTCACAGATGGACAGGGAACAGACTCACTCACAGATGGTCAGGGAACAGACTCACTCACAGCTGGACAGGGAACAGACTCACACACAGCTGGACAGGGAACAGGCTCACTCACAGCTGGACAGGGAACAGACTCACTCACAGCTGGACAGGGAACAGACACACTCACAGCTGGACAGGGAACAGACTCACTCATAGCTGGACAAGGAACAGGCTCACTCTCAGATGGACAGGGAACAGACTCACTCACAGCTGGACAGGGAACAGACTCACTCACAGCTGGACAGGGACCAGACTCTCTCACAGATGGACAGGGAACAGACTCACTCACAGATGGACAGGGAACAGACTCACTCACAGCTGGAGAGGGAACAGACTCACTCACAGCTGGACAGCGAACAGGCTCACTCACAGCTGGACAGTGAACAGACTCACTCACAGCTGGACAGGGAACAGACACACTTACAGCTGGACAGGGAACAGACTCACTCACAGATGGACAGGGAGCAGACTCACACACAGCTGGACCGGGAACAGACACACTCACAGATGGACAGGGAACAGACTCACTCACAGCTGGACAGGGAGCAGACTCACTCACAGCTGGACAGGGAACAGACTCACTCACAGCTGGACAGGGAACAGACTCTCTCAGAGATGGACAGGGAACAGGCTCACTCACAGCTGGACACGGAGCAGACTCACTCACAGATGGACAGGGAACAGACTCACGCACAGATGGACAGGGAACAGACTCACTCACAGCTGGACAGGGAACAGACTCACTCACATCTGGACAGGGAACAGGCTCACTCACAGCTGGACAGGGAACAGACTCACTCACAGCTGGACAGGAACAGACTCTCTCACAGATGGACAGGGAACAGACTCACTCACAGATGGACAGGGAACAGACTCACTCACAGCTGGAGAGGGAGCAGACTCAATCACAGATGGTCAGGGAACAGACTCACTCTCAGCTGGACAGGGAACAGACTCTCTCACAGCTGGACAGGGAACACATTCACTCACAGATGGAGAGGGAACAGAATCAGTCATAGCTGGAGAGAGAACAGAATCACTCACAGCTGGACAGAGAACAGATTCACTCACAGATGGATAGGGAACAGACTCACTCCCAGATGGACAGGGAACAGACTCACTCTCAGATAGAAAGGGAACAGATTCACTCAAAGATGGACAGGGAACAGACTCACTCTCAGATGGACAGGGAACAGACTCTCTCACAGCTGGACAGGGAACAGATTCACTCCCAGCTGGACAGGGAGCAGACTCACTCACAAATGGACAGGGAACAGACTCACTCACAGCTGGACAGGGAGCAGAATCACTCACAGATGGACAGGTAACAGACTCACTCCCAGCTGGACAGGGAACAGACTCACTCTCACATGGACAGGGAACGGATTCACTCAAAGATGGACAGGGAACATGATCACTCACAGCTGGACAGGGAAGAGACTCACTCACAGAATGTCAGGGAACAGACTCAGTCACAGATGGAAAGGGAACAGACTCACTCACAGCTGGACAGGGAACAGACTCACTCTCAGCTGGACAGGGAACAGCCTCACTCACAGCTGGACAGGGAGCAGACTCACTCACACCTGGACAGGGAACAGACTCACTCACAGATGGACAGGGAACAGACTCACTCACAGATGGACAGGGAACAGACTCACTCACAGCTGGACAGGGAACAGACTCACACACAGCCGGACAGGGAACAGGCTCACTCACAGCTGGACAGGGAACAGACTCACTCACAGCTGGACAGGGAACAGACACACTCACAGCTGGCCAGGGAACAGACTCACTCATAGCTGGACAAGGAACAGACTCACTCTCAGATGGACAGGGAACAGACTCACTCACAGCTGGACAGGGAGCAGAATCACTCACAGATGGACAGGTAACAGACTCACTCCCAGCTGGAGAGGGAACAGACTCACTCTCAGATGGACAGGGAACGGATTCACTCAAAGATGGACAGGGAACAGGATCACTCACAGCTGGACAGGGAAGAGACTCACTCACAGAATGTCAGGGAACAGACTCACTCACAGATGGAAAGGGAACAGACTCACTCACAGCTGGACAGGGAACAGCCTCACTCACAGCTGGACAGGGAGCAGACTCACTCACACCTGGACAGGGAACAGACTCACTCACAGATGGGCAGGGAACAGACTCACTCACAGCTGGACAGGGAACAGACACACTCACAGCTGGCCAGGGAACAGACTCACTCATAGCTGGACAAGAAACAGGCGCACTCTCAGATGGACAGGGAACAGACTCACTCACAGCTGGACAGGGAACAGACTCACTCACAGCTGGACAGGGAACAGACTCTCTCACAGATGGACAGGGAACAGACTCACTCACAGATGGACAGGGAACAGACTCACTCACAGCTGGACAGGGAACAGACTCACTCACAGCTGGACAGGGAACAGGCTCACTCACAGCTGGACAGGGAACAAACTCACTCACAGCTGGACAGGGAACAGACACACTTACAGCTGGACAGGGAACAGACTCACTCACAGCTGGACAGGGAACAGACTCACTCACAGATGGACAGGGAGCAGACTCACACACAGCTGGACAGGGAACAGACTCACTCACAGATGGACAGGGAACAGACTCACTCACAGCTGGACAGGGAGCAGACTCACTCACAGCTGGACAGGGAACAGACTCACTCACAGCTGGACAGGGAACAGGCTCTCTCAGAGATGGACATGGAACAGACTCACTCACAGATGGACAGGGAACAGACTCACTCACAGCTGGACACGGAGCAGACTCACTAACAGATGGACAGGGAACAGACTCACGCACAGATGGACAGGGAACAGACTCACTCACAGCTGGACAGGGAACAGACTCACTCACATCTGGACAGGGAACAGGCTCACTCACAGCTGGACAGGCAACAGACTCACTCACAGCTGGACAGGAATAGACTCTCTCACAGATGGACAGGGAACAGACTCACTCACAGATGGACAGGGAACAGACTCACTCACAGCTGGACAGGGAGCAGACTCACTCACAGATGGACAGGGAACAGACTCACTCTCAGCTGGACAGGGAACAGACTCTCTCACAGCTGGAGAGGGAACACATTCACTCACAGATGGAGAGGGAACAGAATCAGTCACAGCTGGAGAGAGAACAGAATCACTCTCAGCTGGACAGAGAACAGATTCACTCACAGATGGATAGGGAACAGACTCACTCACAGATGGACAGGGAACAGACTCACTCTCAGATAGAAAGGGAACAGATTCACTCAAAGATGGACAGGGAACAGACTCTCTCATAGATGGACAGGGAACAGACTCACTCACAGATGGACAGGGAACAGACTCACTCACAGATGGAAAGGGAACAGACTCACTCTCAGAGGGACAGGGAACAGACTCACTCACAGCTGGACAGGGAACAGACTCACTCACAGCTGGACAGGGAACAGACTCACTCTCTGCTGTAGAGGGAACAGGCTCACTCACAGATGGACAGGGAACAGACTCACTCTCAGCTTGACATGGAACAGACTCACTCACAGCTGGGCAGGGAACAGCCTCACTCACAGCTGGACACGGTACAGGCTCACTCACAGCTGGACAGGGAACAGACTCACTCTCAGAAGGACAGCGAACAGACTCACTCACAGCTGGACAGGGAGCAGACTCACTCACAGCTGGACTGGGAGCAGACTCACTCACAGCTATACAGAGAACAGGCTCACTCACAGCTGGACAGGGAAGAGACTAACTCAGAGAATGACAGGGAACAGACTCACTCACAGATGGAAAGGGAACAGACTCACTCACAGCTGGACAGTGAAGAGACTCACTCTCAGCTGGACAGGGATCAGACACACTCACAGCTGGACAGGGAGCAGACTCACTCACAGCTGGACTGGGAACAGACTCACTCACAGATAGACAGGGAACAGGCTCACTCACAGATGGACAGGGAACAGACTCACTCACAGCTGGACAGGGAACAGACTCACTCACATCTGGAAAGGAGCAGGCTCACTCACAGCTGGACAGGGAACAGACTCACTCACAGCTGGACAGGGTGCAGAGACACTCACAGCTGGACAGGGAACAGACTCACTCACAGCTGGACAAGGAACAGACTCACTCTCAGATGGACAGGGAACAGAATCTCTCAGAGATGGACAGGGAACAGACTCACTCACAGATGGACAGGGAACGGACTCACTCACAGCTGGACACGGAGCAGACTCACTCACAGATGGACAGGGAACAGACACACTCACAGCTGGACAGGGAGCAGAATCACTCATTAATGGACAGGGAACAGACTCACTCACAGATGGACAGGGAACAGACTCACTCACAGCTGGACAGGGAACAGACTCACTCACAGCTGGACAGGGAACAGACTCACTCACAGATGGACAGGGAACAGACTCACGCACAGATGGACAGGGAACAGACTCACTCACAGCTGGACAGGGAACAGACTCACTCACATCTGGACAGGGAACAGGCTCACTCACAGCTGGACAGGGAACAGACTCACTCACAGCTGGACAGGGAACAGACACACTCACAGCTGGACAGGGGACAGACTCACTCACAGCTGGACAAGGAACAGACTCACTCTCAGATGGACAGGGAACAGACTCACGCACAGCTGGACAGGGAACAGACGCACTCACAGCTGGACAGGGAACAGACTCACTCACAGCGGGACAGGGAACAGACTCTCTCACAGATGGACAGGGAACAGACTCACTCACAGATGGACAGGGAACAGACTCACTCACAGCTGGACAGGGAGCAGACTCACTCACAGATGGACAGGGAACAGACTCACTCACAGCTGGACAGGGAGCAGAATCACTCACAGATGGACAGAAAACAGACTCACTCCCAGCTGCACAGGGAGCAGACTCACTCACAGATGGACAGGGAACAGACCCACTCCCAGCTGGACAGGGAACAGCCTCACTCTCAGATGGACAGGGAACGGATTCACTCAAAGATGGACAGGGAACAGGATCACTCACAGCTGGACAGGGAAGAGACTCACTCACAGAATGTCAGGGAACAGACTCACTCACAGATGGAAAGGGAACAGACTCACTCACAGCTGGACAGGGAACAGACTCACTCTCAGCTGGACAGGGAACAGCCTCACTCACAGCTGGACAGGGAACAGACTCACTCTCAGCTGGACAGGGAACAGACTCACTCACAGATGGACAGGGAACAGACTCACTCACAGATGGACAGGGAACAGACTAACTCACATCTGGACAGGGAACAGACTCACACACAGCCGGACAGGGAACAGGCTCACTCACAGCTGGACAGGGAACAGACTCACTCACAGCTGGACAGGGAACAGACACACTCACAGCTGGCCAGGGAACAGACTCACTCATAGCTGGACAAGGAACAGACTCACTCTCAGATGGACAGGGAACAGACTCACTCACAGCTGGACAGGGAACAGACTCACTCACAGCTGGACAGGGAACAGACTCTCTCACAGATGGACAGGGAACAGACTCACTCACAGATGGACAGGGAACAGACTCACTCACAGCTGGACAGGGAACAGACTCACTCACAGCTGTAGAGGGAACAGGCTCACTCACAGCTGGACAGGGAACCAACTCACTCACAGCTGGACAGGGAACAGACACACTTACAGCTGGACAGGGAACAGACTCACTCACAGCTGGACAGGGAACAGACTCACTCACAGCTGGACAGGGAGCAGACTCACTCACAGCTGGACAGGGAACAGACTCACTCACAGCTGGACAGGGAACAGGCTCTCTCAGAGATGGACAGGGAACAGACTCACTCACAGATGGACAGGGAACAGACTCACTCACAGCTGGACACGGAGCAGACTCACTAACAGATGGACAGGGAACAGACTCACGCACAGATGGACAGGGAACAGACGCACTCACAGCTGGACAGGGAACAGACTCTCTCACAGCTGGACAGGGAACACATTCACTCACAGATGGAGAGGGAACAGAATCAGTCATAGCTGGAGAGAGAACAGAATCACTCACAGCTGGACAGAGAACAGATTCACTCACAGATGGATAGGGAACAGACTCACTCCCAGATGGACAGGGAACAGACTCACTCTCAGATAGAAAGGGAACAGATTCACTCAAAGATGGACAGGGAACAGACTCACTCTCAGATGGACAGGGAACAGATTCACTCAAAGATGGACAGGGAACAGACTCACTCTCAGCTGGACAGTGAACAGACTCTCTCACAGATGGACAGGGAACGGATTCACTCAAAGATGGACAGGGAACAGGATCACTCACAGCTGGACAGGGAAGAGACTCACTCACAGAATGTCAGGGAACAGACTCACTCACAGATGGAAAGGGAACAGACTCACTCACAGCTGGACAGGGAACAGACTCACTCTCAGCTGGACAGGGAACAGCCTCACTCACAGCTGGACAGGGAGCAGACTCACTCACACCTGGACAGGGAACAGACTCACTCACAGATGGACAGGCAACAGACTCACTCACAGATGGTCAGGGAACAGACTCACTCACAGCTGGACAGGGAACAGACTCACACACAGCTGGACAGGGAACAGGCTCACTCACAGCTGGACAGGGAACAGACTCACTCACAGCTGGACAGGGAACAGACACACTCACAGCTGGACAGGGAACAGACTCACTCATAGCTGGACAAGGAACAGGCTCACTCTCAGATGGACAGGGAACAGACTCACTCACAGCTGGACAGGGAACAGACTCACTCACAGCTGGACAGGGACCAGACTCTCTCACAGATGGACAGGGAACAGACTCACTCACAGATGGACAGGGAACAGACTCACTCACAGCTGGACAGGGAACAGACTCACTCACAGCTGGACAGGGAACAGGCTCACTCACAGCTGGACAGTGAACAGACTCACTCACAGCTGGACAGGGAACAGACACACTTACAGCTGGACAGGGAACAGACTCACTCACAGATGGACAGGGAGCAGACTCACACACAGCTGGACAGGGAACAGACACACTCACAGATGGACAGGGAACAGACTCACTCACAGCTGGACAGGGAGCAGACTCACTCACAGCTGGACAGGGAACAGACTCACTCACAGCTGGACAGGGAACAGACTCTCTCAGAGATGGACAGGGAACAGGCTCACTCACAGCTGGACACGGAGCAGACTCACTCACAAATGGACAGGGAACAGACTCACGCACAGATGGACAGGGAACAGACTCACTCACAGCTGGACAGGAAACAGACTCACTCACATCTGGACAGGGAACAGGCTCACTCACAGTTGGACAGGGAACAGACTAACTCACAGCTGGACAGGAACAGACTCTCTCACAGATGGACAGGGAACAGACTCACTCACAGATGGACAGGGAACAGACTCACTCACAGCTGGAGAGGGAGCAGACTCAATCACAGATGGTCAGGGAACAGACTCACTCTCAGCTGGACAGGGAACAGACTCTCTCACAGCTGGACAGGGAACACATTCACTCACAGATGGAGAGGGAACAGAATCAGTCACAGCTGGAGAGAGAACAGAATCACTCACAGATGGATAGGGAACAGACTCACTCCCAGATGGACAGGGAACAGACTCACTCTCAGATAGAAAGGGAACAGATTCACTCAAAGATGGACAGGGAACAGACTCACTCTCAGATGGACAGGGAACAGATTCACTCAAAGATGGATAGGGAACAGACTCACTCTCAGCTGGACAGTGAACAGACTCTCTCACAGCTGGACAGGGAACAGATTCACTCCCAGCTGGACAGGGAGCAGACTCACTCACAAATGGACAGGGAACAGACTCACTCACAGCTGGACAGGGAGCAGAATCACTCACAGATGGACAGGTAACAGACTCACTCCCAGCTGGACAGGGAACAGACTCACTCTCAGATGGACAGGGAACGGATTCACTCAAAGATGGACAGGGAACAGGATCACTCACAGCTGGACAGGGAAGAGACTCACTCACAGAATGTCAGGGAACAGACTCACTCACAGATGGAAAGGGAACAGACTCACTCACAGCTGGACAGGGAACAGACTCACTCTCAGCTGGACAGGGAACAGCCTCACTCACAGCTGGACAGGGAGCAGACTCACTCACACCTGGACAGGGAACAGACTCACTCACAGATGGACAGGGAACAGACTCACTCACAGATGGTCAGGGAACAGACTCACTCACAGCTGGACAGGGAACAGACTCACACACAGCTGGACAGGGAACAGGCTCACTCACAGCTGGACAGGGAACAGACTCACTCACAGCTGGACAGGGAACAGACACACTCACAGCTGGACAGGGAACAGACTCACTCATAGCTGGACAAGGAACAGGCTCACTCTCAGATGGACAGGGAACAGACTCACTCACAGCTGGACAGGGAACAGACTCACTCACAGCTGGACAGGGACCAGACTCTCTCACAGATGGACAGGGAACAGACTCACTCACAGAGGGACAGGGAACAGACTCACTCACAGCTGGACAGGGAACAGACTCACTCACAGCTGGACAGGGAACAGGCTCACTCACAGCTGGACAGTGAACAGACTCACTCACAGCTGGACAGGGAACAGACACACTTACAGCTGGACAGGGAACAGACTCACTCACAGATGGACAGGGAGCAGACTCACACACAGCTGGACCGGGAACAGACACACTCACAGATGGACAGGGAACAGACTCACTCACAGCTGGACAGGGAGCAGACTCACTCACAGCTGGACAGGGAACAGACTCACTCACAGCTGGACAGGGAACAGACTCTCTCAGAGATGGACAGGGAACAGACTCACTCACAGATGGACAGGGAACAGACTCACTCACAGCTGGAGAGGGAGCAGACTCAATCACAGATGGTCAGGGAACAGACTCACTCTCAGCTGGACAGGGAACAGACTCTCTCACAGCTGGACAGGGAACACATTCACTCACAGATGGAGAGGGAACAGAATCAGTCATAGCTGGAGAGAGAACAGAATCACTCACAGCTGGACAGAGAACAGATTCACTCACAGATGGATAGGGAACAGACTCACTCCCAGATGGACAGGGAACAGACTCACTCTCAGATAGAAAGGGAACAGATTCACTCAAAGATGGACAGGGAACAGACTCACTCTCAGATGGACAGGGAACAGATTCACTCAAAGATGGACAGGGAACAGACTCACTCTCAGCTGGACAGTGAACAGACTCTCTCACAGCTGGACAGGGAACAGATTCACTCCCAGCTGGACAGGGAGCAGACTCACTCACAAATGGACAGGGAACAGACTCACTCACAGCTGGACAGGGAGCAGAATCACTCACAGATGGACAGGTAACAGACTCACTCTCAGCTGGACAGGGAACAGCCTCACTCACAGCATGTCAGGGAACAGACTCAGTCACAGATGGAAATGGAACAGACTCACTCACAGCTGGACAGGGAACAGACTCACTCTCAGCTGGACAGGGAACAGCCTCACTCACAGCTGGACAGGGAGCAGACTCACTCACACCTGGACAGGGAACAGACTCACTCACAGATGGACAGGGAACAGACTCACTCACAGATGGACAGGGAAGAGACTCACTCACAGAATGTCAGGGAACAGACTCAGTCACAGATGGAAAGGGAACAGACTCACTCACAGCTGGACAGGGAACAGACTCACTCTCAGCTGGACAGGGAACAGCCTCACTCACAGCTGGACAGGGAGCAGACTCACTCACACCTGGACAGGGAACAGACTCACTCACAGATGGACAGGGAACAGACTCACTCACAGATGGACAGGGAACAGACTCACTCACAGCTGGACAGGGAACAGACTCACACACAGCCGGACAGGGAACAGGCTCACTCACAGCTGGACAGGGAACAGACTCACTCACAGCTGGACAGGGAACAGGCACACTCACAGCTGGCCAGGGAACAGACTCACTCATAGCTGGACAAGGAACAGACTCACTCTCAGATGGACAGGGAACAGACTCACTCACAGCTGGACACGGAGCAGACTCACTCACAGATGGACAGGGAACAGACTCACGCACAGATGGACAGGGAACAGACTCACTCACAGCTGGACAGGGAACAGACTCACTCACATCTGGACAGGGAACAGGCTCACTCACAGTTGGACAGGGAACAGACTCACTCACAGCTGGACAGGAACAGACTCTCTCACAGATGGACAGGGAACAGACTCACTCACAGATGGACAGGGAACAGACTCACTCACAGCTGGAGAGGGAGCAGACTCAATCACAGATGGTCAGGGAACAGACTAACTCTCAGCTGGACAGGGAACAGACTCTCTCACAGCTGGACAGGGAACACATTCACTCACAGATGGAGAGGGAACAGAATCAGTCACAGCTGGAGAGAGAACAGAATCACTCACAGATGGATAGGGAACAGACTCACTCCCAGATGGACAGGGAACAGACTCACTCTCAGATAGAAAGGGAACAGATTCACTCAAAGATGGACAGGGAACAGACTCACTCTCAGATGGACAGGGAACAGATTCACTCAAAGATGGACAGGGAACAGACTCACTCTCAGCTGGACAGTGAACAGACTCTCTCACAGCTGGACAGGGAACAGATTCACTCCCAGCTGGACAGGGAGCAGACTCACTCACAAATGGACAGGGAACAGACTCACTCACAGCTGGACAGGGAGCAGAATCACTCACAGATGGACAGGTAACAGACTCACTCCCAGCTGGACAGGGAACAGACTCACTCTCAGATGGACAGGGAACGGATTCACTCAAAGATGGACAGGGAACAGGATCACTCACAGCTGGACAGGGAAGAGACTCACTCACAGAATGTCAGGGAACAGACTCACTCGCAGATGGAAAGGGAACAGACTCACTCACAGCTGGACAGGGAACAGACTCACTCTCAGCTGGACAGGGAACAGCCTCACTCACAGCTGGACAGGGAGCAGACTCACTCACACCTGGACAGGGAACAGACTCACTCACAGATGGACAGGGAACAGACTCACTCACAGATGGTCAGGGAACAGACTCACTCACAGCTGGACAGGGAACAGACTCACACACAGCTGGACAGGGAACAGGCTCACTCACAGCTGGACAGGGAACAGACTCACTCACAGCTGGACAGGGAACAGACACACTCACAGCTGGACAGGGAACAGACTCACTCATAGCTGGACAAGGAACAGGCTCACTCTCAGATGGACAGGGAACAGACTCACTCACAGCTGGACAGGGAACAGACTCACTCACAGCTGGACAGGGACCAGACTCTCTCACAGATGGACAGGGAACAGACTCACTCACAGATGGACAGGGAACAGACTCACTCACAGCTGGAGAGGGAACAGACTCACTCACAGCTGGACAGCGAACAGGCTCACTCACAGCTGGACAGTGAACAGACTCACTCACAGCTGGACAGGGAACAGACACACTTACAGCTGGACAGGGAACAGACTCACTCACAGCTGGAGAGGGAGCAGACTCACACACAGCTGGACCGGGAACAGACACACTCACAGATGGACAGGGAACAGACTCACTCACAGCTGGACAGGGAGCAGACTCACTCACAGCTGGACAGGGAACAGACTCACTCACAGCTGGACAGGGAACAGACTCTCTCAGAGATGGACAGGGAACAGGCTCACTCACAGCTGGACACGGAGCAGACTCACTCACAGATGGACAGGGAACAGACTCACGCACAGATGGACAGGGAACAGACTCACTCACAGCTGGACAGGGAACAGACTCACTCACATCTGGACAGGGAACAGGCTCACTCACAGCTGGACAGGGAACAGACTCACTCACAGCTGGACAGGAACAGACTCTCTCACAGATGGACAGGGAACAGACTCACTCACAGATGGACAGGGAACAGACTCACTCACAGCTGGAGAGGGAGCAGACTCAATCACAGATGGTCAGGGAACAGACTCACTCTCAGCTGGACAGGGAACAGACTCTCTCACAGCTGGACAGGGAACACATTCACTCACAGATGGAGAGGGAACAGAATCAGTCATAGCTGGAGAGAGAACAGAATCACTCACAGCTGGACAGAGAACAGATTCACTCACAGATGGATAGGGAACAGACTCACTCCCAGATGGACAGGGAACAGACTCACTCTCAGATAGAAAGGGAACAGATTCACTCAAAGATGGACAGGGAACAGACTCACTCTCAGATGGACAGGGAACAGACTCTCTCACAGCTGGACAGGGAACAGATTCACTCCCAGCTGGACAGGGAGCAGACTCACTCACAAATGGACAGGGAACAGACTCACTCACAGCTGGACAGGGAGCAGAATCACTCACAGATGGACAGGTAACAGACTCACTCCCAGCTGGACAGGGAACAGACTCACTCTCACATGGACAGGGAACGGATTCACTCAAAGATGGACAGGGAACAGGATCACTCACAGCTGGACAGGGAAGAGACTCACTCACAGAATGTCAGGGAACAGACTCAGTCACAGATGGAAAGGGAACAGACTCACTCACAGCTGGACAGGGAACAGACTCACTCTCAGCTGGACAGGGAACAGCCTCACTCACAGCTGGACAGGGAGCAGACTCACTCACACCTGGACAGGGAACAGACTCACTCACAGATGGACAGGGAACAGACTCACTCACAGATGGACAGGGAACAGACTCACTCACAGCTGGACAGGGAACAGACTCACACACAGCCGGACAGGGAACAGGCTCACTCACAGCTGGACAGGGAACAGACTCACTCACAGCTGGACAGGGAACAGACACACTCACAGCTGGCCAGGGAACAGACTCACTCATAGCTGGACAAGGAACAGACTCACTCTCAGATGGACAGGGAACAGACTCACTCACAGCTGGACAGGGAGCAGAATCACTCACAGATGGACAGGTAACAGACTCACTCCCAGCTGGAGAGGGAACAGACTCAATCTCAGATGGACAGGGAACGGATTCACTCAAAGATGGACAGGGAACAGGATCACTCACAGCTGGACAGGGAAGAGACTCACTCACAGAATGTCAGGGAACAGACTCACTCACAGATGGAAAGGGAACAGACTCACTCACAGCTGGACAGGGAACAGCCTCACTCACAGCTGGACAGGGAGCAGACTCACTCACACCTGGACAGGGAACAGACTCACTCACAGATGGGCAGGGAACAGACTCACTCACAGATGGACAGGGAACAGACTCACTCACAGCTGGACAGGGAACAGACTCACACACAGCCGGACAGGGAACAGGCTCACTCACAGCTGGACAGGGAACAGACTCACTCACAGCTGGACAGGGAACAGACACACTCACAGCTGGCCAGGGAACAGACTCACTCATAGCTGGACAAGAAACAGGCTCACTCTCAGATGGACAGGGAACAGACTCACTCACAGCTGGACAGGGAACAGACTCACTCACAGCTGGACAGGGAACAGACTCTCTCACAGATGGACAGGGAACAGACTCACTCACAGATGGACAGGGAACAGACTCACTCACAGCTGGACAGGGAACAGACTCACTCACAGCTGGACAGGGAACAGGCTCACTCACAGCTGGACAGGGAACAAACTCACTCACAGCTGGACAGGGAACAGACACACTTACAGCTGGACAGGGAACAGACTCACTCACAGCTGGACAGGGAACAGACTCACTCACAGATGGACAGGGAGCAGACTCACACACAGCTGGACAGGGAACAGACTCACTCACAGATGGACAGGGAACAGACTCACTCACAGCTGGACAGGGAGCAGACTCACTCACAGCTGGACAGGGAACAGACTCACTCACAGCTGGACAGGGAACAGGCTCTCTCAGAGATGGACATGGAACAGACTCACTCACAGATGGACAGGGAACAGACTCACTCACAGCTGGACACGGAGCAGACTCACTAACAGATGGACAGGGAACAGACTCACGCACAGATGGACAGGGAACAGACTCACTCACAGCTGGACAGGGAACAGACTCACTCACATCTGGACAGGGAACAGGCTCACTCACAGCTGGACAGGCAACAGACTCACTCACAGCTGGACAGGAATAGACTCTCTCACAGATGGACAGAGAACAGACTCACTCACAGATGGACAGGGAACAGACTCACTCACAGCTGGACAGGGAGCAGACTCACTCACAGATGGACAGGGAACAGACTCACTCTCAGCTGGACAGGGAACAGACTCTCTCACAGCTGGAGAGGGAACACATTCACTCACAGATGGAGAGGGAACAGAATCAGTCACAGCTGGAGAGAGAACAGAATCACTCTCAGCTGGACAGAGAACAGATTCACTCACAGATGGATAGGGAACAGACTCACTCACAGATGGACAGGGAACAGACTCACTCTCAGATAGAAAGGGAACAGATTCACTCAAAGATGGACAGGGAACAGACTCTCTCATAGATGGACAGGGAACAGACTCACTCACAGATGGACAGGGAACAGACTCACTCACAGATGGAAAGGGAACAGACTCACTCTCAGAGGGACAGGGAACAGACTCACTCACAGCTGGACAGGGAACAGACTCACTCACAGCTGGACAGGGAACAGACTCACTCTCTGCTGTAGAGGGAACAGGCTCACTCACAGATGGACAGGGAACAGACTCACTCTCAGCTTGACATGGAACAGACTCACTCACAGCTGGGCAGGGAACAGCCTCACTCACAGCTGGACACGGTACAGGCTCACTCACAGCTGGACAGGGAACAGACTCACTCTCAGAAGGACAGCGAACAGACTCACTCACAGCTGGACAGGGAGCAGACTCACTCACAGCTGGACTGGGAGCAGACTCACTCACAGCTATACAGAGAACAGGCTCACTCACAGCTGGACAGGGAAGAGACTAACTCACAGAATGACAGGGAACAGACTCACTCACAGATGGAAAGGGAACAGACTCACTCACAGCTGGACAGTGAAGAGACTCACTCTCAGCTGGACAGGGATCAGACACACTCACAGCTGGACAGGGAGCAGACTCACTCACAGCTGGACTGGGAACAGACTCACTCACAGATAGACAGGGAACAGGCTCACTCACAGATGGACAGGGAACAGACTCACTCACAGCTGGACAGGGAACAGACTCACTCACATCTGGAAAGGAGCAGGCTCACTCACAGCTGGACAGGGAACAGACTCACTCACAGCTGGACAGGGTGCAGAGACACTCACAGCTGGACAGGGAACAGACTCACTCACAGCTGGACAAGGAACAGACTCACTCTCAGATGGACAGGGAACAGAATCTCTCAGAGATGGACAGGGAACAGACTCACTCACAGATGGACAGGGAACGGACTCACTCACAGCTGGACACGGAGCAGACTCACTCACAGATGGACAGGGAACAGACACACTCACAGCTGGACAGGGAGCAGAATCACTCATTAATGGACAGGGAACAGACTCACTCACAGATGGACAGGGAACAGACTCACTCACAGCTGGACAGGGAACAGACTCACTCACAGCTGGACAGGGAACAGACTCACTCACAGATGGACAGGGAACAGACTCACGCACAGATGGACAGGGAACAGACTCACTCACAGCTGGACAGGGAACAGACTCACTCACATCTGGACAGGGAACAGGCTCACTCACAGCTGGACAGGGAACAGACTCACTCACAGCTGGACAGGGAACAGACACACTCACAGCTGGACAGGGAACAGACTCACTCACAGCTGGACAAGGAACAGACTCACTCTCAGATGGACAGGGAACAGACTCACGCACAGCTGGACAGGGAACAGACGCACTCACAGCTGGACAGGGAACAGACTCACTCACAGCGGGACAGGGAACAGACTCTCTCACAGATGGACAGGGAACAGACTCACTCACAGATGGACAGGGAACAGACTCACTCACAGCTGGACAGGGAGCAGACTCACTCACAGATGGACAGGGAACAGACTCACTCACAGCTGGACAGGGAGCAGAATCACTCACAGATGGACAGAAAACAGACTCACTCCCAGCTGCACAGGGAGCAGACTCACTCACAGATGGACAGGGAACAGACCCACTCCCAGCTGGACAGGGAACAGCCTCACTCTCAGATGGACAGGGAACGGATTCACTCAAAGATGGACAGGGAACAGGATCACTCACAGCTGGACAGGGAAGAGACTCACTCACAGAATGTCAGGGAACAGACTCACTCACAGATGGAAAGGGAACAGACTCACTCACAGCTGGACAGGGAACAGACTCACTCTCAGCTGGACAGGGAACAGCCTCACTCACAGCTGGACAGGGAACAGACTCACTCTCAGCTGGACAGGGAACAGACTCACTCACAGATGGACAGGGAACAGACTCACTCACAGATGGACAGGGAACAGACTAACTCACATCTGGACAGGGAACAGACTCACACACAGCCGGACAGGGAACAGGCTCACTCACAGCTGGACAGGGAACAGACTCACTCACAGCTGGACAGGGAACAGACACACTCACAGCTGGCCAGGGAACAGACTCACTCATAGCTGGACAAGGAACAGACTCACTCTCAGATGGACAGGGAACAGACTCACTCACAGCTGGACAGGGAACAGACTCACTCACAGCTGGACAGGGAACAGACTCTCTCACAGATGGACAGGGAACAGACTCACTCACAGATGGACAGGGAACAGACTCACTCACAGCTGGACAGGGAACAGACTCACTCACAGCTGGACAGGGAACAGGCTCACTCACAGCTGGACAGGGAACCAACTCACTCACAGCTGGACAGGGAACAGACACACTTACAGCTGGACAGGGAACAGACTCACTCACAGCTGGACAGGGAACAGACTCACTCACAGCTGGACAGGGAGCAGACTCACTCACAGCTGGACAGGGAATAGACTCACTCACAGCTGGACAGGGAACAGGCTCTCTCAGAGATGGACAGGGAACAGACTCACTCACAGATGGACAGGGAACAGACTCACTCACAGCTGGACACGGAGCAGACTCACTAACAGATGGACAGGGAACAGACTCACGCACAGATGGACAGGGAACAGACGCACTCACAGCTGGACAGGGAACAGACTCACTCTCAGCTGGACAGGGAACAGACTCTCTCACAGCTGGACAGGGAACACATTCACTCACAGATGGAGAGGGAACAGAATCAGTCATAGCTGGAGAGAGAACAGAATCACTCACAGCTGGACAGAGAACAGATTCACTCACAGATGGATAGGGAACAGACTCACTCCCAGATGGACAGGGAACAGACTCACTCTCAGATAGAAAGGGAACAGATTCACTCAAAGATGGACAGGGAACAGACTCACTCTCAGATGGACAGGGAACAGATTCACTCAAAGATGGACAGGGAACAGACTCACTCTCAGCTGGACAGTGAACAGACTCTCTCACAGATGGACAGGGAACGGATTCACTCAAAGATGGACAGGGAACAGGATCACTCACAGCTGGACAGGGAAGAGACTCACTCACAGAATGTCAGGGAACAGACTCACTCACAGATGGAAAGGGAACAGACTCACTCACAGCTGGACAGGGAACAGACTCACTCTCAGCTGGACAGGGAACAGCCTCACTCACAGCTGGACAGGGAGCAGACTCACTCACACCTGGACAGGGAACAGACTCACTCACAGATGGACAGGCAACAGACTCACTCACAGATGGTCAGGGAACAGACTCACTCACAGCTGGACAGGGAACAGACTCACACACAGCTGGACAGGGAACAGGCTCACTCACAGCTGGACAGGGAACAGACTCACTCACAGCTGGACAGGGAACAGACACACTCACAGCTGGACAGGGAACAGACTCACTCATAGCTGGACAAGGAACAGGCTCACTCTCAGATGGACAGGGAACAGACTCACTCACAGCTGGACAGGGAACAGACTCACTCACAGCTGGACAGGGACCAGACTCTCTCACAGATGGACAGGGAACAGACTCACTCACAGATGGACAGGGAACAGACTCACTCACAGCTGGACAGGGAACAGACTCACTCACAGCTGGACAGGGAACAGGCTCACTCACAGCTGGACAGTGAACAGACTCACTCACAGCTGGACAGGGAACAGACACACTTACAGCTGGACAGGGAACAGACTCACTCACAGATGGACAGTGAGCAGACTCACACACAGCTGGACAGGGAACAGACACACTCACAGATGGACAG
The DNA here is from genome assembly GCF_052327205.1 of Somniosus microcephalus. Taxonomy (NCBI): domain Eukaryota; kingdom Metazoa; phylum Chordata; class Chondrichthyes; order Squaliformes; family Somniosidae; genus Somniosus; species Somniosus microcephalus. The sequence continues at coordinate 28,466,574 of NW_028225180.1, read as the reverse complement.
GGAACAGACTCACTCACATCTGGACAGGGAGCAGACTCACTCACAGCTGGACAGGGAACAGACTCACTCACAGCTGGACAGGGAACAGACTCTCTCAGAGATGGACAGGGAACAGGCTCACTCACAGCTGGACACGGAGCAGACTCACTCACAGATGGACAGGGAACAGACTCACGCACAGATGGACAGGGAACAGACTCACTCACAGCTGGACAGGGAACAGACTCACTCACATCTGGACAGGGAACAGGCTCACTCACAGTTGGACAGGGAACAGACTCACTCACAGCTGGACAGGAACAGACTCTCTCACAGATGGACAGGGAACAGACTCACTCACAGATGGACAGGGAACAGACTCACTCACAGCTGGAGAGGGAGCAGACTCAATCACAGATGGTCAGGGAACAGACTCACTCTCAGCTGGACAGGGAACAGACTCTCTCACAGCTGGACAGGGAACACATTCACTCACAGATGGAGAGGGAACAGAATCAGTCACAGCTGGAGAGAGAACAGAATCACTCACAGATGGATAGGGAACAGACTCACTCCCAGATGGACAGGGAACAGACTCACTCTCAGATAGAAAGGGAACAGATTCACTCAAAGATGGACAGGGAACAGACTCACTCTCAGATGGACAGGGAACAGATTCACTCAAAGATGGATAGGGAACAGACTCACTCTCAGCTGGACAGTGAACAGACTCTCTCACAGCTGGACAGGGAACAGATTCACTCCCAGCTGGACAGGGAGCAGACTCACTCACAAATGGACAGGGAACAGACTCACTCACAGCTGGACAGGGAGCAGACTCACTCACAGCTGGACAGGGAACAGACTCACTCACAGCTGGACAGGGAACAGGCTCTCTCAGAGATGGACATGGAACAGACTCACTCACAGATGGACAGGGAACAGACTCACTCACAGCTGGACACGGAGCAGACTCACTAACAGATGGACAGGGAACAGACTCACGCACAGATGGACAGGGAACAGACTCACTCACAGCTGGACAGGGAACAGACTCACTCACATCTGGACAGGGAACAGGCTCACTCACAGCTGGACAGGCAACAGACTCACTCACAGCTGGACAGGAATAGACTCTCTCACAGATGGACAGGGAACAGACTCACTCACAGATGGACAGGGAACAGACTCACTCACAGCTGGACAGGGAGCAGACTCACTCACAGATGGACAGGGAACAGACTCACTCTCAGCTGGACAGGGAACAGACTCTCTCACAGCTGGAGAGGGAACACATTCACTCACAGATGGAGAGGGAACAGAATCAGTCACAGCTGGAGAGAGAACAGAATCACTCTCAGCTGGACAGAGAACAGATTCACTCACAGATGGATAGGGAACAGACTCACTCACAGATGGACAGGGAACAGACTCACTCTCAGATAGAAAGGGAACAGATTCACTCAAAGATGGACAGGGAACAGACTCTCTCATAGATGGACAGGGAACAGACTCACTCACAGATGGACAGGGAACAGACTCACTCACAGATGGAAAGGGAACAGACTCACTCTCAGAGGGACAGGGAACAGACTCACTCACAGCTGGACAGGGAACAGACTCACTCACAGCTGGACAGGGAACAGACTCACTCTCTGCTGTAGAGGGAACAGGCTCACTCACAGATGGACAGGGAACAGACTCACTCTCAGCTTGACATGGAACAGACTCACTCACAGCTGGGCAGGGAACAGCCTCACTCACAGCTGGACACGGTACAGGCTCACTCACAGCTGGACAGGGAACAGACTCACTCTCAGAAGGACAGCGAACAGACTCACTCACAGCTGGACAGGGAGCAGACTCACTCACAGCTGGACTGGGAGCAGACTCACTCACAGCTATACAGAGAACAGGCTCACTCACAGCTGGACAGGGAAGAGACTAACTCACAGAATGACAGGGAACAGACTCACTCACAGATGGAAAGGGAACAGACTCACTCACAGCTGGACAGTGAAGAGACTCACTCTCAGCTGGACAGGGATCAGACACACTCACAGCTGGACAGGGAGCAGACTCACTCACAGCTGGACTGGGAACAGACTCACTCACAGATAGACAGGGAACAGGCTCACTCACAGATGGACAGGGAACAGACTCACTCACAGCTGGACAGGGAACAGACTCACTCACATCTGGAAAGGAGCAGGCTCACTCACAGCTGGACAGGGAACAGACTCACTCACAGCTGGACAGGGTGCAGAGACACTCACAGCTGGACAGGGAACAGACTCACTCACAGCTGGACAAGGAACAGACTCACTCTCAGATGGACAGGGAACAGAATCTCTCAGAGATGGACAGGGAACAGACTCACTCACAGATGGACAGGGAACGGACTCACTCACAGCTGGACACGGAGCAGACTCACTCACAGATGGACAGGGAACAGACACACTCACAGCTGGACAGGGAGCAGAATCACTCATTAATGGACAGGGAACAGACTCACTCACAGATGGACAGGGAACAGACTCACTCACAGCTGGACAGGGAACAGACTCACTCACAGCTGGACAGGGAACAGACTCACTCACAGATGGACAGGGAACAGACTCACGCACAGATGGACAGGGAACAGACTCACTCACAGCTGGACAGGGAACAGACTCACTCACATCTGGACAGGGAACAGGCTCACTCACAGCTGGACAGGGAACAGACTCACTCACAGCTGGACAGGGAACAGACACACTCACAGCTGGACAGGGAACAGACTCACTCACAGCTGGACAAGGAACAGACTCACTCTCAGATGGACAGGGAACAGACTCACGCACAGCTGGACAGGGAACAGACGCACTCACAGCTGGACAGGGAACAGACTCACTCACAGCGGGACAGGGAACAGACTCTCTCACAGATGGACAGGGAACAGACTCACTCACAGATGGACAGGGAACAGACTCACTCACAGCTGGACAGGGAGCAGACTCACTCACAGATGGACAGGGAACAGACTCACTCACAGCTGGACAGGGAGCAGAATCACTCACAGATGGACAGAAAACAGACTCACTCCCAGCTGCACAGGGAGCAGACTCACTCACAGATGGACAGGGAACAGACCCACTCCCAGCTGGACAGGGAACAGCCTCACTCTCAGATGGACAGGGAACGGATTCACTCAAAGATGGACAGGGAACAGGATCACTCACAGCTGGACAGGGAAGAGACTCACTCACAGAATGTCAGGGAACAGACTCACTCACAGATGGAAAGGGAACAGACTCACTCACAGCTGGACAGGGAACAGACTCACTCTCAGCTGGACAGGGAACAGCCTCACTCACAGCTGGACAGGGAACAGACTCACTCTCAGCTGGACAGGGAACAGACTCACTCACAGATGGACAGGGAACAGACTCACTCACAGATGGACAGGGAACAGACTAACTCACATCTGGACAGGGAACAGACTCACACACAGCCGGACAGGGAACAGGCTCACTCACAGCTGGACAGGGAACAGACTCACTCACAGCTGGACAGGGAACAGACACACTCACAGCTGGCCAGGGAACAGACTCACTCATAGCTGGACAAGGAACAGACTCACTCTCAGATGGACAGGGAACAGACTCACTCACAGCTGGACAGGGAACAGACTCACTCACAGCTGGACAGGGAACAGACTCTCTCACAGATGGACAGGGAACAGACTCACTCACAGATGGACAGGGAACAGACTCACTCACAGCTGGACAGGGAACAGACTCACTCACAGCTGGACAGGGAACAGGCTCACTCACAGCTGGACAGGGAACCAACTCACTCACAGCTGGACAGGGAACAGACACACTTACAGCTGGACAGGGAACAGACTCACTCACAGCTGGACAGGGAACAGACTCACTCACAGCTGGACAGGGAGCAGACTCACTCACAGCTGGACAGGGAACAGACTCACTCACAGCTGGACAGGGAACAGGCTCTCTCAGAGATGGACAGGGAACAGACTCACTCACAGATGGACAGGGAACAGACTCACTCACAGCTGGACACGGAGCAGACTCACTAACAGATGGACAGGGAACAGACTCACGCACAGATGGACAGGGAACAGACGCACTCACAGCTGGACAGGGAACAGACTCACTCTCAGCTGGACAGGGAACAGACTCTCTCACAGCTGGACAGGGAACACATTCACTCACAGATGGAGAGGGAACAGAATCAGTCATAGCTGGAGAGAGAACAGAATCACTCACAGCTGGACAGAGAACAGATTCACTCACAGATGGATAGGGAACAGACTCACTCCCAGATGGACAGGGAACAGACTCACTCTCAGATAGAAAGGGAACAGATTCACTCAAAGATGGACAGGGAACAGACTCACTCTCAGATGGACAGGGAACAGATTCACTCAAAGATGGACAGGGAACAGACTCACTCTCAGCTGGACAGTGAACAGACTCTCTCACAGATGGACAGGGAACGGATTCACTCAAAGATGGACAGGGAACAGGATCACTCACAGCTGGACAGGGAAGAGACTCACTCACAGAATGTCAGGGAACAGACTCACTCACAGATGGAAAGGGAACAGACTCACTCACAGCTGGACAGGGAACAGACTCACTCTCAGCTGGACAGGGAACAGCCTCACTCACAGCTGGACAGGGAGCAGACTCACTCACACCTGGACAGGGAACAGACTCACTCACAGATGGACAGGCAACAGACTCACTCACAGATGGTCAGGGAACAGACTCACTCACAGCTGGACAGGGAACAGACTCACACACAGCTGGACAGGGAACAGGCTCACTCACAGCTGGACAGGGAACAGACTCACTCACAGCTGGACAGGGAACAGACACACTCACAGCTGGACAGGGAACAGACTCACTCATAGCTGGACAAGGAACAGGCTCACTCTCAGATGGACAGGGAACAGACTCACTCACAGCTGGACAGGGAACAGACTCACTCACAGCTGGACAGGGACCAGACTCTCTCACAGATGGACAGGGAACAGACTCACTCACAGATGGACAGGGAACAGACTCACTCACAGCTGGACAGGGAACAGACTCACTCACAGCTGGACAGGGAACAGGCTCACTCACAGCTGGACAGTGAACAGACTCACTCACAGCTGGACAGGGAACAGACACACTTACAGCTGGACAGGGAACAGACTCACTCACAGATGGACAGGGAGCAGACTCACACACAGCTGGACAGGGAACAGACACACTCACAGATGGACAGGGAACAGACTCACTCACATCTGGACAGGGAGCAGACTCACTCACAGCTGGACAGGGAACAGACTCACTCACAGCTGGACAGGGAACAGACTCTCTCAGAGATGGACAGGGAACAGGCTCACTCACAGCTGGACACGGAGCAGACTCACTCACAGATGGACAGGGAACAAACTCACGCACAGATGGACAGGGAACAGACTCACTCACAGCAGGACAGGGAACAGACTCACTCACATCTGGACAGGGAACAGGCTCACTCACAGTTGGACAGGGAACAGACTCACTCACAGCTGGACAGGAACAGACTCTCTCACAGATGGACAGGGAACAGACTCACTCACAGATGGACAGGGAACAGACTCACTCACAGCTGGAGAGGGAGCAGACTCAATCACAGATGGTCAGGGAACAGACTCACTCTCAGCTGGACAGGGAACAGACTCTCTCACAGCTGGACAGGGAACACATTCACTCACAGATGGAGAGGGAACAGAATCAGTCACAGCTGGAGAGAGAACAGAATCACTCACAGATGGATAGGGAACAGACTCACTCCCAGATGGACAGGGAACAGACTCACTCTCAGATAGAAAGGGAACAGATTCACTCAAAGATGGACAGGGAACAGACTCACTCTCAGATGGACAGGGAACAGATTCACTCAAAGATGGATAGGGAACAGACTCACTCTCAGCTGGACAGTGAACAGACTCTCTCACAGCTGGACAGGGAACAGATTCACTCCCAGCTGGACAGGGAGCAGACTCACTCACAAATGGACAGGGAACAGACTCACTCACAGCTGGACAGGGAGCAGAATCACTCACAGATGGACAGGTAACAGACTCACTCCCAGCTGGACAGGGAACAGACTCACTCTCAGATGGACAGGGAACGGATTCACTCAAAGATGGACAGGGAACAGGATCACTCACAGCTGGACAGGGAAGAGACTCACTCACAGAATGTCAGGGAACAGACTCACTCACAGATGGAAAGGGAACAGACTCACTCACAGCTGGACAGGGAACAGACTCACTCTCAGCTGGACAGGGAACAGCCTCACTCACAGCTGGACAGGGAGCAGACTCACTCACACCTGGACAGGGAACAGACTCACTCACAGATGGACAGGGAACAGACTCACTCACAGATGGTCAGGGAACAGACTCACTCACAGCTGGACAGGGAACAGACTCACACACAGCTGGACAGGGAACAGGCTCACTCACAGCTGGACAGGGAACAGACTCACTCACAGCTGGACAGGGAACAGACACACTCACAGCTGGACAGGGAACAGACTCACTCATAGCTGGACAAGGAACAGGCTCACTCTCAGATGGACAGGGAACAGACTCACTCACAGCTGGACAGGGAACAGACTCACTCACAGCTGGACAGGGACCAGACTCTCTCACAGATGGACAGGGAACAGACTCACTCACAGATGGACAGGGAACAGACTCACTCACAGCTGGACAGGGAACAGACTCACTCACAGCTGGACAGGGAACAGGCTCACTCACAGCTGGACAGTGAACAGACTCACTCACAGCTGGACAGGGAACAGACACACTTACAGCTGGACAGGGAACAGACTCACTCACAGATGGACAGGGAGCAGACTCACACACAGCTGGACCGGGAACAGACACACTCACAGATGGACAGGGAACAGACTCACTCACAGCTGGACAGGGAGCAGACTCACTCACAGCTGGACAGGGAACAGACTCACTCACAGCTGGACAGGGAACAGACTCTCTCAGAGATGGACAGGGAACAGACTCACTCACAGATGGACAGGGAACAGACTCACTCACAGCTGGAGAGGGAGCAGACTCAATCACAGATGGTCAGGGAACAGACTCACTCTCAGCTGGACAGGGAACAGACTCTCTCACAGCTGGACAGGGAACACATTCACTCACAGATGGAGAGGGAACAGAATCAGTCATAGCTGGAGAGAGAACAGAATCACTCACAGCTGGACAGAGAACAGATTCACTCACAGATGGATAGGGAACAGACTCACTCCCAGATGGACAGGGAACAGACTCACTCTCAGATAGAAAGGGAACAGATTCACTCAAAGATGGACAGGGAACAGACTCACTCTCAGATGGACAGGGAACAGATTCACTCAAAGATGGACAGGGAACAGACTCACTCTCAGCTGGACAGTGAACAGACTCTCTCACAGCTGGACAGGGAACAGATTCACTCCCAGCTGGACAGGGAGCAGACTCACTCACAAATGGACAGGGAACAGACTCACTCACAGCTGGACAGGGAGCAGAATCACTCACAGATGGACAGGTAACAGACTCTCTCTCAGCTGGACAGGGAACAGCCTCACTCACAGCATCTCAGAGAACAGACTCAGTCACAGATGGAAATGGAACAGACTCACTCACAGCTGGACAGGGAACAGACTCACTCTCAGCTGGACAGGGAACAGCCTCACTCACAGCTGGACAGGGAGCAGACTCACTCACACCTGGACAGGGAACAGACTCACTCACAGATGGACAGGGAACAGACTCACTCACAGATGGACAGGGAAGAGACTCACTCACAGAATGTCAGGGAACAGACTCAGTCACAGATGGAAAGGGAACAGACTCACTCACAGCTGGACAGGGAACAGACTCACTCTCAACTGGACAGGGAACAGCCTCACTCACAGCTGGACAGGGAGCAGACTCACTCACACCTGGACAGGGAACAGACTCACTCACAGATGGACAGGGAACAGACTCACTCACAGATGGACAGGGAACAGACTCACTCACAGCTGGACAGGGAACAGACTCACACACAGCCGGACAGGGAACAGGCTCACTCACAGCTGGACAGGGAACAGACTCACTCACAGCTGGACAGGGAACAGGCACACTCACAGCTGGCCAGGGAACAGACTCACTCATAGCTGGACAAGGAACAGACTCACTCTCAGATGGACAGGGAACAGACTCACTCACAGCTGGACAGGGAGCAGAATCACTCACAGATGGACAGGTAACAGACTCACTCCCAGCTGGAGAGGGAACAGACTCACTCTCAGATGGACAGGGAACGGATTCACTCAAAGATGGACAGGGAACAGGATCACTCACAGCTGGACAGGGAAGAGACTCACTCACAGAATGTCAGGGAACAGACTCACTCACAGATGGAAAGGGAACAGACTCACTCACAGCTGGACAGGGAACAGCCTCACTCACAGCTGGACAGGGAGAAGACTCACTCACACCTGGACAGGGAACAGACTCACTCACAGATGGACAGGGAACAGACTCACTCACAGATGGACAGGGAACAGACTCACTCACAGCTGGACAGGGAACAGACTCACACACAGCCGGACAGGGAACAGGCTCACTCACAGCTGGACAGGGAACAGACTCACTCACAGCTGGACAGGGAACAGACACACTCACAGCTGGCCAGGGAACAGACTCACTCATAGCTGGACAAGAAACAGGCTCACTCTCAGATGGACAGGGAACAGACTCACTCACAGCTGGACAGGGAACAGACTCACTCACAGCTGGACAGGGAACAGACTCTCTCACAGATGGACAGGGAACAGACTCACTCACAGATGGACAGGGAACAGACTCACTCACAGCTGGACAGGGAACAGACTCACTCACAGCTGGACAAGGAACAGGCTCACTCACAGCTGGACAGGGAACAAACTCACTCACAGCTGGACAGGGAACAGACACACTTACAGCTGGACAGGGAACAGACTCACTCACAGCTGGACAGGGAACAGACTCACTCACAGATGGACAGGGAGCAGACTCACACACAGCTGGACAGGGAACAGACTCACTCACAGATGGACAGGGAACAGACTCACGCACAGATGGACAGGGAACAGACTCACTCACAGCTGGACAGGGAACAGACTCACTCACAGCTGGACAGGGAACAGGCTCTCTCAGAGATGGACATGGAACAGACTCACTCACAGATGGACAGGGAACAGACTCACTCACAGCTGGACACGGAGCAGTCTCACTAACAGATGGACAGGGAACAGACTCACTCACAGCTGGACAGGGAACAGACTCACTCACATCTGGACAGGGAACAGGCTCACTCACAGCTGGACAGGCAACAGACTCACTCACAGCTGGACAGGAATAGACTCTCTCACAGATGGACAGGGAACAGACTCACTCACAGATGGACAGGGAACAGACTCACTCACAGCTGGACAGGGAGCAGACTCACTCACAGATGGACAGGGAACAGACTCACTCTCAGCTGGACAGGGAACAGACTCTCTCACAGCTGGAGAGGGAACACATTCACTCACAGATGGAGAGGGAACAGAATCAGTCACAGCTGGAGAGAGAACAGAATCACTCACAGCTGGACAGAGAACAGATTCACTCACAGATGGATAGGGAACAGACTCACTCACAGATGGACAGGGAACAGACTCACTCTCAGATAGAAAGGGAACAGATTCACTCAAAGATGGACAGGGAACAGACTCTCTCATAGATGGACAGGGAACAGACTCACTCACAGATGGACAGGGAACAGACTCACTCACAGATGGAAAGGGAACAGACTCACTCTCAGAGGGAGAGGGAACAGACTCACTCACAGATGGACAGGGAACAGACTCACTCACAGCTGGAGAGGGAGCAGACTCAATCACAGATGGTCAGGGAACAGACTCACTCTCAGCTGGACAGGGAACAGACTCTCTCACAGCTGGACAGGGAACACATTCACTCACAGATGGAGAGGGAACAGAATCAGTCACAGCTGGAGAGAGAACAGAATCACTCACAGATGGATAGGGAACAGACTCACTCCCAGATGGACAGGGAACAGACTCACTCTCAGATAGAAAGGGAACAGATTCACTCAAAGATGGACAGGGAACAGACTCACTCTCAGATGGACAGGGAACAGATTCACTCAAAGCTGGATAGGGAACAGACTCACTCTCAGCTGGACAGTGAACAGACTCTCTCACAGCTGGACAGGGAACAGATTCACTCCCAGCTGGACAGGGAGCAGACTCACTCACAAATGGACAGGGAACAGACTCACTCACAGCTGGACAGGGAGCAGAATCACTCACAGATGGACAGGTAACAGACTCACTCCCAGCTGGACAGGGAACAGGCTCACTCAAAGATGGACAGGGAACAGACTCACTCTCAGATGGACAGGGAACAGATTCACTCAAAGCTGGATAGGGAACAGACTCACTCTCAGCTGGACAGTGAACAGACTCTCTCACAGCTGGACAGGGAACAGATTCACTCCCAGCTGGACAGGGAGCAGACTCACTCACAAATGGACAGGGAACAGACTCACTCACAGCTGGACAGGGAGCAGAATCACTCACAGATGGACAGGTAACAGACTCTCTCTCAGCTGGACAGGGAACAGCCTCACTCACAGCATGTCAGGGAACAGACTCAGTCACAGATGGAAATGGAACAGACTCACTCACAGCTGGACAGGGAACAGACTCACTCTCAGCTGGACAGGGAACAGCCTCACTCACAGCTGGACAGGGAGCAGACTCACTCACACCTGGACAGGGAACAGACTCACTCACAGATGGACAGGGAACAGACTCACTCACAGATGGACAGGGAAGAGACTCACTCACAGAATGTCAGGGAACAGACTCAGTCACAGATGGAAAGGGAACAGACTCACTCACAGCTGGACAGGGAACAGACTCACTCTCAGCTGGACAGGGAACAGCCTCACTCACAGCTGGACAGGGAGCAGACTCACTCACACCTGGACAGGGAACAGACTCACTCACAGATGGACAGGGAACAGACTCACTCACAGATGGACAGGGAACAGACTCACTCACAGCTGGACAGGGAACAGACTCACACACAGCCGGACAGGGAACAGGCTCACTCACAGCTGGACAGGGAACAGACTCACTCACAGCTGGACAGGGAACAGGCACACTCACAGCTGGCCAGGGAACAGACTCACTCATAGCTGGACAAGGAACAGACTCACTCTCAGATGGACAGGGAACAGACTCACTCACAGCTGGACAGGGAGCAGAATCACTCACAGATGGACAGGTAACAGACTCACTCCCAGCTGGAGAGGGAACAGACTCACTCTCAGATGGACAGGGAACGGATTCACTCAAAGATGGACAGGGAACAGGATCACTCACAGCTGGACAGGGAAGAGACTCACTCACAGAATGTCAGGGAACAGACTCACTCACAGATGGAAAGGGAACAGACTCACTCACAGCTGGACAGGGAACAGCCTCACTCACAGCTGGACAGGGAGAAGACTCACTCACACCTGGACAGGGAACAGACTCACTCACAGATGGACAGGGAACAGACTCACTCACAGATGGACAGGGAACAGACTCACTCACAGCTGGACAGGGAACAGACTCACACACAGCCGGACAGGGAACAGGCTCACTCACAGCTGGACAGGGAACAGACTCACTCACAGCTGGACAGGGAACAGACACACTCACAGCTGGCCAGGGAACAGACTCACTCATAGCTGGACAAGAAACAGGCTCACTCTCAGATGGACAGGGAACAGACTCACTCACAGCTGGACAGGGAACAGACTCACTCACAGCTGGACAGGGAACAGACTCTCTCACAGATGGACAGGGAACAGACTCACTCACAGATGGACAGGGAACAGACTCACTCACAGCTGGACAGGGAACAGACTCACTCACAGCTGGACAAGGAACAGGCTCACTCACAGCTGGACAGGGAACAAACTCACTCACAGCTGGACAGGGAACAGACACACTTACAGCTGGATAGGGAACAGACTCACTCACAGCTGGACAGGGAACAGACTCACTCACAGATGGACAGGGAGCAGACTCACACACAGCTGGACAGGGAACAGACTCACTCACAGATGGACAGGGAACAGACTCACGCACAGATGGACAGGGAACAGACTCACTCACAGCTGGACAGGGAACAGACTCACTCACAGCTGGACAGGGAACAGGCTCTCTCAGAGATGGACATGGAACAGACTCACTCACAGATGGACAGGGAACAGACTCACTCACAGCTGGACACGGAGCAGTCTCACTAACAGATGGACAGGGAACAGACTCACTCACAGCTGGACAGGGAACAGACTCACTCACATCTGGACAGGGAACAGGCTCACTCACAGCTGGACAGGCAACAGACTCACTCACAGCTGGACAGGAATAGACTCTCTCACAGATGGACAGGGAACAGACTCACTCACAGATGGACAGGGAACAGACTCACTCACAGCTGGACAGGGAGCAGACTCACTCACAGATGGACAGGGAACAGACTCACTCTCAGCTGGACAGGGAACAGACTCTCTCACAGCTGGAGAGGGAACACATTCACTCACAGATGGAGAGGGAACAGAATCAGTCACAGCTGGAGAGAGAACAGAATCACTCACAGCTGGACAGAGAACAGATTCACTCACAGATGGATAGGGAACAGACTCACTCACAGATGGACAGGGAACAGACTCACTCTCAGATAGAAAGGGAACAGATTCACTCAAAGATGGACAGGGAACAGACTCTCTCATAGATGGACAGGGAACAGACTCACTCACAGATGGACAGGGAACAGACTCACTCACAGATGGAAAGGGAACAGACTCACTCTCAGAGGGAGAGGGAACAGACTCACTCACAGATGGACAGGGAACAGACTCACTCACAGCTGGAGAGGGAGCAGACTCAATCACAGATGGTCAGGGAACAGACTCACTCTCAGCTGGACAGGGAACAGACTCTCTCACAGCTGGACAGGGAACACATTCACTCACAGATGGAGAGGGAACAGAATCAGTCACAGCTGGAGAGAGAACAGAATCACTCACAGATGGATAGGGAACAGACTCACTCCCAGATGGACAGGGAACAGACTCACTCTCAGATAGAAAGGGAACAGATTCACTCAAAGATGGACAGGGAACAGACTCACTCTCAGATGGACAGGGAACAGATTCACTCAAAGCTGGATAGGGAACAGACTCACTCTCAGCTGGACAGTGAACAGACTCTCTCACAGCTGGACAGGGAACAGATTCACTCCCAGCTGGACAGGGAGCAGACTCACTCACAAATGGACAGGGAACAGACTCACTCACAGCTGGACAGGGAGCAGAATCACTCACAGATGGACAGGTAACAGACTCACTCCCAGCTGGACAGGGAACAGGCTCACTCAAAGATGGACAGGGAACAGACTCACTCTCAGATGGACAGGGAACGGATTCACTCAAAGATGGACAGGGAACAGGATCACTCACAGCTGGACAGGGAAGAGACTCACTCACAGAATGTCAGGGAACAGACTCACTCACAGATGGAAAGGGAACAGACTCACTCACAGCTGGACAGGGAACAGACTCACTCTCAGCTGGACAGGGAACAGCCTCACTCACAGCTGGACAGGGAGCAGACTCACTCACACCTGGACAGGGAACAGACTCACTCACAGATGGACAGGGAACAGACTCACTCACAGATGGTCAGGGAACAGACTCACTCACAGCTGGACAGGGAACAGACTCACACACAGCTGGACAGGGAACAGGCTCACTCACAGCTGGACAGGGAACAGACTCACTCACAGCTGGACAGGGAACAGACACACTCACAGCTGGACAGGGAACAGACTCACTCATAGCTGGACAAGGAACAGGCTCACTCTCAGATGGACAGGGAACAGACTCACTCACAGCTGGACAGGGAACAGACTCACTCACAGCTGGACAGGGACCAGACTCTCTCACAGATGGACAGGGAACAGACTCACTCACAGATGGACAGGGAACAGACTCACTCACAGCTGGACAGGGAACAGACTCACTCACAGCTGGACAGGGAACAGGCTCACTCACAGCTGGACAGTGAACAGACTCACTCACAGCTGGACAGGGAACAGACACACTTACAGCTGGACAGGGAACAGACTCACTCACAGATGGACAGGGAGCAGACTCACACACAGCTGGACCGGGAACAGACACACTCACAGATGGACAGGGAACAGACTCACTCACAGCTGGACAGGGAACAGACTCACTCACAGATGGACAGGGAACAGACTCACTCACAGCTGGAGAGGGAGCAGACTCAATCACAGATGGTCAGGGAACAGACTCACTCTCAGCTGGACAGGGAACAGACTCTCTCACAGCTGGACAGGGAACACATTCACTCACAGATGGAGAGGGAACAGAATCAGTCATAGCTGGAGAGAGAACAGAATCACTCACAGCTGGACAGAGAACAGATTCACTCACAGATGGATAGGGAACAGACTCACTCCCAGATGGACAGGGAACAGACTCACTCTCAGATAGAAAGGGAACAGATTCACTCAAAGATGGACAGGGAACAGACTCACTCTCAGATGGACAGGGAACAGATTCACTCAAAGATGGACAGGGAACAGACTCACTCTCAGCAGGACAGTGAACAGACTCTCTCACAGCTGGACAGGGAACAGATTCACTCCCAGCTGGACAGGGAGCAGACTCACTCACAAATGGACAGGGAACAGACTCACTCACAGCTGGACAGGGAGCAGAATCACTCACAGATGGACAGGTAACAGACTCACTCTCAGCTGGACAGGGAACAGCCTCACTCACAGCATGTCAGGGAACAGACTCAGTCACAGATGGAAATGGAACAGACTCACTCACAGCTGGACAGGGAACAGACTCACTCTCAGCTGGACAGGGAACAGCCTCACTCACAGCTGGACAGGGAGCAGACTCACTCACACCTGGACAGGGAACAGACTCACTCACAGATGGACAGGGAACAGACTCACTCACAGATGGACAGGGAAGAGACTCACTCACAGAATGTCAGGGAACAGACTCAGTCACAGATGGAAAGGGAACAGACTCACTCACAGCTGGACAGGGAACAGACTCACTCTCAGCTGGACAGGGAACAGCCTCACTCACAGCTGGACAGGGAGCAGACTCACTCACACCTGGACAGGGAACAGACTCACTCACAGATGGACAGGGAACAGACTCACTCACAGATGGACAGGGAACAGACTCACTCACAGCTGGACAGGGAACAGACTCACACACAGCTGGACAGGGAACAGGCTCACTCACAGCTGGACAGGGAACAGACTCACTCACAGCTGGACAGGGAACAGACACACTCACAGCTGGCCAGGGAACAGACTCACTCATAGCTGGACAAGGAACAGACTCACTCTCAGATGGACAGGGAACAGACTCACTCACAGCTGGACAGGGAACAGACTCTCTCACAGATGGACAGGGAACAGACTCACTCACAGATGGACAGGGAACAGACTCACTCACAGCTGGACAGGGAACAGACTCACTCACAGCTGGACAAGGAACAGGCTCACTCACAGCTGGACAGGGAACAAACTCACTCACAGCTGGACAGGGAACAGACACACTTACAGCTGGACAGGGAACAGACTCACTCACAGCTGGACAGGGAACAGACTCACTCACAGATGGACAGGGAGCAGACTCACACACAGCTGGACAGGGAACAGACTCACTCACAGATGGACAGGGAACAGACTCACTCACAGCTGGACAGGGAGCAGACTCACTCACAGCTGGACAGGGAACAGACTCACTCACAGCTGGACAGGGAACAGGCTCTCTCAGAGATGGACATGGAACAGACTCACTCACAGATGGACAGGGAACAGACTCACTCACAGCTGGACACGGAGCAGTCTCACTAACAGATGGACAGGGAACAGACTCACGCACAGATGGACAGGGAACAGACTCACTCACAGCTGGACAGGGAACAGACTCACTCACATCTGGACAGGGAACAGGCTCACTCACAGCTGGACAGGCAACAGACTCACTCACAGCTGGACAGGAATAGACTCTCTCACAGATGGACAGGGAACAGACTCACTCACAGATGGACAGGGAACAGACTCACTCACAGCTGGACAGGAAGCAGACTCACTCACAGATGGACAGGGAACAGACTCACTCTCAGCTGGACAGGGAACAGACTCTCTCACAGCTGGAGAGGGAACACATTCACTCACAGATGGAGAGGGAACAGAATCAGTCACAGCTGGAGAGAGAACAGAATCACTCACAGCTGGACAGAGAACAGATTCACTCACAGATGGATAGGGAACAGACTCACTCACAGATGGACAGGGAACAGACTCACTCTCAGATAGAAAGGGAACAGATTCACTCAAAGATGGACAGGGAACAGACTCTCTCATAGATGGACAGGGAACAGACTCACTCACAGATGGACAGGGAACAGACTCACTCACAGATGGAAAGGGAACAGACTCACTCTCAGAGGGAGAGGGAACAGACTCACTCACAGCTGGACAGGGAACAGACTCACTCACAGCTGGACAGGGAACAGACTCACTCTCTGCTGTAGAGGGAACAGGCTCACTCACAGATGGACAGGGAACAGGCTCACTCTCAGCTTGACATGGAACAGACTCACTCACAGCTGGGCAGGGAACAGCCTCACTCACAGCTGGACACGGTACAGGCTCACTCACAGCTGGACAGGGAACAGACTCACTCTCAGAAGGACAGCGAACAGACTCACTCACAGCTGGACAGGGAGCAGACTCACTCACAGCTGGACTGGGAGCAGACTCACTCACAGCTAGACAGAGAACAGGCTCACTCACAGCTGGACAGGGAAGAGACTAACTCACAGAATGACAGGGAACAGACTCACTCACAGATGGAAAGGGAACAGACTCACTCACAGCTGGACAGTGAAGAGACTCACTCTCAGCTGGACAGGGATCAGACACACTCACAGCTGGACAGGGAGCAGACTCACTCACAGCTGGACTGGGAACAGACTCACTCACAGATAGACAGGGAACAGGCTCACTCACAGATGGACAGGGAACAGACTCACTCACAGCTGGACAGGGAACAGACTCACTCACATCTGGAAAGGAGCAGGCTCACTCACAGCTGGACAGGGAACAGACTCACTCACAGCTGGACAGGGTGCAGAGACACTCACAGCTGGACAGGGAACAGACTCACTCACAGCTGGACAAGGAACAGACTCACTCTCAGATGGACAGGGAACAGAATCTCTCAGAGATGGACAGGGAACAGACTCACTCACAGATGGACAGGGAACGGACTCACTCACAGCTGGACACGGAGCAGACTCACTCACAGATGGACAGGGAACAGACACACTCACAGCTGGACAGGGAGCAGAATCACTCATTAATGGACAGGGAACAGACTCACTCACAGATGGACAGGGAACAGACTCACTCACAGCTGGACAGGGAACAGACTCACTCACAGCTGGACAGGGAACAGACTCACTCACAGATGGACAGGGAACAGACTCACGCACAGATGGACAGGGAACAGACTCACTCACAGCTGGACAGGGAACAGACTCACTCACATCTGGACAGGGAACAGGCTCACTCACAGCTGGACAGGGAACAGACTCACTCACAGCTGGACAGGGAACAGACACACTCACAGCTGGACAGGGAACAGACTCACTCACAGCTGCACAGGGAGCAGACTCACTCACAGAAGGACAGGGAACAGACTCACTCCCAGCTGGACAGGGAACAGCCTCACTCTCAGATGGACAGGGAACGGATTCACTCAAAGATGGACAGGGAACAGGATCACTCACAGCTGGACAGGGAAGAGACTCACTCACAGAATGTCAGGGAACAGACTCACTCACAGATGGAAAGGGAACAGACTCACTCACAGCTGGACAGGGAACAGACTCACTCTCAGCTGGACAGGGAACAGCCTCACTCACAGCTGGACAGGGAACAGACTCACTCTCAGCTGGACAGGGAACAGACTCACTCACAGATGGACAGGGAACAGACTCACTCACAGATGGACAGGGAACAGACTAACTCACATCTGGACAGGGAACAGACTCACACACAGCCGGACAGGGAACAGGCTCACTCACAGCTGGAGAGGGAACAGACTCACTCACAGCTGGACAGGGAACAGACACACTCACAGCTGGCCAGGGAACAGACTCACTCATAGCTGGACAAGGAACAGACTCACTCTCAGATGGACAGGGAACAGACTCACTCACAGCTGGACAGGGAACAGACTCACTCACAGCTGGACAGGGAACAGACTCTCTCACAGATGGACAGGGAACAGACTCACTCACAGATGGACAGGGAACAGACTCACTCACAGCTGGACAGGGAACAGACTCACTCACAGCTGGACAGGGAACAGGCTCACTCACAGCTGGACAGGGAACAAACTCACTCACAGCTGGACAGGGAACAGACACACTTACAGCTGGACAGGGAACAGACTCACTCACATCTGGACAGGGAACAGACTCACTCACAGCTGGACAGGGAGCAGACTCACTCACAGCTGGACAGGGAACAGACTCACTCACAGCTGGACAGGGAACAGGCTCTCTCAGAGATGGACAGGGAACAGACTCACTCACAGATGGACAGGGAACAGACTCACTCACAGCTGGACACGGAGCAGACTCACTAACAGATGGACAGGGAACAGACTCACGCACAGATGGACAGGGAACAGACGCACTCACAGCTGGACAGGGAACAGACTCACTCTCAGCTGGACAGGGAACAGCCTCACTCACAGCTGGACAGGGAGCAGAATCACTCACAGCTGGACAGGGAAAAGCATCACTCACAGATGGACAGGGAACAGACTCACTCACAGCTGGACAGGGAACAGACTCACTCACAGATGGACAGGGAGCAGACTCACACACAGCTGGACAGGGAACAGACTCACTCACAGATGGACAGGGAACAGACTCACTCACAGCTGGACAGGGAGCAGACTCACTCACAGCTGGACAGGGAACAGACTCACTCACAGCTGGACAGGGAACAGGCTCTCTCAGAGATGGACAGGGAACAGACTCACTCACAGATGGACAGGGAACAGACTCACTCACAGCTGGAGACGGAGCAGACTCACTAACAGATGGACAGGGAACAGACTCACGCACAGATGGACAGGGAACAGACTCACTCACAGCTGGACACGGAGCAGACTCACTCACAGCTGGACAGGCAACAGACTCACTCACAGCTGGACAGGAATAGACTCTCTCACAGATGGACAGGGAACAGACTCACTCACAGATGGACAGGGAACAGACTCACTCACAGCTGGACAGGGAGCAGACTCACTCACAGATGGACAGGGAACAGACTCACTCACAGATGGACAGGGAACAGGCTCACTCACAGCTGGACAGGGAACAGACTCACACACAGCTGGACAGGGAACAGGCTCACTCACAGCTGGACAGCGAACAGACTCACTCACAGCTGGACAGGGAACAGACACACTCACAGCTGGACAGGGAACAGACTCACTCATAGCTGGACAAGGAACAGACTCACTCTCAGATGGACAGGGAACAGACTCACTCACAGCTGGACAGGGAACAGACTCACTCACAGCTGGACAGGGAACAGACTCTCTCACAGATGGACAGGGAACAGACTCACTCACAGATGGACAGGGAACAGACTCACTCACAGCTGGACAGGGAACAGACTCACTCACAGCTGGACAGGGAACAGGTTCACTCACAGCTGGACAGGGAACAGACTCACTCACAGCTGGACAGGGAACAGACACACTTACAGCTGGACAGGGAACAGACTCACTCACAGATGGACAGGGAGCAGACTCACACACAGCTGGACAGGGAACAGACTCACTCACAGATGGACAGGGAACAGACTCACTCACAGCTGGACAGGGAGCAGACTCACTCACAGCTGGACAGGGAACAGACTCACTCACAGCTGGACAGGGAACAGACTCTCTCAGAGATGGACAGGAAACAGACTCACTCACAGATGGACAGGGAACAGACCCACTCAGAGCTGGACACGGAGCAGACTCACTCACAGATGGACAGGGAACAGACTCACGCACAGATGGACAGGGAACAGACTCACTCACAGCTGGACAGGGAACAGACTCACTCACATCTGGACAGGGAACAGTCTCACTCACAGCTGGACAGGGAACAGACTCACTCACAGCTGGACAGGAACAGACTCTCTCACAGATGGACAGGGAACAGACTCACTCACAGATGGAAAGGGAACAGACTCACTCACAGCTGGAGAGGGAGCGGACTCAATCACAGATGGTCAGGGAACAGACTCACTCTCAGCTGGACAGGGAACAGACTCTCTCACAGCTGGACAGGGAACACATTCACTCACAGATGGAGAGGGAACAGAATCAATCACAGCTGGAGAGAGAACAGAATCACTCAGCTGGACAGAGAACAGATTCACTCACAGATGGATAGGGAACAGACTCACTCACAGATGGACAGGGAACAGACTCACTCTCAGATAGAAAGGGAACAGATTCACTCAAAGATGGACAGGGAACAGACTCACTCTCAGATGGACAGGGAACAGATTCACTCAAAGATGGACAGGGAACAGACTCACTCTCAACTGGACAGTGAACAGACTCTCTCACAGCTGGACAGGGAGCAGAATCACTCACAGATGGACAGAAAACAGATTCACTCAAAGATGGACAGGGAACAGGATCACTCACAGCTGGACAGGGAAGAGACTCACTCACAGAATGTCAGGGAACAGACTCACTCACAGATGGAAAGGGAACAGACTCTCTCACAGCTGGACAGGGAACAGACTCACTCTCAGCTGGACAGGGAACAGCCTCACTCACAGCTGGACAGGGAGCAGACTCACTCACACCTGGACAGGGAACAGACTCACTCACAGATGGACAGGGAACAGACTCACTCACAGATGGACAGGGAACAGACACACTCACAGCTGGACAGGGAACAGACTCACACACAGCCGGACAGGGAACAGGCTCACTCACAGCTGGACAGGGAACAGACTCACTCACAGCTGGACAGGGAACAGACACACTCACAGCTGGCCAGGGAACAGACTCACTCATAGCTGGACAAGGAACAGACTCACTCTCAGATGGACCGGGAACAGAATCACTCACAGCTGGACAGGGAGCAGAATCACTCACACATGGACAGGTAACAGACTCACTCCCTGCTGGACAGGGAACAGACTCACTCTCAGATGGACAGGGAACGGATTCACTCAAAGATGGACAGGGAACAGGATCACTCACAGCTGGACAGGGAAGAGACTCACTCACAGAATGTCAGGGAACAGACTCACTCACAGATGGAAAGGAAACAGACTCACTCACAGCTGGACAGGGAACAGACTCACTCTCAGCTGGACAGGGAACAGCCTCACTCACAGCTGGACAGGGAGCAGACTCACTCACACCTGGACAGGGAACAGACTCACTCACAGATGGACAGGGAACAGACTCACTCACAGATGGACAGGGAACAGACTCACTCACAGCTGGACAGGGAACAGACTCACACACAGCCGGACAGGGAACAGGCTCACTCACAGCTGGACAGGGAACAGATTCACTCACAGCTGGACAGGGAACAGACACACTCACAGCTGGCCAGGGAACAGACCCACTCATAGCTGGACAGGGAACAGACTCACTCACAGCTGGACAGGGAACAGACTCACTCACAGCTGGACAGGGAACAGACTCTCTCACAGATGGACAGGGAACAGACTCACTCACAGATGGACAGGGAACAGACTCACTCACAGCTGGACAGGGAACAGACTCACTCACAGCTGGACAGGGAACAGGCTCGCTCACAGCTGGACAGGGAACAGACTCACTCACAGCTGGACAGGGAACGGACACACTTACAGCTGGACAGGGAACAGACTCACTCACAGCTGGACAGGGAACAGACTCACTCACAGATGGACAGGGAGCAGACTCACACACAGCTGGACAGGGAACAGACTCACTCACAGATGGACAGGGAACAGACTCACTCACAGCTGGACAGGGAGCAGACTCACTCACAGCTGGACAGGGAACAGACTCACTCACAGCTGGACAGGGAACAGACTCTCTCAGAGATGGACAGGGAACAGACTCACTCACAGATGGACAGGGAACAGACTCACTCACAGCTGGACACGGAGCAGACTCACTCACAGATGGACAGGGAACAGACTCACGCACAGATGGACAGGGAACAGACTCACTCACAGCTGGACAGGGAACAGACTCACTCACAGCTGGACAGGGAACAGACTCACTCACAGATGGACAGGGAGCAGACTCACACACAGCTGGACAGGGAACAGACTCACTCACAGATGGACAGGGAAGAGACTCACTCACAGCTGGACAGGGAGCAGAATCACTCACAGATGGACAGGGCAAAGACTCACTCCCAGCTGGACAGGGGACAGACTCACTCTCAGATGGACAGGGAACAGATTCACTCACAGTTGTACAGGGAACAGACACACTCACAAATGGCCAGGCAACAGACACTCTCTCAGCTGGACAGGGAACAGACTCACTCTCAGATAGAAAGGGAACAGATTCACTCAAAGATGGACAGGGAACAGACTCTCTCACAGATGGACAGGGAACAGACTCACTCACAGATGGACAGGGAACAGACTCACTCACAGATGGACAGGGAACAGACTCACTCTCAGATGGACAGGGAACAGACTCACTCACAGCTGGACAGGGAACAGACTCACTCACAGCTGGACAGGGAACAGACTCACTCTCAGCTGGAGAGGGAACAGACTCACTCACAGATGGACAGGGAACAGACTCACTCTCAGCTGGACATGGAACAGACTCACTCACAGCTGGGCAGGGAACAGTCTCACTCACAGCTGGACAGGGAACAGGCTCACTCACAGCTGGACAGGGAACAGACTCACTCTCAGAAGGACAGCGAACAGACTCACTCACAGCTGGACAGAGAGCAGACTCACTCACAGCTGGACTGGGAGCAGACTCACTCATAGCTGGACAGAGAACAGGTTCACTCACAGCTGGACAGATAAGAGACTCACTCACAGAATGACAGAGAACAGACTCACTCACAGATGGAAAGGGAACAGACTCACTCACAGCTGGACAGGGAAGAGATTAACTCTCATCTGGACAGGGAACAGACACACTCACAGCTGGACAGGGAGCAGACACACTGACAGCTGGACAGGGAACAGACTCACTCACAGATAGACAGGGAACAGGCTCACTCACAGCTGGACAGGGAACAGACTCACTCACAGCTGGACAGGGAACAGACTCACTCACAGCTGGACAGGGAACAGACTCACACACAGCTGGACAGGGAACAGGCTCACTCACAGCTGGATAGGGAACAGACTCACTCACAGCTGGACAGGGAACAGACACACTCACAGCTGGACAGGGAACAGACTCACTCATCGCTGGACAAGGAACAAACTCACTCTTAGATGGACAGGGAACAGACTCACTCACAGCTGTAAAGGGAACAGACTCACTCACAGCTGGACAGGGAACAGACTCTCTCACAGCTGGACAGGGAACAGACTCACTCACAGCTGGACAGGGAACAGACACACTTACAGCTGGACAGGGAAGAGACTCACTCACAGCTGGGCAGGGAACAGACTCACTCACAGATGGACAGGGAGCAGACTAACACACAGCTGGACAGGGAACAGACTCACTCACAGATGGACAGGGAACAGACTCACTCACAGCTGGACAGGGAGCAGAATCACTCACAGATGGACAGGGCAAAGACTCACTCCCAGCTGGACAGGGGACAGACTCACTCTCAGATGGACAGGGAACAGATTCACTCACAGTTGGACAGGGAACAGACACGCTCACAAATGGACAGGCAACAGACACACTCTCAGTTGGGCAGGGAACAGACTCACTCTCAGATAGAAAGGGAACAGATTCACTCAAAGATGGACAGGGAACAGACTCTCTCACAGATGGACAGGGAACAGACTCACTCACAGATGGACAGGGAACAGACTCACTCACAAATGGACAGGGAACAGACTCACTCTCAGATGGACAGGGATCAGACTCACTCACAGCTGGACAGGGAACAGACTCACTCACAGATGGACAGGGAACAGTCTCACACAGCTGGACAGGGAACACGCTCACTCACAGCTGGACAGGGAACAGACTCACTCTCAGAAGGACAGCGAACAGACTCACTCACAGCTGGACAGGGAGCAGACTCACTCACAGCTGGACTGGGAGCAGACTCACTCACAGCTGGACAGAGAACAGGTTCACTCACAGCTGGACAGATAAGAGACTCACTCACAGAATGACAGAGAACAGTCTGACTCACAGATGGAAAGGGAACAGATTCACTCACAGCTGGACAGGGAAGAGACTCACTCTCATCTGGACAGGGAACAGACACACTCACAGCTGGACAGGGAGCAGACACACTCACAGATGGACAGGGAACAGACTCACTCACAGATGGACAGGGAACAGACTCACTCACAGCTGGACACGGAGCAGACTCACTCACAGATGGACAGGGAACAGACTCACGCACAGATGGACAGGGAACAGACTCACTCACAGCTGGACAGGGAACAGACTCACTCACAGCTGGACAGGGAACAGACTCACTCACAGATGGACAGGGAGCAGACTCACACACAGCTGGACAGGGAACAGACTCACTCACAGATGGACAGGGAAGAGACTCACTCACAGCTGGACAGGGAGCAGAATCACTCACAGATGGACAGGGCAAAGACTCACTCCCAGCTGGACAGGGGACAGACTCACTCTCAGATGGACAGGGAACAGATTCACTCACAGTTGTACAGGGAACAGACACACTCACAAATGGCCAGGCAACAGACACTCTCTCAGCTGGACAGGGAACAGACTCACTCTCAGATAGAAAGGGAACAGATTCACTCACAGATGGACAGGGAACAGACTCACTCACAGATGGACAGGGAACAGACTCACTCACAGATGGACAGGGAACAGACTCACTCTCAGATGGACAGGGAACAGACTCACTCACAGCTGGACAGGGAACAGACTCACTCACAGCTGGACAGGGAACAGACTCACTCTCAGCTGGAGAGGGAACAGACTCACTCACAGATGGACAGGGAAAGACTCACTCTCAGCTGGACATGGAACAGACTCACTCACAGCTGGGCAGGGAACAGTCTCACTCACAGCTGGACAGGGAACAGGCTCACTCACAGCTGGACAGGGAACAGACTCACTCTCAGAAGGACAGCGAACAGACTCACTCACAGCTGGACAGAGAGCAGACTCACTCACAGCTGGACTGGGAGCAGACTCACTCATAGCTGGACAGAGAACAGGTTCACTCACAGCTGGACAGATAAGAGACTCACTCACAGAATGACAGAGAACAGACTCACTCACAGATGGAAAGGGTACAGACTCACTCACAGCTGGACAGGGAAGAGACTCACTCTCATCTGGACAGGGAACAGACACACTCACAGCTGGACAGGGAGCAGACACACTGACAGCTGGACAGGGAACAGACTCACTCACAGATAGACAGGGAACAGGCTCACTCACAGCTGGACAGGGAACAGACTCACTCACAGCTGGACAGGGAACAGACTCACTCACAGCTGGACAGGGAACAGACTCACACACAGCTGGACAGGGAACAGGCTCACTCACAGCTGGATAGGGAACAGACTCACTCACAGCTGGACAGGGAACAGACACACTCACAGCTGGACAGGGAACAGACTCACTCATCGCTGGACAAGGAACAAACTCACTCTCAGATGGACAGGGAACAGACTCACTCACAGCTGTAAAGGGAACAGACTCACTCACAGCTGGACAGGGAACAGACTCTCTCACAGCTGGACAGGGAACAGACTCACTCACAGCTGGACAGGGAACAGACACACTTACAGCTGGACAGGGAAGAGACTCACTCACAGCTGGGCAGGGAACAGACTCACTCACAGATGGACAGGGAGCAGACTAACACACAGCTGGACAGGGAACAGACTCACTCACAGATGGACAGGGAACAGACTCACTCACAGCTGGACAGGGAGCAGAATCACTCACAGATGGACAGGGCAAAGACTCACTCCCAGCTGAACAGGGGACAGACTCACTCTCAGATGGACAGGGAACAGATTCACTCACAGTTGGACAGGGAACAGACACGCTCACAAATGGACAGGCAACAGACACACTCTCAGTTGGGCAGGGAACAGACTCACTCTCAGATAGAAAGGGAACAGATTCACTCAAAGATGGACAGGGAACAGACTCTCTCACAGATGGACAGGGAACAGACTCACTCACAGATGGACAGGGAACAGACTCACTCACAAATGGACAGGGAACAGACTCACTCTCAGATGGACAGGGATCAGACTCACTCACAGCTGGACAGGGAACAGACTCACTCACAGCTGGACAGGGAACAGACTCACTCTCAGCTGGAGAGGGAACAGACTCACTCACAGATGGACAGGGAACAGTCTCACACAGCTGGACAGGGAACACGCTCACTCACAGCTGGACAGGGAACAGACTCACTCTCAGAAGGACAGCGAACAGACTCACTCACAGCTGGACAGGGAGCAGACTCACTCACAGCTGGACTGGGAGCAGACTCACTCACAGCTGGACAGAGAACAGGTTCACTCACAGCTGGACAGATAAGAGACTCACTCACAGAATGACAGAGAACAGTCTGACTCACAGATGGAAAGGGAACAGATTCACTCACAGCTGGACAGGGAAGAGACTCACTCTCATCTGGACAGGGAACAGACACACTCACAGCTGGACAGGGAGCAGACACACTCACAGATGGACAGGGAACAGACTCACTCACAGATGGACAGGGAACAGACTCACTCACAGCTGGACACGGAGCAGACTCACTCACAGATGGACAGGGAACAGACTCACGCACAGATGGACAGGGAACAGACTCACTCACAGCTGGACAGGGAACAGACTCACTCACAGCTGGACAGGGAACAGACTCACTCACAGATGGACAGGGAGCAGACTCACACACAGCTGGACAGGGAACAGACTCACTCACAGATGGACAGGGAACAGACTCACTCACAGCTGGACAGGGAGCAGAATCACTCACAGATGGACAGGGCAAAGACTCACTCCCAGCTGGACAGGGGACAGACTCACTCTCAGATGGACAGGGAACAGATTCACTCACAGTTGTACAGGGAACAGACACACTCACAAATGGCCAGGCAACAGACACTCTCTCAGCTGGACAGGGAACAGACTCACTCTCAGATAGAAAGGGAACAGATTCACTCAAAGATGGACAGGGAACAGACTCTCTCACAGATGGACAGGGAACAGACTCACTCACAGATGGACAGGGAACAGACTCACTCTCAGATGGACAGGGAACAGACTCACTCACAGCTGGACAGGGAACAGACTCACTCACAGCTGGACAGGGAACAGACTCACTCTCAGCTGGAGAGGGAACAGACTCACTCACAGATGGACAGGGAACAGACTCACTCTCAGCTGGACATGGAACAGACTCACTCACAGCTGGGCAGGGAACAGTCTCACTCACAGCTGGACAGGGAACAGGCTCACTCACAGCTGGACAGGGAACAGACTCACTCTCAGAAGGACAGCGAACAGACTCACTCACAGCTGGACAGGGAGCAGACTCACTCACAGCTGGGCTGGGAGCAGACTCACTCATAGCTGGACAGAGAACAGGTTCACTCACAGCTGGACAGATAAGAGACTCACTCACAGAATGACAGAGAACAGACTCACTCACAGATGGAAAGGTAACAGACTCACTCACAGCTGGACAGGGAAGAGACTCACTCTCATCTGGACAGGGAACAGACACACTCACAGCTGGACAGGGAGCAGACACACTGACAGCTGGACAGGGAACAGACTCACTCACAGATAGACAGGGAACAGGCTCACTCACAGCTGGACAGGGAACAGACTCACTCACAGCTGGACAGGGAACAGACTCACTCACAGCTGGACAGGGAACAGACTCACACACAGCTGGACAGGGAACAGGCTCACTCACAGCTGGATAGGGAACAGACTCACTTACAGCTGGACAGGGAACAGACACACTCACAGCTGGACAGGGAACAGACTCACTCATCGCTGGACAAGGAACAAACTCACTCTCAGATGGACAGGGAACAGACTCACTCACAGCTGTAAAGGGAACAGACTCACTCACAGCTGGACAGGGAACAGACTCTCTCACAGCTGGACAGGGAACAGACTCACTCACAGCTGGACAGGGAACAGACACACTTACAGCTGGACAGGGAAGAGACTCACTCACAGCTGGGCAGGGAACAGACTCACTCACAGATGGACAGGGAGCAGACTAACACACAGCTGGACAGGGAACAGACTCACTCACAGATGGACTGGGAACAGACTCACTCACAGCTGGACAGGGAGCAGAATCACTCACAGATGGACAGGGCAAAGACTCACTCCCAGCTGGACAGGGGACAGACTCACTCTCAGATGGACAGGGAACAGATTCACTCACAGTTGGACAGGGAACAGACACACTCACAAATGGACAGGCAACAGACACACTCTCAGCTGGGCAGGGAACGGACTCACTCTCAGATAGAAAGCGAACAGATTCACTCAAAGATGGACAGGGAACAGACTCTCTCACAGATGGACAGGGAACAGACTCACTCACAGATGGACAGGGAACAGACTCACTCACAAATGGACAGGGAACAGACTCACTCTCAGATGGACAGGGATCAGACTCACTCACAGCTGGACAGGGAACAGACTCACTCACAGCTGGACAGGGAACAGACTCACTCTCAGCTGGAGAGGGAACAGACTCACTCACAGATGGACAGGGAACAGTCTCACTCACAGCTGGACAGGGAACACGCTCACTCACAGCTGGACAGGGAACAGACTCACTCTCAGAAGGACAGCGAACAGACTCACTCACAGCTGGACAGGGAGCAGACTCACTCACAGCTGGACTGGGAGCAGACTCACTCACAGCTGGACAGAGAACAGGTTCACTCACAGCTGGACAGATAAGAGACTCACTCACAGAATGACAGAGAACAGACTGACTCACAGATGGAAAGGGAACAGATTCACTCACAGCTGGACAGGGAAGAGACTCACTCTCATCTGGACAGGGAACAGACACACTCACAGCTGGACAGGGAGCAGACACACTCACAGCTGGACAGGGAACAGACTCACTCACAGATAGACAGGGAACAGGCTCACTCACACCTGGACAGGGAACAGACTCACTCACAGCTGGACAGGGAACAGACTCACTCCCAGCTGGACAGGGAGCAGACACACTCACAGATGGACAGGGAGCAGACTCACTCACAGATGGACAGGGAACAGACTCACTCACAGATGGACAGGGAACAGGCTCACTCACAGCTGGACAGGGAACAGACTCACTCACAGATGGACAGGGAACAGACTCACACACAGCTGGACAGGGAACAGGCTCACTCACAGCTGGACAGGGAACAGACTCACTCACAGCTGGACAGGGAACAGACACACTCACAGCTGGACAGGGAACAGACTCACTCATAGCTGGACAAGTACAGACTCACTCTCAGATGGACAGGGAACAGACTCACTCACAGCTGGACAGGGAACAGACTCACTCACAGCTGGACAGGGAACAGACTCTCTCACAGATGGACAGGGAACAGACTCACTCACAGATGGACAGGGAACAGACTCACTCACAGCTGGACAGGGAACAGACTCACTCACAGCTGGACAGGGAACAGGCTCACTCACAGCTGGACAGGGAACAGACTCACTCACAGCTGGACAGGGAACAGACACACTTACAGCTGGACAGGGAACAGACTCACTCACAGCTGGACAGGGAACAGACTCACTCACAGATGGACAGGGAGCAGACTCACTCACATCTGGACAGGGAACAGACTCACTCACAGATGGACAGGGAACAGACTCACTCACAGCTGGACAAGGAGCAGAATCACTCACAGATGGACAGGGCAAAGACTCACTCCCAGCTGGACAGGGGACAGACTCACTCTCCGATGGACAGCGAACAGATTCACTCACAGTTGGACAGGGAACAGACACACTCACAAATGGACAGGCAACAGACAGACTCTCAGCTGGACAGGGAACAGACTCACTCTCAGATAGAAAGGGAACAGATTCACTCAAAGATGGACAGGGAACAGACTCTCTCACAGATGGACAGGGAACAGACTCACTCACAGATGGACAGGGAACAGACTCACTCACAGATGGACAGGGAACAGACTCACTCTCAGCTGGATAGGGAACAGACTCACTCACTGCTGGGCAGGGAACAGTCTCACTCACAGCTGGACAGGGAACAGGCTCACTCACAGCTGGACAGGTAACAGACTCACTCTCAGAAGGACAGCGAACAGACTCACTCCCAGCTGGACAGGGAGCAGACACACTCACAGATGGACAGGGAGCAGACTCACTCACAGATGGACAGGGAACAGACTCACTCACAGATGGACAGGGAACAGACTCACTCACAGCTGGACAGGGAACAGACTCACTCACAGCTGGACAGGGAACAGACTCACTCAGAGATCGACAGGGAACAGACTTAGTCACAGATGGACAGGGAACAGACTCATGCACAGATGGACAGGGAACAGACTCACTCACAGCTGGACAGGGAACAGACTCACTCACATCTGGACAGGGAACAGGCTCACTCACAGCTTGACAGGGAACAGACTCACTCACAGCTGGACAGGGAACAGACACACTCACTGCTGGACAGGGAACAGACTCACTCACAGCTGGACAGGGAACAGACTCACTCACAGCTGGACAGGGAACAGACTCTCTCACAGATGGACAGGGAACAGACTCACTCACAGATGGACAGGGAACAGACTCACTCACAGCTGGAGAGGGAGCAGACTCACTCACAGATGGACAGGGAACAGACTCACACCCAGCTGGACAGGGAGCAGACTCACTCACAGATGGACAGGGAACAGACTCACTCACAGATGGACAGGGAACAGACTCACTCACAGATGGACAGGGAACAGACTCACTCACAGCTGGACAGGGAACAGACTCACTCACAGCTGGACAGGGAATAGAGTCACTCACAGATGGACAGGGAACAGACTCACTCACAGATGGACAGCGAACAGACTCACTCACAGCCGGACAGGGAACAGATTCACTCACAGATGGACAGGGAACACACTCACTCACAGCTGGACAGGGAACAGACTCACTCTCAGATGGACAGGGAACAGATTCTCTCAAAGATGGACAGGGAACAGACTCACCCTCAGCTGGACAGTGAACAGACTCTCTCACAGCTGGACAGGGAACAGATTCACTCCCAGCTTTACAGGGAGCAGACTCACTCACAGATGGACAGGGAACAGACTCACTCACAGCTGGACAACGAGCAGAATCACTCACAGATCGACAGGTAACAGACTCCCTCCCAGCTGGACAGGGAACAGACTCACTCTCAGATGGACAGGGAACAGACTCACTCTCAGCTGGACAGGGAACAGACTCTCTCACAGCTGGACAGGGAACAGATTCACTCACAGATGGACAGGGAACAGAATCAGTCACAGCTGGAGAGAGAACATAATCACTCACAGCTGGACAGAGAACAGATTCACTCACAGATGGATAGGGAACAGACTCACTCACAGAAGGACAGGGAACAGACTCACTCACAAATGGACAGGGAACAGGATCACTCACAGCTGGACAGGGAAGAGACTCACTCACAGAATGTCAGGGAACAGACTCACTCACAGATGGAAAGGGAACAGACTCACTCACAGCTGGACAGGGAACAGACTCACTCACGGCTGGACAGGGAGCAGACTCACTCACAGCTGGACAGGGAACAGACTCACTCACAGATGGACAGGGAACAGACTCACTCACAGATGGACAGGGAACAGACTCACTCACAGCTGGACAGGGAACAGGCTCACTCACAGCTGGACAGGGAACAGACTCACTCACAGCT
This sequence comes from Somniosus microcephalus, assembly GCF_052327205.1. Classification (NCBI taxonomy): domain Eukaryota; kingdom Metazoa; phylum Chordata; class Chondrichthyes; order Squaliformes; family Somniosidae; genus Somniosus; species Somniosus microcephalus. Next base: position 28,434,225 of record NW_028225180.1, on the reverse strand, counting down.
GGACAGGGAACAGACACATTTACAGCTGGACAGGGAACAGACTCACTCAGCTTTACAGGGAACAGACTCACTCACAGATGGACAGGGAGCAGACTCACTCACAGCTGGACAGGGAACAGACTCACTCACAGATGGACAGGGAACAGACTCACTCACAGCTGGACAGGGAGCAGAATCACTCACAGATGGACAGGGCAAAGACTCACTCCCAGATGGACAGGGGACAGACTCACGCTCAGATGGACAGGGAACAGATTCACTCACAGTTGGACAGGGAACAGACTCACTCACAAATGGACAGGGAACAGACTCACTCTCAGCTGGACAGGGAACAGACTCACTCTCAGATAGAAAGGGAACAGATTCACTCAAAGATGGACAGGGAACAGACTCTCTCACAGATGGGCAGGGAACAGACTCACTCACAGATGGACAGGGAACAGACTCACTCACAGATGGACAGGGAACAGACTAACTCTCAGATGGACAGGGAACAGACTCACTCACAGCTGGACAGGGAACAGACTCACTCACAGATGGACCTGGAACAGACTCACTTTCAGCTGGACAGGGAACAGACTCACTCACAGCTGGGCAGGGAACAGTCTCACTCACAGCTGGACAGCGAACAGACTCACTCACAGCTGGACAGGGAACAGACTCACTCACAGCTGGACAGGGAACAGACTCACTCAGAGATGGACAGGGAACAGACTCACTCACAGATGGACAGGGAACAGACTCACGCACAGATGGACAGTGAACAGACTCACTCACAACCGGACAGGGAACAGACTCACTCACATCTGGACAGGGAACAGGCTCACTCACAGCTGGACAGGGAACAGGCTCACTCACAGCTCGACAGGGAACAGACACACTCACTGCTGGACAGGGAACAGACTCACTCACAGCTGGACAGGGAGCAGACTCACTCACAGCTGGACAGGGAACAGACTCTCTCACAGATGGACAGGGAACAGACTCACACACAGATGGACAGGGAACAGACTCACTCACAGCTCGACAAGGAGCAGACTCACTCACAGATGGACAGGGAACAGACTCACACCCAGCTGGACAGGGAGCAGACTCACTCACAGATGGACAGGGAACAGACTCACTCACAGATGGACAGGGAACAGACTCACTCACAGATGAACAGGGAACAGACTCACTCACAGCTGGACAGGGAACAGACTCACTCACAGCTGGACAGGGAATAGACTCGCTCACAGATGGACAGCGAACAGGCTCACTCACAGATGGACAGGGAACAGACTCACTCACAGCTGGACAGGGAACAGACTCACTCACAGCTGGACAGGGAACAGGCTCACTCACAGCTGGACAGGGAACAGACTCACTCACAGCTGGACAGGGAACAGGCACACTCACGGCTGGACAGGGAACAGACTCACTCACAGCTGGACAAGGAACAGACTCACTCTCAGATGGACAGGGAACAGACTCACTCACAGCTGGACAGGGAACAGACTCACTCACAGCTGGACAGGGAGCAGACTCACTCACAAATGGACAGGGAACAGACTCACTCACAGCTGGACAGGGAACAGACTCACTCACAGCTGGACAGGGAACAGGCTCACTCACAGCTGGACAGGGAACAGACTCACTCACAGCTGGACAGGGAACAGACACACTCACAGCTGGACAGGGAACAGACTCACTCACAGCTGGACAAGGAACAGACTCACTCTCAGATGGACAGGGAACAGACTCACTCACAGCTGGACAGGGAACAGACTCACTCACAGCTGGACAGGGAACAGACTCTCTCACAGATGGACAGGGAACCGACTCACTCACAGATGGACAGGGAACAGACTCACTCACAGCTGGACAGGGAACAGACTTACTCACAGCTGGATAGGGAACAGGCTCACTCACAGCTGGAAAGGGAACAGACTCACTCACAGCTGGACAGGGAACAGACACATTTACAGCTGGACAGGGAACAGACTCACTCAGCATTACAGGGAACAGACTCACTCACAGATGGACAGGGAGCAGACTCACTCAAAGCTGGACTGGGAACAGACTCACTCACAGATGGACAGGGAACAGACTCACTCACAGCTGGACAGGGAGCAGAATCACTCACAGATGGACAGGGCAAAGACTCACTCCCAGATGGACGGGGGACAGACTCACGCTCAGATGGACAGGGAACAGATTCACTCACAGTTGGACAGGGAACAGACTCACTCACAAATGGACAGGGAACAGACTCACTCTCAGCTGGATAGGGAACAGACTCACTCTCAGATAGAAAGGGAACAGATTCACTCAAAGATGGACAGGGAACAGACTCTCTCACAGATGGGCAGGGAACAGACTCACTCACAGATGGACAGGGAACAGACTCACTCACAGATGGACAGGGAACAGATTCACTCACAGCTGGGCAGGGAACAGTCTCACTCACAGCTGGACAGCGAACAGACTCACTCACAGCTGGACAGGGTACAGACTCACTCACAGCTGGACAGGGAACAGACTCACTCAGAGATGGACAGGGAACAGACTCACTCACAGATGGACAGGGAACAGACTCACGCACAGATGGACAGGGAACAGACTCACTCACAGCCGGACAGGGAACAGACTCACTCACATCTGGACAGGGAACAGGCTCACTCACAGCTGGACAGGGAACAGGCTCACTCACAGCTCGACAGGGAACAGACACACACACTGCTGGACAGGGAACAGACTCACTCACAGCTGGACAGGGAGCAGACTCACTCACAGCTGGACAGGGAACAGACTCTCTCACAGATGGACAGGGAACAGACTCACTCACAGATGGACAGGGAACAGACTCACTCACAGCTGGACAGGGAGCAGACTCACTCACAGATGGACAGGGTACAGACTCACACCCAGCTGGACAGGGAGCAGACTCACTCACAGATGGACAGGGAACAGACTCACTCACAGATGGAGAGGGAACAGGCTCACTCACAGATGGACAGGGAACAGACTCACTCACAGCTGGACAGGGAACAGACTCACTCACAGCTGGACAGGGAATAGACTCGCTCACAGATGGACAGCGAACAGGCTCACTCACAGATGGAAAGGGAACAGACTCACTCACAGCTGGACAGGGAACAGACTCACTCACAGCTGGACAGGGAACAGGCTCACATACAGCTGGACAGGGAACAGACTCACTCACAGCTGGACAGGGAACAGGCACACTCACAGCTGGACAGGGAACAGACTCACTCACAGCTGGACAAGGAACAGACTCACTCTCAGATGGACAGGGAAGAGACTCACTCACAGCTGGACAGGGAACAGACTCACTCACAGCTGGACAGGGAACAGACTCACTCACAGCTGGACAGGGAGCAGACTCACTCACAGATGGACAGGGAACAGAATCATTCACAGCTGGACAGAGAACAGATTCACTCACAGATGGATAGGGAACAGACTCACTCACAGCTGGACAGGGAGCAGAATCACTCACAGATGGACAGGGAACAGACTCACTCCTAGCTGGACAGGGAGCAGACTCACTCACAGATGGACAGGGAACAGACTCACTCACAGATGGACAGGGAACAGACTCACTCACAGATGGACAGGGAACAGACTCACTCACTGCTGGACAGGGAACAGACTCACTCTCAGATGGACAGGGAACAGATTCACTCAAAGATGGACAGGGAACAGACTCACTCTCAGCTGGACAGGGAACAGACTCTCTCACAGCTGGACAGGGAACAGATTCACTCCCAGCTGAACAGGGAGCAGACTCACTCACGGATGGACATGGAACAGACTCACTCACAGCTGGACAGGGAGCAGACTCACTCACAGCTGGACAGGGAACAGACTCACTCACAGCTGGACAGGGAACAGACTCACTCACAACTGGACAGGGAACAGACTCAATCACAGCTGGACAGGGAACAGACACACTCACAGCTGGACAGGGAACAGACTCACTCACAGCTGGACAAGGAACAGACTCACTCTCAGATGGACAGGGAACAGACTCACTCACAGCTGGACAGGGAACAGACTCTCTCACAGCTGGTCAGGGGACAGACTCTCTCACAGATGGACAGGGAACAGGCTCACTCACAGCTGGACAGGGAACAGACTCACTCACAGCTGGACAAGGAACAGACTCACTCACAGCTGGACAGGGAACAGACTCACTCACAGCTGGACAGGGAACAGACTCACTCACAGCTGGACAGGGAGCAGACTCACTCACAGATGGACAGGGAACAGAATCACTCACAGCTGGACAGAGAACAGATTCACTCACAGATGGATAGGGAACAGACTCACTCACAGCTGGACAGAGAACAGACTCACTCACAGATGGACAGGGAACAGACTCACTCACAAATGGACAGGGAACAGACTCACTCCCAGCTGGACAGGGAACAGACTCACTCTCAGCTGGAGAGGGAACAGACTCACTCACAGATGGACAGGGAACAGTCTCACTCACAGATGGACAGGGAACAGACTCACTCTCAGATGGACAGGGAACAGACTCACTCTCTGATGAACAGGGAACAGACTCACTCACAGCTGGACAGGAAACAGGCTCACTCAGCTGGACATGTAACAGACTCACTCACAGCTGGACAGGAAACAGGCTCCCTCACAGCTGGACTGGGAGCAGACTCAGTCACAGCTGTACAGGGAACATGCTCACTCACAGCTGGACAGGGAACAGACTCACTCACAGCTGGACAGGGAACAGAATCACTCACAGCTGGACAAGGAACAGACTCACTCACAGCTGGACAGGGAACAGACTCACTCACAGCTGGACAGGGAACAGACTCACTCACAGCTGGACAGGCAACAGACTCACTCACAGATGGACAGGGAACAGACTCACTCACTGCTGGACAGGGAACAGACTCACTCACAGATGGACAGGGAACAGACTCACTCACAGCTGGACAGGGAACAGACTCACTCACAGATGGACAGGGAACAGACTCACTCCCAGCTGGACAGGAAACAGGCTCACTCTCAGATGGACAGGGAACAGATTCACTCAAAGATGGACAGGGAACAGACTCACTCACAGCTGGACAGGGAACTACTCTCTCACAGCTGGACAGGGAACACATTCACTCACAGATGGACAGGGTACAGAGTCAGTCACAACTGGAGAGAGAACAGAATCACTCACAGATGGACAGAGAACATATTCACTCACAGATGGACAGGGAACAGACACACTCACAGATGGACAGGGAACAGACTCACTCACAGATGGACAGGGAACAGACTCAATCTCAAATGGAGAGGGAACAGACTCACTTACAGATGGACAGGGAACAGACTCAGTCACAGCTGGACAGGGAACAGACTCAGTCACAGCTGGGAAGAAAACAGACCCACTCAAAACAGGAAAAACAATCAATTCACCCACTTGTTCCATGGCCAGCTATTAGTCTGCTCCATTAGCTGAAGTGAGTGAGTCTGTTCCCTGTCCAGATTTTAATCTGTCTCTTTCCATCTGAAAATGATTCTGTTCCCTGTCCAGCTGTGTGTGTTTCTGTCCCATTTCTGAACGGAAACAAGATCCAGCCCCAGTCCCTCTGCTATCCACAATGTCGTGTTGGTCTTTCATTTCTCCCCATTCCCTCTCCCTCCCCACTCTGCCCTCTGATCACACCGTGTGTCTTGGGTGGTTCCTACTCTGGAGATGGTACCAGTCTCCAGTTCACCATTCCCACAGTGACGTGAACAATGAATATTGGCTCCGATTACAACCTGCTCCAACCGCCTGTGAAATCCTATCACACGCTGCGGTGAATTCGATACCAGCAGGATTATCACCAGGGTGACCAACAATGCAGGCCCCACAGACAGTGAATTTAAAGCTGCAAGCTGTATGTTCCCGATTCCAATGGGAGATACATTTCCCCCTCACTCCATCTCAAAGTTTCAGCTATTGGGGATTGCAATTAAATTAACTCAACATACAACATCTCCCCTCCACCCCATCCCGGCCCTCCCACACCCCAGCCCACCCCCGGACCCACACCAACCCATCCTGCTCCACCTCAAGCAGGATCTCCGCGCCCCCATGACCTGCCAAAATTGGTGTTGAGTTTTTCTCTCTCGCTCTCTCTCTATCCCACTCGTTCCCCAATCATTCTCACAAGGAACAGACTCACACATAGCTGGACAGGGAACAGGGTCAGAGTTGAGCAGGAATCAGACTCACTCACAGATGGAGAGGGAGCAGACTCACACATAGCTGGACAGGGAACAGGGTCAGAGCTGAGCAGGAATCAGGCTCACTCACAGATGGAGAGGGAGCAGACTAACAGCTGGAAATGGTACAGAAACACACAAAGCTGGACAGGGAACAGAATCATTCTCAGATGGAAAGAGACTGATTCACATCTGGACAGGGAACAGACTCACTCACTTCAGGTTCGGGAACAGACTAACAGCTGGCCATGCAACAAGCTCATAAGAGCATAAGACGTAGGAGCAGAAGTCGGTCATTTGGCCCCTCATGGCTGATCTGATCTTGACCTCAACTCCACTTTCCTGCCCGCTCCCCATAACCCTTGACCCCCCAGTCACTCAAATATCTGTCTCTCTCCGCCTTGAATATATTCAGTGACCCAGCCTCCACAGCTCTCTGGGCTAAAGAATTCCAAAGATTCACGACCGTCCAAGAGAAGAAATTCCTCCTCATCTCCGTCTTAAAACGGTGCCCGCTTTTCCTGAAACTATGCCCCCGAGTTCTAGATACCCCACAAGAGGAAACATCCTCTCTGCATCTACCCTGTCGAGCCCTTTCAGTGAATTTTATGTTTCAATCAGATCCCCCCTCATTCCTCTAAACTCCAATGAGTATAAGCCCAACTGGCTCAACCTTTCCTCACAAGACAACCCCCTTCATCTCTGGAATCAACCTCGTGAACCTTCTCTGAACTGCCTCCAATGCAAATATATCCTTCCTTAAATACGGAGACCAAAACTGTATGCAGTATTCCAGGTGTGGTCTCACCAACGCCCTGTACAGTTGGAGCAGGACTTCCCTACTTTTATTCTCCAACCCTTTGCAATAAAGGCCAACATTCCATTTGCCTTCCTAATTACTTGCTGGAGCAGCATGCTGAATGTTTGTGTTTCATGTCCAAGCTCACAGCCATGCAGGGAACAGACACACTCACAGCTGGACAGGAAACAGCATTACTCAAAGCTGGAGAGGGAACAGACTCACTCTCAGCTGGACAGGGAACAGACACACTCACAGCTGGAGAGGGAGCAGATCCAAAGCTGGACAGGGAAAAGATTTACGAGAATGATTCCAGGGATGAGGGACTTCAGTTACACTGATAGGCTGGAGAAGATGGGGTTGTTCTCCATAGAGCAGAGACGGTTGAGAGGACATTTGATAGAGATGTTCAAAATCCTGAGGGGTCTGGACAGACTAGATAGAGAGAAACTGTTACTATTGTGGGAAGGGTCGAGAACCAGAGGACACAGATTTAAGGTGATTAGCAAAAGAACCAAAGGTGACATGAGGAAAAATCTTTTCATGCAGCGAGCGGTTAGGATCTGGAATGCACTGCCTGAAACGTGGTGGAGGCAGATTCAATCATGGCTTTCAAAAGGGAATTGGAGAAGTACCTGAAGGAACATAATTTTTTAGGGCTACCGGGAAAGGGTGGGGGAGTGGGACTAGCTGAAGTACAGAGAGCCGGCACAGGCTCGATGGCCTCCTTCTGTGCTGTAACCATTCTATGATTCTATGATACTAACAGACTCAGAGCTTAATAGAGAGAAGATACAAACAGCTGGGAATGAACAGGCTCACATCTGGACAGGGAACAGACTGACTCACAGCTAGACAGGGAACAGATTCATTAACAGCTGGACAGGGAACAGATGTACTCTCAGCTGGACAGGAAACAGACTGACTCACAGCTAGACAGGGAACACACTCACTCACAGATCAACAGGGAACAGACTCACTCACAGCCGGACAGGGAACAGACTCACGCTCAGATCGACAGGGAACAGACTCACTCTCAGATGGACAGGGAACAGACTCACTCTCAGATGGACAGGGAACAGACTCACTCACAGATGGACAGGGAACAGACTCACTCACAGATGGACAGGGAACAATCTCATTCTCAGATGGACAGGGAACAGACTCACTCTCAGATGCACAGGGAACAGACTCACTCACAATGGACAGGGAACAATCTCATTCTTAGATGGACAGGGAACAGACTCACTCTCAGATGCACAGGGAACAGACTCACTCTCAGATGGACAGGGAACAGACTCACTCTCAGATGGTCAGGGAACAGACTCACTCTCAGATGGACAGGGAACAGACTCACTCTCTACTGGACAGGGAACAGACTCGCTCACAGATGGACAGGGAACAGACTCACTCACAGATGGACAGGGAACAGACTCACTCTCAGATGGAAAGGGACCAGACACACTCACAGCTGGACAATGAGCAGCTTCACTCAGAGATGGACAGGGAACAGACACACTCTCAGCAGGACAAGGAAGAATCTAATTCTCATGTGGACAGGGAACAGACTCACTCACAGATGGACAGGGAACAGACTCACTCACAGCTAGACAGGGAACATATTCACTCGCAGGTGGACAGGGAACAGACAGGGGATAAACTCACTCAAAAATGGACAGGGAACAGACGCACTCACAGGTGGACAGGGAACAGACTCACTCACAGATGGACAGGGAACAGACTCACTCACAAATGGACAGGGAACAGACTCACCCACAGTTGGACAGGGAACAGACTCACTCACAGGTGGACAGGGAACAGACTCACTCACAGATGGACAGGGAACAGACTCACTCACAGATAGACAGGGAACAGACTCACTCACAGGTGGACAGGGAACAGACTCACTCACAAATGGACAGGGAACAGACTCACTCTCAAATGGACAGGGAACAGACTCACCCACAGATGGACACAGAACAGATTCACTCAAAAATGGACTGGGACCAGAGTCACTCACAAGTGGACAGGGAGCAGATACACTCAGAGATGGACAGGGAACTGGATCACTCTCACAAGGACTGGGAATAGATTCACTCACAGATGGACAGGAAAAATTCTCACTCACAGATGGACAAAGAACAGATTCACTCTCAGATGGACAGGGAACAGATTCACTCTCACATACACAGGGAACAGACACACTCTCAGATGGACAGGGATCATTCTCACTCTGAAATGGACAGGGAACAGATTCACTCACAGATGGACAGGGAACAGACTCAATCTCTGCTGGACAGGGAACAGATTCACTCACAGATGGACAGGGAACAGATTCACTCACAGATGGACAGGAAACAGACTCACTCACAGATGGACAGGGAACAGACTCACTCTCTGCTGGACAGGGAACAGATTCAATCACAGATGGACAGGGAGCAGACTCAATCTCTGCTCGACAGGGAACAGATTCACTCACAGATGGACAGGAAAAATTCTCACTCACAGATGGACAAAGAACAGATTCACTCTCAGATGGACAGGGAACAGATTCACTCTCACATACACAGGGAACAGACACACTCTCAGATGGACAGGGATCATTCTCACTCTGAAATGGACAGGGAACAGATTCACTCACAGATGGACAGGGAACAGACTCAATCTCTGCTGGACAGGGAACAGATTCACTCACAGATGGACAGGGAACAGTTCACTCACAGATGGACAGGAAACAGACTCACTCACAGATGGACAGGGAACAGACTCACTCTCTGCTGGACAGGGAACAGATTCAATCACAGATGGACAGGGAGCAGACTCAATCTCTGCTCGACAGGGAACAGATTCACTCACAGATGGACAGGGAACAGATTCACTCACAGATGGACAGGAAACAGACTCACTCACAGATGGACAGGGAACAGACTCACTCTCTGCTGGACAGGGAACAGATTCACTCACAGATGGACAGGGAACAGACTCAATCTCTGCTGGACAGGGAACAGATTCACTCACAGGTGGACAGGGAACAGACTCACTCACAGATGGACAGGGAACACTCAATCTCTGCTGGACAGGGAACAGATTCACTCACAGATGCACAGGGAACAGATTCACTCACAGATGGACAGGAAACAGACTCACTCACAGATGGACAGGGAACAGATTCACTCTCACATACACAGGGAACAGACACACTCTCAGATGGACAGGGATCAATCTCACTCTGAAATGGACAGGGAACAGATTCACTCACAGATGGACAGGGAACAGACTCAATCTCTGCTGGACAGGGAACAGATTCACTCACAGATGGACAGGGAACAGACTCAATCTCTGCTGGAAAGGGAACAGATTCACTCACAGATGGACAGGGAACAGATTCACTCACAGATGGACAGGAAACAGACTCACTCAGAGATGGACAGGCAACAGACTCACTCTCTGCTGGACAGGGAACAGATTCACTCACAGATGGACAGGGAACAGACTCAATCTCTGCTGGACAGGGAACAGATTCACTCACAGATGGACAGGAAACAGACTCACTCACAGATGGACAGGGAACAGACTCAATCTCTGCTGGACAGGGAACAGATTCACTCACAGATTGACAGGAAACAGACTCACTCACAGATGGATAGGGAACTGACTCACTCGCAGGTAGACAGGGAACAGATTCACTCACAGATGGACAGGAAACAGACTCACTCACAGATGGACAGGGAACAGACTCACTCTCTGCTGGACAGGGAACAGATTCACTCACAGCTGGACAGGGAACAGGCTCACTCACAGCTGGACAGGGAACAGACTCACTCACAGCTGGACAGGGAACAGACACACTCACAGCTGGACAGAGAACAGACTCACTCACAGCTCGACAAGGAACAGGCTCACTCACAGCTGGACAGGGAACAGACTCACTCATAGCTGGACAGGGAACAGACTCTCTCACAGATAGACAGGGAACAGATTCACTCAAAGATGGACAGGGAACAGACTCTCTCACAGATGGACAGGGAACAGACTCACTCTCAGATGGACAGGGAACAGACTCACTCACAGCTGGACAGGGAACAGACTCACTCTCAGCTGGAGAGGGAACAGACTCACTCACAGATGGACAGGGAACAGTCTCACTCACAGATGGACAGGGAACAGACTCACTCTCAGATGGAGAGGGAACAGACTCACTCTCTGATGAACAGGGAACAGACTCACTCACAGCTGGACAGGAAACAGGCTCACTCAGCTGGACAGGGAACAGACTCACTCACATCTGGACAGGGAACAGACTCACTCACAGCTGGACTGGGAGCAGACTCACTCACAGCTGTACAGGGAACAGGCTCACTCACAGCTGGACAGGGAACAGAATCACTCACAGCTGGACAAGGAACAGACTCACTCACAGCTGGACAGGGAACAGACTCACTCACAGCTGGAAAGGGAGCAGACTCACTCACAGCTGGACAGGGAACAGACTCACTCACAGATGGAAAGGGAACAGACTCACTCACTGCTGGACAGGGAACAGACTCACTCACAGATGGACAGGGAACAGACTCACTCACAGATGGACAGGGAACAATCCCATTCTCAGATGGACAGGGAACAGACTCACTCTCAGATGCACAGGGAACAGACTCACTCTCAGATGGTCAGGGAACAGACTCACTCTCTACTGGACAGGGAACAGATTCGCTCTCAGATGGACAGGGAACAGACTCACTCACAGATGGACAGGGAACAGACTCACTCTCAGATGGAAAGGGACCAGACACACTCACAGCTGGACAATGAGCAGATTCACTCAGAGATGGACAGGGAACAGACACACTCTCAGCAGGACAAGGAAGAATCTAATTCTCAGATGGACAGGGAACAGACTCACTCACAGATGGACAGGGAACAGACTCACTCAGAGCTAGACAGGGAACATATTCACTCGCAGGTGGACAGGGAACAGACAGGGAATAAACTCACTCAAAAATGGACAGGGAACAGACGCACTCACAGGTGGACAGGGAACAGTCTCACTCACAGATGGACAGGTAACAGACTCACTCACAAATGGACAGGGAACAGACTCGCTCTCAGATGGACAGGGAACAGACTCACTCTCAGATGGACAGGGAACAGACTCACCCACAGATGGACAGGGAACAGACTCACTCACAGGTGGACAGGGAACAGACTCACTCACAGATGGACAGGGAACAGACTCACTCACAAATGGACAGGGAACAGACTCACTCTCAGATGTACAGGGAACAGACTCACCCACAGATGGACAGGGAACAGACTCACTCACAGATGGACAGGGACCAGACTCACTCACAGATGGACAGGGAACAGACTCACTCACAGATAGACAGGGAACAGACTCCCTCACAGGTGGACAGGGAACAGACTCACTCAAAAATGGACTGGGACCAGAGTCACACACAAGTGGACAGGGAGCAGATAGACTCAGAGATGGACAGGGAACTTAATCACTCTCACAAGGACTGGGAATAGATTCACTCACAGATGGACAGGAAAAATTCTCACTCACAGATGGACAAAGAACAGATTCACTCTCAGATGGACAGGGAACAGATTCACTCTCACATACACAGGGAACAGACACACTCTCAGATGGACAGGGATCAATCTCACTCTGAAATGGACAGGGAACAGATTCACTCACAGATGGACAGGGAACAGACTCAATCTCTGCTGGACAGGGAACAGATTCACTCACAGATGGACAGGGAACAGATTCACTCACAGGTGGACAGGAAACAGACTCACTCACAGATGGACAGGGAACAGACTCACTCTCAGCTGGACAGGGAACAGATTCACTCACAGGTGGACAGGGAACAGACTCAATCTCTGCTGGACAGGGAACAGATTCACTCACAGATGGACAGGAAACAGACTCACTCACAGATGGACAGGGAACAGGCACACACACAGATGGACAGTGAACAGTCTCACTCACAGATGGACAGGGAACTGACTCACTCGCAGATAGACAGGGAACAGCCTCACTCACAATGGACAGGGAACAGACTCACTCACAGATGGACAGGGAACAGACTCACTCACAGCTAGACAGGGAACAGACTCACTCACAGCTGGACAGGGAACAGTCTCACTCACAGCTGGAAAGGGAACAGACTCACTCACAGCTGGACAGGGAACAGACACACTCACAGCTGGACAGAGAACAGACTCACTCACAGATGGACAGGTAACAGACTCACTCACAGATAGACAGGTAACTTACTCACTCACAGGTGGACAGGGAACAGACTCACTCACAGATAGACAGGTAACATACTCACTCACAGGTGGACAGGGAACAGACTCACTCACAGATGGACAGGGAACAGACTCACTCACAGATAGACAGGGAACAGACTCACTCACAGATAGACAGGGAACAGACTCACTCACAGATAGACGGGAACATACACACTCACAGGTGGACAGGGAACAGACTCACTCACAAATGGACAGGGAACAGACTCACTCTCAAATGGACAGGGAACAGACTCACCCACAGATGGACAGGGAACAGACTCACTCACAGATGGACAGGGAACAGACTCACTCACAGCTAGACAGGGAACATATTCACTCGCAGGTGGACAGGGAACAGACAGGGAATAAACTCACGCAAAAATGGACAGGGAACAGACGCACTCACAGGTGGACAGGGAACAGACTCACTCACAGATGGACAGGGAACAGACTCACTCACAAATGGACAGGGAACAGACTCACTCTCAGATGGACAGGGAACAGACTCACTCTCAGATGGACAGGGAACAGACTCACCCACAGATGGACAGGGAACAGACTCACTCACAGGTGGACAGGGAACAGACTCACTCACAGATGGACAGGGAACAGACTCACTCACAAACGGACAGGGAACAGACTCACTCTCAGATGGACAGGGAACAGACTCACCCACAGATGGACAGGGAACAGACTCACTCACAGGTGGACAGGGAACAGACTCACTCACAGATGGACAGGGAACAGACTCACTCACAGATAGACAGGGAACAGACTCACTCACAGGTGGACAGGGAACAGACTCACTCTCAAATGGACAGGGAACAGACTCACCCACAGATGGACAGGGAACAGACTCACTCAAAAATGGACTGGGACCAGAGTCACTCACAAGTGGACAGGGAGCAGATACACTCAGAGATGGACAGGGAACTGAATCACTCTCACAACGACTGGGAATAGATTCACTCACAGATTGACAGGAAAATTCTCACTCACAGATGGACAAAGAACAGATTCACTCTCAGATGGACAGGGAACAAATTCACTCTCACATACACAGGGAACAGACACACTCTCAGATGCACAGGGATCAATCTCACTCTGAAATGGACAGGGAACAGATTCACTCACAGATGGACAGGGAACTGACTCACTCGCAGGTAGACAGGGAACAGCCTCACTCACAATGGACAGGGAACAGACTCACTCACAGTTGGACAGGGAACAGACTCACTCACAGCTAGACAGGGAACAGACTAACACACAGCTGGACAGGGAACAGGCTCACTCACAGCTGGACAGGGAACAGACTCAATCTCTGCTGGACAGGGAACAGATTCACTCACAGATGGACAGGGAACAGACTCAATCTCTGCTGGACAGGGAACAGATTCACTCACAGATGGACAGGAAACAGACTCACTCACAGATGGACAGGGAACAGACTCAATCTCTGCTGGACAGGGAACAGATTCACTCACAGATGGACAGGGAACAGCCTCACTCACAGATGGGCAGGAAACAGACTCAATCTCTGCTGGACAGGTAACAGACTCACTCACAAATGGACAGGGAACAGACTCACCCACAGATGGACAGGGAACAGACTCACTCACAGATGGACAGGGATCAGACTCACTCTCAGATGGACAGGGAACAGACTCACTCTCAGATGGACAGGGAACAGACTCACTCACAGCTGGACAGGAAACAGGCTCACTCAGCTGGACAGGGAACAGACTCACTCACAGCTGGACAGGGAACAGACTCACTCACAGCTGGACTGGGAGCAGACTCACTCACAACTGTACAGGGAACAGGCTCACTCACAGCTGGACAGGGAACAGAATCACTCACAGCTGGACAAGGAACAGACTCACTCTCAGATGGACAGGGAACAGACTCACTCTCAGATGGACAGGGAACAGACTCACTCACAGATGGACAGGGAACAGACTCACTCACAGATGGACAGGGAACAATCTCATTCTCAGATGGACAGGGAACAGACTCACGCTCAGATGCACAGGTAACAGACTCACTCACAGATGGTTAGAGAACAATCTCATTCTCAGATGGACAGGGAACAGACTCACTCTCAGATGCACAGGGAACAGACTCACTCTCAGTTGGACAGGGAACAGACTCACTCTCAAATCGTCAGGGAACAGACTCAATCTCAGATGGACAGGGAACAGACTCACTCTCTACTGGACAGGGAATAGACTCGCTCACAGATGGACAGGGAACAGACTCACTCACAGATGGACAGGGAACAGACTCACTCTCAGATGGAAAGGGACCAGACACACTCACAGCTGGACAATGAGCAGATTCACTCAGAGATGGACAGGGAACAGACTCACTCTCAGCTGGACAGGGAACAGATTCACTCACAGGTGGACAGGGAACAGACTCAATCTCTGCTGGACAGGGAACAGATTCACTCACAGATGGACAGGAAACAGACTCACTCACAGATGGACAGGGAACAGGCACACACACAGATGGACAGTGAACAGTCTCACTCACAGATGGACAGGGAACTGACTCACTCGCAGGTAGACAGGGAACAGCCTCACTCACAATGGACAGGGAACAGACTCACTCACAGATGGACAGGGAACAGACTCACTCACAGCTAAACAGGGAACAGACTCACTCACAGCTGGACAGGGAACAGTCTCACTCACAGCTGGACAGGGAACAGACTCACTCACAGCTGGACAGGGAACAGACACACTCACAGCTGGACAGAGAACAGACTCACTCACAGATGGACAGGTAACAGACTCACTCACAGATAGACAGGTAACTTACTCACTCACAGGTGGACAGGGAACAGACTCACTCACAGATAGACAGGTAACATACTCACTCACAGGTGGACAGGGAACAGACTCACTCACAGATGGACAGGGAACAGACTCACTCACAGATAGACAGGGAACAGACTCACTCACAGATAGACAGGGAACAGACTCACTCACAGATAGACGGGAACATACACACTCACAGGTGGACAGGGAACAGACTCACTCACAAATGGACAGGGAACAGACTCACTCTCAAATGGACAGGGAACAGACTCACCCACAGATGGACAGGGAACAGACTCACTCACAGATGGACAGGGAACAGACTCACTCACAGCTAGACAGGGAACATATTCACTCGCAGGTGGACAGGGAACAGACAGGGAATAAACTCACTCAAAAATGGACAGGGAACAGACGCACTCACAGGTGGACAGGGAACAGACTCACTCACAGATGGACAGGGAACAGACTCACTCACAAATGGACAGGGAACAGACTCACTCTCAGATGGACAGGGAACAGACTCACTCTCAGATGGACAGGGAACAGACTCACCCACAGATGGACAGGGAACAGACTCACTCACAGGTGGACAGGGAACAGACTCACTCACAAACGGACAGGGAACAGACTCACTCTCAGATGGACAGGGAACAGACTCACCCACAGATGGACAGGGAACAGACTCACTCACAGGTGGACAGGGAACAGACTCACTCACAAACGGACAGGGAACAGACTCACTCTCAGATGGACAGGGAACAGACTCACCCACAGATGGACAGGGAACAGACTCACTCACAGGTGGACAGGGAACAGACTCACTCACAGATGGACAGGGAACAGACTCACTCACAGATAGACAGGGAACAGACTCACTCACAGGTGGACAGGGAACAGACTCACTCTCAAATGGACAGGGAACAGACTCACCCACAGATGGACAGGGAACAGACTCACTCAAAAATGGACTGGGACCAGAGTCACTCACAAGTGGACAGGGAGCAGATACACTCAGAGATGGACAGGGAACTGAATCACTCTCACAACGACTGGGAATAGATTCACTCACAGATGGACAGGAAAATTCTCACTCACAGATGGACAAAGAACAGATTCACTCTCAGATGGACAGGGAACAAATTCACTCACACATACACAGGGAACAGACACACTCTCAGATGGACAGGGATCAATCTCACTCTGAAATGGACAGCGAACAGATTCACTCACAGATGGACAGGGAACTGACTCACTCGCAGGTAGACAGGGAACAGCCTCACTCACAATGGACAGGGAACAGACTCACTCACAGTTGGACAGGGAACAGACTCACTCACAGCTAGACAGGGAACAGACTAACACACAGCTGGACAGGGAAAAGGCTCACTCACAGCTGGACAGGGTACAGACTCAATCTCTGCTGGACAGGGAACAGATTCACTCACAGATGGACAGGGAACAGACTCAATCTCTGCTGGACAGGGAACAGATTCACTCACAGATGGACAGGGAACAGCCTCACTCACAGATGGACAGGAAACAGACTCATTCACAGATGGACAGGGAACAGACTCAATCTCTGCTGGACAGGGAACAGATTCACTCACAGATGGACAGGGAACAGCCTCACTCACAGATGGACAGGAAACAGACTCAATCTCTGCTGGACAGGTAACAGACTCACTCACAAATGGACAGGGAACAGACTCACCCACAGATGGACAGGGAACAGACTCACTCACAGATGGACAGGGATCAGACTCACTCTCAGATGGACAGGGAACAGACTCACTCTCTGATGAACAGGGAACAGGCTCACTCACAGCTGGACAGGAAACAGGCTCACTCAGCTGGACAGGGAACAGACTCACTCACAGCTGGACAGGGAACAGACTCACTCACAGCTGGACTGGGAGCAGACTCACTCACAACTGTACAGGGAACAGGCTCACTCACAGCTGGACAGGGAACAGACTCACTCTCAGATGGACAGGGAACAGACTCACTCACAGATGGACAGGGAACAGACTCACTCACAGATGGACAGGGAACAATCTCATTCTCAGATGGACAGGGAACAGACTCACTCTCAGATGCACAGGTAACAGACTCACTCACAGATGGTTAGAGAACAATCTCATTCTCAGATGGACAGGGAACAGATTCACTCTCAGATGCACAGGGAACAGACTCACTCTCAGTTGGACAGGGAACAGACTCACTCTCAGATGGTCAGGGAACAGACTCAATCTCAGATGGACAGGGAACAGACTCACTCTCTACTGGACAGGGAACAGACTCGCTCACAGATGGACAGGGAACAGACTCACTCACAGATGGACAGGGAACAGACTCACTCTCAGATGGAAAGGGACCAGACACACTCACAGCTGGACAATGAGCAGATTCACTCAGAGATGGACAGGGAACAGACACACTCTCAGCAGGACAAGGCAGAATCTAATTCTCAGGTGGACAGGGAACAGACTCACTCACAGATGGACAGGGAACAGACTCACTCACAGCTAGACAGGGAACATATTCACTCGCAGGTGGACAGGGAACGGACAGGGAATAAACTCACTCAAACATGGACAGGGAACAGACGCACTCACAGGTGGACAGGGAACAGACTCACTCACAGATGGACAGGGAACAGACTCACTCACAAATGGACAGGGAACAGACTCACCCACAGATGGACAGGGAACAGAGTCACTCACAGATGGACAGGGAACAGACTCACTCTCAGATGGACAGGGAACAGACTCACTCTCTGATGAACAGGGAACAGACTCACTCACAGCTGGACAGGAAACAGGCTCACTCAGCTGGACAGGGAACAGACTCACTCACAGCTGGACAGCGAACAGACTCACTCACAGCTGGACTGGGAGCAGACTCACTCACAGCTGTACAGGGAACAGGCTCACCCACAGCTGGACAGCGAACAGAAACACTCACATCTGGACAAGGAACAGACTCACTCTCAGATGGACAGGGAACAGACTCACTCTCAGATGGACAGGGAACAGACTCACTCACAGATGGACAGGGAACAATCTCATTCTCAGATGGACAGGGAACAGACTCACTCTCAGATGCACAGGTAACAGACTCACTCACAGATGGATAGAGAACAATCTCATTCTCAGAAGGACAGGGAACAGACTCACTCTCAGATGCACAGGGAACAGACTCACTCTCAGTTGGACAGGGAACAGACTCACTCTCAGATGGTCAGGGAACAGACTCACTCTCAGATGGACAGGGAACAGACTCACTCTCTACTGGACAGGGAACAGACTGGCTCACAGATGGACAGGGAACAGACTCACTCACAGATGGACAGGGAACAGACTCACTCTCAGATGGAAAGGGACCAGACACACTCACAGCTGGACAATGAGCAGATTCACTCAGAGATGGACAGGGAACAGACAGACTCTCAGCAGGACAAGGACGAATCTAATTCTCAGGTGGACAGGGAACAGACTCACTCACAGATGGACAGGGAACAGACTCACTCACAACTAGACAGGGAACATATTCACTCGCAGGTGGACAGGGAACAGACAGGGAATAAACTCACTCAAAAATGGACAGGGAACAGACGCACTCACAGGTGGACAGGGAACAGACTCACTCACAGATGGACAGGGAACAGACTCACTCACAAATGGACAGGGAACAGACTCACCCACAGATGGACAGGGAACAGACTCACTCACAGGTGGACAGGGAACAGACCCACTCACAGATGGACAGGGAACAGACTCACTCACAAATGGACAGGGAACAGACTCACTCTCAAATGGACAGGGAACAGACTCACCCACAGATGGACAGGGAACAGATTCACTCAAAAATGGACTGGGACCAGAGTCACTCACAAGTGGACAGGGAACAGACTCACCCACAGATGGACAGGGAACAGATTCACTCAAAAATGGACTGGGACCAGAGTCACTCACAAGTGGACAGGGAGCAGATACACTCAGAGATGGACAGGGAACTGATTCACTCTCACAAGGACTGGGAATAGATTCACTCACAGGTGGACAGGAAAAATTCTCACTCACAGATGGACAAAGAACAGATTCACACTCAGATGGACAGGGAACAGATTCACTCTCACATACACAGGGAACAGACACACTCTCAGATGGACAGGGATCAATCTCACTCTGAAATGGACAGGGAACATATTCACTCACAGATGGACAGGGAACAGACTCAATCTCTGCTGGACAGGGAACAGATTCACTCACAGATGGACAGGGAACAGATTCACTCACAGATGGACAGGAAACAGACTCACTCACAGATGGACAGGGAACAGACTCACTCTCTGCTGGACAGGGAACAGATTCAATCACAGATGGACAGGGAACAGACTCAATCTCTGCTGGACAGGGAACAGATTCACTCACAGATGGACAGGGAACAGATTCACTCACAGATGGACAGGAAACAGACTCACTCACAGATGGACAGGGAACAGACTCACTCTCTGCTGGACAGGGAACAGATTCACTCACAGATGGACAGGGAACAGACTCAATCTCTGCTGGACAGGGGACAGATTCACTCACAGTTGGACAGGAAACAGACTCAATCACAGATGGACAGGGAACAGTCTCAATCTCTGCTGGACAGGGAACAGATTCACTCACAGATGGACAGGGAACAGACTCACTCACAGATGGACAGGAAACAGACTCAATCTCTGCTGGACAGGGAACAGATTCACTCACAGATGGACAGGGAACAGACTCAATCTCTGCTGGACAGGGAACAGATTCACTCACAGATGGACAGGAAACAGACTCACTCACAGATGGACAGGGAACAGACTCAATCCCTGCTGGACAGGGAACAGATTCACTCACAGATGGACAGGAAACAGACTCACTCACAGATGGACAGGGAACTGACTCACTCACAGATGGACAGGGAACAGCCTCACTCACAATGGACAGGGAACAGAATCACTCACAGATGGACAGGGAACAGACTCGCTCACAGCTGGACAGGGAACAGACTCACTCACAGCTGGACAGGGAACAGGCTCACTCACAGCTGGACAGGGAACAGACTCACTCACAGCTGGACAGGGAACAAACACACTCACAGCTGGACAGAGAACAGACTCACTCACAGCTGGACAAGGAACAGACTCACTCACAGCTGGACAGGGAACAGACTCACTCTCAAATGGTCAGGGAACAGACTAACTCTCAGATGGACAGGGAACAGACTCACTCTCTACTGTACAGGGAACAGGCTCACTCACAGCTGGACAGGGAACAGACTCACTCTCAGATGGACAGGGAACAGACTCACTCACAGATGGACAGGGAACAGACTCACTCACAGATGGACAGGGAACAATCTCATTCTCAGATGGACAGGGAACAGACTCACTCTCAGATGCACAGGTAACAGACTCACTCACAGATGGTTAGAGAACAATCTCATTCTCAGATGGACAGGGAACAGATTCACTCTCAGATGCACAGGGAACAGACTCACTCTCAGTTGGACAGGGAACAGACTCACTCTCAGATGGTCAGGGAACAGACTCAATCTCAGATGGACAGGGAACAGACTCACTCTCTACTGGACAGGGAACAGACTCGCTCACAGATGGACAGGGAACAGACTCACTCACAGATGGACAGGGAACAGACTCACTCTCAGATGGAAAGGGACCAGACACACTCACAGCTGGACAATGAGCAGATTCACTCAGAGATGGACAGGGAACAGACACACTCTCAGCAGGACAAGGCAGAATCTAATTCTCAGGTGGACAGGGAACAGACTCACTCACAGATGGACAGGGAACAGACTCACTCACAGCTAGACAGGGAACATATTCACTCGCAGGTGGACAGGGAACAGACAGGGAATAAACTCACTCAAACATGGACAGGGAACAGACGCACTCACAGGTGGACAGGGAACAGACTCACTCACAGATGGACAGGGAACAGACTCACTCACAAATGGACAGGGAACAGACTCACCCACAGATGGACAGGGAACAGAGTCACTCACAGATGGACAGGGAACAGACTCACTCTCAGATGGACAGGGAACAGACTCACTCTCTGATGAACAGGGAACAGACTCACTCACAGCTGGACAGGAAACAGGCTCACTCAGCTGGACAGGGAACAGACTCACTCACAGCTGGACAGCGAACAGACTCACTCACAGCTGGACTGGGAGCAGACTCACTCACAGCTGTACAGGGAACAGGCTCACCCACAGCTGGACAGCGAACAGAAACACTCACATCTGGACAAGGAACAGACTCACTCTCAGATGGACAGGGAACAGACTCACTCTCAGATGGACAGGGAACAGACTCACTCACAGATGGACAGGGAACAATCTCATTCTCAGATGGACAGGGAACAGACTCACTCTCAGATGCACAGGTAACAGACTCACTCACAGATGGATAGAGAACAATCTCATTCTCAGAAGGACAGGGAACAGACTCACTCTCAGATGCACAGGGAACAGACTCACTCTCAGTTGGACAGGGAACAGACTCACTCTCAGATGGTCAGGGAACAGACTCACTCTCAGATGGACAGGGAACAGACTCACTCTCTACTGGACAGGGAACAGACTCGCTCACAGATGGACAGGGAACAGACTCACTCACAGATGGACAGGGAACAGACTCACTCTCAGATGGAAAGGGACCAGACACACTCACAGCTGGACAATGAGCAGATTCACTCAGAGATGGACAGGGAACAGACACACTCTCAGCAGGACAAGGAAGAATCTAATTCTCAGGTGGACAGGGAACAGACTCACTCACAGATGGACAGGGAACAGACTCACTCACAGCTAGACAGGGAACATATTCACTCACAGGTGGACAGGGAACAGACAGGGAATAAACTCACTCAAAAATGGACAGGGAACAGACGCACTCACAGGTGGACAGGGAACAGACTCACTCACAGATGGACAGGGAACAGACTCACTCACAAATGGACAGGGAACAGACTCACCCACAGATGGACAGGGAACAGACTCACTCACAGGTGGACAGGGAACAGACCCACTCACAGATGGACAGGGAACAGACTCACTCACAAATGGACAGGGAACAGACTCACTCTCAAATGGACAGGGAACAGACTCACCCACAGATGGACAGGGAACAGATTCACTCAAAAATGGACTGGGACCAGAGTCACTCACAAGTGGACAGGGAACAGACTCACCCACAGATGGACAGGGAACAGATTCACTCAAAAATGGACTGGGACCAGAGTCACTCACAAGTGGACAGGGAGCAGATACACTCAGAGATGGACAGGGAACTGATTCACTCTCACAAGGACTGGGAATAGATTCACTCACAGGTGGACAGGAAAAATTCTCACTCACAGATGGACAAAGAACAGATTCACACTCAGATGGACAGGGAACAGATTCACTCTCACATACACAGGGAACAGACACACTCTCAGATGGACAGGGATCAATCTCACTCTGAAATGGACAGGGAACATATTCACTCACAGATGGACAGGGAACAGACTCAATCTCTGCTGGACAGGGAACAGATTCACTCACAGATGGACAGGGAACAGATTCACTCACAGATGGACAGGAAACAGACTCACTCACAGATGGACAGGGAACAGACTCACTCTCTGCTGGACAGGGAACAGATTCAATCACAGATGGACAGGGAACAGACTCAATCTCTGCTGGACAGGGAACAGATTCACTCACAGATGGACAGGGAACAGATTCACTCACAAATGGACAGGAAACAGACTCACTCACAGATGGACAGGGAACAGACTCACTCTCTGCTGGACAGGGAACAGATTCACTCACAGATGGACAGGGAACAGACTCAATCTCTGCTGGACAGGGGACAGATTCACTCACAGTTGGACAGGAAACAGACTCAATCACAGATGGACAGGGAACAGTCTCAATCTCTGCTGGACAGGGAACAGATTCACTCACAGATGGACAGGGAACAGACTCACTCACAGATGGACAGGAAACAGACTCAATCTCTGCTGGACAGGGAACAGATTCACTCACAGATGGACAGGGAACAGACTCAATCTCTGCTGGACAGGGAACAGATTCACTCACAGATGGACAGGAAACAGACTCACTCACAGATGGACAGGGAACAGACTCAATCCCTGCTGGACAGGGAACAGATTCACTCACAGATGGACAGGAAACAGACTCACTCACAGATGGACAGGGAACTGACTCACTCACAGATGGACAGGGAACAGCCTCACTCACAATGGACAGGGAACAGAATCACTCACAGATGGACAGGGAACAGACTCGCTCACAGCTGGACAGGGAACAGACTCACTCACAGCTGGACAGGGAACAGGCTCACTCACAGCTGGACAGGGAACAGACTCACTCACAGCTGGACAGGGAACAAACACACTCACAGCTGGACAGAGAACAGACTCACTCACAGCTGGACAAGGAACAGACTCACTCACAGCTGGACAGGGAACAGACTCACTCTCAAATGGTCAGGGAACAGACTAACTCTCAGATGGACAGGGAACAGACTCACTCTCTACTGGACAGGGAACAGACTCGCTCACAGATGGACAGGGAACAGACTCACTCACAGATGGACAGGGAACAGACTCACTCTCAGATGGAAAGGGACCAGACACACTCACAGCTGGACAATGAGCAGATTCACTCAGAGATGGACAGGGAACAGACACACTCTCAGCAGGACAAGGAAGAATCTAATTCTCAGGTGGACAGGGAACAGACTCACTCACAGATGGACAGGGAACAGACTCACTCACAGCTAGACAGGGAACATATTCACTCGCAGGTGGACAGGGAACAGACAGGGAATAAACTCACTCAAAAATGGACAGGGAACAGACGCACTCACAGGTGGACAGGGAACAGACTCACTCACAGATGGACAGGGAACAGACTCACTCACAAATGGACAGGGAACAGACTCACCCACAGATGGACAGGGAACAGACTCACTCACAGGTGGACAGGGAACAGACTCACTCACAGATGGACAGGGAACAGACTCACTCACAGATGGACAGGGAACAGACTCACTCACAGATAGACAGGGAACAGACTCACTCACAGGTGGACAGGGAACAGACTCACTCACAAATGGACAGGGAACAGACTCACTCTCAAATGGACAGGGAACAGACTCACCCACAGATGGACAGGGAACAGATTCACTCAAAAATGGACTGGGACCAGAGTCACTCACAAGTGGACAGGGAGCAGATACACTCAGAGATGGACAGGGAACTGAATCACTCTCACAAGGACTGGGAATAGATTCACTCACAGGTGGACAGGAAAAATTCTCACTCACAGATGGACAAAGAACAGATTCACACTCAGATGGACAGGGAACAGATTCACTCTCACATACACAGGGAACAGACACACTCTCAGATGGACAGGGATCAATCTCACTCTGAAATGGACAGGGAACATATTCACTCACAGATGGACAGGGAACAGACTCACTCTCTGCTGGACAGGGAACAGATTCAATCACAGATGGACAGGGAACAGACTCAATCTCTGCTGGACAGGGAACAGATTCACTCACAGATGGACAGGGAACAGATTCACTCACAGATGGACAGGAAACAGACTCACTCACAGATGGACAGGGAACAGACTCACTCTCTGCTGGACAGGGAACAGATTCACTCACAGATGGACAGGGAACAGACTCAATCTCTGCTGGACAGGGGACAGATTCACTCACAGTTGGACAGGAAATAGACTCAATCACAGATGGACAGGGAACAGACTCAATCTCTGCTGGACAGGGAACAGATTCACTCACAGATGGACAGGGAACAGACTCACTCACAGATGGACAGGAAACAGACTCAATCTCTGCTGGACAGGGAACAGATTCACTCACAGATGGACAGGGAACAGACTCAATCTCTGCTGGACAGGGAACAGATTCACTCACAGATGGACAGGAAACAGACTCACTCACAGATGGACAGGGAACAGACTCAATCTCTGCTGGACAGGGAACAGATTCACTCACAGATGGACAGGAAACAGATTCACTCACAGATGGACAGGGAACTGACTCACTCGCAGGTAGACAGGGAACAGCCTCACTCACAATGGACAGGGAACAGACTCACTCACAGATGGACAGGGAAAAGACTCGCTCACAGCTGGACAGGGAACAGACTCACTCACAGCTGGACAGGGAACAGGCTCACTCACAGCTGGACAGGGAACAGACTCACTCACAGCTGGACAGGGAACAAACACACTCACAGCTGGACAGAGAACAGACTTACTCACAGCTGGACAAGGAACAGACTCACTCACAGCTGGACAGGGAACAGACTCACTCTCAGATGGTCAGGGAACAGACTAACTCTCAGATGGACAGGGAACAGACTCACTCTCTACTGGACAGGGAACAAACTCGCTCACAGATGGACAGGGAACAGAATCACTCACAGATGGACAGGGAACAGACTCACTCTCAGATGGAAAGGGACCAGACACACTCACAGCTGGACAATGAGCAGATTCACTCAGAAATGGACAGGGAACAGACACACTCTCAGCAGGACAAGGAAGAATCTAATTCTCAGGTGGACAGGGAACAGACTCACTCACAGATGGACAGGGAACAGACTCACTCACAGCTAGACAGGGAACATATTCACTCGCAGGTGGACAGGGAACAGACAGGGAATAAACTCACTCAAAAATGGACAGGGAACAGACGCACTCACAGGTGGACAGGGAACAGACTCACTCACAGATGGACAGGGAACAGACTCACTCACAAATGGACAGGGAACAGACTCACCCACAGATGGACAGGGAACAGACTCACTCACAGGTGGACAGGGAACAGACTCACTCACAGATGGACAGGGAACAGACTCACTCTCAAATGGACATGGAACAGACTCACCCACAGATGGACAGGGAACAGATTCACTCAAAAATGGACTGGGACCAGAGTCACTCACAAGTGGACAGGGAGCAGATACACTCAGAGATGGACAGGGAACTGAATCACTCTCACAAGGACTGGGAATAGATTCACTCACAGGTGGACAGGAAAAATTCTCACTCACAGATGGACAAAGAACAGATTCACACTCAGATGGACAGGGAACAGATTCACTCTCACATACACAGGGAACAGACACACTCTCAGATGGACAGGGATCAATCTCACTCCGAAATGGACAGGGAACATATTCACTCACAGATGGACAGGGAACAGACTCAATCTCTGCTGGACAGGGAACAGATTCACTCACAGATGGACAGGGAACAGATTCACTCACAGATGGACAGGAAACAGACTCACTCACAGATGGACAGGGAACAGACTCACTCACAGATGGGCAGGGAACAGACTCACTCACAGATAGACAGGGAACAGATTCACTCAAAGATGGACAGGGAACAGACTCTCTCACAGATGGACAGGGAACAGACTCACTCTCAGATGGACAGGGAACAGACTCACTCACAGCTGGACAGGGAACAGACTCACTCTCAGCTGGAGAGGGAACAGACTCAACCACAGATGGACAGGGAACAGACTCACTCTCAGATGGACAAGGAACAGACTCACTCTCTGATGAACAGGGAACAGACACACTCACAGCTGGACAGGAAACAGGCTCACTCAGCTGGACAGGGAACAGACTCACTCACAGCTGGACAGGGAACAGACTCACTCACAGCTGGACTGGGAGCAGACTCACTCACAGCTGTACAGGGAACAGGCTCACTCACAGCTGGACAGGGAACAGAATCACTCACAGCTGGACAAGGAACAGACTCACTCTCAGATTGACAGGGAACAGACTCACTCTCAGATGGACAGGGAACAGACTCACTCACAGATTGACAGGGAACAGACTCACTCACAGATGGACAGGGAACAATCTCATTCTCAGATGGACAGGGAACAGACTCACTCTCAGATGCACAGTTAACAGACTCACTCACAGATGGATAGAGTACAATCTCATTCTCAGAAGGACAGGGAACAGACTCACTCTCAGATGCACAGGGAACAGACTCACTCTCAGTTGGACAGGGAACAGACTCACTCTCAGATGGTCAGGGAACAGACTCACTCTCAGATGGACAGGGAACAGACTCACTCTCTACTGGACAGGGAACAGACTCGCTCACAGATGGACAGGGAACAGACTCACTCACAGATGGACAGGGAACAGACTCACTCTCAGATGGAAAGGGACCAGACACACTCACAGCTGGACAATGAGCAGATTCACTCAGAGATGGACAGGGAACAGACACACTCTCAGCAGGACAAGGAAGAATCTAATTCTGAGGTGGACAGGGAACAGACTCACTCACAGATGGACAGGGAACAGACTCACTCACAGCTAGACAGGGAACATATTCACTCGCAGGTGGACAGGGAACAGACAGGGAATAAACTCACTCAAAAATGGACAGGGAGCATATGTACTCACAGGTGGACAGGGAACAGACTCACTCACAGATGGACAGGGAACAGACTCACTCACAAATGGACAGGGAACAGACTCACCCACAGATGGACAGGGAACAGACTCACTCACAGGTGGACAGGGAACAGACTCACTCACAGATGGACAGGGAACAGACTCACTCACAGATAGACAGGGAACAGACTCACTCACAGGTGGAGAGGGAACAGACTCACTCACAAATGGACAGGGAACAGACTCACTCTCAAATGGACAGGGAACAGACTCACCCACAGATGGACAGGGATCAGACTCACTCAAAAATGGACTGGGACCAGAGTCACTCACAAGTGGACAGGGAGCAGATACACTCAGAGATGGACAGGGAACTGAATCACTCTCACAAGGACTGGGAATAGATTAACTCACAGATGGACAGGAAAAATTCTCACTCACAGATGGACAAAGAACAGATTCACTCACAGATGGACAGGGAACAGACTCAATCTCTGCTGGACAGGGAACAGATTCACTCACAGATGGACAGGAAACAGACTCACTCACAGATGGACAGGGAACAGACTCAATCTCTGCTGGACAGGGAACAGATTCACTCACAGATGGACAGGGAACAGACTCAATCTCTGCTGGACAGGGAACAGACTCACTCACAGATGGACAGGGAACAGATTCACTCACAGATGGACAGGGAACAGCCTCACTCACAGATGGACAGGAAACAGACTCAATCTCTGCTGGACAGGGAACAGATTCACTCACAGATGGACAGGGAACAGACTCAATCTCTGCTGGACAGGGAACAGATTCACTCACAGATGGACAGGAAACAGACTCACTCACAGATGGAAAGGGAACAGACTCAATCTCTGCTGGACAGGGAACAGATTCACTCACAGATGGACAGGAAACAGACTCACTCACAGATGGACAGGGAACTGACTCACTCGCAGGTAGACAGGGAACATCCTCACTCTCAATGGACAGGGAACAGACTCACTCACAGATGGACAGGGAACAGACTCACTCACAGCTGGACAGGGAACAGACTCACTCACAGCTGGACAGGGAACAGACTCACTCACAGCTGGACAGGGAACAGACTCACTCACAGCTGGATTGGGAACAGACACACTCACAGCTGGACAGAGAACAGACTCACTCACAGCTGGACAAGGAACAGACTCACTCACAGCTGGACAGGGAACAGACTCACTCACAGCTGGACAGGGAACAGACTCTCTCACAGATGGACAGGGAACAGACTCACTCACAGATGGACAGGGAACAGACTCACTCACAGATAGACAGGGAACAGATTCACTCAAAGATGGACAGGGAACAGACTCTCTCACAGATGGACAGGGAACAGACTCACTCTCAGATGGACAGGGAACAGACTCACTCACAGCTGGACAGGGAACAGACTCACTCTCAGCTGGAGAGGGAACAGACTCACTCACAGATGGACAGGGAACAGTCTCACACACAGATGGACAGGGAACAGACTCACTCTCAGATGGACAGGGAACAGACTAACTCTCTGATGAACAGTGAACAGACTCACTCACAGCTGGACAGGAAACAGGCTCACTCAGCTGGACAGGGAACAGACTCACTCACAGCTGGACAGGGTACAGACTCACTCACAGCTGGACTGGGAGCAGACTCACTCACAGCTGGACAGGGAACAGACTCACTCACAGCTGGACAGGGAACAGACTCACTCACAGATGGAAAGGGACAGACTCACTCACTGCTGGACAGGGAACAGACTCACTCACAGATGGACAGGGAACAGACTCACTCACAGCTGGACAGGGAACAGACTCACTCACAGATGGACAGGGAACAGACTCACTCCCAGCTGGACAGGAAACAGACTCACTCTCAGATGGACAGGGAACAGATTCACTCAAAGATGGACAGGGAACAGACTCACACTCAGCTGGACAGGGAACTACTCTCTCACAGCTTGACAGGGAACACATTCACTCACAGATGGACACGGAACAGAATCAGTCACAACTGGAGAGGGAACAGAATCACTCACAGATGGACAGAGAGCATATTCACTCACAGATGGACAGGGAACAGACACACTCACAGATGGACAGGGAACAGACTCACTCTCAGAAGGACAGGGAACAGACTCACTTACCGATGGACAGGGAACAGACACAGTCACAGCTGGACAGGGAACAGGCTCAGTCACAGCTGGGAAGAAAACAGACCCACTCAAAACAGGAAAAACAATCAATTCACCCACTTGTTCCATGGCCAGCTATTAGTCTGCTCCATTAGCTGAAGTGAGTGAGTCTGTTCCCTGTCCAGATTTTAATCTGTCTCTTTCCATCTGAAAATGATTCTGTTCCTGTCCAGCTGTGTGTGTTTCTGTTCCATTTCTGAACGGAAACAAGATCCAGCCCCAGTCCCTCTGCTATCCACAATGTCGTGTTGGTCTTTCATTTCTCCCCATTCCCTCTCCCTCCCCACTCTGCCCTCTGATCACACCGTGTCTCTTGAGTGGTTCCTACTCTGGAGATGGTACCAGTCTCCAGTTCACCATTCCCACAGTGACCTGAACAATGAATATTGGCTCCGATTACAACCTGCTCCAACCGCCTGTGAAATCCTCTCACACGCTGCGATGAATTCGATACCAGCAGGATTATCACCAGGGTGACCAACAATGCAGGCCCCACAGACAGTGAATTTAAAGCTGCAAGCTGTATGTTCCCGATTCCAATGGGAGATACATTTCCCCCTCACTCCATCTCAAAGTTTCAGCTATTGGGGATTGCAATTAAATTAACTCAACATACAACATCTCCCCTCCACCCCATCCCGGCCCTCCCACACACCAGCCCACCCCCGGACCAACACCAACCCATCCTGCTCCACCTCAAGCAGAATCTCCGCTCCCCCATGACCTGCCAAAATTGGTGTTGGGTTTTTCTATCTCGCTCTCTCTCTATCCCACTCGTTCCCCAATCATTCTCACAAGGAACAGACTCACACATAGCTGGACAGGGAACAGGGTCAGAGCTGAGCAGGAATCAGACTCACTCACAGATGGAGAGGGAACAGACTCACACATAGCTGGACAGGGAACAGGGTCAGAGCTGAGCAGGAATCAGGCTCACTCACAGATGGAGAAGGAGCAGACTAACAGCTGGAAATGGTACAGAAACACACAAAGCTGGACAGGGAACAGGGTCAGAGCTGAGCAGGAATCAGGCTCACTCACAGATGGAGAGGGAGCAGACTAACAGCTGGAAATGGTACAGAAACACACAAAGCTGGACAGGGAACAGAATCATTCTCAGATGGAAAGAGACTGATTCACATCTGGACAGGGAACAGACTCACTCACTTCAGGTTCGGGAACAGACTAACAGCTGGCCATGCAACAAGCTCATAAGAACATAAGACGTAGGAGCAGTAGTCGGTCATTTGGCCCCTCATGGCTGATCTGATCTTGACCTCAACTCCACTTTCCTGCCCACTCCCCATAACCCTTGACCCCCCAATAGCTCAAATATCTGTCTCTCTCCGCCTTGAATATATTCAGTGACCCAGCCTCCACAGCTCTCTGGGCTAAAGAATTCCAAAGATTCACGACCGTCCAAGAGAAGAAATTCCTCCTCATCTCCGTCTTAAAATGGTGCCCCCTTTTCCTGAAACTATGCCCCCGAGTTCTAGATACCCCACGAGAGGAAACATCCTCTCTGCATCTACCCTGTCGAGCCCTTTCAGTGACTTTTATGTTTCAATCAGATCCCCCCTCATTCCTCTAAACTCCAATGAGTATAAGCCCAACCGGCTCAACCTTTCCTCACAAGACAACCCCCTTCATCTCTGGAATCAACCTCGTGAACCTTCTCTGAACTGCCTCCAATGCAAATATATCCTTCCTTAAATACGGAGACCAAAACTGTATGCAGTATTCCAGGTGTGGTCTCACCAACGCCCTGTACAGTTGGAGCAGGACTTCCCTACTTTTATTCTCCAACCCTTTGCAATAAAGGCCAACATTCCATTTGCCTTCCTAATTACTTGCTGGAGCAGCATGCTGAATGTTTGTGTTTCATGTCCAAGCTCACAGCCATGCAGGGAACAGACACACTCACAGCTGGACAGGAAACAGCATTACTCAAAGCTGGAGAGGGAACAGACTCACTCTCAGCTGGACAGGGAACAGACACACTCACAGCTGGAGAGGGAGCAGATCCAAAGCTGGACAGGGAAAAGATTTACGAGAATGATTCCAGGGATGAGGGACTTCAGTTACACTGATAGGCTGGAGAAGATGGGGTTGTTCTCCATAGAGCAGAGACGGTTGAGAGGACATTTGATAGAGATGTTCAAAATCATGAGGGGTCTGGACAGACTAGATAGAGAGAAACTGTTACTATTGTGGGAAGGGTCGAGAACCAGAGGACACAGATTTAAGGTGATTAGCAAAAGAACCAAAGGTGACATGAGGAAAAATCCTTTCATGCAGCGAGCGGTTAGGTTCTGGAATGCACTGCCTGAAACGTGGTGGAGGCAGATTCAATCGTGGCTTTCAAAAGGGAATTGGAGAAGTACCTGAAGGAACATAATTTTTCAGGGCTACCGGGAAAGGGCGGGGGAGTGGGACTAGCTGAAGTACAGAGAGCCGGCACAGGCTCGATGGCCTCCTTCTGTGCTGTAACCATTCTATGATTCTATGATACGAACAGACTCAGCGCTTAATAGAGAGAAGATACAAACAGCTGGGAATGAACAGGCTCACATCTGGACAGGGAACAGACGTACTCTCAGCTGGACAGGGAACAGACTTACTCAAAGCTAGACAGGGAACACTCTCACTCACAGATCAACAGGGAACAGACTCACTCACAGCTGGACAGGGAACAGACTCACTCACAGATGGACAGGGAACAGACACACTCACAGCTGGACAGGGAACAGTCTCACTCACAGATGCACAGGGAACAGACTCACTCACAGATGGACAGGAAACAGACTCACTCACAGATGGACAGGCAACAATCTCATTCTCAGATGGACAGGGAACAGACTCACTCTCAGATGCACAGGGAACAGACTCACTCTCAGATGGTCAGGGAACAGACTCACTCTCTACTGGACAGGGAACAGATTCGCTCTCAGATGGACAGGGAACAGACTCACTCACAGATGGACAGGGAACAGACTCACTCTCAGATGGAAAGGGACCAGAAACACTCACAGCTGGACAATGAGCAGATTCACTCAGAGATGGACAGGGAACAGACACACTCTCAGCAGGACAAGGAAGAATCTAATTCTCAGATGGACAGGGAACAGACTCACTCACAGATGGACAGGGAACAGACTCACTCAGAGCTAGACAGGGAACATATTCACTCGCAGGTGGACAGGGAACAGACAGGGAATAAACTCACTCAAAAATGGACAGGGAACAGACGCACTCACAGGTGGACAGGGAACAGACTCACTCACAGATGGACAGGGAACAGACTCACTCACAAATGGACAGGGAACAGACTCACTCTCAGATGGACAGGGAACAGACTCACTCTCAGATGGACAGGGAACAGACTCACCCACAGATGGACAGGGAACAGACTCACTCACAGGTGGACAGGGAACAGACTCACTCACAGATGGACAGGGAACAGACTCACTCACAAATGGACAGGGAACAGACTCACTCTCAGATGGACAGGGAACAGACTCACCCACAGATGGACAGGGAGCAGACTCACTCACAGGTGGACAGGGAACAGACTCACTCACAGATGGACAGGGAACAGACTCACTCACAGATAGACAGGGAACAGACTCACTCACAGGTGGACAGGGAACAGACTCACTCTCAAATGGGCAGGGAACAGACTCACCCACAGATGGACAGGGAACAGACTCACTCAAAAATGGACTGGGACCAGAGTCACTCACAAGTGGACAGGGAGCAGATACACTCAGAGATTGACAGGGAACTGAATCACTCTCAAGGGCTGGGAATAGATTCACTCACAGATGGACAGGAAAAATTCTCACTCACAGTTGGACAAAGAACAGATTCACTCTCAGATGGACAGGGAACAAATTCACTCTCACATACACAGGGAACAGACACACTCTCAGATGGACAGGGATCAATCTCACTCTGAAATGGACAGGGAACAGATTCACTCACAGATGGACAGGGAACAGACTCAATCTCTGCTGGACAGGGAACAGATTCACTCACAGATGGACAGGGAACAGATTCACTCACAGATGGACAGGAAACAGACTCACTCACAGATGGACAGGGAACAGACTCACTCTCTGCTGGACAGGGAACAGATTCACTCACTGATGGACAGGGAACAGACTCAATCTCTGCTGGACAGGGAACAGATTCACTCACAGATGGACAGGAAACAGACTCACTCACAGATGGACAGGGAACAGACACACACACAGATGGACAGTGAACAGTCTCACTCACAGATGGACAGGGAACTGACTCACTCGCAGGTAGACAGGGAACAGCCTCACTCACAATGGACAGGGAACAGACTCACTCACAGATGGACAGGGAACAGACTCACTCACAGCTAGACAGGGAACAGACTCACTGACAGCTGCACAGGGAACAGGCTCACTCACAGCTGGACAGGGAACAGACTCACTCACAGCTGGACAGGGAACAGACACACTCACAGCTGGACAGGGAACAGACTCACTCACAGATGGACAGGGAACAGACTCACTCACAGATAGACAGGTAACATACTCACTCACAGGTGGACAGGGAACAGACTCACTCACAGATAGACAGGTAACATACTCACTCACAGGTGGACAGGGAACAGACTCACTCACAGATGGACAGGGGACAGACTCACTCACAGATAGACAGGGAACAGACTCACTCACAGATAGACAGGGAACAGACTCACTCACAGATAGACGGGAACATACACACTCACAGGTGGACAGGGAACAGACTCACTCACAAATGGACAGGGAACAGACTCACTCACAGGTGGACAGGGAACAGACTCACTCACAGATGGACAGGGAACAGACTCACTCACAGCTAGACAGGGAACAGACTCACTCACAAATAGACAGGGAACAGACTCACTCACAGATAGACGGGAACATAAACACTCACAGGTGGACAGGGAACAGACTCACTCACAAATGGACAGGGAAAAGACTCACTCTCAAATGGACAGGGAACAGACTCACCCACAGATGGCCAGGGAACAGACTCACTCACAGATAGACAGGGAACAGACTCACTCACAGATAGACGGGAACATACACACACACAGGTGGACAGGGAACAGACTCATTCACAAATGGACAGGGAACAGACTCACTCTCAAATGGACAGGGAACAGACTCACCCACAGATGGCCAGGGAACAGACTCACCCACAGATGGCCAGGGAACAGACTCACTCACAGATGGACAGGGAACAGACTCACTCACAGCTGGACAGGGAACATATTCACTCGCAGGTGGACAGGGAACAGACAGGGAATAAACTCACTCAAAAATGGACAGGGAACAGACGCACTCACAGGTGGACAGGGAACAGACTCACTCACAGATGGACAGGGAACAGACTCACTCACAAATGGACAGGGAACAGACTCACTCTCAGATGGACAGGGAACAGACTCACTCTCAGATGGACAGGGAACAGACTCACCCACAGATGGACAGGGAACAGACTCACTCACAGGGGGACAGGGAACAGACTCACTCACAGATGGACAGGGAACAGACTCACTCACAAATGGACAGGGAACAGACTCACTCTCAGATGGACAGGGAACAGACTCACCCACAGATGGACAGGGAACAGACTCACTCACAGGTGGACAGGGAACAGACTCACTCACAGATGGACAGGGAACAGACTCACTCACAGATAGACAGGGAACAGACTCACTCACAGGTGGACAGGGAACAGACTCACTCACAAATGGACAAGGAACAGACTCACTCTCAAATGGACAGGGAACAGACTCACCCACAGATGGACAGGGAACAGACTCACTCAAAAATGGACTGGGACCAGAGTCACTCACAAGTGGACAGGGAGCAGATACACTCAGAGATGGACAGGGAACTGAATCACTCTCACAAGGACTGGGAATAGATTCACTCACAGATGGACAGGAAAAATTCTCACTCACAGATGGACAAAGAACAGATTCACTCTCAGATGGACAGGGAACAAATTCACTCTCACATACACAGGGAACAGACACACTCTCAGATGGACAGGGATCAATCTCACTCTGAAATGGACAGGGAACAGATTCACTCACAGATGGACAGGAAACAGACTCACTCACAGATGGACAGGGAACAGACGCACTCTCTGCTGGACAGGGAACAGATTCACTCACAGATGGACAGGGAACAGACTCAATCTCTGCTGGACAGGGAACAGATTCACTCACAGATGGACAGGAAACAGACTCACTCACAGCTGGACAGGGAACAGACACACACACAGATGGACAGTGAACAGTCTCACTCACAGATGGACAGGGAACTGACTCACTCGCAGGTAGACAGGGAACAGCCTCACTCACAATGGACAGGGAACAGACTCACTCACAGATGGACAGGGAACAGACTCACTCACAGCTAGACAGGGAACAGACTCACTCACAGCTGGACAGGGAGCAGGCTCACTCACAGCTGGACAGGGAACAGACACGCTCACAGCTGGACAGAGAACAGACTCACTCACAGATGGACAGGGAACAGACTCACTCACAGATAGACAGGTAACATACTCACTCACAGGTGGACAGGGAACAGACTCACTCACAGATAGACAGGTAACATACTCACTCACAGGTGGACAGGGAACAGACTCACTCACAGATGGACAGGGAACAGACTCACTCACAGATAGACAGGGAACAGACTCACTCACAGATAGACAGGGAACAGACTCACTCACAGATAGACGGGAACATACACACTCACAGGTGGACAGGGAACAGACTCACTCACAAATGGACAGGGAACAGACTCACTCACAGGTGGACAGGGAACAGACTCACTCACAGATGGACAGGGAACAGACTCACTCACAGATAGACAGGGAACAGACTCACTCACAGATAGACAGGGAACAGACTCACTCACAGATAGACGGGAACATACACACACACAGGTGGACAGGGAACAGACTCATTCACAAATGGACAGGGAACAGACTCACTCTCAAATGGACAGGGAACAGACTCACCCACAGATGGACAGGGAACAGACTCACTCACAAATGGACAGGGAACAGACTCACTCACAGGTGGACAGGGAACAGACTCACTCAAAAATGGACTGGGACCAGAGTCACTCACAAGTGGACAGGGAGCAGATACACTCAGAGATGGACAGGGATCTGAATCACTCTCACAAGGATTGGGAATAGACTCACTCACAGATGGACAGGAAAAATTCTCACTCACAGATGGACAAAGAACAGATTCACTCTCAGATGGACAGGGAACAGATTCACTCTCACATACACAGGGAACAGACTTACTCACAACTGGACAAGGTACATACTCACTCACAGATGGATAGGTAACTGATTCACTCTCAGGTGGACAGGGAACAGCCTCACTCAAAGATGGACAGGGAACAGACTCACTCACAGATGGACAGGGAACAAACTCACTCACAGACGGACAGGGAACAGACTCACTCACAGATGGACAGTGAACAGACACACACACAGATGGACAGTGAACAGTCTCACTCACAGATGGACAGGGAACTGACTCACTCGCAAGTGGACAGGGAACAGCCTCACTCACAATGGACAGGGTACAGACTCTCTCACAGATGGACAGGGAACAGACGCACTCACAGATGGACAGGGAACAGAAACAATCTCTGCTGGAGAGGGAACTGACACACTCACAGATGGTCAGGTCACAGACTCACACTCTGCTGGACAGGGAACAGATTCACTCACAGGTGGACAGGGAACTGATTCACTCACAGATGTACAGGGAACAGACTCACTCTGCCGAACAGGGAACAGATTCACTCATAGATGGACAGGGAACTGAATCACTCTTAGATGGACAGGGAACAGACTCACACTCAGATGGACAGGGAACAGATTCACTCACAGATGGACAGGCAACAGACTCACTCTCAGATGGACTGGTCACAGACTCACTCACAGATGGACAGGGAATAGACTCACTCACAGATGGACAGGGAACAGATCCACTCTCAAATGGACAGGGCACAGGCTCACTCAGAGATGGACAGGGAACAGACTCACTCACAGACGAACAGGGAAGAGATTCACTCTCAAATGGACAGTGAACAGACTCACTCTCGGATGCACAGGGAACAGATTCACTCACAGATGGACAGGGAACAGACTCACTCACTGATGAACAAGGAACAGATTCACTCACAGATGGACAGGGAACAGACTCACTCACAGCTGGACAGGGGTGAGACTCACTCTCAGATGGACAGGGAACAGACTCACTCTCAGATGGACCGGGAAGAGACTCATTAACAGCTGGGCTGCGAACAGACTCACTCACAGATGGACAGGGAACAGACTCACTCACAGGTGGCAAGGGAAAAGACGCACTCACAGATGGACAGCAAACTGACTCATTCTAAGATGGACAAGGAACATATTCACTCTCAGATGGACAGGGAACAGACTCACTCTCAGATGGACAGTTAACAGATAAAGTCAACGATGGACAGCAAACAGACTCACTCACTGATGGACAGGGAACAGACTCACTCTCAGATGGACGGAGAACATAATCACACTCAGATGGACAGCGAGCAGACTCACTCTCAGATGGACAGGGAACAAACTCACTCTCAGATGGACAGGGAACAGACTCACTCTCAGATGGACCGGGAAGAGACACACTAACAGATGGGCTGCGAACAGACTCACTCACAGATGGACAGGGAACAGACTCACTCACAGGTGGACAGGGAACAGACGCACTCACAGATGGACAGTGTAAAGTCTGTGGGTTGTGCAGTTAATAAATACACAGACTTCAGAAGTAACAAACAAACAGCTCTTTACTATTCGAAGGTCCGGGCGAATCTGCCCCAGCAATCCTGCCACCACACTTATATACTGGTGTGGTCACTATCGGTATTACAGTATACAGAAGCCAAACAAATAGTGCCACACCTAAAGTAGTTCTCTTAAAGGTGAACGGTTACATACAATAGTTTCCTTAATGGTAGACGGGTACATACACTACAATCCTCCCTTTTTAGCTTTCAACATACTAAGTCCATAGTGAACATACATTCTAACATATATACAGGTTTATGTAAGACAGTTCATAGATTCAGTCTTTCTGGTGGTTTCCGGATTCTGTCCGGATAACGCCGCAGTGGTGTCGTCATTTCAGGCGGGCTAGGAGGTGCTTCTGGCAAGGTCGATTCGGCTTGAAAAGCCGTGTCAGGTTCAGCTGACTCCATTATTATTAGATCGGAAGTAGGTGTTCTGGGTATCTCAGTCTCGACCTTACCCGGATAAGGTGGTGAAGTCGGTTGCCCATTTGTGGCGGACCCTATGATTTGGTCAACATGGCGCCTTATTATATTGTCTCCAATGTCCACGGTGTACATCAACGGCCCCAGCCGTTTCACAATAGTTCCAGGCTGCCATTTCTCAGTACGTTAGTCCCGGGCCAAAACTCGTTGACCGATCTGGAAAGATCTAGTGACCCTGTCGTTCATGCCCTGGAATTGCCGGTTCTCTACGTCTCTTCTGACGTTCGGTTTTAGTAAATCCAGCCGGCATCTTAGGCGTCTATTACAAAACATCATTGCGGGAGTTGATTTGTGACCGCATGTGTTGCATTTCGGTATGCCAACAAAAAGCTATCCACCTTATGTTGTAGACTTATGTTTTCATTACTCATGGCCTTTACGGCCTTCTTGAAGGTCTGGACAAACCTTTCAGCCAATCCATTGGAGGCGGGATGGTATGGGGCTGACATGTAATGTTTAACCCCATTGCTCTTTAAGAATTTCTTGAATTCTTCGGACACAAATTGTGGTCCATTATCAGAACAGATCTGTTCCGGCAGGGCATTCCGAGCAAACATAGTCCTTAATACGGTAATAGTTTTTTCCGTCGTGGTGGTGGTCATCTTAATTACTTCCGGCCACTTGGAGTGGGCATCCACCGCTATCAGAAACATCGAGTCCATAAATGGACCAGCAAAGTCGATGTGTACTCTTTGCCAAGGCGATGAGGGCCACTCCCATGGATGCAGAGGAGCCTGGGGTGGCGCGTTCTGAACCCTCTGACATCCTAGGCAGTTCTTCGTGATCTCCTCTATGTCTCCATCAATGCCTGGCCACCACACAAACGCTCTTGCTAGATTCTTCATCTTTACTCCACCCAGATGTCCTTCGTGCAGCTCCTCTAGCACTTTCTTTTGGAGTTTGGGTGGAATCACCACTCTAGATCCACACATCAGGGTTCCTCGACACACTGACAGTTGTTCTTTCCTCTGTGCAAATGCTTGCAGTGTTGGTTCCCTCTGTGCTGGCCATCCCTCCACCGTTACATCATAGACTCGTGAAAGAGTCGGGTCATTCCTTGTCTCATTCTCAATCATTGAGTTTGTTATCGGTAGACACTCCACCACGGATGAGTGGAACAACTCTACTGGGTCCACTATACTCGCTTCTTCTACCATCGGCAATGGCAAGCGTGACAACCCATCAGCATTTCCATGCTGTTTAGACCCTTTGTACTCAATTTCGTATTGGTGTGCCCCAAGTAACATGGACCACCTTTGTAACCTTTGTGCTGTCATGGTGGAAACGGCATTATTTGGGTTGAATATGGACACCAACGGCTGGTGGTCCGTCAGCAATGTGAACTTTTTACATTGTAGGTAATGGTTGAATTTCTTCACGCCCCACACAAGACTGAGGGCCTCCCTATCTATTTGGGCGTAATTTCGCTCCGCGGGTGTCAATGATCGGGACGCGAAAGCCACTGGCCTTTCCGAGCCATTTGGTAGCCTGTGCGAGAGTACTGCCCCAATTCCGTACGGGGAAGCATCGCAAGCTAGACGAAGGGGTAATGCTGGGTTGAAATGAGCCAGCACTTCTTCAGAGGTAATCAACTCCTTGCTTCTGCGAAAAGCCTTTTTGCATTCTTCACTCCACTTCCATGGTGTTTCTTTCCGCAACAGGTCATTCAGCGGATGCAGCACCGTGGATAAATTTGGCAGAAACTTGTGATAGTAATTAATCAACCCCAAGAATGATCTTAACTGTGATACGTTTCCTGGAGCGGGGGCCTTCACGACCGCTTCTATCTTTTCAGGTGACTTATGCAGTCCCTCTCGGTCAATGACATGACCGCAGTATGAGATCCGTTTTTGGAAGAACTCACACTTCTTGCGATTAACCCGAAGGCCATACTCCTTCAACCTGGTGAGTACCAGTTTCAAATTCGTGAGGTGTTCTTCCTCATCTTTTCCCGTGATTAAAATGTCATCTAAGTAGCACTGCGTGCTTGGAATTCCTTGTAACACCTGTTCCATGGCCCTCTGCCAAATTGCTGGCGCCGAAGCTACCCCAAAGACCAGTCTATTGTAGCGATACAAGCCTCTGTGAGTGTTGATGGTAAGGTACTGGCGTGACTCTTCCTCGACCTCCATCTGTAGATATGCTTGAGCCAGATCTATTTTCGTGAAATGCTTCCCTCCAGCCAACGAAGCAAAGATATCTTCAATCCGCGGAAGCGGGTATTGTACCGTGTGAAGCATCGGATTCACAGTAATCTTGAAATCTCCGCAGATACGGACCTTCCCCGGTCCCCCTGGCTTATTACTTGGTGAGGACTTCATGACGGGAACAATGGGCGTGGCCCACTCACTCCAGTCCACTTTTGACAGAACCCCTGATCGTTCAAGTTCTTCCAGTTCTGCCTCCACAGCTGGTCGTATTGCGTAAGGTACCGATCTGGCCTTAAAAAACTTTGGGCTTGCATTCTCTGCAATCTTAACCTTTGCTTTAATTCCTCGCAGTGTTCCCAGTCCTTGCTGGAATACCTCCTTAGCTTCGTCCAATATTCTGGACAACCGTTCAGGTTTGACATCCTCTTTTTCGGAATCCACCGTCATGGTGTTTAGTGACTGCCAGTCCAACTTTATTTTTCGGATCCACTCCCGCCCCAGAAGTGGTGGTCCTCCCTCAGGCAATACATACAGGTCCAACCGGTGATGATCTTTATCCTTGTATCTCACCTTGACTTCTATCTTTCCGATGGGGACTACTATGTGCCCCGTGTATGTCTGTAATACTAGTTCCGTATCCCGTAGTGGAATATGCTTGAAAAATTTCTTGTAGTCATGCTTATTCATGACTGTCAACGCCGATCCGGTGTCCACTTCCATTTTTACTTGGACCTTTGCAATCTGTAGCGTTATCCAG
Organism: Somniosus microcephalus; assembly: GCF_052327205.1. Lineage (NCBI taxonomy): Eukaryota > Metazoa > Chordata > Chondrichthyes > Squaliformes > Somniosidae > Somniosus > Somniosus microcephalus. The sequence goes on along the minus strand of NW_028225180.1, from coordinate 28,391,023 downwards.
ATAGTTTGTCGGTCAGCTTCATTGCTCACGTTGTGAATTCTCAGACTGTCCAGTCCTTTGCATTTGGAGTGTGAGACCGACTTCTGTTCCCTCAGACTCTTCTTAGTCACCTCTTGCACCTTCCCGTACCATTTTTGTGGTGACTCCTTATTGTTGTACGTTGCTCCTGACCGGCATACCTTAGCTATGTGCCCGATCTTGCCACATTTCCTGCATTCTTGGTTTTTAAACCAGCATTGATTCTGGTCATGTGTTGCCTTCCCACAACGGTAGCATTTTATTGTGCTCGAAGTAATTTGGTCCACCCCTAGTGCCGCCGCCTTTAGCTGCATTTCTGCCGTTCCTTTCGCTGCGGCTTCGTGCGATGCAGCTATGAGGACAGCCCTGTCCAGTGTGAGGTCATTTTCTTCCAGTAGTCGCTTCTGCGTTCCTTCTTTGGACAATCCGCATACGAACTTGTCACGCAGTGCCTCTGTCAGATTCCCTCCGAACTGGCAGTATTTCGCTAGCCTACGCAGTTCGACCAAGTATTCCGCATTGCTTTCGTCTTTCCTCTGCGTTCTTGCGTAGAATTTGAATCGTTCAACCAGCATCAACGGTGTGGGGTTCAAGTGATCCTTCAGCACTGCTACCATATCATCGAAAGTCTGATCTGCCGGTTTAGCTGGTGAGAGAAGATGCTTCAACAACCCGAATGTTTTCGCACCCATCATGTTAAGTAAGGTTAAAGCTTTTTCATCCTTAGCTATTTTGTTAGCCTTATAATGTATCTCAATACGTTCTACGTACGTAGCCCAGTCTTCTATCTCCGGATTGAACTCGTTGATGTCCGCCCGCTTAGGCATCTTCCTTTCCTTGGGTACAACACAAGTATTTCTTTAAATATTCTTATTTATTTGTTTATTTCTAAGATGGCGGTTTTCCCGCGAAAATGGCGGTTTCCCGCTCTTCCCTTCTCGCCCCGCCCACTTCAATGGCGGTTTCCCGCTTCTGTCGTCTTCTCCGCCTAATGGCGGCTTCCCGCGTTTCTTCCCGGTGGAAGGGGTACGCTTCCCCCACAGCGGACAGGTTCAGCCGCTGGCTGGCTTCCGCACAGCTCCCCTTACTCGGCTCTGTCTTTTCCTCCCGCCCGCACGGCTCTACCGGCGCTGGGTACACCCCGTTAACGGAGGACAGTTCAGCCGCTGGACTGGCTCTCGCGCAGTCTCTCTCTCCGTACCCGGCTCTGTCGCTCTCTCTCCCGCACGTTCGGTTCCACCGGCTCTGGGTACCCCGTTGGTGAAGAACAGCTCAGCCGCTGGACTGGCTCTCGCGCAGTCTCTCTCCCCTTGCTCGGCTCTGTCTCTCTCTCCCACCCGCACGGTTCCTGTTCGCCTCCCAGCCCTCTCGCAGACCGGTGTTTCCCTCCCCGGCTGCGGCTGGGTTTCTCTTCCCGCGCCTACTCCCAGTCTCAGCGCTTCGTGGCTGCGGTCGCTGCCCGGCTTTCCCCGCCGATCGCGGTCCGACTGTCTCACGATGCCGTTGGACCCGACTTTCTGACCGGCTCCGTTCCCCCTCGACCGTGGTCGAGTGCACAGCCCTTATCCTCCGGATATTCTGTACCTCTTCCCCTACTCACAGTCTCCGCGGCCGCCTTGTTTCCTGCTGATCGGCTCACTCCACACCGTGGTAAAAGGGTAGTCAGTGCCTGTTGCTGATGAACTTTTGTTGCTAGTCTGCTTCCTTTCTGTTGCTGCCGCCTCGTGTTTTCTCTTTCTGTTGCTGCAGCCTCGTGTTTTCTCCCAGCAGCACGACGAGGGCGGTTGCCTCTCTTCGACGCTCTTCGCTGCTTTGGTAGTCTTGCCGCAGGGTACGATCGGACTCGTCGCCACTGTAAAGTCTGTGGGTTGTGCAGTTAATAAATACACAGACTTCAGAAGTAACAAACAAACAGGTCTTTACTATTCGAATGTCCAGGCGAATCTGCCCCAGCAATCCTGCCACAACACTTATATACTGGTGTGGTCACTATCGGTATTACAGTATACAGAAGCCAAACAAATAGTGCCACACCTAAAGTAGTTCTCTTAAAGGTGAACGGTTACATACAATAGTTTCCTTAAAGGTAGACGGGTACATACACTACAGACAGCGAACTGACTCATTCTAAGATGGACAAGGAACCTATTCACTCACAGATGGACAGGGAACAGACTCACTCACAGATGGACAGGGATGAGAATCACTCTCAGATGGACAGGGAACAGACTCACTCTCAGATGCACAGGGAAGAGACTCACTAACAGATGGGCTGCGAACAGACTCACTCACATATGGACAGGGAACAGACTCACTCTCAGATGGACTGGTAACAGATAAAGTCAAAGATGGACAGCAAACAGACTCACTCACAGATGGACAGGGAACAGACTCACTCTCAGATGGACAGGGAACAGACTCACTCTCAGATGGACAGGGAACAAACTCATTCTCAAATGGACAGGTAACAGACACATTCACAGATGGACAGGGAACAGTCACACTATCAGCTGGACAGGGAACAGACTCACTCTCAGATGGACGGAGAACTTAATCACACTCAGATGGACAGCGAGCAGAATCACTCTCAGATGGACAGGGAACAAACTCACTCACAGATGGACAGGGAAAAACACTCTCAGATGGATAGGGAACAGACTTACTCACAGATGGACAGGGAACAGACTCTATCTCAGATGGACAGGGAACAGACTCACTCTCAGATGGACAGGGAACAAACTCATTCTCAAATGGACAGGTAACAGACTCATTCACAGATGGACAGGGAACAAATTCACTCTCAGCAGGACAGGGAACAGACTCACTCTCAGATGGACGGAGAACAGACTCACTCACAGATGATCTGTGAACAGATTCACTCTCAGGTGCACAGGAGACAATCTCGCTCACTGATGGACAGGGAACAGACTCACTCAGATGGACAGGGAACAGATTCACTCACAGATGGTCAGGGAACAGATACACTCTCAGATGGACTGGGATCCATCTCACTCTCAGATGGACGGGGAACAGACTCACTCACAAATGGACTGTGAACAGATTCACTCACAGATGGACAGGAACAATCTCACTCTCTGATGGACAGGGAACAGGCTTACTCTCAGATGGACATGGAACAACATCACTCTCAGATGGACTGGGAACAGACTCACTCACAGATGGACTGGAAAAAGACTCACTCGCAGATGGACAGGGAACAGATTCACTCACAGATGGACAGGGAACAATCTCACTCTCAGATGATCAGGGAACAGACACACTCTTAAATGGATAGGGAACAATCTCACTCGCAGATGGACAGGTAACAGATTCACTCTCAGATGGACAGGGAACAGACTCACTCACAAATGGACTGTGAACAGATTCACTCACAGATGGACAGGAGACAATCTCACTCTCTGATGGACAGGGAACAGGCTTACTCTCAGATGGACATGGAACAACATCACTCTCAGATGGAGTGGGAACAGACTCACTCACAGATGGACTGGGAAAAGACTCACTCGCAGATGGACAGGGAACAGATTCACTCACAGATGGACAGGGAACAGACTCACTCACAGATGGACAGGGATGAGAATCACTCTCAGATGGACAGGGAACAGACTCACTCTCAGATGCACAGGGAAGAGACTCACTAACAGATGGGCTGCGAACAGACTCACTCACATATGGACAGGGAACAGACTCACTCTCAGATGGACTGGTAACAGATAAAGTCAAAGATGGACAGCAAACAGACTCACTCACAGATGGACAGGGAACAGACTCACTCTCAGATGGACAGGGAACAGACTCACTCTCAGATGGACAGGGAACAAACTCATTCTCAAATGGACAGGTAACAGACACATTCACAGATGGACAGGGAACAGTCACACTATCAGCTGGACAGGGAACAGACTCACTCTCAGATGGACGGAGAACTTAATCACACTCAGATGGACAGCGAGCAGAATCACTCTCAGATGGACAGGGAACAAACTCACTCACAGATGGACAGGGAAAAACACTCTCAGATGGATAGGGAACAGACTTACTCACAGATGGACAGGGAACAGACTCTATCTCAGATGGACAGGGAACAGACTCACTCTCAGATGGACAGGGAACAAACTCATTCTCAAATGGACAGGTAACAGACTCATTCACAGATGGACAGGGAACAAATTCACTCTCAGCAGGACAGGGAACAGACTCACTCTCAGATGGACGGAGAACAGACTCACTCACAGATGATCTGTGAACAGATTCACTCTCAGGTGCACAGGAGACCATCTCGCTCACTGATGGACAGGGAACAGACTCACTCAGATGGACAGGGAACAGATTCACTCACAGATGGTCAGGGAACAGATACACTCTCAGATGGACTGGGATCCATCTCACTCTCAGATGGACGGGGAACAGACTCACTCACAAATGGACTGTGAACAGATTCACTCACAGATGGACAGGAACAATCTCACTCTCTGATGGACAGGGAACAGGCTTACTCTCAGATGGACATGGAACAACATCACTCTCAGATGGACTGGGAACAGACTCACTCACAGATGGACTGGAAAAAGACTCACTCGCAGATGGACAGGGAACAGATTCACTCACAGATGGACAGGGAACAATCTCACTCTCAGATGATCAGGGAACAGACACACTCTTAAATGGATAGGGAACAATCTCACTCGCAGATGGACAGGTAACAGATTCACTCTCAGATGGACAGGGAACAGACTCACTCACAAATGGACTGTGAACAGATTCACTCACAGATGGACAGGAGACAATCTCACTCTCTGATGGACAGGGAACAGGCTTACTCTCAGATGGACATGGAACAACATCACTCTCAGATGGAGTGGGAACAGACTCACTCACAGATGGACTGGGAAAAGACTCACTCGCAGATGGACAGGGAACAGATTCACTCACAGATGGACAGGGAACAGACTCACTCACAGATGGACAGGGATGAGAATCACTCTCAGATGGACAGGGAACAGACTCACTCTCAGATGCACAGGGAAGAGACTCACTAACAGATGGGCTGCGAACAGACTCACTCACATATGGACAGGGAACAGACTCACTCTCAGATGGACTGGTAACAGATAAAGTCAAAGATGGACAGCAAACAGACTCACTCACAGATGGACAGGGAACAGACTCACTCTCAGATGGACAGGGAACAGACTCACTCTCAGATGGACAGGGAACAAACTCATTCTCAAATGGACAGGTAACAGACACATTCACAGATGGACAGGGAACAGTCACACTATCAGCTGGACAGGGAACAGACTCACTCTCAGATGGACGGAGAACTTAATCACACTCAGATGGACAGCGAGCAGAATCACTCTCAGATGGACAGGGAACAAACTCACTCACAGATGGACAGGGAAAAACACTCTCAGATGGATAGGGAACAGACTTACTCACAGATGGACAGGGAACAGACTCTATCTCAGATGGACAGGGAACAGACTCACTCTCAGATGGACAGGGAACAAACTCATTCTCAAATGGACAGGTAACAGACTCATTCACAGATGGACAGGGAACAAATTCACTCTCAGCAGGACAGGGAACAGACTCACTCTCAGATGGACGGAGAACAGACTCACTCACAGATGATCTGTGAACAGATTCACTCTCAGGTGCACAGGAGACCATCTCGCTCACTGATGGACAGGGAACAGACTCACTCAGATGGACAGGGAACAGATTCACTCACAGATGGTCAGGGAACAGATACACTCTCAGATGGACTGGGATCCATCTCACTCTCAGATGGACGGGGAACAGACTCACTCACAAATGGACTGTGAACAGATTCACTCACAGATGGACAGGAACAATCTCACTCTCTGATGGACAGGGAACAGGCTTACTCTCAGATGGACATGGAACAACATCACTCTCAGATGGACTGGGAACAGACTCACTCACAGATGGACTGGGAAAAGACTCACTCGCAGATGGACAGGGAACAGATTCACTCACAGATGGACAGGGAACAATCTCACTCTCAGATGATCAGGGAACAGACACACTCTTAAATGGATAGGGAACAATCTCACTCGCAGATGGACAGGTAACAGATTCACTCTCAGATGGACAGGGAACAGACTCACTCACAAATGGACTGTGAACAGATTCACTCACAGATGGACAGGAGACAATCTCACTCTCTGATGGACAGGGAACAGGCTTACTCTCAGATGGACATGGAACAACATCACTCTCAGATGGAGTGGGAACAGACTCACTCACAGATGGACTGGGAAAAGACTCACTCGCAGATGGACAGGGAACAGATTCACTCACAGATGGACGGGGAACAATCTCACTCTCAGATGATCAGGGAACAGACACACTCTTAAATGGATAGGGAACAATCTCACTCGCAGATGGACAGGTAACAAACTCACTCTCAAATGGACAGGGAACAGACACACTCTCAGCTGGAGAGGGAATAGACTCACTGTCAGATGGACAGGGAACAGGCTCACTCACAGATGGGCAGGGAGCAGACTCACTCACAGATGCACAGCGAACAGACTCACTCACAGATGGACAGGGAACAGACTCACTCTCAGATGGACAGGGAACAGACTCACTCTCAGATGGACAGGGAACAGACTTACTCTCGGATAGATAGGGAACAGATTCACTCTCAGATGGGCAGGGAACTGACTCATTCTCATGTGGACAGGGAACAAACTCAATCTCAGATAGAAAGGGAACAGAATCACTCTCAGCTGGATAGGGAACAGACTCACTCACAGGTGGACAGGGAACAGACACACTCACAGGTGGACAGGGAACAGACTCACTCTCAGCTGGACAGGGAACAGACTTACTCACAGATGGACAGGAAACAGTCTCACTCACACCTGGACAGGGAACAGACTCACTCTCAGCTAGACCGGGAACAGACTCGCTCAGAGCTGGACGGGGAACAGACTCGCTCTCAAATGGACAGGGAACAGAGTCACTCTCAGGTGGACAGGGAACAGACTCACTCTCAGATGGACAGGCAACAGACTCACTCTCACATGGACTGGGAACAGACTCACTCACAGGTGGACAAGGAACAGGTGCACTCACAGATGGACAGCGAAGTGACTCACTCTCAGATGGACAGGGAACAGACTCACTCTCAGATGGACAGGGAACAGACTCACTCTCAGATGGACAGGGAACAGACTCACTCTCAGCAGGACAAAGAAGAATCTCATTCTCAGATGGACAGGGACCTGACTCAGTCTCAGATCGACAGGGAACAGGCTCACTCTCAGACGGACAGGGAACAGAGTCACTCACAGCTAGACAGGGAACATACTCACTCACAGGTGGACAGGGTACAGACAGGGAATAAACTCGCACACAAATGGACAGGGAACAGACTCACTCACAGGTGGACAGGGAACGGACTCACCTACAGATGGACAGGGAACAGACGCACTCACAGATGGACAGGGAACAGACTCATTCACAGCTGGACAAGGAACAGAATCACTCACATAGGGACAGGATGTAGACTCACTCACAGATGGACAGGGAACAGACTCACTCACAGCTGGACAAGGAACAGAATCACTCTCAGATGGACAGTGAACAATCTCATTATCAGATGGACAGGGAACAGACTCACTCTCAGATGGACAGGGGACAGACTCACTCTCAGATGGACAGGGAACAGACTCACTCTCAGATGGTCAGGGAACAATCTCATTCTCAGATGGACAGGGAACAGACTCACTCTCAGATGGACAGGAAACAGACTCACTCACAGATGGACATGGAACAGACTTACTCACAGCTGGACAAGGAACATACTCACTCACAGATGGATAGGGAACAGACTCACTCTCAGCTGGACAGGGAATAGACTCACTCTCAGATGGACAGGGAACAGATTCACTCACAGATGGACAGGCGACAATCTCACTTTCTGATGGACTGGGAACAGACTCACTCACGGCTGGACAGGGAACAGACTCACTCACCGCTGGACAGGGAACAGACTCACTCTCAGATGGACAGGGAACAGATTCACTCAGATGGACAGGGAATAGATTCACTCTCAGATGGTCAGGGAACAGATTCACTCTCAGTTGGACTGGGGTCCATCTCACTCTCAAATGCACGGGGAACAGACTCACTCACAGATGGACTGTGAACAGATTCACTCACAGATGGACAGGAGACAACTCACTCTCTGATGGACAGGGAACAGACTCACTCTCACGTGGACATGGAACAATCTCACTCTCAAATGGACAGGGAACAGACTCACTCACAGGTCGACAGGGGACAGCCACACTCACAGATGGACAAAGAACAATCTCTCTCTCAGATGGTCAGGGAACAGACTCACTCTAAAATGGATAGGGATCAATCTCCCTCTCAGATGGACAGGGAAGAGACTCACTCTAAGGTGGACAGGGAACAATCTCATTCGCAGATGGACAGGGAACAGACTCACTCACAGATGGACAGGGAACAGACTCGCTCTCAGATGGACAGGGAACAGACTCACTCACAGATGGACAGGGAACAGACTCACTCTCAGATGGACAGGGAACAGATTCACTCAGATGGACGGGGAAAAGATTCACTCTCAGATGGTCAAGGAACAGATTCACTCTCAGATGTACAGGGATCCATCTCACTCTCAGATGGATGGGGAACAGACTCAATCACAAATGGACTGTGAACAGATTCACTCACAGATGGACAGGAGACAATCTCACTCTCTGATGGACAGGGAACAGGCTTACTCTCAGATGGACATGGAACAACATCACTCTCAGATGGAATGGGAACAGTCTCACTCACAGATGGACTGGGAAAAGACTCACTCACAGATGGACAGGGAACAATCTCACTCTCAGATGGTCAGGGAACAGACTCACTCTTAAATGGATAGGGAACAATCTCACTCGCAGATGGACAGGTAACATATTCACACTCAGATGGACAGGGAACAGACTCATTCACATGTGGGCAGGGAACAAACTCACTCTCAAATGGACAGGGAACAGACTCACTCTCAGCTGGAGAGGGAACAGACTCACTGTCAGATGGACAGGGAACAGGCTCACTCACAGATGGGCAGGGAGCAGACTCACTCACAGATGCACAGCGAACAGACTCGCTCACAGATGGACAGGGAACAGACTCACTCTCAGATGGACAGGGAACAGACTCACTCTCAGATGGACAGGGAACAGACTTACTCTCGGATAGACAGGGAACAGTCTCCCTCTCGGATGGACAGGGAACAGACTCACTCACAGATGGACTGGGAACAGACTCACTCACAGATGAACTGGGAACAGATTCACTCACAAATGGACAGGGAACTATCTCACTCTCAGATGGTCAGGGAACAGACTCACTCGCAGATGAACAGGGAACAGCCTCACTCTCAGATGGAGAGGGAACAGCCTCACTGTCAGACGCATAGGGTACAGACTCACTCACAGATGGGCAGGGAACAGACTCACTCACAGGTGGACAGGGAACAGACACACTCACAGATGGACAGGGAACAGACTCACTCTCAGCTGGACAGGGAACAGACTCACTCACAGATGGACAGGAAACAGACTCACTCACAGATGGACAGGGAACAGACTCACTCTCAGATGGACAGGAAACAGACTCACTCACAGATTGACAGGGAACAGACTCACTCTCAGCTGGACAGGGAACAGACTCACTCACAGATGGACAGGAAACAGACTCACTCACAGATGGACAGGGAACAGACTCACTCTCAGATGGACAGGGAACAGACTCACTCTCGGATGGACAGGGAACAGACTCTCGCTCCGCTGGACAGGGAACAGACTCACTCACAGATGGACAGTTTTGTGTATGTAAATTTAAGGGAATAACTGGTCTTAGACTGCAGTACCGGCAGTGACCACCCCTTTATAAAAGCCCCAGCAGTCTTCTGTATTTTCAGTTTCAAGCTGCCTCGTGTTCAGTAAAGTACCTGTGAAACTGATCTCCCGAATTCCGTGTATTATTGAGGCGCGGACTTTACAGTGGCGACGAGTAAGTTCGAACTCAACTGCAGTGTGGCTTCATTTCACGGGGACCTCGCCTGAAAGGAAGGTCCTGGAAGGTCGTAGTCTGAGCAACGGGCGTCGACTGAGGGCAACCGCCCAAAGAATCCATCGGTGTTTGGAGAACTGCGGGAGAGACTGTGGTTCCAGCGAATCGTGCTGGTAGCAGGTAGCGTGCTGACCCTTCCGGACTGTGATGGGCTCAAGCTCGATCGAGCAGCTCTACAAATCGGGCCGCGCAGCGTCGCCGGGAAAATAAAACAAGAGAGAGAGGGTGGAGCGCACAGGGCGCGGTCGGTGCTCGAGAACAGGACAGCGGACTGAAACTAAACGGGGGGGAAGGAAAGCGAGACGCGCCGAAGCTGCGGGTCGCCACCATTACCCCGTAGAACGCTAGGAGCAGCGTGGCAGTAAGGGGAAGAAGCAAAAGCGCGGGAGGCGCCATTTTATCCCGTTGGGGAAGAAGCAAAAGCGCGGGAGGCGCCATTTTATTCCATTGGGGAAGAAGCAAAAGCAAAAGCAAAAACCCTGTGGAGATATTCCATGCGACCATAGTCGAATGTTTGCCTGTTACAAATGCAAGTATTGAGAAGGAAACCCGAAATGACCCAACACTCTCTCGGGTCTATGATTTGACGGTGAAGGGATGGCCAGCATATGGCGACTCACTGTTGCCAGCATTCTCGCCAAGGAGGGAACAGCTGTCAGTGTGCCGGGGAACCTTGATGTGTGGATCCCGAGTGGTAATTCCACCCAAGTTGAGAGATAGAGTACTCAATGAGCTTCACGAGGGTCATCTGGGAGGGGTAAAAATGAAGAGCCTAGCCAGGGCGTTTGTGTGGTGGCCGGGAATCGATAAAGAAATCGAGGATATGACCAAGAGATGCATAGGATGCCAGAAGGTCCAAAACGCTCCACCACAGGCCCCGCTACATCCATGGGAGTGGCCCTCATCTCCATGGCAACGGGTACACATTGATTTTGCTGGTCCATTTATGGACTCAATGTTTCTAATCGCTGTGGATGCCCGTTCGAAATGGCCAGAGGTCATTAAAATGTCCTCCACCACCACGGAGAAAACTATTGCAGTCCGAAGGACCATCTTCGCCAGGAATGGGTTGCCAGAACAGATCTGTTCCGACAATGGCCCACAGTTTGTGTCTGAGGATTTCCGGAGGTTCCTGAAGAATAATGGGGTGAAACATTACACATCTGCCCCATATCATCCAGCCACAAATGGTTTGGCAGAGAGCTTTGTTCAGACCTTTAAAAAGGCCATAAAGACTTTGTATAATGACGACATACCACTGCAACACAAGGTGGATAACTTCCTGTTTGCTTACCGGAATGCAACACATGCAGTAACCAACCAAACTCCAGCCGTACTGTTTTTTAACCGGAGACTAAGATGTCGCTTGGATTTGCTCAAACCAAACATAAGACGAGATGTTGAGGATAAGCAGTTCCAGCACATAAATGAGAAGCCAACCAAGAGCTTCAAGATAGGGCAACCAGTCTTGGCCCGCGACTACCGAACAGAAAAATGGCAGCCAGGCACAATATGCACACAGCAGGGACCACTAATGTACACAGTGGACGTTGGAGAGAGCATCGTGAGACGCCATGCTGACCAGATTCTAGAGTGACAGGAACAAGCCAAACCTGTACCACAAGCATGTGCACCTGGTAATGAGCCCGAAGTACAGATTGCATCTACCTCAGAAGCAGGGGTATTGGAAGTTGACGAACCAACCAATGACAATGAGCCAGAATTGACTCCACCGCCAGAACAGGATACTCGAGAAAGGCGCTATCCTATCCGGATCAGGAAGCCTCCTCAAAGGCTGAACTTATAAATGACTATTTCAGTTGATGTATATATTACTGAGAAAATTGTAATTGTAATTACTTATTATTTAGTTGTTAAATGAATGTTATGTACTGTTTATCTAAAAGGGGAGGAATTGTTGTGTATGTACCTTTAAGGGAATAACTGGTCTTAGACTGCAGTACTGGCAGTGACCACCCCTGTATAAAAGGCCCTAGCAGGCTTCTGTAGTTTCAGTTTCAAGCTGCCTCTTGTTCAGTAAAGTACCTGTTAAACTGTTCTCCCGAAGTCCGTGTATTATTGAGGCGCGGACTTTACAGACAGGGAATAGACTCACTTCCAGATGGACAGGGAACAGACTCACTCTCAGCTGGACAGGGAACAGACTCACTCTCAGATGGTCAGGAAACAGACTCACTCTCAGCTGGACAGGGAACAGACTCACTCTCAGCTGGACAGGGAACAGACTCACTCTCAGGTGGTCAGGGATCCATCTCACTCTCAGCTGGACAGGGAACAGACTCACTCTCAGATGGTCAGGGATCCATCTCACTCTCAGATGGACGGGGAACAGGCTCACTCACAGATAGACTGTGAACAGATTCACTCACAGATGGATAGGGAACAGCCTCACTCGCAGATGCACAGGGAACAGACTCTCTCACAGCTGGACAGGGAATAAACTCACTCACAAATGGACAGGGAACAGACTCACTCTCAAATGGATAGGGAACAGACTCACTCACAGATGGATAGGGAACAGACTGACTCACAGATGGACAGGGAACAGACTCACTCTCAGATGGATAGGGAACAGACTCACTCTCAGATGCACAGTGAACAGACTCATTCTCAGATGCACAGTGAACAGACTCATTCTCAGATGAATAGGTGTACTGGCTGCGCTAGACGTGCTCCTATCTAGCTATCCAGCAAGTTAAACACTCATTCATAATAATTCTTCCTGATGCGGTTGCTGTTTTGAAGCTTTTACTTGAACAAATTTGTGAAACTGTAAACAAAGACAAAGTATGTTTTGTACATAACTGAGTACTATACATTCGATATTACATAAGATATAAACATATTTACAACAGTAGAATAGACTAATTGTATAACTAACTAACATTTGAACTAACTTCTGTAACTATTAAATATTAACCTTTTACAGACATAGTATTATCAAAATATTACTCTGACCACATTGCTATTATGCTAAGAACTAACGATACTCACAGATATTGCGTTTGGCCTAACATATGAAGTCAGATTACACTGGATTGAAAATCCCTCATGGAATTCGCCATTACTTAAGTCAGGTTCTTCCTGGTAAAACTGCTTCCTGGGGTCAACAGGAAGAAAGGTAAGAAGGTCAAATGACCTCTCACAGGAAGAAAGGAAGAGATGACCTTTCCAGCTTACAAACTGTTAACACAATAACCACCACCAGAGGGTGCTATTGCATGTAAAAACATCCAGGATGTCACAATGTCCATCGGTCCAGAACAATAGGTAACAGGCTCACTCACAGATTAACAGGGAACAGACTCATTCACAGATGAACAGGAAACAGACTCACTCTTGGATGGACAGGGAACAATCTCACTCTCAGATGGACAGGGAACAGACCCACTCTCGGATGGACAGGGAAATGACAGGGAAACTAGAACTAGGGGGCATAATCTTAAAATAAGGGGCTGCTCATTCAAAACTGAGATGAGGAGAAACTTCTTCACTCAGAGGGTGGTAGGTTTGTGGAATTTGCTGCCCCAGAAAGCTGTGGAAGCTACATCATTAAATAAATTTAAAACAGAAATAGATAGTTTCCTAGAAGTAAAGGGAATTAAGGGTTACGGGGAGCGGGCAGGAAATTGGACATGAGTCTAGGTTCGGAATGGTCATGGCCCTGTGAGTAGTGGAGTGGGCCCAGGGGCCGTGTAGCCTGGTTCTGCTCCTACTGTGTTCAAATTCTGTGTTAGATTTCAGGAGATGGTTTTATTCCTGTTCCTGGCTGGGGTGGAGATCGCCTTTACAGAAGGTAAGTACTGTAGAAAATATAGGGACAGAGTGATCTCCTGGAAGAATTTCGATCGTCTAGATGGGTCGGAGAGGAATTTCCCAGATTTTTTTCTCCCAAATTGGCCATTGGGTCTTTATCTGGTTTTTCGCCTCTCCCGGGAGATCACATGGGTTCGGGTGGATGCAGAGTGATAGAAGATTTGAGGTTAGGATCAGATCAGCCATGATCTTATTGAATGGTGGAGCAGGCTCGAGGGGCCGATTGGCCTACTCCAGCTCCTATTTCTTATGTTCTTATGTTCTCTCAGATGGACAGGGAACAATATCAATCTCAGCTGGACAAGGAATAGACTCACTCACAGATGGACAAGGAACAGTCTCACTCTCAGATGGACAGGGAACAGACTCAATCTCAGATGGGCAGGGAATAAACTCACTTTCAGATGGACAGGGAGCAGACTCACTCACAGATGGACAGGGAACAGACTCACACTCAGATGGACAGGGAACAGACACACTCTAAAATGGATAGGGAACAATCTCACTCTCAGATGGACAGGGAACAATCTCACTCTCAGATGGACAGGGAACAGACTCACTCACAGATGGACAGGGAACAGACTCACTCACAGATGTAAAGGGAACAGACTCACACTCAGATGGACCAGGAACAGACTCACTCACAGATGGACAGGGAACAGACTCACTCACAGATGGACAGGGAACAGAATCACTCTCAGGTGGACAGGGAACAGATTCATTCAGATGGACAGGGAACAGACGCACTCACGGATGTACAGGGAACAGACTCACACTCAGATGGACAGGGAACAGACTCACTCACAGGTGGACAGGGAACACACTCACTCACAGATGGACAGTGAACAGACTCGCTCACAGATGGACAGGGAACAGGTTCACTCTCACATGGACAGGGAACAGACTCACTCTCAGATGGACATCGAACAGACTCACTCACAAATGGAAACGGAACAGACTCGCTCACAGATGGACAGGGAACAGATTCACTCTCAAATGGACAGGGAACAGACTCACTCTCAGATGGACAGGGAACAGACTCACTCACAGATGGACACGGAACAGACTCGCTCAGAGATGGACAGGGAACAGATTCACTCTCAAATGGACAGGGAACAGACTCACTCACAGATGGACAGGGAACAGACTCACTCACAGATGGACAGGGAACAGACTCACTCTCAGATGGACATGGTACAATCTCCCTCTCAGATGGACAGCGAACAGAATCACTCACAGAGGGACAGGGATCAGACTCACTCACAGATTGACTGGGGACAGACTCACTCACAGATGGACAGGGAACAGACTCACTCACAGATGGACTCGGAACAGACTCACTCTCAGATGGACTGGGAACAGACTCACTCACAGATGGACAGGGAACAGACTCACTCACAGATGGACTCGGAACAGACTCACTCTCAGATGGACAGGGAACAATCTAACTCTCAGTTGGAGAGTGAACAGAGTCACTCTCAGCTGGAAAGGGAACAGACTCACTCTGAGATGGACAGGGAATAGACTCCCTCACAGATGGACAGAGTACAGACTCACACACAGATGGACAGGGAACAGACGCACCCTCAGATGGACAGGGAAAAGACTCACTCACAGATGGACTGGGAACAGACTCAATCACAGCTGGACACGGAACAAACTCACTCTCAGATGGACAGGGAACAGACTCACTCTCAGGTGGACAGGGAACAGACCCACTCACGGCTGGACAGTGAACAGACTCACTCTCTGATGGACAGGAAACCATCTAACTCACTGCTGGACATGTAACAGACACACTCTCAGCTGGGCAGGGAACAAACTCACTCTCAGATGGACAGGGAACAGACTCACTCTCAGATGGACAGGAAACTGTCTAACTCACAGCTGGACATGTAACAGACACACTCTCAGATGGACAGGAAACCGTCTAACTCACTGCTGGACATGTAACAGACACACTCTCAGCTGGGCAGGGAACAAACTCACTCTCAGATGGACAGGGAACAGACTCACTCTCAGATGGACAGGAAACTGTCTAACTCACAGCTGGACATGTAACAGACACACTCTCAGATGGACAGGGAACAGACTCACTCTCAGATTGACAGGGTACAGACTCACACTCAGATGAACAGGAAACTGACGCACTCTCAGCTGGACAGGGAACAGACTCACTCTCAGATGGACATGGAACAGACTCACTCCAAGCTAGACAAAGTACAGACTCACGCTCAGTTGGAAAGGGAACTGATTTGCTGTCAGATTGACAGGGAACAGAATCACTCACAGATGGACAGGGAATAGACTCACTTTCAGATGGACAGGGAACTGACTCAATCTCAGATGGACAGGCAACAGACTCACTCTCACATGGACTGGGAATAGACTCACTAACAGAAGGACAGGAAACAGACTCACTCACAGCTGGACAGGGATGAGACTCACTCTCAGATGGACAGGGAACATACTCACTCACAGATGGACAGCGAACTGACTCACTCTAATGGACAGGGAACAGACTCACTCTCAGATGGTCAGGGAACAGACTCACTCTCAGATGGACAGGGAACAGACTCACTCTCAGATGGACAGGGAACAGACTCACTCACAAATGGACAGGGAACAGACTCACTCTCAGCTGGTCAAGGAAGAATCTCATTCTCAGATGGACAGGGACCTGACTGATTCTCAGATGGGCAGGGAACAGACTCACTCTCAGATGGGCAGGGAACAGACTCACTCACAGGTGGACAGGGAATAGACACACTCTCAGATGGACAGGGAACACACTCACTCACAGGTGGACAGGGAACAGACTCACACACAGATGGGCAGGGAACAGACACACTCACAGATGGACACGGAACAGACTCGCTCACAGATGGACAGGGAACAGATTCACTCTCAAATTGACAGGGAACAGACTCACTCTCAGCTGGACAGGGAACAGACTCACTCACAGATGGACATGGAACTGACTCACTCAGAGATGGACAGGGAACAATCTAACTCTCAGTTGGAGAGTGAACAGAGTTACTCTCAGCTGGAAAGGGAACAGACTCACTCTTGATGGACAGGGAACAGACTCCCTCACAGATGGACAGAGAACAGACTCACCCTCAGATGGACAGGGAACAGACTCACTCACAGATGGACTGGGAACAGACTCAATCACAGCTGGACAGGGAACAAACTCACTCTCAGATGGACAGGGAACAGACTCACTCTCAGATGGACAGGAAACCGTCTAACTCACAGCTGGACATGTATCAGACACACTCTCAGCTGGACAGGGAACAAACTCACTCTCAGCTGGACAGTGAACAGACTCACTCTCAGATTGACAGGGTACAGACTCCCGCTCAGATGAACAGGAAACAGAAGCTCTCTCAGATGGACATGGAACAGACTCACTCCCAGCTAGACAAAGTACAGACTCATGCTCAGTTGGAAAGGGAACTGATTTGCTGTCAGATTGACAGGGAACAGACTCACTCGCAGATGGACAGGGAATAGACTCACTTTCAGATGGACAGGGAACTGACTCATTCTCAGATGGACTGGCAACAGACTCACTCTCACATGGACTGTGAATAGACTCACTCACAGATGGACAGGAATCAGACTCACTCACAGCTGGACAGGGATGAGACTCATTCTCAGATGGACAGGGAACAGACTCACTCTCAGATGTACAGGGAAGAGACTCACTCACAGGTGGACAAGGAACAGACGCACTCACAGATGGACAGCGAACTGACTCACTCTAATGGACAGGGAACAGACTCACTCTCAGATGGTCAGGGAACAGACTCACTCTCAGATGGACAGGGAGCAGATTCACTCACAGATGGACAGGGAACAGACTCACTCACAGATGGACAGGGAACAAACTCACTCACAGATGGACAGGGAACAGACTCACTCACAGATGGACTGGGAACAGACTCACTCACATATGGACTGGGAACGGACTCACTCACAGATGGACAGGGAACACACTCACTCTCAGATGGACAGGGAACAGACTCACTCACAGATGGACTGGGAAGAGACTCACTCACAGATGGACTGGGAACGGACTCACTCACAGATGGACAGGGAACACACTCACTCTCAGATGGACAGGGAACAGACTCACTCACAGATGGACTGGGAACAAACTCACTCACAGATGGACAGGGAACAGACTCACTCTCACATGGACAGGGAACAGACTCACTCTCAGATGGACAGGTAATACACTCACTCGCAGGTGGACAGGGAACAGACTAACACTCAGATGGGCATCGAACAGACTCACTCACAGATGGACACGGAACAGACTCGCTCACAGATGGACAGGGAACAGATTCACTCTTAAATGCACAGGGAACAGACTCACACTCAGATGGACAGGGAACAGACTAACTCACACCTGGACAGGGCACAAACTCACTCTCAGTTGGACAGGGAACAAACTCACTCTCAGCATGACAGGAAACAGACTCACTCACGGCTGGACAGGGTACAGACTCGCTCACAGATGGACAGGGAACAGACTCACTCACAGCTGGATACGGAACAGACTCACTCTCAGATGGACAGGGAATAGACTCCCTCACAGATGGACAGGGAACAGACTCACTCTCAGATGGACAGGGAACAGATTCACCCTCAGATGGACAGGGAACAGACTCACTCAGAGATGGACTGGGAACAGACTCAATCACAGCTGGACAGGGAACAAACTCACTCTCAGATGGACAGGGAACAGACTCACTCTCAGATGGACAGGGAACAGACTCACTCTCAGATGGACTGGGAACAGATTCACTCTCAGATGGACAGGGAACAGATTCACCCTCAGATGGACAGGGAACAGACTCACTCAGAGATGGACTGGGAACAGACTCAATCACAGCTGGACAGGGAACAAACTCACTCTCAGATGGACAGGGAACAGACTCACTCTCAGATGGACAGGGAACAGACTCACTCTCAGATGGACTGGGAACAGATTCACTCTCAGATGGACAGGGAACAGCCTCACTCACGGATGGACTGGGAACAGACTCACTCTCAGATGGACAGGGAACAGATTCACTCTCAAATGGACAGGGAACAGACTCAATCACGGATGGACAGGGAACAGACTCACTCACAGATGGACACGGAACCGACACACTCTCAGATGGACAGCGAACAGACTCACTCACAGAGGGACAGGGAACAGACTCACTCACAGATGGACTGGGGACAGACTCACTCACAGATGGACAGGGAACAATCTAACATTCAGATGGACAGAGAACAGACTCACTCATTGATGGACAGGAAACAGTCTCACTCACAGATGGACAGGGAACAGAATCACTCATAGCTGGACAGGGAACCAGCCCACTCACACCAGGACTGGGAACAGACTCACTCTCAGATGGACAGGGAACAAACTCACTCTCATCTGGACAGGGAACGGACTCACTCACAGATGGACAGGGAACAGACTCACTAACAGAAGGACAGGGAACAGACTCACTCACAGATGGACAGGGAACAGACTCACTCTCAGATGGGCAGGGTGTTGTGTATGTAACCTGTTCCACCTTAAGAGAGCTTAAGCCTGTTCCACCTTAAGAGATGTACTACTTTCTCAGGCTGCTGTAGATGTAATACCGGGGGTGAACACACCGGTATATAAGCACTGTGCAGTAATCTTGTATTCAGTGTAGTCCCTACCTCCAACCAGTAAAGACCTGTTTTATTGTTACTGATTAAGTCTGAGTATTAATTACTTGAACAACTCACAGACTTAACACTGGCGACGAGTCAGATTCTTACCCTGCGGCAGTTATTCCACGGCGGCTTCGTCCACAGACAGGACGTTGAAGAGAGGTTTCAAACCTCACCACCCCACAGGCATTAGGACCCTGAAAGCTCCATCAGCGACTGAGCACTGGAGTGCAGCAGCCATCCTGACAGCTTCCAGCGACTGACAGAAGTCTTTCTGCAGTTTCCTTGTTCAACCTAGGTGGTGGGGTAAGCCGTGCAGCGTTGGCTGCAAAGACAGGGCTGGGGAAGTCGGAGGAGATAAGGGCAGGCCGCTTTCAAGTGCGAGGCGCAGCGCGGGCCAGCGATCGGGACCAAAGATAAGGGCCGCACTCGGACTGAAAGGCGCGGCGGCTGCAGAAGCTCAAGGTGCGAGAGCCGCGGTGCACAGCGCGGGCTATCGATCGCACAGAAGATAAGGGCCGAGAGCCGCTTCGGTCGGGAGCCACTTCGCGATCCAGCGATCGCATCCGCTGATAAGGGCCGCACTCGGGCGATCGCGGCGAAGATAAGGGACGCACTCGGCGGCTGAAGGGAGACGGCGTCGGGGGACGGGTGAAGACCGCCAAGCGCGGGAAAACCGCCATTTTGTGGGCGGAGGATGACGGCAAGAGCGGGAAGCCGCCATCTTTGATAACAAGTAAACAAAATAAAATCTGAGAAATTGCAAATCTACAATGCCTAAACACGGGAATATTAGCACCTTTGATAGTGACCTCGAAGATTGGGCCATATATGTTGAAATAGTAAAAAATTATTGTAAGGCCAATAAAATTCGTGACCAAGATAAAGCTCTAACATTATTAAATTTAATGGGTGCGAAGACATACGGACAATTGAAACACCTGTTATCACCAGATGAACCGGCGGATAAGACGTTCGATGAGATTGTTACTGTCCTGAAAGAACATCTAAACCCCACGCCGCTGATGCTAGCGGAATGATTTAAATTTTACGACAGAAGGCAGCTACAGCATGAAAGCAATGCTGAATATTTGCTGGAATTGCGTAAATTACCGAAATATTGCCAGTTTGGAACGGGACTGACAGATGCACTACGAGACAAATTTGTGTGTGGTTTACTTAAACAGGATACACAAAAGTGACTGCTCGAGGAGAATGAGCTGACGCTTGAGAAGGCGGTCACTATGGCAGCAGCACACGAAGCCGCAGCGAGAGGCACGGCAGTAATGCAGCTACGGTCACCGGAGCTCAGTGCACACAAATTGGGTGTGAGTTCTGGCAAATGTTATCGTTGTGGAAAGACAACGCCTGATCAGAACCAGTGTTGGTTTAAAAACCAAGAATGTAGAACTTGTGGTAGGCTTGGACACATAGCTAGAGTATGCAGGTCAGGGAAGAAGACCAGCAACAAGAAGTCACCGCAAGGAAAATACGCAAAAGTACACAAGGTGGCCGAACAGGAGTCCGATTCAGATGCTAGCAGCAATGAACTGGCTGGCTTAAGCAGTATTGAACTGGCTAGCTTAAAGGTACTCAACGTTGGTAAGGGTGCAGACCTCCAGACAATTTGGGTCACTCTTCAGAAAGAAGGAGTCCAAGTAAAACTGGAATTGGACACTGGATCGGCATTGACGGTCATAAATAAGAAAGATTATGGAAGGTTATTCCAACATATTCCCCTACAGGATACGGAGCTCATATTGAAAACATACACGGGGCAAAGAGTGTACCCCATCGGGAAAATTGAGGTCACAGTGGTCCACAAGGGCGAAGAAAGTCAAATAATGGACTTATATGTGCTATCTGAAGGAGGTCCTCCACTACTAGGATGGGAGTGGATTAGGAAAATGAATATCGACTGGCATTTCCTACAAACAATAATGAGTGAGAACTCGGTGAACATAATCAACCCAGACTCTGGAACTGATGATGGTAAGACCAACCCGTGTGCAAAAGACAAAGTTTCAGCACAGAATTCCACTGAGATAGAGAATTCTGAGTCTGTCCAGTCTACTGACATGCACATTTCTGAGGGACACCGGGCTCGAACTCAACTCCATTTCAAACTGCAACAGCAACTAGAACAAATGATTCGCCGTTTTGAGCAAGAGATGAATGCGATGAAAGAGTTCTTTGATATAGAGTGGGAACATCTGGAAAGACAACAGAAGCAGCTGCTGGAGCAAATGGAGCAGGAGCACACAAAACGTCTGATGTCAGAGGAGTTAACGGTCAGCCAACTCCTGCATATGCTGAAGGACAGGACTCTGAAATGGGAAAAACTTGAACACGAACTTCAATATTCAAACGAAAGGGGTTCGGAGCTCTCAAAGGTTATTGGAAGAGCTGAGGTGGCAACACAGACTGAGATGACTGCAACAGAGCAGCCCTTGGATGCCAAAAGTACGCTGACTCACGTCAACGTAGAATAACAGACCGCTGAAACAGCTGCTCCGGTAGAGGGATTGAATAGTCCGATCAATCAATCTCCAAAAGAAGTTGAAGTAGTAAAATCTCAAATGAGGTCATTAGTAAACGACTTGCTGAAAGCCCAGAAAAAGCTGGATGAAGAGGTACGCATGAAGAAGTCTCTTCAGGAAAGATGTCTGGACTTGGAACAAAAGCTGGCTAACGCCCAGCTGGGTATGGAGGAAATAGAAGACCCTCTCGCTGGCCTAGATCAGGACGACACCGAATATTACCATGACCTATAGAGTGACACTGAATATTATAGTGACCTGGTCTGCCCAGCTTGTGATGAAAACTCCCAAAGTGCAGAAATCAGGATGAATCACTTAAAGTCTAAGGAACATAGGGAGATGGTGGCGCTACAGCTGGCAGCTGACAGGGGAGCCCAGAGAGTCTCTAAGAAGCAGAAAAGGAAAAGACGAAGCAGAAGATGATAACCATCTGAACCATTATCACCCCTACCAGATCACACACGTGGTCCCTCTGAACGGAGCCAAATCAGTTCGGAAGTTTAAGCTGTTAAATCCATGAAAGGACTATTGAATGAGTAACGTGAACCGACTACACCACAGAGATTGAATCTGTGAACTGTTTTCCGCAGAGACTGAATCTGTGATATGTTACGTTAAACATGAAGTTACATATGTTTAGCCAAGTGGGAAAATGCAGTGAATATTTAAGTCCACTAGATGGCGCGGTTCATTTTCCCCTTTAGAATTTGAAAAAAGGAGAAAAGGGTTATGGGTAAAGCCATGTGATGCCAAAGGAACCTCCCCTTTCTTCACAGCCTCCATTTTCTAGATCCAGCATGAGGGATGTGCTCTGAGGAGAGTTGGGGTGAATATGACTTTTGAAATGAACTTAGTCTGCGTAAAGTACAACTAAAACAGCATTTAGTGCAGCCAGACATAGTTTTAAAGTGATATTGTTTCCCAAATCACTCGATATCACGGGGATGCTTGCAGACTGTCTCACCATGTGCTGGTGTTAACCTTTGTTAAGATTGTTGTTGAGTCCTTGGGGCTACGTTTCGAACGAGTTTAATACTTTCTGTTTGCTTGTAAGAGGTAACAAGTGATAACGGGACATACGAATGTATGGTATGATATGTTTTGTTTTGTATAATGATTGTTAGCTAATTAACTACCTGCACCTGTGGTTTACCTCATGTTCTGTTTTACAGCAAGCCACTGCCGTATTTTATCGACTGTGTTTTATGTATTTACAATTTCATCCTAAACCTAGACCCAAGTTATTAATACAGAATAAAAAACCCCAAAAACGAACGTTCGTGTCCTGTGCTGCTCCATTTCGCCAGGCTACACATTTTGGTACCAGGAGTGGGGTCTGTTAGCTTGGAGTTTCTCAGGCTTGGGAAAGTTACATAAAATACGGCAGTGGGGGAAGAGCGGTGTGGTGCCAAATGGACCTGGAGATGGACGGAGAGTGCTGCCTGGGGTTGCTAAGGAGGACCAGACCAGACAGACGGGATCCAGAGGGCGCCAGGACCAATCTGGGAGAGGACCCATCAAGGCACCGAGGAGGGACACCATTGGAGAAGAATCGTCGCAGCGGCCATCCCATTCAGTGACTGTCAGGGACTTGTGAACTGAGTCAAAATGTTAGACACTCCTGATGAGGAGGTTGGAGCTCACAATTCGGATGGTGAGGACAATACCTCTAGTGTGGGTGAGGGCAACCAGATAGATCAACTCAAGGCACAGATTTCAGAGTTGAAAAAAAACCATGACCAAGCAATGGCAATTATTGCCACTCTAGGTAATGGGGCAACCAAGTCATATGTGTATGTACCCAGAGAGCATCAGATCCAACCATTCAGTGGTGAGGTATCTAAAGATAGTCGTTCAGTTGATGAGTTCATTGAAGAGGTTGAAAGTGTACTACGAGCTAGAGATCAGACTCCTGCAGAGCAGGTAGATTTCATTCGATCTTTGTTGAGGGGGGCAGCCCTACAGGAAATTAGGTTACGGTTGGGTGGAGAGTCTAAGCAGCCCAGTGACCTGTTCAGTTACCTAAGGGGGGCTTTCACCGAAAAACGCAGTGAGTCCCAGCTGTTCGAAACTTTCTATGGACGCAAGCAAGAAGAGGGTGAAGGTTTCCAAGAATACTCACATGCACTCTCTCAGATTATTAGAACTTTGGTAAAGCAATCACCTGATGCTGTGCCGGACACAAAACGGGTTGTCAGAAACAGATTTGTTGATGGTGTTAGAGATCCCTCACTCCGGAGAGAGTTGCGCAAGTTTGTACGAGACAACCCCCAGTCTACCCTGTTCGATGTACGTGAGGAAGCTGTCTTATGGTCCTTAGAAGACCAGCCCTGTAGCACTAAAGTTGCAAAGAGCAAGAATGTAGTGTGTGACAGTACGGGGAGGGATCTTCAGTGTTCTGCCATTGGGGTACCAGGCAGCCAGGCTGTCACTTTACAGGATGTTCTTAAAGTGGTGGCGGAACAGGGTAAAGCTATCGGGGAACTAACAGAGGCAGTACGGGGTCTTGCTCTACAGAAGGAAAACACGGGTAATGACAAGGTTGGGAAACCTAGAGCCAAGCCAAAGTTCACTGATGAAGGTCAGCCTATTTGCTTTAAGTGCAACGGGGCGGGGCACATTGCCAAACAGTGTCCTCAGAAGCACGAGGTAGCAAACACATCCACCAATGCTGGCTGGGGTGCAGGAAAACTAACTCCCTCGATTGCCATGAGCCGGGCAATGCGAGGAAAACCTGCAGGCTCTCAGAACAGTACTGGTATTCGTGACAGATTTCTTGACCGTGCAGTAGGTAAATGTCCAGTAGTAGATCTCAAGATTGGGGGGGTTACTGCTAACTGTTTACTGGATACTGGGAGCCAAGTCAGCACTATTACTGAAGTTTTTTTCAGAGAGCACTTACTTGGGAGGGATGAGGATATGCTGCCTACAACCGGGTGGCTTAAGATCACTGCCGCCAACGGGTTGGACATTCCCTACTTGGGCTACCTTGAGTTAGACGTTGAAACTATGGGCATAACCTTACCCGAATGTGGTTTCCTGGTAGTCAAAGAGCATCAGCAGTCACAGCCTGCAGCACCAGGTCTTATTGGTATGAACATCATCAGCCGATGCAGACAACTAGTTCATGCTGAGTTTGACACTACTCTAGGGGGAAAGTTGGATTCAGATTGGAGGGAAGCATTTCAGCAAGTACAACAGTGTAACATCACTCCAAAGTTACCTTCTGTCCGTGTAGCTGGTTGGGGTGCTGTACATGTGCCTGCGTCTTCCATAGCTACAGTCTATGTAAAGGGACTTAAAACTCAGTCAGGTGGCAGCACTAAAATGCTGTTGGAGCCAGGTAACACACCATTGCCAGGTGGCCTGGTAGTTGTCCCCACTCTAGTTGAATCAAAGGGACATTTATTTCCAGTGCAGGTGGTAAATTTCTCTGAGGAGGATGTGTGGTTAAACCCCAGGACCAGGCTTGGTATTCCGACTCAGGCAGAGTGTGTAGACAAGGACTCCTGTGAGGTGCGATTTCAACGCATCTCCGCTGACACAGAGGAAGTAACTGTTGGCAGAAAAGAAGGACAGATGACAGACCAAGACATTCAGTTGCTTTTGGACAAACTACACATAGGTGGCACACAGGGCCAACAAGCAGAGTTAGGTGCACTTTTAGCCAGGTATTCGGAAGTATTTGCTTTTAAGGATGAGGACCAAGGCTACACTGATAAAGTTGAGCATGAGATTAACTTGGTAGATGACGCACCAGTTACAGAGCCATACCGTCGTATCCCACCTACACTGTACAAAGAGGTGAGGGACCACATCACTAAGCTTTTAAGAAAGCGTGTCATCCAGGAGAGCAATAGTTCATACGCTTCACCCATAGTGGTAGTTCGTAAGACTGATGGAGACATACGACTATGTGTTGACTTTAGGAAACTAAACTCAAAAACCAGACGTGACGCATTTCCTTTGCCCCGCATTGACGAGAGTTTTGATGCCCTTCATGGTGCAAAGTTCTTCTTGACCATTGATCTTGCAAGTGGGTACCACCAGGTTGCTGTTCGTGAAAGTGACAGGCCTAAGACTGCTTTTACAACTCCTTTTGGCCTTTTTGAGTACCTCAGAATGCCTTTTGGTGTCTGTAATGGACCTGCGACTTTTCAACGACTTATGCAAGCGACTATGAGCGACTTAGTGTTCCACATCCTATTAGTGTATTTAGATGACATCCTTGTGTTCTCTCAGACCTTCCCGGATCTTTTAGAGAGGCTTGAGACAGCTCTAAGATGACTGAAAGAGACAGGTTTGAAAGTAAAGCTTGAAAAGTGTCACTTCCTGCAGCAGGAAGTCAGGTTCCTTGGGCATCAAATTTCAGGGGAGGGTATAGGGACAGATCCAGAGAAAATTGCCGCCGTAAAGAAGTGGCCGGTCCCCAGTACAGTCAAAGATCTGAGGTCATTTCTTGGTTTCTGTAGTTATTACAGGAGGTTCATTGAGGATTTTTCTAAACGAGCTGGCCCTCTCCATGACGTAGTCAATGCATGCCTTAGGGAAGACAGCCCAGCAAAAGCAAAACGGTTGTTTGAAGGCTCATGGACAGCTGCGTGCCAAGCTGCTTTCGAACAGCTGAAAGAAAAGCTGATCAGTGCTCCAGTGTTAGGTTACGCAGATTTCACTCAGCCTTTTATTGTAGAGACGGATGCCAGTAACCTAGGATTAGGTGCCATCCTCCACCAGCAGCAGGGAGATAGGAAGAGAGTGATAGCATATGCCAGTAGGAGGCTCCGGAATGCTGAAAGAAATGACAGAAACTACAGCAGTATGAAACTGGAGCTCCTCGCCCTCAAATGGGCTGTTTCAGAGAAATTTCGAGGTTACCTTCTAGGTTCCAAGTTCACTGTCATAACAGATAACAACCCCCTGTGTCACCTTTCTACAGCTAAGTTAGGTGCTGTTGAGCAAAGATGGGTGGCTCAGTTAGCTGTTTTTGACTTTGACGTCAAGTACCGCCCAGGCCGCTGTAATGCAGCAGCAGATGCCCTCTCTAGGCAGCCGTTAGCAGGGGAGCCCGAGTCAGACAGTGGGGAGGCAGACTATGATGGTTGTGTGGCCATATGTAATGTCACTCACAAGGGAACAGCTGTAGGACCAGACTTAGTGACAGCAGGAGTCAAGTGCTGTAAAGTCAGACAGATCCGTGTTTCGGAGGCAGAAGAAAGTACTGAGCGTAATGAGTTGCAGGGTAACACACCAACACTTCCCGGTTACTCTAAAGAGGAACTACGTAAGTTTCAGGACACAGACCCCACCCTCAGCGTGTTTAGGAAGTTTTGGGGTGAGCAGCGAAGGTCAACTTACAAGGAGAGGTCGCAGTTATCCAAGCTAGTATTATCCACGTTAAAGCAGTCGCCCCGTATTTGTGAGCAAGATGGTTTGTTGTACCGTGTAATCGAGGATGTCCATGTTGGTGAATGTCACCAGCTACTACTGCCCTCTTGTTTGAAAGAAGTCGTGCTTGAAGGTGTGCATGATCGTATGGGCCATCAGGGAATAGAGTGCACACAGAACCTTTTGAGACAGAGATGTTTTTGGGTTGGGATGTATGAGGATGTGGAACAGTGGGTCAAGAAATGCGAGAGGTGTGTTTTGACAAAAATGCCCCACCCCAAGATACATGCCCCTATGAAATCATTTCTAGCCTCCCGGCCCCTTGAAGTAGTTGCGGTAGATTTCACTATGCTGGAACTGGCCTCCGATGGTCGTGAGAATGTGTTAGTGGTGACCGATGTTTTCACTAAATTCACACAAGCCTTCCCTACTCGGGACCAAAAGGCTGATACCACGGCAAAAGTCCTTCTCAAAGAGTGGTTCATGAAGTATGGGGTCCCAGAAAGATTGCATTCAGACAGAGGTCGAAATTTTGAGAGTGAAATCATTGCC
The DNA here is from genome assembly GCF_052327205.1 of Somniosus microcephalus. NCBI lineage: Eukaryota > Metazoa > Chordata > Chondrichthyes > Squaliformes > Somniosidae > Somniosus > Somniosus microcephalus. The sequence goes on along the minus strand of NW_028225180.1, from coordinate 28,362,821 downwards.
GAGCTGTGTAAGCTTTATGGTGTAAAGAAAACCCGCACTACCCCACACCACCCAGAAGGAAATGCTCAATGTGAGAGATTCAACAGATCTTTACATGATCTTTTGCATACACTGCCTCCAGAAAAGAAGCGCCGCTGGCCTGAGCACTTATCTGAGTTGGTGTATGCCTACAATGTAACACCCCATGCTACGACTGGCTACTCACCGTACTATCTGCTTTTCGGGGTTCATCCACACCTTCCTGTAGATGCTTTATTAGGTCAGGAGCAAGTGTTAGACAAGAAACATGAGTGGTTGGTTGTCCACCAAGAGCGTTTGAAGGAGGCACATGCAAGGGCAAGAGAGTACACTGAAAAGAAATCAGCTCAAAGAATTGAACTTAACAAAGACAAAGTTTACTGTCCAACCATTGAGGTGGGTCAGTTGGTATACTTACGACACAGGCCTTTGGGTAGGAACAAAATTCAGGATGCTTGGGGTCCTACTGTGTACAGAGTGGTGGAGGTACAGGGTACTACACATGCAGTTGAGCCTGTAGAGGGCGGTCCTTTAAAAAGGGTCCATAGAGTTAATCTTAGGCCATGTGTTACCCCTGTCCCTGAGCCTAGGTGGACGAGAACCAAGTCCCCTGTCACCGTACCCCCTGTCACTCTTTTGACAGAATCGTTGCCAGAGCCCTCTGATACTGAGTTTGTTGTGGTAGAGGAAGTCACCTATCCAGAGTTAACTCAGGAGGAAAAAGTAAACAATGATCCTGTTGGTAACGCCCAAGATGTACAGGAATCAGAGGCTGATTCTGAGCCAGAGCATTCAGATCCTTCTGAGTGTGGGACTGAGGTTGAGGTACCCATTCCGGCTCCTCGCAGAACTAAAAGAGCCAATGCTGGGGTAAACCCTAACCCATACCACTTGCCTCAGTCAGCCTGTAATGCAGTCTCACTCAATCCTGAGGTGTTCTCTCATGTTTTATCGAGTCTGGGTACTGCATTTTTTTGAGAAGCTGTAAAAGAAGTGAAAACGGGTGCTAAGTCACCGAGGACGTTGACTTTAAAGCAGGGGAGAATGTAGCCAAGTGGGAAAATGCAGTGAATATTTAAGTCCACTAGATGGCGCGGTTCATTTTCCCCTTTAGAATTTGAAAAAAGGAGAAAAGGGTTATGGGTAAAGCCATGTGATGCCAAAGGAACCTCCCCTTTCTTCACAGCCTCCATTTTCTAGATCCAGCGTGAGGGATGTGCTCTGAGGAGAGTTGGGGTGAATATGACTTTTGAAATGAACTTAGTCTGCGTAAAGTACAACTAAAACAGCATTTAGTGCAGCCAGACATAGTTTTAAAGTGATATTGTTTCCCAAATCACTCGATATCACGGGGATGCTTGCAGATTGTCCCACCATGTGCTGGTGTTAACCTTTGTTAAAATTGTTGTTGAGTCCTTGGGGCTACGTTTCGAACGAGTTTAATACTTTCTGTTTGCTTGTAAGAGGTAACAAGTGATAACGGGAGATACGAATGTATGGTATGATATGTTTTGTTTTGTATAATGATTGTTAGCTAATTAACTGCCTTCACCTGTGGTTTGCCTCATGTTCTGTTTTACAGCAAGCCACTGCCGTATTTTATCGACTGTGTTTTATGTATTTACAATTTCATCCTAAACCTAGACGCAAGTTATTAATACAGAATAAAAAACCCCAAAAACGAACGTTCGTGTCCTGTGCTGCTCCATTTCGCCAGGCCAAATATGTATATATGTTATTACGTTATGTTAAATGGGGGGATGACTATAAAGCTAAGAAGGGAGGAGTGTTGTGTATGTAACCTGTTCCACCTTAAGAGAGCTTAAGCCTGTTCCACCTTAAGAGATGTACTACTTTCTCAGGCTGCTGTAGACGTAATACCGGGGGTGAACACACCGGTATATAAGCACTGTGCAGTAATCTTGTATTCAGTGTAGTCCCTACCTCCAACCAGTAAAGACCTGTTTTATTGTTACTGATTAAGTCTGAGTATTAATTACTTGAACAACTCACAGACTTAACACAGGGAACAGACTCACTCACAGGTGGACAGGGAATAGACACACTCTCCGATGGGCAGGGAACAGACACACTCACAGATGGACACGGAACAGACTCGCTCACAGATGAACAGGAACAATCTAACTCTCAGTTGGAGAGTGAACAGAGTCACTCTCAGCTGGAAAGGGAACAGACTCACTCTCAGATGGACAGGGAATAGACTCCCTCACAGATGGACAGAGAACAGACTCACCTTCAGATGGACAGGGAACAGACTCACTCACAGATGGACTGGGAACAGACTCAATCACAGCTGGACAGGGAGCAAGCTCACTCTCAGATGGACAGGGAACAGACTCACTCTCAGATGGACAGGAAACCGTCTAACTCACAGCTGGACATGTAACAGACACACTCTCAGCTGGACAGGGAACAAACTCACTCTCAGCTGGACAGGGAACAGACTCACTCACGGCTGGACAGTGAACAGACCCACTCTCAGATTGAGAGGGTACAGACTCACACTCAGCAGGACAGGGAACAGACGCACTCACAGGTGGACAGGGAACAGACTCAATCACAGATGGACAGGGAACAGAATCACTTTCAGCTGGACAGGGAACCGGCCCACTCACACCAGGACTGGGAACAGACTCACTCTCAGCTGGACAGGGAACAAACTCACTCTCATCTTGACAGGGAACGGACTCACTCACAAATGGTCAGGGAACAGGCTCACTAACAGAAGGAAAGGGAAATGACTCACTCTCAGATGCACATGGTGCAATCTCCCTCTCAGATGGACAGCGAACAGACTCAGTCACAGAGGGACAGGGAACAGACTCACTCACAGATGGACTGGGGACAGACTCACTCTCTGATGGACAGCGAACAGTCTCACTCTCAGATGGACACGGAACAGACTCGCTCACAGATGGACAGGGAACAGATTCACTCTCAAATGGACAGGGAACAGACTCACTCACAGATGGATTGGTGCAGACTCACTCACAGATGGACTGGGAACAGACTCACTCACAGACGGACAGGGATCAATCCCACTCTCAGCTGGAATCGGAACAGACTCACTCACAGATGGATATGGAACCGACTCACTCACAGATGGACAGGGAACAATCTAACTCTCAGATGGACAGAGAATAGACTCACTCTTTGATGGACAGGAAACAGACTCACTCACAGATGGACAGCGAACACACTCACTCACAGGTGGACAGGGAACAGACTCACTCAGAGATGGACTGGGAACAGACTCACTCACAGATGGACAGAGAACATATTCACTCACAGATTGACAGGGAACAGATTCACTCTCAGATGTACAGGGAACAGACTCACTCACGGCTGGAAAGGGAACAGACTCGCTCACGGCTGGACAGGGAACAGACTCTCTCACAAATGGCCAGGGAACAGACTCACTCACAGATGGACAGGGAACAGACTCACTCACAGATGGACAGGGATCAATCCCGCTCTCAGCTGGACTCGGAGCAGACTCACTCACAGATGGACATGGAACTGACTCTCTCACAGATGGACAGGGAACAATCTAACTCTCAGATGGACAGAGAATAGACTCACTCATTGATGGACAGGAAACAGACTCACTCACAGATGGACAGCGAACACACTCACTCACAGGTGGACAGGGAACAGACTCACTCAGAGATGGACTGGAAACAGACTCACTCACAGATGGACAGAGAACATATTCACTCACAGATTGACAGGGAACAGATTCACTCTCAGATGTACAGGGAACAGACTCACTCACGGCTGGACAGGGAACAGACTCGCTCACGGCTGGGCAGGGAGCAGACTCGCTCACAAATGGACTGGGCGCAGACACTCTCAGATGGACAGTGAACAGACTCATTCACAGATGGACAGGGAACAGACTCATTCACAGATGGCCAGGGAACAGACTCATTCACAGATGGACAGGAAACAGACTCACTCACAGGTGGACAGGGAACAGACTCACTCACAGATGGACAGGGAACAGACTCACTCTCAGATGGACAGGGAACAGACTCACTCTCAGCTGGACAGGGAACAGACTCACTCACAGATGGACAGGAAACAGACTCACTCACAGATGGACAGGTAACAGACTCACTCACAGATGGACTGGGAATGAACTCACTCACAGATGGACAGGGAACAGACACACTCACAGATGGACAGGGTACAATCTAACTCTCAGATGGATATCGAACAGACTCACTCACAGATGGACACGGAACAGACTCGCTCACAGATGGACAGGGAACAGATTCACTCTCAAATGGACAGAGAACAGACTCACTCACAGATGGACAGGGAACAGACTCGCTCACAGATGGACAGGGAACAGATTCACTCTCAAATGGACAGGGAACAGACTCACTCACAGATGGACACGGAACAGACTCGCTCACAGATGGACAGGGAACAGATTCACTCTCAAATGGACAGGGAACAAACTCACTCTCAGATGGACAGGAAACAAACTCACTCTCAGCTGGACAGGGAACAAACTCACTCTCAGCTGGACAGGGAACAGACTCAATCCCGACTGGACAGGGAACAGACTCACTCACCGCTGGACAGGGAACAGACTCACACTCAGCTGGACAGGGAACAGACTCACTCACACCAGGACTGGGAACAGACTCACCCACAGATGGACAGGGAACAGACTCATTCTCAGATGGACAGGGAACAAACTCACTCTCAGCTGGACAGGGAACAGACTCACTCACAGATGGACAGGGAACAGAATCACTCTCAGCTGGACAGGGAACCGGCCCACTCACACCAGGACTGGGAACAGACTCACTCTCAGCTGGACAGGGAACCGGCCCATTCACACCAGGACTGGGAACAGACTCACTCTCAGCTGGACAGGGAATCGGCCCACTCACACCAGGACTGGGAACAGATTCACTCTCAAATGGACAGGGAACAGACTCAATCACAGATGGACTGTGTACAGACTCACTCACAGATGGATTGGGAACAGACTCACTCACAGATGGACAGGTATCAATCCCACTCTCAGCTGGACTCGGAACAGACTCACTCACAGATGGACATGGAACTGACTCACTCACAGATGGACAGGGAACAATCTAACTCTCAGATGGACAGAGAATAGACTCACTCATTGATGGACAGGAAACAGACTCACTCACAGATGGACAGCGAACACACTCACTCACAGGTGGACAGGGAACAGACTCACTCAGAGATGGACTGGAAACAGACTCACTCACAGATGGACAGAGAACATATTCACTCACAGATTGACAGGGAACAGATTCACTCTCAGATGTACAGGGAACAGACTCACTCACGGCTGGACAGGGAACAGACTCGCTCACGGCTGGGCAGGGAGCAGACTCGCTCACAAATGGACTGGGCGCAGACACTCTCAGATGGACAGTGAACAGACTCATTCACAGATGGACAGGGAACAGACTCATTCACAGATGGCCAGGGAACAGACTCATTCACAGATGGACAGGAAACAGACTCACTCACAGGTGGACAGGGAACAGACTCACTCACAGATGGACAGGGAACAGACTCACTCTCAGATGGACAGAGAACAGACTCACTCACAGATGGACAGGGAACAGACTCGCTCACAGATGGACAGGGAACAGATTCACTCTCAAATGGACAGGGAACAAACTCACTCACAGATGGACAGGAAACAAACTCACTCTCAGCTGGACAGGGAACAAACTCACTCTCAGCTGGACAGGGAACAGACTCAATCCCGACTGGACAGGGAACAGACTCACTCACCGCTGGACAGGGAACAGACTCACCCTCAGCTGGACAGGGAACAGACTCACTCACACCAGGACTGGGAACAGACTCACTCACAGATGGACAGGGAACAGACTCATTCTCAGATGGACAGGGAACAAACTCACTCTCAGCTGGACAGGGAACAGACTCACTCACAGATGGACAGGGAACAGAATCACTCTCAGCTGGACAGGGAACCGGCCCACTCACACCAGGACTGGGAACAGACTCACTCTCAGCTGGACAGGGAACCGGCCCATTCACACCAGGACTGGGAACAGACTCACTCTCAGCTGGACAGGGAACAAACTCACTCTCATCTTGACAGGGAACGGACTCACTCACAAATGGTCAGGGAACAGGCTCACTAACAGAAGGAAAGGGAAATGACTCACTCTCAGATGGACATGGTGCAATCTCCCTCTCAGATGGACAGCGAACAGACTCATTCACAGAGGGACAGGGAACAGGTTCACTCACAGATGGACTGGGGACAGACTCACTCTCTGATGGACAGGGAACAGTCTCACTCTCAAATGGACACGGAACAGACTCGCTCACAGATGGACAGGGAACAGATTCACTCTCAAATGGACAGGGAACAGACTCACTCACAGATGGACTGTGTACAGACTCACTCACAGATGGACTGGGAACAGACTCACTCACAGATGGACAGGGATCAATCCCACTCTCAGCTGGACTCGGAACAGACTCACTTAGAGATGGACAGGGAACAGACTCACTCTCAACTAGACAGGGAACAGACTCACTCTCAGCTGGACAGGGAACAGACTCACTCACAGATGGACAGGGAACAGACTCACTCACAGATGGACTGGGAACAGACTCACTCTCAGATGGACTGGGAACAGACTCACTCTCAGCTGGACAGGGAACAGACCCTCTCACAGATGGACAGGGAACAGATTCACTCTCAAATGGACAGGGAACAGACTCACTCTCAGCTGGACAGGGAACAGACCCACTCACAGATGGACAGGGAACAGACTCACTCTCAGCTGGACAGGGAACAAACTCACTCTCAGCTGGACAGGGAACCGGCCCACTCACACCAGGACTGGGAACAGACTCACTCTCAGCTGGACAGGGAACAGACTCAGTCACAGAGGGACAGGGAACAGACTCACTCACAGATGGACTGGGAACAGACTCAGTCTCAACTAGACATGGAACAGACTCACTCTCAGCTGGACAGGGAACATACTCACTCTAAGCTCGACAGGGAACAGACTCACTCACAGGTGGACAGGGAACAGACTCACTCACAGATGGGCAGGGAACAGACTCACTCACAAATGGACAGGGATCAATCCCACTCTCAGCTGTACTCGGAACAGACTCACTCACAGATGGACATGGAACTGACTCACTCACAGATGGACAGGGAACAATCTAACTCTCAGATGGACAGAGAATAGACTCACTCATTGATGGACAGGAAACAGACTCACTCACAGATGGACAGCGAACACACTCACTCACAGGTGGACAGGGAACCGAATCACTCACAGATGGACAGAGAACATATTCACTCACTGATTGACAGGGAACAGATTCACTCTCAGATATACAGGGAACAGACTCACTCACGGCTGGACAGGGAACAGACTCGCTCACGGCTGCACAGGGAACAGACTCGCTCACAAATGGACTGGGAACAGACTCATTCACAGATGGCCAGGGAACAGACTCACTCTCAGATGGACAGGAAACAGACTGACTCACAGGTGGACAGGGAACAGACTCACTCACAGATGGACAGGGAACAGACTCACTCTCAGCTGGACAGGGAACAGACTCACTCTCAGATGTACAGGGAACAGACTCGCTCACAGATGGACTGGGAACAGACTCACTCACAGATGGACAGGGAACAGACTCACTCACAGATGGACTGGGAACAGACTCATTCACAGATGGCCAGGGAACAGACACACTCACAGATGGACAGGAAACAGACTCACTCACAGGTGGACAGGGAACAGACTCACTCACAGATGGACAGGGAACAGACTCACTCTCAGCTGGACAGGGAACAGACTCACTCTCAGATGTACAGGGAACAGACTCGCTCACAGATGGACTGGGAACAGACTCACTCACAGATGGACAGGGAACAGACTCACTCACAGATGGACTGGGAACAGACTCACTCTCAGATGGACTGGGAACAGACTCACTCTCAGCTGGACAGGGAACAGACCCACTCACAGATGGACAGGAAACAGACTCACTCACAGATACACAGGGAACAGAATCACTCTCAGCTGGACAGGAAACAGACTCACTCACAGATGGACACGGAACAGACTCGCTCACAGATGGACAGGGAACAGACTCACTCTCAGCTGGACAGGGAACAGACTCACCCTCAGATGGACAGGGAACAGTCTAACTCACACCTGGACAGGGAACAGACTCACTCACCGCTGCACAGGGAACAGACTCACCCTCAGCTGGACAGGGAACAGACTCACTCACTGACGGACAGGGACCAGTCTCACCCTCAGCTGGACAGGGAACAGACTGACTGTCAGATGCACAGGGAACAGACTCACTCACTGATGGACAGGAAACAGACTCACTCTCATCTAGACCGGGAACAGACGCAGTCTCAGCTGGACAGGGTACAGGCTCACTCTGAGATGGTCAGGGAACCGACCCACTCAGGTGGAGAGGGAATAGACTCGCTCACAGTTGGACAGGGAACAGAGTCACACTCAGATGGACAGGGAACGGACTCCCACTCAGATGAACAGGGAACAGACTCACTCACGGCTGGAAAGGGAACAGACTCACTCACAAATGGACAGGGAACAGACTCACTCACAGATGGACAGGGAACAGACTCACTCACAGATGGACAGGAAACAGACTCACTCACAGATGGACTGGGAGCAGATTCAGTCACAAATGGACAGGGAACAATCTCACTCTCAGATGGTCAGGGAACAGACTCACTCAGAGACGGACAGGGAACAGTCTCACTCACAGATGGACAGGAAACAGTCTAACTCACACCTGGACAGGGAACAGGCTCACTCTCAGCTGGACAGGCAACAAACTCACTCTAAGCTGGACAGGGAACAGACTCACTCACGGCTGGAGAGGGAACAGACTCACTCACCGCTGTACAGGGAACAGACTCGCTCACACATGGACAGGGAACAGAATCACTCACAGCTGGAAAGGGAACAGACTCACTCACAGACAGACAGGGAACAGACTCACTCATGGCTGGACAGGGAACAGGCTCACTCACAGAAGAACTGGGAACAGACTCACTCAGAGATGGACAGGGAACAGATTCACTCTCAGATGGACAGGGCACAGACACACTCACAGATGAACGGCAAACAGACTCACTCACAGATGGACGGGGAACAGACTCACTCACACATGGACAGGGAACAGGCTCACTGTCAGATGGACAGGGAACAGACTCACTCTCTGATGGACAGGGAACAGACTCACCCTCAGATGGACAGGGAACAGACTCTCTCACAAATAGACATGAACCAATCTCACTCTCAGATGGACAGCCAACAGACTCACTCTCAGATGGACAGGAAACCATCTAACTCACACCTGGACAGGTAACAGACTCGCTCTCAGCTGGACAGGGAACAGACTCACTCACGGCTGGACAGTGAACAGACTCACTTTCAGATTGACAGGGTACAGACTCACACTCAGCAGTACAGGGAACAGGCCCACTCAGAGATGGACTGGGAACAGACTCGCTCACAGATGGACAGGGAACATATTCACTCACAGATGTACAGTGAACAGACTCACTCTCAGATGAACAGGGAAGAGACTCACTCTCAGATGGACAGGGAACATATTCACTCTCAGATGTCCAGTGAACAGACTCACTCTCAGATTAACAGGGAACAGACTCACTCTCAGATGGACTGGGAACAGACACACTCTCAGATGGACAGGTAACAGACTCAATCACGGCTGGACAGGGAACAGACTCGCTCACGGCTGGACTGGGAACAGACTCGCTCACAGATGGACAGGGAACAGACTCACTCTCAGATGGACAGGGAACAGACTCACTCTCAGATGAACAGGGAACAGACTCACTCACAGAAGGACAGGGAACAGAAACACTCACAGGTGGACAGGGAACAGATTAACTCACAGATGTACAGGGAACAGACTCACTCACAGATGGACAGGGAACAGACTCACTCATGGCTGGACAGGGAACAGGCTCACTCACAGAAGAACTGGGAACAGACTCACTCAGAGATGGACAGGGAACAGATTCACTCACAGATGGACTCGGAACAGACCCACTCACAGATGGACGGGGAACAGGCTCACTCACAGATGGACGGGGAACAGACTCACTCTCAGATGGACAGGGAACAGACTCACTCTCAGATGAACAGGGAACAGACTCACTCACAGAAGGACAGGGAACAGAAACACTCACAGGTGGACAGGGAACAGATTAACTCACAGATGTACAGGGAACAGACTCACTCACAGATGGACAGGGAACAGACTCACTCACAGAAGAACTGGGAACAGACTCACTCACAGATGGACGGGGAACAGACTCACTCACACATGGACAGGGAACAGGCTCACTCTCAGATGGACAGGGAACAGACTCACTCATTGATGAACGGGGAACAGACTCACTCTCCGATGGACAGGGAACAGACTCACCCTCAGATGGACAGGAAACCGTCTAACTCACACCTGGACAGGTAACAGACTCACTTTCAGATTGACAGGGTACAGACTCACACTCAGCAGTACAGGGAACAGGCCCACTCAGAGATGGACAGGGAACAGACTCTCTCACAAATAGACCTGAACCAATCTCACTCTCAGATGGACAGCCAACAGACTCACTCTCAGATGGGCAGGAAACCGTCTAACTCAAACCTGGACAGGTAACAGACTCACTTTCAGATTGACAGGGTACAGACTCACACTCAGCAGTACAGGGAACAGGCCCACTCAGAGATGGACTGGGAACAGACTCGCTCACAGATGGACAGGGAACATATTCACTCAGAGATGTACAGTGAACAGACTCACTCTCAGATGAACAGGGAACAGAGTCACTCTCAGATGGACAGGGAACATATTCACTCTCAGATGTACAGTGAACAGACTCACTCTCAGATTAACAGGGAACAGACTCACTCTCAGATGGACTGGGAACAGACTCACTCACAGGTGGACAAGGAAACAGGCTCACTCACAGATGGACAGGGAACAGACTCACTCTCAGCTGGACAGGGAACAGACTCACTCACAGATGGACAGGAAACAGACTCACTCACAGATGGAAAGGGAACAGACTCACTCACAGATGGACTGGGAATGGACTCACTCACAGATGGACAGGAAACAGACACACTCACAGATGGACAGGGTACAATCTAACTCTCAGATGGATATCGAACAGACTCATTCACAGATGGACACGGAACAGACTCGCTCACAGATGGACAGGGAACAGATTCAATCTCAAATGGGCAGGGAACAGACTCACTCACAGATGGACAGGGAACAGACTCGCTCACAGATGGACAGGGAACAGATTCACTCTCAAATGGACAGGGAACAAACTCACTCTCAGATGGACAGGAAACAAACTCACTCTCAGCTGGACAGGGAACAAACTCACTCTCAGCTGGACAGGGAACAGACTCAATCCCGACTGGACAGGGAACAGACTCACTCACCGCTGGACAGGGAACAGACTCACCCTCAGCTGGACAGGGAACAGACTCACTCACACCAGGACTGGGAACAGACTCACTCACAGATGGACGGGGAACAGACTCACTCTCAGATGGACAGGGAACATACTCACTCTCAGCTGGACAGGGAACAGACTCACTCACAGATGGACAGGGAACAGAATCACTCTCAGCTGGACAGGGAACCGGCCCACTCACACCAGGACTGGGAACAGACTCACTCTCAGCTGGACAGGGAACAAACTCACTCACAAATGGTCAGGGAACAGGCTCACTAACAGAAGGAAAGGGAAATGACTCACTCTCAGATGGACATGGTGCAATCTCCCTCTCAGATGGACAGCGTACAGACTCAGTCACAGATGGACAGGGAACAGACTCACTCACAGATGGACTGGGGACAGACTCACTCTCTGATGGACAGGGAACAGTCTCACTCTCAAATGGACACGGAACAGACTCGCTCACAGAGGGACAGGGAACAGGCTCACTCACAGATGGACAGGTAACAGATTCACTCTCAAATGGACAGGGAACAGACTCACTCACAGATGGACTGTGTACAGACTCACTCACAGATGGAATGGGAACAGACTCACTCACAGATGGACAGGGATCAATCCCACTCTCAGCTGGACTCGGAACAGACTCACTCACAGATGGACAGGGAACAGACTCACTCTCAACTAGACAGGGAACAGACTCACTCTCAGCTGGACAGGGAACAGACTCACTCACAGATGTACAGGGAACAGACTCACTCACAGATGGACAGGGAACAGACTCACTCACAGATGGACTGGGAACAGACTCACTCTCAGATGGACTGGGAACAGACTCACTCTCAGCTGGACAGGGAACAGACCCACTCACAGATGGACAGGGAACAGACTCACTCACTGATGGACAGGGAATGGACTCACTCACAGATGGACAGGGAACAGATTCACTCTCAAATGGACAGGGAACAGACTCAATCTCAGCTGGACAGGGAACAGACCCATTCACAGATGGACAGGGAACAGACTCACTCTCAGTTGGACAGGGAACAGACTCACTCTCAGCTGGACAGGGAACAAACTCACTCTCAGCTGGACAGGGAACCGGCCCACTCACACCAGGACAGGGAACAGACTCAGTCACAGAGGGACAGGGAACAGACTCACTCACAGATGGACTGGGAACAGACACAGTCACAGAGGGACAGGGGACAGACTCACTCTCTGATGGACAGGGAACAGTCTCACTCTCAGATGGACACGGAACAGACTCACTCTCAACTAGACAGGGAACAGACTCACTCTCAGCTGGACAGGGAACAGACTCACTCTAAGCTCGACAGGGAACAGACTCACTCTCAGCTAGACCGGGAACAGACTCTCTCACAGATGTACAGCTAACAGACTCGCTCACAGATGGACTGGGAACAGACTCACTCACAGATGGACAGGGAACAGACCCACTCACAGAGGGACAGGGAACAGACTCACTCACTGATAGATTGTACCCTGCCCAACTCTCAGATGGATATCAAACTGACTCACTCACAGGTGGACAGGGAACAGACTCGCTCACAGATGGACAGGGTACAGACACACTCACAGATGGACAGGGTACAATCTAACTCTCAGATGGATATCGAACTGACTCACTCACAGATGGACACGGAACAGACTCGCTCACAGATGGACAGGGAACAGATTCACTCTCAAATGGACAGGGAACAGTCTAACTCACAGATGGACACGGAACAGACTCGCTCACAGATGGACAGGGAACAGATTCACTCTCAGATGGACAGGGAACAGTCTAACTCACACCTGGACAGGGAACAGGCTCACTCTCAGCTGGACAGGGAACAAACTCACTCTCAGCTGGACAGGGAACAGACTCAATCCCGACTGGACAGGGAACAGACTCGCTCACTGATGGACAGGGTACAATCTAACTCTCAGATGGATATCGAGCTGACTCACTCACAGATGGACACGGAACAGACTCGCTCACAGATGGACAGGGAACAGATTCACTCTCAAATGGACAGGGAACAGACTCACTCACAGATGGACAGGGAACAGACTCACTCACAGATGGACAGGGAACAGACACACTCACAGATGGACAGGGTACAATCTAACTCTCAGATGGATACCGAACTGACTCACTCACAGATGGACACGGAACAGACTCGCTCACAGATGGACAGGGAACAGATTCACTCTCAAATGGACAGGGAACAGACTCACTCACAGATGGACAGGGAACAGACTCACTCACAGATGGACAGGGAACAGACACACTCACAGATGGACAGGGTACAATCTAACACTCAGATGGATATCGAACTGACTCACTCACAGATGGACACGGAACAGACTCGCTCACAGATGGACAGGGAACAGGCTCACTCTCAGCTGGACAGGGAACAAACTCACTCTCAGCTGGACAGGGAACAAACTCACTCTCAGCTGGACAAGAACAGACTCAATCCCGACTGGACAGGGAACAGACTCACTCACTGCTGGGCAGGGAACAGACTCACCCTCAGCTGGACAGGGAACAGACTCACTCACTGATGGACAGGAAACAGACTCACTCACAGATGGACAGGGAACAGACTCACTCACTGATGGACAGGAAACAGACTCACTCACAGATGGACAGGGAACAGACTCACTCTCAGATGGACTGGGAACAGTCTCACTCTCAGATTGACAGGGTACAGACTCACACTCAGCAGGACAGGGAACAGATTCACTCACTGATGGACAGGGAACAGACTCACTTTCAAATGGACAGGGAACAGACCCACTCACAGATGGACAGGGTACAATCTAACTCTCAGATGGATTTCGAACAGACTCCCTCACAGCTGGACACGGAACAGACTCGCTCACAGATGGACAGGGAACAGATTCACTCTCAAATGGACAGGGAACAGACTCACTCACAGATGGACAAGTAACAGACCCACTCACAGATAGGCAGGGGACAGACTCACTCTCAGATGGACAGGGAACAGATTCACTCTCAGATGGACAGGGAACAGACTCACTCTAAAATGAATAGGGAACAATGTCACTCTCAGATGGACATGGAAGAATCTCACTCTCAGATGGACAGGGAACAGACTCACTCTCAGCTGGACTCGGAACAGACTCACTCACAGATGGCAGGGAACATACTCACTCTCAACTAGACAGGGAACAGACTCACTCTCAGCTGGACAGGGAACAGACTCACTCACAGATGTACAGGGAACAGACTCACTCACAGATGGACAGGGAACAGACTCACTCACAGATGGACTGGGAACAGACTCACTCTCAGATGGACTGGGAACAGACTCACTCTCAGCTGGACAGGGAACAGACCCACTCACAGATGGACAGGGAACAGACTATCTCACTGATGGACACGGAACAGACTCGCTCACAGATGGACAGGGAACAGATTCACTCTCAAATGGACAGGGAACAGACTCACTCACAGATGGACAGGGAACAGACTCACTCACAGATGGACAGGGAACAGACACGCTCACAGATGGACAGGGTACAATCTAACTCTCAGATGGATATCGAACTGACTCACTCACAGATGGACATGGAACAGACTCGCTCACAGATGGACAGGGAACAGGCTCACTCTCAGCTGGACAGGGAACAAACTCACTCTCAGCTGGACAGGGAACAAACTCACTCTCAGCTGGACAAGAACAGACTCAATCCCGACTGGACAGGGAACAGACTCACTCACTGCTGGGCAGGGAACAGACTCACCCTCAGCTGGACAGGGAACAGACTCACTCACTGATGGACAGGAAACAGACTCACTCACAGATGGACAGGGAACAGACTCACTCTCAGATGGACTGGGAACAGTCTCACTCTCAGATTGACAGGGTACAGACTCACACTCAGCAGGACAGGGAACAGATTCACTCACTGATGGACAGGGAACAGACTCACTTTCAAATGGACAGGGAACAGACCCACTCACAGATGGACAGGGTACAATCTAACTCTCAGATGGATTTCGAACAGACTCACTCACAGCTGGACACGGAACAGACTCGCTCACAGATGGACAGGGAACAGATTCACTCTCAAATGGACAGGGAACAGACTCACTCACAGATGGACAGGGAACAGACCCACTCACAGATAGTCAGGGGACAGACTCACTCTTAAATGGACAGGGAACAGATTCACTCTCAGATGGACAGGGAACAGACTCACTCTAAAATGAATAGGGAACAATGTCACTCTCAGATGGACATGGAAGAATCTCACTCTCAGATGGACAGGCAACAGACTCACTCACAGAAGGACAGGGAACAGACTCACTCTTAGATGGACAGGGAACAGACTCACTCACAGAGCGACAGGGAACAGACTCACTCACAGATGGACTGGGGACAGACTCACTCACAGATGGACAGGGAACACAATCACACACAGATGGACAAGGAACAGACTCACTCACAAATGGACAGGGATCAATCCCACTCTCAGATGGACTCGGAACAGACTCACTCACAGATGGACATGGAACTGACTCACTCACAGATGGACACGGAACAGAGTCACTCTCAGATGGACAGGGAACAGTCTCACTCTCAGATTGACAGGGTACAGACTCACACTCAGCAGGACAGGGAACAGATTCACTCACTGATGGACAGGGAACAGACTCACTTTCAAATGGACATGGAACAGACCCACTCACAGATGGACAGGGTACAATCTAACTATCAGATGGATTTCGAACAGACTCACTCACAGATGGACACGGAACAGACTCGCTCACAGATGGACAGGGAACAGATTCACTCTCAAATGGACAGGGAACAGACTCACTCACAGATGGACAGGGAACAGACTCACTCACAGATGGACAGGGAACAGACACGCTCACAGATGGACAGGGTACAATCTAACTCTCAGATGGATATCGAACTGACTCACTCACAGATGGACACGGAACAGACTCGCTCACAGATGGACAGGGAACAGGCTCACTCTCAGCTGGACAGGGAACAAACTCACTCTCAGCTGGACAGGGAACAAACTCACTCTCAGCTGGACAAGAACAGACTCAATCCCGACTGGACAGGGAACAGACTCACTCACTGCTGGGCAGGGAACAGACTCATTCTCAGCTGGACAGGGAACAGACTCACTCACTGATGGACAGGAAACAGACTCACTCACAGATGGACAGGGAACAGACTCACTCTCAGATGGACTGGGAACAGTCTCACTCTCAGATTGACAGGGTACAGACTCACACTCAGCAGGACAGGGAACAGATTCACTCACTGATGGACAGGGAACAGACTCACTTTCAAATGGACAGGGAACAGACCCACTCACAGATGGACAGGGTACAATCTAACTCTCAGATGGATTTCGAACAGACTCACTCACAGCTGGACACGGAACAGACTCGCTCACAGATGGACAGGGAACAGATTCACTCTCAAATGGACAGGGAACAGACTCACTCACAGATGGACAGGGAACAGACCCACTCACAGATAGTCAGGGGACAGACTCACTCTCAGATGGACAGGGAACAGATTCACTCTCAGATGGACAGGGAACAGACTCACTCTAAAATGAATAGGGAACAATGTCACTCTCAGATGGACATGGAAGAATCTCACTCTCAGATGGACAGGGAACAGACTCACTCACAGAAGGACAGGGAACAGACTCACTCTTAGATGGACAGGGAACAGACTCACTCACAGAGCGACAGGGAACAGACTCACTCACAGATGGACTGGGGACAGACTCACTCACAGATGGACAGGGAACACACTCACACACAGATGGACAAGGAACAGACTCACTCACAAATGGACAGGGATCAATCCCACTCTCAGATGGACTCGGAACAGACTCACTCACAGATGGACATGGAACTAACTCACTCACAGATGGACACGGAACAGAGTCACTCTCAGATGGACAGGGAACAGTCTCACTCTCAGATTGACAGGGTACAGACTCACACTCAGCAGGACAGGGAACAGATTCACTCACTGATGGACAGGGAACAGACTCACTTTCAAATGGACAGGGAACAGATCCACTCACAGATGGACAGGGTACAATCTAACTCTCAGATGGATTTCGAACAGACTCACTCACAGATGGACACGGAACAGACTCGCTCACAGATGGACAGGGAACAGATTCACTCTCAAATGGACAGGGAACAGACTCAATCACAGATGGACTGTGTACAGACTCACTCACAGATGGATTGGGAACAGACTCACTCACAGATGGACAGGTATCAATCCCACTCTCAGCTGGACTCGGAACAGACTCACTCACAGATGGACATGGAACTGACTCACTCACAGATGGACAGGGAACAATCTAACTCTCAGATGGACAGAGAATAGACTCACTCATTGATGGACAGGAAACAGACTCACTCACAGATGGACAGCGAACACACTCACTCACAGGTGGACAGGGAACAGACTCACTCAGAGATGGACTGGAAACAGACTCACTCACAGATGGACAGAGAACATATTCACTCACAGATTGACAGGGAACAGATTCACTCTCAGATGTACAGGGAACAGACTCACTCACGGCTGGACAGGGAACAGACTCGCTCACGGCTGGGCAGGGAGCAGACTCGCTCACAAATGGACTGGGCGCAGACACTCTCAGATGGACAGTGAACAGACTCATTCACAGATGGACAGGGAACAGACTCATTCACAGATGGCCAGGGAACAGACTCATTCACAGATGGACAGGAAACAGACTCACTCACAGGTGGACAGGGAACAGACTCACTCACAGATGGACAGGGAACAGACTCACTCTCAGATGGACAGAGAACAGACTCACTCACAGATGGACAGGGAACAGACTCGCTCACAGATGGACAGGGAACAGATTCACTCTCAAATGGACAGGGAACAAACTCACTCACAGATGGACAGGAAACAAACTCACTCTCAGCTGGACAGGGAACAAACTCACTCTCAGCTGGACAGGGAACAGACTCAATCCCGACTGGACAGGGAACAGACTCACTCACCGCTGGACAGGGAACAGACTCACCCTCAGCTGGACAGGGAACAGACTCACTCACACCAGGACTGGGAACAGACTCACTCACAGATGGACAGGGAACAGACTCATTCTCAGATGGACAGGGAACAAACTCACTCTCAGCTGGACAGGGAACAGACTCACTCACAGATGGACAGGGAACAGAATCACTCTCAGCTGGACAGGGAACCGGCCCACTCACACCAGGACTGGGAACAGACTCACTCTCAGCTGGACAGGGAACCGGCCCATTCACACCAGGACTGGGAACAGACTCACTCTCAGCTGGACAGGGAACAAACTCACTCTCATCTTGACAGGGAACGGACTCACTCACAAATGGTCAGGGAACAGGCTCACTAACAGAAGGAAAGGGAAATGACTCACTCTCAGATGGACATGGTGCAATCTCCCTCTCAGATGGACAGCGAACAGACTCATTCACAGAGGGACAGGGAACAGGCTCACTCACAGATGGACTGGGGACAGACTCACTCTCTGATGGACAGGGAACAGTCTCACTCTCAAATGGACACGGAACAGACTCGCTCACAGATGGACAGGGAACAGATTCACTCTCAAATGGACAGGGAACAGACTCACTCACAGATGGACTGTGTACAGACTCACTCACAGATGGACAGGGAACAGACTCACTCACAGATGGACAGGGATCAATCCCACTCTCAGCTGGACTCGGAACAGACTCACTCACAGATGGACAGGGAACAGACTCACTCTCAACTAGACAGGGAACAGACTCACTCTCAGCTGGACAGGGAACAGACTCACTCACAGATGGACAGGGAACAGACTCACTCACAGATGGACTGGGAACAGACTCACTCTCAGATGGACTGGGAACAGACTCACTCTCAGCTGGACAGGGAACAGACCCTCTCACAGATGGACAGGGAACAGACTCACTCACTGATGGACAGGGAACGGACTCACTCACAGATGGACAGGGAGCAGATTCACTCTCAAATGGACAGGGAACAGACTCACTCTCAGCTGGACAGGGAACAGACCCACTCACAGATGGACAGGGAACAGACTCTCTCTCAGCTGGACAGGGAACAAACTCACTCTCAGCTGGACAGGGAGCCGGCCCACTCACACCAGGACTGGGAACAGACTCACTCTCAGCTGGACAGGGAACAGACTCAGTCACAGAGGGACAGGGAACAGACTCACTCACAGATGGACTGGGAACAGACTCAGTCTCAACTGGACAGGGAACAGACTCACTCTCAGCTGGACAGGGAACATACTCACTCTAAGCTCGACAGGGAACAGACTCACTCACAGGTGGACAGGGAACAGACTCACTCACAGATGGGCAGGGAACAGACTCACTCACAAATGGACAGGGATCAATCCCACTCTCAGCTGTACTCGGAACAGACTCACTCACAGATGGACATGGAACTGACTCACTCACAGATGGACAGGGAACAATCTAACTCTCAGATGGACAGAGAATAGACTCACTCATTGATGGACAGGAAACAGACTCACTCACAGATGGACAGCGAACACACTCACTCACAGGTGGACAGGGAACCGAATCACTCACAGATGGACAGAGAACATATTCACTCACTGATTGACAGGGAACAGATTCACTCTCAGATATACAGGGAACAGACTCACTCACGGCTGGACAGGGAACAGACTCGCTCACGGCTGCACAGGGAACAGACTCACTCACAAATGGACTGGGAACAGACTCATTCACAGATGGCCAGGGAAATGACTCACTCACAGATGGACAGGAAACAGACTCACTAACAGGTGGACAGGGAACAGACTCACTCTCAGCTGGACAGGGAACAGACTCACTCTCAGATGTACAGGGAACAGACTCGCTCACAGATGGACTGGGAACAGACTCACTCACAGATGGACAGGGAACAGACTCACTCACAGATGGACTGGGAACAGACTCACTCTCAGATGGACTGGGAACAGACTCACTCTCAGCTGGACAGGGAACAGACCCACTCACAGATGGACAGGAAACAGACTCACTCACAGATACACAGGGAACAGAATCACTCTCAGCTGGACAGGAAACAGACTCACTCACAGATGGATACGGAACAGACTCGCTCACAGATGGACAGGGAACAGACTCACTCTCAGCTGGACAGGGAACAGACTCACCCTCAGATGGACAGGGAACAGTCTAACTCACACCTGGACAGGGAACAGACTCACTCACCGCTGCACAGGGAACAGACTCACCCTCAGCTGGACAGGGAACAGACTCACTCACTGACGGACAGGGACCAGTCTCACCCTCAGCTGGACAGGGAACAGACTGACTGTCAGATGCACAGGGAACAGACTCACTCACTGATGGACAGGAAACAGACTCACTCTCAGCTAGACCGGGAACAGACGCAGTCTCAGCTGGACAGGGTACAGGCTCACTCTGAGATGGTCAGGGAACCGACCCACTCAGGTGGAGAGGGAATAGACTCGCTCACAGTTGGACAGGGAACAGAGTCACACTCAGATGGACAGGGAACAGACTCCCACTCAGATGAACAGGGAACAGACTCACTCACGGCTGGAAAGGGAACAGACTTGCTCACAAGTGGACAGGGAACAGACTCACTCACAAATGGACAGGGAACAGACTCACTCACAGATGGACAGGGAACAGACTCACTCACAGATGGACAGGAAACAGACTCACTCACAGATGGACTGGGAGCAGATTCAGTCACAAATGGACAGGGAACAATCTCACTCTCAGATGGACAGGGAACAGACTCACTCAGAGACGGACAGGGAACAGTCTCACTCACAGATGGACAGGAAACAGTCTAACTCACACCTGGACAGGGAACAGGCTCACTCTCAGCTGGACAGGCAACAAACTCACTCTAAGCTGGACAGGGAACAGACTCACTCACGGCTGGAGAGGGAACAGACTCACTCACCGCTGTACAGGGATACAGACTCGCTCACACATGGACAGGGAACAGAATCACTCACAGCTGGAAAGGGAACAGACTCACTCACAGACGGACAGGGAACAGACTCACTCATGGCTGGACAGGGAACAGGCTCACTCACAGAAGAACTGGGAACAGACTCACTCAGAGATGGACAGGGAACAGATTCACTCACAGATGGACTCGGAACAGACCCACTCACAGATGGACGGGGAACAGGCTCACTCACAGATGGACGGGGAACAGACTCACTCTCAGATGGACAGGGAACAGACTCACTCTCAGATGGACAGGGCACAGACACACTCACAGATGAACGGCAAACAGACTCACTCACAGATGGACGGGGAACAGACTCACTCACACATGGACAGGGAACAGGCTCACTCTCAGATGGACAGGGAACAGACACACTCATTGATGAACGGGGAACAGGCTCACTCTCTGATGGACAGGGAACAGACTCACCCTCAGATGGACAGGGAACAGACTCTCTCACAAATAGACATGAACCAATCTCACTCTCAGATGGACAGCCAACAGACTCACTCTCAGATGGACAAGAAACCGTCTAACTCACACCTGGACAGGTAACAGACTCGCTCTCAGCTGGGCAGGGAACAAACTCACTCTCAGCTGGACAGGGAACAGACTCACTCACGGCTGGACAGTGAACAGACTCACTTTCAGATTGACAGGGTACAGACTCACACTCAGCAGTACAGGGAACAGGCCCACTCAGAGATGGACTGGGAACAGACTCGCTCACAGATGGACAGGGAACATATTCACTCACAGATGTACAGTGAACAGACTCACTCTCAGATGAACAGGGAAGAGACTCACTCTCAGATGGACAGGGAACATATTCACTCTCAGATGTCCAGTGAACAGACTCACTCTCAGATTAACAGGGAACAGACTCACTCTCAGATGGACTGGGAACAGACACACTCTCAGATGGACAGGTAACAGACTCAATCACGGCTGGACAGGGAACAGACTCGCTCACGGCTGGACTGGGAACAGACTCGCTCACAGATGGACAGGGAACAGACTCACTCTCAGATGGACAGGGAACAGACTCACTCTCAGATGAACAGGGAACAGACTCACTCACAGAAGGACAGGGAACAGAAACACTCACAGGTGGACAGGGAACAGATTAACTCACAGATGTACAGGGAACAGACTCACTCACAGATGGTCAGGGAACAGACTCACTCTCAGATGGACCGGAACCAGACTCACTCACAGATGGACAGGGAACAGACTCACTCTCAAATGGACAGGGAACAGACTCACTCACAGACGGACAGGGAACAGACTCACTCATGGCTGGACAGGGAACAGGCTCACTCACAGAAGAACTGGGAACAGACTCACTCAGAGATGGACAGGGAACAGATTCACTCACAGATGGACTCGGAACAGACCCACTCACAGATGGACGGGGAACAGGCTCACTCACAGATGGACGGGGAACAGACTCACTCTCAGATGGACAGGGAACAGACTCGCTCTCAGATGGGCAGGGCACAGACACACTCACAGATGAACGGCAAACAGACTCACTCACAGATGGACGGGGAACAGACTCACTCACACATGGACAGGGAACAGGCTCACTCTCAGATGGACAGGGAACAGACTCACTCATTGATGAACGGGGAACAGACTCACTCTCCGATGGACAGGGAACAGACTCACCCTCAGATGGACAGGAAACCGTCTAACTCACACCTGGACAGGTAACAGACTCACTTTCAGATTGACAGGGTACAGACTCACACTCAGCAGTACAGGGAACAGGCCCACTCAGAGATGGACAGGGAACAGACTCTCTCACAAATAGACCTGAACCAATCTCACTCTCAGATGGACAGCCAACAGACTCACTCTCAGATGGGCAGGAAACCGTCTAACTCACACCTGGACATTTAACAGACTCACTTTCAGATTGACAGGGTACAGACTCACACTCAGCAGGAGAGGGAACAGGCCCACTCAGAGATGGACTGGGAACAGACTCGCTCACAGATGGACAGGGAACATATTCACTCAGAGATGTACAGTGAACAGACTCACTCTCAGATGAACAGGGAACAGAGTCACTCTCAGATGGACAGGGAACATATTCACTCTCAGATGTACAGTGAACAGACTCACTCTCAGATTAACAGGGAACAGACTCACTCTCAGATGGACTGGGAACAGACTCACTCACAGGTGGACAAGGAAACAGGCTCACTCACAGATGGACAGGGAACAGACTCACTCTCAGCTGGACAGGGAACAGACTCACTCACAGATGGACAGGAAACAGACTCACTCACAGATGGAAAGGGAACAGACTCACTCACAGATGGACTGGGAATGGACTCACTCACAGATGGACAGGAAACAGACACACTCACAGATGGACAGGGTACAATCTAACTCTCAGATGGATATCGAACAGACTCACTCACAGATGGACACGGAACAGACTCGCTCACAGATGGACAGGGAACAGATTCACTCTCAAATGGGCAGGGAACAGACTCACTCACAGATGGACAGGGAACAGACTCGCTCACAGATGGACAGGGAACAGATTCACTCTCAAATGGACAGGGAACAAACTCACTCTCAGATGGACAGGAAACAAACTCACTCTCAGCTGGACAGGGAACAAACTCACTCTCAGCTGGACAGGGAACAGACTCAATCCCGACTGGACAGGGAACAGACTAACTCACCGCTGGACAGGGAACAGACTCACCCTCAGCTGGACAGGGAACAGACTCACTCACACCAGGACTGGGAACAGACTCACTCACAGATGGACGGGGAACAGACTCACTCTCAGATGGACAGGGAACAAACTCACTCTCAGCTGGACAGGGAACAGACTCACTCACAGATGGACAGGGAACAGAATCACTCTCAGCTGGACAGGGAACCGGCCCACTCACACCAGGACTGGGAACAGACTCACTCTCAGCTGGACAGGGAACAAACTCACTCACAAATGGTCAGGGAACAGGCTCACTAACAGAAGGAAAGGGAAATGACTCACTCTCAGATGGACATGGTGCAATCTCCCTCTCAGATGGACAGCGAACAGACTCAGTCACAGAGGGACAGGGAACAGACTCACTCACAGATGGACTGGGGACAGACTCACTCTCTGATGGACAGGGAACAGTCTCACTCTCAAATGGACACGGAACAGACTCGCTCACAGATGGACAGGTAACAGATTCACTCTCAAATGGACAGGGAACAGACTCACTCACAGATGGACTGTGTACAGACTCACTCACAGATGGAATGGGAACAGACTCACTCACAGATGGACAGGGATCAATCCCACTCTCAGTTGGACTCGGAACAGACTCACTCACAGATGGACAGGGAACAGACTCACTCACAGATGTACAGGGAACAGACTCACTCACAGATGGACAGGGAACAGACTCACTCACAGATGGACTGGGAACAGACTCACTCTCAGATGGACTGGGAACAGACTCACTCTCAGCTGGACAGGGAACAGACCCACTCACAGATGGACAGGGAACAGACTCACTCTCAGTTGGACAGGGAACAGACTCACTCTCAGCTGGACAGGGAACAAACTCACTCTCAGCTGGACAGGGAACCGGCCCACTCACACCAGGACAGGGAACAGACTCAGTCACAGAGGGACAGGGAACAGACACACTCACAGATGGACAGGGTACAATCTAACTCTCAGATGGATATCGAACAGACTCACTCACAGATGGACACGGAACAGACTCGCTCACAGATGGACAGGGAACAGATTCACTCTCAAATGGGCAGGGAACAGACTCACTCACAGATGGACAGGGAACAGACTCGCTCACAGATGGACAGGGAACAGATTCACTCTCAAATGGACAGGGAACAAACTCACTCTCAGATGGACAGGAAACAAACTCACTCTCAGCTGGACAGGGAACAAACTCACTCTCAGCTGGACAGGGAACAGACTCAATCCCGACTGGACAGGGAACAGACTCACTCACCGCTGGACAGGGAACAGACTCACCCTCAGCTGGACAGGGAACAGACTCACTCACACCAGGACTGGGAACAGACTCACTCACAGATGGACGGGGAACAGACTCACTCTCAGATGGACAGGGAACATACTCACTCTCAGCTGGACAGGGAACAGACTCACTCACAGATGGACAGGGAACAGAATCACTCTCAGCTGGACAGGGAACCGGCCCACTCAACCAGGACTGGGAACAGACTCACTCTCAGCTGGACAGGGAACAAACTCACTCACAAATGGTCAGGGAACAGGCTCACTAACAGAAGGAAAGGGAAATGACTCACTCTCAGATGGACATGGTGCAATCTCCCTCTCAGATGGACAGCTTACAGAATCAGTCACAGATGGACAGGGAACAGACTCACTCACAGATGGACTGGGGACAGACTCACTCTCTGATGGACAGGGAACAGTCTCACTCTCAAATGGACACGGAACAGACTCGCTCACAGAGGGACAGGGAACAGGCTCACTCACAGATGGACAGGTAAAAGATTCACTCTCAAATGGACAGGGAACAGACTCACTCACAGATGGACTGTGTACAGACTCACTCACAGATGGAATGGGAACAGACTCACTCACAGATGGACAGGGATCAATCCCACTCTCAGCTGGACTCGGAACAGACTCACTCACAGATGGACAGGGAACAGACTCACTCTCAACTAGACAGGGAACAGACTCACTCTCAGCTGGACAGGGAACAGACTCACTCACAGATGTACAGGGAACAGAACCACTCACAGATGGACAGGGAACAGACTCACTCACAGATGGACTGGGAACAGACTCACTCTCAGATGGACTGGGAACAGACTCACTCTCAGCTGGACAGGGAACAGACCCACTCACAGATGGACAGGGAACAGACTCACTCACTGATGGACAGGGAATGGACTCACTCACAGATGGACAGGGAACAGATTCACTCTCAAATGGACAGGGAACAGACTCAATCTCAGCTGGACAGGGAACAGACCCATTCACAGATGGACAGGGAACAGACTCACTCTCAGTTGGACAGGGAACAGACTCACTCTCAGCTGGACAGGGAACAAACTCACTCTCAGCTGGACAGGGAACCGGCCCACTCACACCAGGACAGGGAACAGACTCAGTCACAGAGGGACAGGGAACAGACTCACTCACAGATGGACTGGGAACAGACACAGTCACAGAGGGACAGGGGACAGACTCACTCTCTGATGGACAGGGAACAGTCTCACTCTCAGATGGACACGGAACAGACTCACTCTCAACTAGACAGGGAACAGACTCACTCTCAGCTGGACAGGGAACAGACTCACTCTAAGCTCGACAGGGAACAGACTCACTCTCAGCTAGACCGGGAACAGACTCTCTCACAGATGTACAGCTAACAGACTCGCTCACAGATGGACTGGGAACAGACTCACTCACAGATGGACAGGGAACAGACCCACTCACAGAGGGACAGGGAACAGACTCACTCACTGATAGATTGTACCCTGCCCAACTCTCAGATTGATATCAAACTGACTCACTCACAGGTGGACAGGGAACAGACTCGCTCACAGATGGACAGGGTACAGACACACTCACAGATGGACAGGGTACAATCTAACTCTCAGATGGATATCGAACTGACTCACTCACAGATGGACACGGAACAGACTCGCTCACAGATGGACAGGGAACAGATTCACTCTCAAATGGACAGGGAACAGTCTAACTCACAGATGGACACGGAACAGACTCGCTCACAGATGGACAGGGAACAGATTCACTCTCAGATGGACAGGGAACAGTCTAACTCACACCTGGACAGGGAACAGGCTCACTCTCAGCTGGACAGGGAACAAACTCACTCTCAGCTGGACAGGGAACAGACTCAATCCCGACTGGACAGGGAACAGACTCGCTCACTGATGGACAGGGTACAATCTAACTCTCAGATGGATATCGAGCTGACTCACTCACAGATGGACACGGAACAGACTCGCTCACAGATGGACAGGGAACAGATTCACTCTCAAATGGACAGGGAACAGACTCACTCACAGATGGACAGGGAACAGACTCACTCACAGATGGACAGGGAACAGACACACTCACAGATGGACAGGGTACAATCTAACTCTCAGATGGATACCGAACTGACTCAGTCACAGATGGACACGGAACAGACTCGCTCACAGATGGACAGGGAACAGATTCACTCTCAAATGGACAGGGAACAGACTCACTCACAGATGGACAGGGAACAGACTCACTCACAGATGGACAGGGAACAGACACACTCACAGATGGACAGGGTACAATCTAACACTCAGATGGATATCGAACTGACTCACTCACAGATGGACACGGAACAGACTCGCTCACAGATGGACAGGGAACAGGCTCACTCTCAGCTGGACAGGGAACAAACTCACTCTCAGCTGGACAGGGAACAAATTCACTCTCAGCTGGACAAGAACAGACTCAATCCCGACTGGACAGGGAACAGACTCACTCACTGCTGGGCAGGGAACAGACTCACCCTCAGCTGGACAGGGAACAGACTCACTCACTGATGGACAGGAAACAGACTCACTCACAGATGGACAGGGAACAGACTCACTCACTGATGGACAGGAAACAGACTCACTCACAGATGGACAGGGAACAGACTCACTCTCAGATGGACTGGGAACAGTCTCACTCTCAGATTGACAGGGTACAGACTCACACTCAGCAGGACAGGGAACAGATTCACTCACTGATGGACAGGGAACAGACTCACTTTCAAATGGACAGGGAACAGACCCACTCACAGATGGACAGGGTACAATCTAACTCTCAGATGGATTTCGAACAGACTCCCTCACAGCTGGACACGGAACAGACTCGCTCACAGATGGACAGGGAACAGATTCACTCTCAAATGGACAGGGAACAGACTCACTCACAGATGGACAAGTAACAGACCCACTCACAGATAGGCAGGGGACAGACTCACTCTCAGATGGACAGGGAACAGATTCACTCTCAGATGGACAGGGAACAGACTCACTCTAAAATGAATAGGGAACAATGTCACTCTCAGATGGACATGGAAGAATCTCACTCTCAGATGGACAGGGAACAGACTCACTCTCAGCTGGACTCGGAACAGACTCACTCACAGATGGCAGGGAACATACTCACTCTCAACTAGACAGGGAACAGACTCACTCTCAGCTGGACAGGGAACAGACTCACTCACAGATGTACAGGGAACAGACTCACTCACAGATGGACAGGGAACAGACTCACTCACAGATGGACTGGGAACAGACTCACTCTCAGATGGACTGGGAACAGACTCACTCTCAGCTGGACAGGGAACAGACCCACTCACAGATGGACAGGGAACAGACTATCTCACTGATGGACAGGGAACGGACTCACTCACAGATGGACAGGGAACAGATTCACTCTCAAATGGACAGGGAACAGACTCACTCAGAGATGGACTGGGAACAGACTCACTCACAGATGGACAGAGAACATATTCACTCACAGATTGACAGGGAACAGATTCACTCTCAGATGTACAGGGAACAGACTCACTCACGGCTGGACAGGGAACAGACTCGCTCACAAATGGACTGGGAGCAGACACTCTCAGATGGACAGTGAACAGACTCATTCACAGATGGACAGGGAACAGACTCATTCACAGATGGCCAGGGAACAGACTCACTCACAGATGGACAGGAAGCAGTGTCACTCACAGGTGGACAGGGAACAGACTCACTCACAGATGGACTGGGAACAGACTCAATCTCAGATGGACTGGGAACAGACTCACTCTCAGCTGGACAGGGAACAGACCCACTCACAGATGGACAGGGAACAGACTCACTCACTGATGGACAGGGAATGGACTCACTCACAGATGGACAGGGAACAGATTCACTCTCAAATGGACAGGGAACAGACTCACTCTCAGCTGGACAGGGAACAGACCCACTCACAGATGGACAGGGAACAGACTCACTCTCAGTTGGACAGGGAACAGACTCACTCTCAGCTGGACAGGGAACAAACTCTCTCTCAGCTGGACAGGGAACCGGCCCACTCACACCAGGACTGGGAACAGACTCACTCTCAGCTGGACAGGGAACAGACTCAGTCACAGAGGGACAGTGAACAGACTCACTCACAGATGGACTGGGAACAGACACAGTCACAGAGGGACAGGGGACAGACTCACTCTCTGATGGACAGGGAACAGTCTCACTCTCAGATGGACACGGAACAGACTCACTCTCAACTAGACAGGGAACAGACTCACTCTCAGCTGGACAGGGAACAGACTCACTCTAAGCTCGACAGGGAACAGACTCACTCTCAGCTAGACCGGGAACAGACTCTCTCACAGATGTACAGGGAACAGACTCGCTCACAGATGGACTGGGAACAGACTCACTCACAGATGGACAGGGAACAGACCCACTCACAGAGGGACAGGGAACAGACTCACTCACTGATGGACAGCGTACAATCTAACTCTCAGATGGATATCGAGCTGACTCACTCACAGATGGACACGCAACAGACTCGCTCACAGATGGACAGGGAACAGATTCACTCTCAAATGGACAGGGAACAGACTCACTCACAGATGGACAGGGAACAGACTCACTCACAGATGGACAGGGAACAGACACACTCACAGATGGATAGGGTACAATCTAACTCTCAGATGGATATCGAACTGACTCACTCACAGATGGACACGGAACAGACTCGCTCACAGATGGACAGGGAACAGATTCACTCTCAAATGGACAGGGAACAGACTCACTCACAGATGGACAGGGAACAGACTCACTCACAGATGGACAGGGAACAGACACGCTCACAGATGGACAGGGTACAATCTAACTCTCAGATGGATATCGAACTGACTCACTCACAGATGGACATGGAACAGACTCGCTCACAGATGGACAGGGAACAGGCTCACTCTCAGCTGGACAGGGAACAAACTCACTCTCAGCTGGACAGGGAACAAACTCACTCTCAGCTGGACAAGAACAGACTCAATCCCGACTGGACAGGGAACAGACTCACTCACTGCTGGGCAGGGAACAGACTCACCCTCAGCTGGACAGGGAACAGACTCACTCACTGATGGACAGGAAACAGACTCACTCACAGATGGACAGGGAACAGACTCACTCTCAGATGGACTGGGAACAGTCTCACTCTCAGATTGACAGGGTACAGACTCACACTCAGCAGGACAGGGAACAGATTCACTCACTGATGGACAGGGTACAATCTAACTCTCAGATGGATTTCGAACAGACTCACTCACAGCTGGACACGGAACAGACTCGCTCACAGATGGACAGGGAACAGATTCACTCTCAAATGGACAGGGAACAGACTCACTCACAGATGGACAGGGAACAGACCCACTCACAGATAGTCAGGGGACAGACTCACTCTTAAATGGACAGGGAACAGATTCACTCTCAGATGGACAGGGAACAGACTCACTCTAAAATGAATAGGGAACAATGTCACTCTCAGATGGACATGGAAGAATCTCACTCTCAGATGGACAGGCAACAGACTCACTCACAGAAGGACAGGGAACAGACTCACTCTTAGATGGACAGGGAACAGACTCACTCACAGAGCGACAGGGAACAGACTCACTCACAGATGGACTGGGGACAGACTCACTCACAGATGGACAGGGAACACAATCACACACAGATGGACAAGGAACAGACTCACTCACAAATGGACAGGGATCAATCCCACTCTCAGATGGACTCGGAACAGACTCACTCACAGATGGACATGGAACTGACTCACTCACAGATGGACACGGAACAGAGTCACTCTCAGATGGACAGGGAACAGTCTCACTCTCAGATTGACAGGGTACAGACTCACACTCAGCAGGACAGGGAACAGATTCACTCACTGATGGACAGGGAACAGACTCACTTTCAAATGGACATGGAACAGACCCACTCACAGATGGACAGGGTACAATCTAACTATCAGATGGATTTCGAACAGACTCACTCACAGATGGACACGGAACAGACTCGCTCACAGATGGACAGGGAACAGATTCACTCTCAAATGGACAGGGAACAGACTCACTCACAGATGGACAGGGAACAGACTCACTCACAGATGGACAGGGAACAGACACGCTCACAGATGGACAGGGTACAATCTAACTCTCAGATGGATATCGAACTGACTCACTCACAGATGGACACGGAACAGACTCGCTCACAGATGGACAGGGAACAGGCTCACTCTCAGCTGGACAGGGAACAAACTCACTCTCAGCTGGACAGGGAACAAACTCACTCTCAGCTGGACAAGAACAGACTCAATCCCGACTGGACAGGGAACAGACTCACTCACTGCTGGGCAGGGAACAGACTCATTCTCAGCTGGACAGGGAACAGACTCACTCACTGATGGACAGGAAACAGACTCACTCACAGATGGACAGGGAACAGACTCACTCTCAGATGGACTGGGAACAGTCTCACTCTCAGATTGACAGGGTACAGACTCACACTCAGCAGGACAGGGAACAGATTCACTCACTGATGGACAGGGAACAGACTCACTTTCAAATGGACAGGGAACAGACCCACTCACAGATGGACAGGGTACAATCTAACTCTCAGATGGATTTCGAACAGACTCACTCACAGCTGGACACGGAACAGACTCGCTCACAGATGGACAGGGAACAGATTCACTCTCAAATGGACAGGGAACAGACTCACTCACAGATGGACAGGGAACAGACCCACTCACAGATAGTCAGGGGACAGACTCACTCTCAGATGGACAGGGAACAGATTCACTCTCAGATGGACAGGGAACAGACTCACTCTAAAATGAATAGGGAACAATGTCACTCTCAGATGGACATGGAAGAATCTCACTCTCAGATGGACAGGGAACAGACTCACTCACAGAAGGACAGGGAACAGACTCACTCTTAGATGGACAGGGAACAGACTCACTCACAGAGCGACAGGGAACAGACTCACTCACAGATGGACTGGGGACAGACTCACTCACAGATGGACAGGGAACACACTCACACACAGATGGACAAGGAACAGACTCACTCACAAATGGACAGGGATCAATCCCACTCTCAGATGGACTCGGAACAGACTCACTCACAGATGGACATGGAACTAACTCACTCACAGATGGACACGGAACAGAGTCACTCTCAGATGGACAGGGAACAGTCTCACTCTCAGATTGACAGGGTACAGACTCACACTCAGCAGGACAGGGAACAGATTCACTCACTGATGGACAGGGAACAGACTCACTTTCAAATGGACAGGGAACAGATCCACTCACAGATGGACAGGGTACAATCTAACTCTCAGATGGATTTCGAACAGACTCACTCACAGATGGACACGGAACAGACTCGCTCACAGATGGACAGGGAACAGATTCACTCTCAAATGGACAGGGAACAGACTCAATCACAGATGGACTGTGTACAGACTCACTCACAGATGGATTGGGAACAGACTCACTCACAGATGGACAGGTATCAATCCCACTCTCAGCTGGACTCGGAACAGACTCACTCACAGATGGACATGGAACTGACTCACTCACAGATGGACAGGGAACAATCTAACTCTCAGATGGACAGAGAATAGACTCACTCATTGATGGACAGGAAACAGACTCACTCACAGATGGACAGCGAACACACTCACTCACAGGTGGACAGGGAACAGACTCACTCAGAGATGGACTGGAAACAGACTCACTCACAGATGGACAGAGAACATATTCACTCACAGATTGACAGGGAATAGATTCACTCTCAGATGTACAGGGAACAGACTCACTCACGGCTGGACAGGGAACAGACTCGCTCACGGCTGGGCAGGGAGCAGACTCGCTCACAAATGGACTGGGCGCAGACACTCTCAGATGGACAGTGAACAGACTCATTCACAGATGGACAGGGAACAGACTCATTCACAGATGGCCAGGGAACAGACTCATTCACAGATGGACAGGAAACAGACTCACTCACAGGTGGACAGGGAACAGACTCACTCACAGATGGACAGGGAACAGACTCACTCTCAGATGGACAGAGAACAGACTCACTCACAGATGGACAGGGAACAGACTCGCTCACAGATGGACAGGGAACAGATTCACTCTCAAATGGACAGGGAACAAACTCACTCACAGATGGACAGGAAACAAACTCACTCTCAGCTGGACAGGGAACAAACTCACTCTCAGCTGGACAGGGAACAGACTCAATCCCGACTGGACAGGGAACAGACTCACTCACCGCTGGACAGGGAACAGACTCACCCTCAGCTGGACAGGGAACAGACTCACTCACACCAGGACTGGGAACAGACTCACTCACAGATGGACAGGGAACAGACTCATTCTCAGATGGACAGGGAACAAACTCACTCTCAGCTGGACAGGGAACAGACTCACTCACAGATGGACAGGGAACAGAATCACTCTCAGCTGGACAGGGAACCGGCCCACTCACACCAGGACTGGGAACAGACTCACTCTCAGCTGGACAGGGAACCGGCCCATTCACACCAGGACTGGGAACAGACTCACTCTCAGCTGGACAGGGAACAAACTCACTCTCATCTTGACAGGGAACGGACTCACTCACAAATGGTCAGGGAACAGGCTCACTAACAGAAGGAAAGGGAAATGACTCACTCTCAGATGGACATGGTGCAATCTCCCTCTCAGATGGACAGCGAACAGACTCATTCACAGAGGGACAGGGAACAGGCTCACTCACAGATGGACTGGGGACAGACTCACTCTCTGATGGACAGGGAACAGTCTCACTCTCAAATGGACACGGAACAGACTCGCTCACAGATGGACAGGGAACAGATTCACTCTCAAATGGACAGGGAACAGACTCACTCACAGATGGACTGTGTACAGACTCACTCACAGATGGACAGGGAACAGACTCACTCACAGATGGACAGGGATCAATCCCACTCTCAGCTGGACTCGGAACAGACTCACTCACAGATGGACAGGGAACAGACTCACTCTCAACTAGACAGGGAACAGACTCACTCTCAGCTGGACAGGGAACAGACTCACTCACAGATGGACAGGGAACAGACTCACTCACAGATGGACTGGGAACAGACTCACTCTCAGATGGACTGGGAACAGACTCACTCTCAGCTGGACAGGGAACAGACCCTCTCACAGATGGACAGGGAACAGACTCACTCACTGATGGACAGGGAACGGACTCACTCACAGATGGACAGGGAGCAGATTCACTCTCAAATGGACAGGGAACAGACTCACTCTCAGCTGGACAGGGAACAGACCCACTCACAGATGGACAGGGAACAGACTCACTCTCAGCTGGACAGGGAACAAACTCACTCTCAGCTGGACAGGGAGCCGGCCCACTCACACCAGGACTGGGAACAGACTCACTCTCAGCTGGACAGGAAACAGACTCAGTCACAGAGGGACAGGGAACAGACTCACTCACAGATGGACTGGGAACAGACTCAGTCTCAACTAGACAGGGAACAGACTCACTCTCAGCTGGACAGGGAACATACTCACTCTAAGCTCGACAGGGAACAGACTCACTCACAGGTGGACAGGGAACAGACTCACTCACAGATGGGCAGGGAACAGACTCACTCACAAATGGACAGGGATCAATCCCACTCTCAGCTGTACTCGGAACAGACTCACTCACAGATGGACATGGAACTGACTCACTCACAGATGGACAGGGAACAATCTAACTCTCAGATGGACAGAGAATAGACTCACTCATTGATGGACAGGAAACAGACTCACTCACAGATGGACAGCGAACACACTCACTCACAGGTGGACAGGGAACCGAATCACTCACAGATGGACAGAGAACATATTCACTCACTGATTGACAGGGAACAGATTCACTCTCAGATATACAGGGAACAGACTCACTCACGGCTGGACAGGGAACAGACTCGCTCACGGCTGCACAGGGAACAGACTCACTCACAAATGGACTGGGAACAGACTCATTCACAGATGGCCAGGGAAATGACTCACTCACAGATGGACAGGAAACAGACTCACTCACAGGTGGACAGGGAACAGACTCACTCTCAGCTGGACAGGGAACAGACTCACTCTCAGATGTACAGGGAACAGACTCGCTCACAGATGGACTGGGAACAGACTCACTCACAGATGGACATGGAACTGACTCACTCACAGATGGACACGGAACAGAGTCACTCTCAGATGGACAGGGAACAGTCTCACTCTCAGATTGACAGGGTACAGACTCACACTCAGCAGGACAGGGAACAGATTCA
Source organism: Somniosus microcephalus (assembly GCF_052327205.1). Classification (NCBI taxonomy): domain Eukaryota; kingdom Metazoa; phylum Chordata; class Chondrichthyes; order Squaliformes; family Somniosidae; genus Somniosus; species Somniosus microcephalus. Next base: position 28,326,686 of record NW_028225180.1, on the reverse strand, counting down.
CTCACTGATGGACAGGGAACAGACTCACTTTCAAATGGACATGGAACAGACCCACTCACAGATGGACAGGGTACAATCTAACTATCAGATGGATTTCGAACAGACTCACGCACAGATGGACACGGAACAGACTCGCTCACAGATGGACAGGGAACAGATTCACTCTCAAATGGACAGGGAACAGACTCACTCACAGATGGACAGGGAACAGACTCACTCACAGATGGACAGGGAACAGACACGCTCACAGATGGACAGGGTACAATCTAACTCTCAGATGGATATCGAACTGACTCACTCACAGATGGACACGGAACAGACTCGCTCACAGATGGACAGGGAACAGGCTCACTCTCAGCTGGACAGGGAACAAACTCACTCTCAGCTGGACAGGGAACAAACTCACTCTCAGCTGGACAAGAACAGACTCAATCCCGACTGGACAGGGAACAGACTCACTCACTGCTGGGCAGGGAACAGACTCATCCTCAGCTGGACAGGGAACAGACTCACTCACTGATGGACAGGAAACAGACTCACTCACAGATGGACAGGGAACAGACTCACTCTCAGATGGACTGGGAACAGTCTCACTCTCAGATTGACAGGGTACAGACTCACACTCAGCAGGACAGGGAACAGATTCACTCACTGATGGACAGGGAACAGACTCACTTTCAAATGGACAGGGAACAGACCCACTCACAGATGGACAGGGTACAATCTAACTCTCAGATGGATTTCGAACAGACTCACTCACAGCTGGACACGGAACAGACTCGCTCACAGATGGACAGGGAACAGATTCACTCTCAAATGGACAGGGAACAGACTCACTCACAGATGGACAGGGAACAGACCCACTCACAGATAGTCAGGGGACAGACTCACTCTCAGATGGACAGGGAACAGATTCACTCTCAGATGGACAGGGAACAGACTCACTCTAAAATGAATAGGGAACAATGTCACTCTCAGATGGACATGGAAGAATCTCACTCTCAGATGGACAGGGAACAGACTCACTCACAGAAGGACAGGGAACAGACTCACTCTTAGATGGACAGGGAACAGACTCACTCACAGAGCGACAGGGAACAGACTCACTCACAGATGGACTGGGGACAGACTCACTCACAGATGGACAGGGAACACACTCACACACAGATGGACAAGGAACAGACTCACTCACAAATGGACAGGGATCAATCCCACTCTCAGATGGACTCGGAACAGACTCACTCACAGATGGACATGGAACTAACTCACTCACAGATGGACACGGAACAGAGTCACTCTCAGATGGACAGGGAACAGTCTCACTCTCAGATTGACAGGGTACAGACTCACACTCAGCAGGACAGGGAACAGATTCACTCACTGATGGACAGGGAACAGACTCACTTTCAAATGGATAGGGAACAGATCCACTCACAGATGGACAGGGTACAATCTAACTCTCAGATGGATTTCGAACAGACTCACTCACAGATGGACACGGAACAGACTCGCTCACAGATGGACAGGGAACAGATTCACTCTCAAATGGACAGGGAACAGACTCAATCACAGATGGACTGTGTACAGACTCACTCACAGATGGATTGGGAACAGACTCACTCACAGATGGACAGGTATCAATCCCACTCTCAGCTGGACTCGGAACAGACTCACTCACAGATGGACATGGAACTGACTCACTCACAGATGGACAGGGAACAATCTAACTCTCAGATGGACAGAGAATAGACTCACTCATTGATGGACAGGAAACAGACTCACTCACAGATGGACAGCGAACACACTCACTCACAGGTGGACAGGGAACAGACTCACTCAGAGATGGACTGGAAACAGACTCACTCACAGATGGACAGAGAACATATTCACTCACAGATTGACAGGGAACAGATTCACTCTCAGATGTACAGGGAACAGACTCACTCACGGCTGGACAGGGAACAGACTCGCTCACGGCTGGGCAGGGAGCAGACTCGCTCACAAATGGACTGGGCGCAGACACTCTCAGATGGACAGTGAACAGACTCATTCACAGATGGACAGGGAACAGACTCATTCACAGATGGCCAGGGAACAGACTCATTCACAGATGGACAGGAAACAGACTCACTCACAGGTGGACAGGGAACAGACTCACTCACAGATGGACAGGGAACAGACTCACTCTCAGATGGACAGAGAACAGACTCACTCACAGATGGACAGGGAACAGACTCGCTCACAGATGGACAGGGAACAGATTCACTCTCAAATGGACAGGGAACAAACTCACTCACAGATGGACAGGAAACAAACTCACTCTCAGCTGGACAGGGAACAAACTCACTCTCAGCTGGACAGGGAACAGACTCAATCCCGACTGGACAGGGAACAGACTCACTCACCGCTGGACAGGGAACAGACTCACCCTCAGCTGGACAGGGAACAGACTCACTCACACCAGGACTGGGAACAGACTCACTCACAGATGGACAGGGAACAGACTCATTCTCAGATGGACAGGGAACAAACTCACTCTCAGCTGGACAGGGAACAGACTCACTCACAGATGGACAGGGAACAGAATCACTCTCAGCTGGACAGGGAACCGGCCCACTCACACCAGGACTGGGAACAGACTCACTCTCAGCTGGACAGGGAACCGGCCCATTCACACCAGGACTGGGAACAGACTCACTCTCAGCTGGACAGGGAACAAACTCACTCTCATCTTGACAGGGAACGGACTCACTCACAAATGGTCAGGGAACAGGCTCACTAACAGAAGGAAAGGGAAATGACTCACTCTCAGATGGACATGGTGCAATCTCCCTCTCAGATGGACAGCGAACAGACTCATTCACAGAGGGACAGGGAACAGGCTCACTCACAGATGGACTGGGGACAGACTCACTCTCTGATGGACAGGGAACAGTCTCACTCTCAAATGGACACGGAACAGACTCGCTCACAGATGGACAGGGAACAGATTCACTCTCAAATGGACAGGGAACAGACTCACTCACAGATGGACTGTGTACAGACTCACTCACAGATGGACAGGGAACAGTCTCACTCACAGATGGACAGGGATCAATCCCACTCTCAGCTGGACTCGGAACAGACTCACTCACAGATGGACAGGGAACAGACTCACTCTCAACTAGACAGGGAACAGACTCACTCTCAGCTGGACAGGGAACAGACTCACTCACAGATGGACAGGGAACAGACTCACTCACAGATGGACTGGGAACAGACTCACTCTCAGATGGACTGGGAACAGACTCACTCTCAGCTGGACAGGGAACAGACCCTCTCACAGATGGACAGGGAACAGACTCACTCACTGATGGACAGGGAACGGACTCACTCACAGATGGACAGGGAGCAGATTCACTCTCAAATGGACAGGGAACAGACTCACTCTCAGCTGGACAGGGAACAGACCCACTCACAGATGGACAGGGAACAGACTCACTCTCAGCTGGACAGGGAACAAACTCACTCTCAGCTGGACAGGGAGCCGGCCCACTCACACCAGGACTGGGAACAGACTCACTCTCAGCTGGACAGGGAACAGACTCAGTCACAGAGGGACAGGGAACAGACTCACTCACAGATGGACTGGGAACAGACTCAGTCTCAACTAGACAGGGAACAGACTCACTCTCAGCTGGACAGGGAACATACTCACTCTAAGCTCGACAGGGAACAGACTCACTCACAGGTGGACAGGGAACAGACTCACTCACAGATGGGCAGGGAACAGACTCACTCACAAATGGACAGGGATCAATCCCACTCTCAGCTGTACTCGGAACAGACTCACTCACAGATGGACATGGAACTGACTCACTCACAGATGGACAGGGAACAATCTAACTCTCAGATGGACAGAGAATAGACTCACTCATTGATGGACAGGAAACAGACTCACTCACAGATGGACAGCGAACACACTCACTCACAGGTGGACAGGGAACCGAATCACTCACAGATGGACAGAGAACATATTCACTCACTGATTGACAGGGAACAGATTCACTCTCAGATATACAGGGAACAGACTCACTCACGGCTGGACAGGGAACAGACTCGCTCACGGCTGCACAGGGAACAGACTCACTCACAAATGGACTGGGAACAGATTCATTCACAGATGGCCAGGGAAATGACTCACTCACAGATGGACAGGAAACAGACTCACTCACAGGTGGACAGGGAACAGACTCACTCTCAGCTGGACAGGGAACAGACTCACTCTCAGATGTACAGGGAACAGACTCACTCACAGATGGACAGGGAACAGACTCACTCACAGATGGACTGGGAACAGACTCACTCTCAGATGGACTGGGAACAGACTCACTCTCAGCTGGACAGGGAACAGAATCACTCTCAGCTGGACAGGAAACAGACTCACTCACAGATGGATACGGAACAGACTCGCTCACAGATGGACAGGGAACAGACACACTCTCAGCTGGACAGGGAACAGACTCACCCTCAGATGGACAGGGAACAGTCTAACTCACACCTGGACAGGGAACAGACTCACTCACCGCTGCACAGGGAACAGACTCACCCTCAGCTGGACAGGGAACAGACTCACTCACTGACGGACAGGGACCAGTCTCACCCTCAGCTGGACAGGGAACAGACTGACTGTCAGATGCACAGGGAACAGACTCACTCACTGATGGACAGGAAACAGACTCACTCTCAGCTAGACCGGGAACAGACGCAGTCTCAGCTGGACAGGGTACAGGCTCACTCTGAGATGGTCAGGGAACCGACCCACTCAGGTGGAGAGGGAATAGACTCGCTCACAGTTGGACAGGGAACAGAGTCACACTCAGATGGACAGGGAACAGACTCCCACTCAGATGAACAGGGAACAGACTCACTCACGGCTGGAAAGGGAACAGACTTGCTCACAAGTGGACAGGGAACAGACTCACTCACAAATGGACAGGGAACAGACTCACTCACAGATGGACAGGGAACAGACTCACTCACAGATGGACAGGAAACAGACTCACTCACAGATGGACTGGGAGCAGATTCAGTCACAAATGGACAGGGAACAATCTCACTCTCAGATGGACAGGGAACAGACTCACTCAGAGACGGACAGGGAACAGTCTCACTCACAGATGGACAGGAAACAGTCTAACTCACACCTGGACAGGGAACAGGCTCACTCTCAGCTGGACAGGCAACAAACTCACTCTAAGCTGGACAGGGAACAGACTCACTCATGGCTGGAGAGGGAACAGACTCACTCACCGCTGTACAGGGATACAGACTCGCTCACACATGGACAGGGAACAGAATCACTCACAGCTGGAAAGGGAACAGACTCACTCACAGACGGACAGGGAACAGACTCACTCATGGCTGGACAGGGAACAGGCTCACTCACAGAAGAACTGGGAACAGACTCACTCAGAGATGGACAGGGAACAGATTCACTCACAGATGGACTCGGAACAGACCCACTCACAGATGGACGGGGAACAGGCTCACTCACAGATGGACGGGGAACAGACTCACTCTCAGATGGACAGGGAACAGACTCACTCTCAGATGGACAGGGCACAGACATACTCACAGATGAACGGCAAACAGACTCACTCACAGATGGACGGGGAACAGACTCACTCACACATGTACAGGGAACAGGCTCACTCTCAGATGGACAGGGAACAGACACACTCATTGATGAACGGGGAACAGGCTCACTCTCTGATGGACAGGGAACAGACTCACCCTCAGATGGACAGGGAACAGACTCTCTCACAAATAGACATGAACCAATCTCACTCTCAGATGGACAGCCAACAGACTCACTCTCAGATGGACAAGAAACCGTCTAACTCACACCTGGACAGGTAACAGACTCGCTCTCAGCTGGGCAGGGAACAAACTCACTCTCAGCTGGACAGGGAACAGACTCACTCACGGCTGGACAGTGAACAGACTCACTTTCAGATTGACAGGGTACAGACTCACACTCAGCAGTACAGGGAACAGGCCCACTCAGAGATGGACTGGGAACAGACTCGCTCACAGATGGACAGGGAACATATTCACTCACAGATGTACAGTGAACAGACTCACTCTCAGATGAACAGGGAAGAGACTCACTCTCAGATGGACAGGGAACATATTCACTCTCAGATGTCCAGTGAACAGACTCACTCTCAGATTAACAGGGAACAGACTCACTCTCAGATGGACTGGGAACAGACACACTCTCAGATGGACAGGTAACAGACTCAATCACGGCTGGACAGGGAACAGACTCGCTCACGGCTGGACTGGGAACAGACTCGCTCACAGATGGACAGGGAACAGACTCACTCTCAGATGGACAGGGAACAGACTCACTCTCAGATGAACAGGGAACAGACTCACTCACAGAAGGACAGGGAACAGAAACACTCACAGGTGGACAGGGAACAGATTAACTCACAGATGTACAGGGAACAGACTCACTCACAGATGGTCAGGGAACAGACTCACTCTCAGATGGACCGGAACCAGACTCACTCACAGATGGACAGGGAACAGACTCACTCTCAAATGGACAGGGAACAGACTCACTCACAGACGGACAGGGAACAGACTCACTCATGGCTGGACAGGGAACAGGCTCACTCACAGAAGAACTGGGAACAGACTCACTCAGAGATGGACAGGGAACAGATTCACTCACAGATGGACTCGGAACAGACCCACTCACAGATGGACGGGGAACAGGCTCACTCACAGATGGACGGGGAACAGACTCACTCTCAGATGGACAGGGAACAGACTCGCTCTCAGATGGGCAGGGCACAGACACACTCACAGATGAACGGCAAACAGACTCACTCACAGATGGACGGGGAACAGACTCACTCACACATGGACAGGGAACAGGCTCACTCTCAGATGGACAGGGAACAGACTCACTCATTGATGAACGGGGAACAGACTCACTCTCCGATGGACAGGGAACAGACTCACCCTCAGATGGACAGGAAACCGTCTAACTCACACCTGGACAGGTAACAGACTCACTTTCAGATTGACAGGGTACAGACTCACACTCAGCAGTACAGGGAACAGGCCCACTCAGAGATGGACAGGGAACAGACTCTCTCACAAATAGACCTGAACCAATCTCACTCTCAGATGGACAGCCAACAGACTCACTCTCAGATGGGCAGGAAACCGTCTAACTCACACCTGGACATTTAACAGACTCACTTTCAGATTGACAGGGTACAGACTCACACTCAGCAGGAGAGGGAACAGGCCCACTCAGAGATGGACTGGGAACAGACTCGCTCACAGATGGACAGGGAACATATTCACTCAGAGATGTACAGTGAACAGACTCACTCTCAGATGAACAGGGAACAGAGTCACTCTCAGATGGACAGGGAACATATTCACTCTCAGATGTACAGTGAACAGACTCACTCTCAGATTAACAGGGAACAGACTCACTCTCAGATGGACTGGGAACAGACTCACTCACAGGTGGACAAGGAAACAGGCTCACTCACAGATGGACAGGGAACAGACTCACTCTCAGCTGGACAGGGAACAGACTCACTCACAGATGGACAGGAAACAGACTCACTCACAGATGGAAAGGGAACAGACTCACTCACAGATGGACTGGGAATGGACTCACTCACAGATGGACAGGAAACAGACACACTCACAGATGGACAGGGTACAATCTAACTCTCAGATGGATATCGAACAGACTCACTCACAGATGGACACGGAACAGACTCGCTCACAGATGGACAGGGAACAGATTCACTCTCAAATGGGCAGGGAACAGACTCACTCACAGATGGACAGGGAACAGACTCGCTCACAGATGGACAGGGAACAGATTCACTCTCAAATGGACAGGGAACAAACTCACTCTCAGATGGACAGGAAACAAACTCACTCTCAGCTGGACAGGGAACAAACTCACTCTCAGCTGGACAGGGAACAGACTCAATCCCGACTGGACAGGGAACAGACTCACTCACCGCTGGACAGGGAACAGACTCACCCTCAGCTGGACAGGGAACAGACTCACTCACACCAGGACTGGGAACAGACTCACCCTCACCTGGACAGGGAACAGACTCACTCACACCAGGACTGGGAACAGACTCACTCACAGATGGACGGGGAACAGACTCACTCTCAGATGGACAGGGAACAAACTCACTCTCAGCTGGACAGGGAACAGACTCACTCACAGATGGACAGGGAACAGAATCACTCTCAGCTGGACAGGGAACCGGCCCACTCACACCAGGACTGGGAACAGACTCACTCTCAGCTGGACAGGGAACAAACTCACTCACAAATGGTCAGGGAACAGGCTCACTAACAGAAGGAAAGGGAAATGACTCACTCTCAGATGGACATGGTGCAATCTCCCTCTCAGATGGACAGCGAACAGACTCAGTCACAGAGGGACAGGGAACAGACTCACTCACAGATGGACTGGGGACAGACTCACTCTCTGATGGACAGGGAACAGTCTCACTCTCAAATGGACACGGAACAGACTCGCTCACAGATGGACAGGTAACAGATTCACTCTCAAATGGACAGGGAACAGACTCACTCACAGATGGACTGTGTACAGACTCACTCACAGATGGAATGGGAACAGACTCACTCACAGATGGACAGGGATCAATCCCACTCTCAGCTGGACTCGGAACAGACTCACTCACAGATGGACAGGGAACAGACTCACTCTCAACTAGACAGGGAACAGACTCACTCTCAGCTGGACAGGGAACAGACTCACTCGCAGATGTACAGGGAACAGACTCACTCACAGATGGACAGGGAACAGACTCACTCACAGATGGACTGGGAACAGACTCACTCTCAGATGGACTGGGAACAGACTCACTCTCAGCTGGACAGGGAACAGACCCACTCACAGATGGACAGGGAACAGACTCACTCTCAGTTGGACAGGGAACAGACTCACTCTCAGCTGGACAGGGAACAAACTCACTCTCAGCTGGACAGGGAACCGGCCCACTCACACCAGGACAGGGAACAGACTCAGTCACAGAGGGACAGGGAACAGACTCACTCACAGATGGACTGGGAACAGACACAGTCACAGAGGGACAGGGGACAGACTCACTCTCTGATGGACAGTGAACAGTCTCACTCTCAGATGGACACGGAACAGACTCACTCTCAACTAGACAGGGAACAGACTCACTCTCAGCTGGACAGGGAACAGACTCACTCTAAGCTCGACAGGGAACAGACTCACTCTCAGCTAGACCGGGAACAGCCTCTCTCACAGATGTACAGCTAACAGACTCGCTCACAGATGGACTGGGAACAGACTCACTCACAGATGGACAGGGAACAGACCCACTCACAGAGGGACAGGGAACAGACTCACTCACTGATGGACAGGGTACAATCTAACTCTCAGATGGATATCAAACTGACTCACTCACAGGTGGACAGGGAACAGACTCGCTCACAGATGGACAGGGTACAGACACACTCACAGATGGACAGGGTACAATCTAACTCTCAGATGGATATCGAACTGACTCACTCACAGATGGACACGGAACAGACTCGCTCACAGATGGACAGGGAACAGATTCACTCTCAGATGGACAGGGAACAGTCTAACTCACACCTGGACAGGGAACAGGCTCACTCTCAGCTGGACAGGGAACAAACACACTCTCAGCTGGACAGGGAACAAACTCACTCTCAGCTGGACAGGGAACAGACTCAATCCCGACTGGACAAGGAAAAGACTCACTCACTGCTGGGCAGGGAACAGACTCACCCTCAGCTGGACAGGGAACAGACTCACTCACTGATGGACAGGAAACAGACTCACTCTCAGATGGACAGGGAACAGTCTCACTCTCAGAGGGACAGGGAACAGACTCACTCACTGATGGACAGAGTACAATCTAACTCTCAGATGGATATCGAGCTGACTCACTCACAGATGGACACGGAACAGACTCGCTCACAGATGGACAGGGAACAGATTCACTCTCAAATGGACAGGGAACAGACTCACTCACAGATGGACAGGGAACAGACACACTCACAGATGGACAGGGTACAATCTAACTCTCAGATGGATACCGAACTGACTCACTCACAGATGGACACGGAACAGACTCGCTCACAGATGGACAGGGAACAGATTCACTCTCAAATGGACAGGGAACAGACTCACTCACAGATGGACAGGGAACAGACTCACTCACAGATGGACAGGGAACAGACACACTCACAGATGGACAGGGTACAATCTAACACTCAGATGGATATCGAACTGACTCACTCACAGATGGACACGGAACAGACTCGCTCACAGATGGACAGGGAACAGGCTCACTCTCAGCTGGACAGGGAACAAACTCACTCTCAGCTGGACAGGGAACAAACTCACTCTCAGCTGGACAAGAACAGACTCAATCCCGACTGGACAGGGAACAGACTCACTCACTGCTGGGCAGGGAACAGACTCACCCTCAGCTGGACAGGGAACAGACTCACTCACTGATGGACAGGAAACAGACTCACTCTCAGATGGACAGGGAACAGTCTCACTCTCAGAGGGACAGGGAACAGACTCACTCACTGATGGACAGAGTACAATCTAACTCTCAGATGGATATCGAGCTGACTCAATCACAGATGGACACGGAACAGACTCGCTCACAGATGGACAGGGAACAGATTCACTCTCAAATGGACAGGGAACAGACTCACTCACAGATGGACAGGGAACAGACACACTCACAGATGGACAGGGTACAATCTAACTCTCAGATGGATACCGAACTGACTCACTCACAGATGGACACGGAACAGTCTCACTCTCAGATTGACAGGGTACAGACTCACACTCAGCAGGACAGGGAACAGATTCACTCACTGATGGACAGGGAACAGACTCACTTTCAAATGGACAGGGAACAGACCCACTCACAGATGGACAGGGTACAATGTAACTCTCAGATGGATTTCGAACAGACTCACTCACAGCTGGACACGGAACAGACTCGCTCACAGATGGACAGGGAACAGATTCACTCTCAAATGGACAGGGAACAGACTCACTCACAGATGGACAAGGAAAAGACCCACTCACAGATAGGCAGGGGACAGACTCACTCTCAGATGGACAGGGAACAGATTCACTCTCAGAAGGACATGGAACAGACTCACTCTAAAATGAATAGGGAACAATGTCACTCTCAGATGGACATGGAAGAATCTCACTCTCAGATGGACAGGGAACAGACTCACTCTCAGCTGGACTCAGAACAGACTCACTCACAGATGGCAGGGAACATACTCACTCTCAACTAGACAGGGAACAGACTCACTCTCAGCTGGACAGGGAACAGACTCACTCACAGATGTACAGGGAACAGACTCACTCACAGATGGACAGGGAACAGACTCACTCACAGATGGACTGGGAACAGACTCACTCTCAGATGGACTGGGAACAGACTCACTCTCAGCTGGACAGGGAACAGACCCACTCACAGATGGACAGGGAACAGACTCTCTCACTGATGGACAGGGAACGGACTCACTCACAGATGGACAGGGAACAGATTCACTCTCAAATGGACAGGGAACAGACTCACTCAGAGATGGACTGGGAACAGACTCACTCACAGATGGACAGAGAACATATTCACTCACAGATTGACAGGGAACAGATTCACTCTCAGATGTACAGGGAACAGACTCACTCACGGCTGGACAGGGAACAGACTCGCTCACAAATGGACTGGGAGCAGACACTCTCAGATGGACAGTGAACAGACTCATTCACAGATGGACAGGGAACAGACTCATTCACAGATGGCCAGGGAACAGACTCACTCACAGATGGACAGGAAGCAGTCTCACTCACAGGTGGACAGGGAACAGACTCACTCACAGATGGACTGGGAACAGACTCACTCTTAGATGGACTGGGAACAGACTCACTCACAGCTGGACAGGGAACAGACCCACTCACAGATGGACAGAGAAAAGACTCACTCGCTGATGGACAGGGAATGGACTCACTCACAGATGGACAGGGAACAGATTCACTCTCAAATGGACAGGGAACAGACTCACTCTCAGCTGGACAGGGAACAGACCCACTCACAGATGGACAGGGAACAGACTCACTCTCAGTTGGACAGGGAACAGACTCACTCTCAGCTGGACAGGGAACAAACTCACTCTCAGCTGGACAGGGAACCAGCCCACTCACACCAGGACTGGGAACAGACTCACTCTCAGCTGGACAGGGAACAGACTCAGTCACAGAGGGACAGGGAACAGACTCACTCACAGATGGACTGGGAACAGACACAGTCACAGAGGGACAGGGGACAGACTCACTCTCTGATGGACAGGGAACAGTCTCACTCTCAGATGGACACGGAACAGACTCACTCTCAACTAGACAGGGAACAGACTCACTCTCAGCTGGACAGGGAACAGACTCACTCTAAGCTCGACAGGGAACAGACTCACTCTCAGCTAGACCGGGAACAGTCTCTCTCACAGATGTACAGGGAACAGACTCGCTCACAGATGGACTGGGAACAGACTCACTCACAGATGGACAGGGAACAGACCCACTCACAGAGGGACAGGGAACAGACTCACTCACTGATGGACAGCGTACAATCTAACTCTCAGATGGATATCGAGCTGACTCACTCACAGATGGACACGGAACAGACTCGCTCACAGATGGACAGGGAACAGATTCACTCTCAAATGGACAGGGAACAGACTCACTCACAGATGGACAGGGAACAGACTCACTCACAGATGGACAGGGAACAGACACACTCACAGATGGATAGGGTACAATCTATCTCTCAGATGGATATCGAACTGACTCACTCACAGATGGACACGGAACAGACTCGCTCACAGATGGACAGGGAACAGATTCACTCTCAAATGGACAGGGAACAGACTCACTCACAGATGGACAGGGAACAGACTCACTCACAGATGGACAGGGAACAGACACACTCACAGATGGACAGGGTACAATCTAACTCTCAGATGGATATCGAACTGACTCACTCACAGATGGACACGGAACAGACTCGCTCACAGATGGACAGGGAACAGGCTCACTCTCAGCTGGACAGGGAACAAACTCACTCTCAGCTGGACAGGGAACAAACTCACTCTCAGCTGGACAAGAACAGACTCAATCCCGACTGGACAGGGAACAGACTCACTCACTGCTGGGCAGGGAACAGACTCACCCTCAGCTGGACAGGTAACAGACTCACTCACTGATGGACAGGAAACAGACTCACTCACAGATGGACAGGGAACAGACTCACTCTCAGATGGACTGGGAACAGTCTCACTCTCAGATTGACAGGGTACAGACTCACACTCAGCAGGACAGGGAACAGATTCACTCACTGATGGACAGGGAACAGACTCACTTTCAAATGGACAGGGAACAGACCCACTCACAGATGGACAGGTTACAATCTAACTCTCAGATGGATTTCGAACAGACTCACTCACAGCTGGACACGGAACAGACTCGCTCACAGATGGACAGGGAACAGATTCTCTCTCAAATGGACAGGGAACAGACTCACTCACAGATGGACAGGGAACAGACCCACTCACAGATAGTCAGGGGACAGGCTCACTCTCAGATGGACAGGGAACAGATTCACTCTCAGATGGACAGGGAACAGACTCACTCTAAAATGAATAGGGAACAATGTCACTCTCAGATGGACATGGAAGAATCTCACTCTCAGATGGACAGGGAACAGACTCACTCACAGAAGGACAGGGAGCAGACTCACTCTCAGATGGACAGGGAACAGACTCACTCACAGAGCGACAGGGAACAGACTCACTCACAGATGGACTGGGGACAGACTCACTCACAGATGGACAGGGAACACACTCACACACAGATGGACAAGGAACAGACTTGCTCACAAATGGACAGGGATCAATCCCACTCTCAGATGGACTCGGAACAGACTCACTCACAGATGGACATGGAACTGACTCACTCACAGATGGACACGGAACAGATTCACTCTCAGATGGACAGGGAACAGTCTCACTCTCAGATTGACAGGGTACAGACTCACACTCAGCAGGACAGGGAACAGATTCACTCACTGATGGACAGGGAACAGACTCACTTTCAAATGGACAGGGAACAGACCCACTCACAGATGGACAGGTTACAATCTAACTCTCAGATGGATTTCGAACAGACTCACTCACAGATGGACACGGAACAGACTCGCTCACAGATGGACAGGGAACAGATTCACTCTCAAATGGACAGGGAACAGACTCACTCACAGATGGACAGGGAACAGACCCACTCACAGATAGTCAGGGAACAGACTCACTCTCAGATGGACAGGGAACAGATTCACTCTCAGATGGACAGGGAACAGACTCACTCTAAAATGAATAGGGAACAATGTCACTCTCAGATGGACATGGAAGAATCTCACTCTCAGATGGACAGGGAACAGACTCACTCACAGATGGACAGGGAACAGACTCACTCTCAGATGGACAGGGAACAGACTCACTCACAGAGCGACAGGGAACAGATCACTCACAGATGGACTGGGGACAGACTCACTCACAGGTGGACAGGGAACACACTCACACACAGATGGACAAGGAACAGACTCACTCACAAATGGACAGGGATCAATCCCACTCTCAGATGGACTCGGAACAGACTCACTCACAGATGGACATGGAACTGACTCACTCACAGATGGACACGGAACAGACTCGCTCGCAGATGGACAGGGAACAGACTCACTCACAGATGAACAGAGAACAGACACACTCACAGATGGACACGGAACAGACGCGCTCACAGATGGACAGGGAACAGATTCACTCTCAAATGGACAGGGAACAGACTCACTCACAGATGGACACGGAACAGACTCGCTCACAGATGGACAGGGAACAGATTCACTCTCAAATGGACAGGGAACAAACTCACTCTCAGATGGACAGGAAACAAACTCACTCTCAGCTGGACAGGGAACAGACTCACTCTCAGATGGACAGGGAACAGACTCACTCACAGAGCGACAGGGAACAGACTCACTCACAGATGGACTGGGGACAGACTCACTCACAGATGGACAGGGAACACACTCACACACAGATGGACAAGGAACAGACTCACTCACAAATGGACAGGGATCAATCCCACTCTCAGATGGACTCGGAACAGACTCACTCACAGATGGACATGGAACTGACTCACTCACAGATGGACACGGAACAGATTCACTCTCAGATGGACAGGGAACAGTCTCACTCTCAGATTGACAGGGTACAGACTCACACTCAGCAGGACAGGGAACAGATTCACTCACTGATGGACAGGGAACAGACTCAATTTCAAATGGACAGGGAACAGACCCACTCACAGATGGACAGGGTACAATCTAACTCTCAGATGGATTTCGAACAGACTCACTCACAGATGGACACGGAACAGACTCGCTCACAGATGGACAGGGAACAGATTCACTCTCAAATGGACAGGGAACAGACTCACTCACAGATGGACAGGGAACAGACCCACTCACAGATAGTCAGGGGACAGACTCACTCTCAGATGGACAGGGAACAGATTCACTCTCAGATGGACAGGGAACAGACTCACTCTAAAATGAATAGGGAACAATGTCACTCTCAGATGGACATGGAAGAATCTCACTCTCAGATGGACAGGGAACAGACTCACTCACAGAAGGACAGGGAGCAGACTCACTCTCAGATGGACAGGGAACAGTCTCACTCACAGAGCGACAGGGAACAGACTCACTCACAGATGGACTGGGGACAGACTCACTCACAGATGGACAGGGAACACACTCACACACAGATGGACAAGGAACAGACTCACTCACAAATGGACAGGGATCAATCCCACTCTCAGATGGACTCGGAACAGACTCACTCACAGATGGACATGGAACTGACTCACTCACAGATGGACACGGAACAGATTCACTCTCAGATGGACAGGGAACAGTCTCACTCTCAGATTGACAGGGTACAGACTCACACTCAGCAGGACAGGGAACAGATTCACTCACTGATGGACAGGGAACAGACTCACTTTCAAATGGACAGGGAACAGACCCACTCACAGATGGACAGGGTACAATCTAACTCTCAGATGGATTTCGAACAGACTCACTCACAGATGGACACGGAACAGACTCGCTCACAGATGGACAGGGAACAGATTCACTCTCAAATGGACAGGGAACAGACTCACTCACAGATGGACAGGGAACAGACCCACTCACAGATAGTCAGGGAACAGACTCACTCTCAGATGGACAGGGAACAGATTCACTCTCAGATGGACAGGGAACAGACTCACTCTAAAATGAATAGGGAACAATGTCACTCTCAGATGGACATGGAAGAATCTCACTCTCAGATGGACAGGGAACAGACTCACTCACAGATAGACAGGGAACAGACTCACTCTCAGATGGACAGGGAACAGACTCACTCACAGAGCGACAGGGAACAGATCACTCACAGATGGACTGGGGACAGACTCACTCACAGGTGGACAGGGAACACACTCACACACAGATGGACAAGGAACAGACTCACTCACAAATGGACAGGGATCAATCCCACTCTCAGATGGACTCGGAACAGACTCACTCACAGATGGACATGGAACTGACTCACTCACAGATGGACACGGAACAGACTCGCTCGCAGATGGACAGGGAACAGACTCACTCACAGATGAACAGAGAACAGACACACTCACAGATGGACACGGAACAGACGCGCTCACAGATGGACAGGGAACAGATTCACTCTCAAATGGACAGGGAACAGACTCACTCACAGATGGACACGGAACAGACTCGCTCACAGATGGACAGGGAACAGATTCACTCTCAAATGGACAGGGAACAAACTCACTCTCAGATGGACAGGAAACAAACTCACTCTCAGCTGGACAGGGAACAGACTCAATCCCGACTGGACAGGGAACAGACTCACTCACCGCTGGACAGGGAACAGACTCACACTCAGCTGGACAGGGAACAGACTCACTCACACCAGGACTGGGAACAGACTCACTCACAGATGGACAGGGAACAGACTCACTCTCAGATGGACAGGGAACAAACTCATTCTCAGCTGGACAGGGAACAGACTCACTCACAGATGGACAGGGAACAGAATCACTCTCAGCTGGACAGGGAACCGGCCCACTCACACCAGGACTGGGAACAGACTCACTCTCAGCTGGACAGGGAACAAACTCACTCTCATCTTGACAGGGAACGGACTCACTCACAAATGGTCAGGGAACAGGCTCACTAACAGAAGGAAAGGGAAATGACTCACTCTCAGATGGACATGGTGCAATCTCCCTCTCAGATGGACAGCGAACAGACTCAATCACAGAGGGACAGGGAACAGGCTCACTCACAGATGGACTGGGGACAGACTCACTCTCTGATGGACAGGGAACAGTCTCACTCTCAAATGGACACGGAACAGACTCGCTCACAGATGGACAGGGAACAGATTCACTCTCAAATGGACAGGGAACAGACTCACTCACAGATGGACTGGGGACAGACTCACTCACAGATGGACTGGGAACAGACTCACTCACAGATGGACAGGGATCAATCCCACTCTCAGCTGGACTCGGAACAGACTCACTCACAGATGGACAGGGAACATACTCACTCTCAACTAGACAGGGAACAGACTCACTCTCAGCTGGACAGGGAACAGACTCACTCACAGATGTACAGGGAACAGACTCACTCACAGATGGACAGGGAATAGACTCACTCACAGATGGACTGGGAACAGACTCACTCTCAGATGGATTGGGAACAGACTCACTCTCAGCTGGACAGGGAACAGACCCACTCACAGATGGACAGGGAACAGACTCACTCTCAGTTGGACAGGGAACAGACTCACTCTCAGCTGGACAGGGAACAGACCCACTCACAGATGGACAGGGAACAGACTCTCTCACTGATGGACAGGGAACGGACTCACTCACAGATGGACAGGGAACAGATTCACTCTCAAATGGACAGGGAACAGAGTCACTCAGAGATGGACTGGGAACAGACTCACTCACAGATGGACAGAGAACATATTCACTCACAGATTGACAGGGAACAGATTCACTCTCAGATGTACAGGGAACAGACTCACTCACGGCTGGACAGGGAACAGACTCGCTAACGGCTGGACAGGGAACAGACTCGCTCACAAATGGACTGGGAGCAGACACTCTCAGATGGACAGTGAACAGACTCATTCACAGATGGACAGGGAACAGACTCATTCACAGATGGCCAGGGAACAGACTCACTCACAGATGGACAGGGAACAGACTCACTCACAGATGGACTGGGAATGGACACACTCACAGATGGACAGGGAACAGACTCACTCACAGATGGACAGGGAACAGACTCACTCACAGGTGGACAGGAAGCAGACTCACTCACAGGTGGACAGGGAACAGACTCACTCACAGATGGACAGGGAACAGACTCACTCTCAGATGGACAGGGAACAGACTCACTCTCAGCTGGACAGGGAACAGACTCACTCGCAGATGGACAGGAAACAGACTCACTCACAGATGGGCTGGGAATGGACTCACTCACAGATGGACAGGGAACAGACACACTCACAGATGGACAGGGTACAATCTAACTCTCAGATGGATATCGAACAGACTCACTCACAGATGGACAGGGAACAGACTCGCTCACAGATGGACAGGGAACAGATTCACTCTCAAATGGACAGGGAACAGACTCACTCACAGATGGACACGGAACAGACTCGCTCACAGATGGACAGGGAACAGATTCACTCTCAAATGGACAGGGAACAAACTCACTCTCAGATGGAGAGGAAACAAACTCACTCTCAGCTGGACAGGGAACAAACTCACTCTCAGCTGGACAGGGAACAGACTCAATCCCGACTGGACAGGGAACAGACTCACTCACCGCTGGACAGGGAACAGACTCACCCTCAGCTGGACAGGGAACAGACTCAGTCAAACCAGGACTGGGAACAGACTCACTCACAGATGGACAGGGAACAGACTCACTCTCAGATGGACAGGGAACAAACTCACTCTCAGATGGACAGGGAACAGACTCACTCACAGATGGACAGGGAACAGAATCACTCTCAGCTGGACAGGGAACCGGCCCACTCACACCAGGACTGGGAACAGACTCACTCTCAGCTGGACAGGGAACAAACTCACTCTCATCTTGACAGGGAACGGAATCACTCACAAATGGTCAGGGAACAGGCTCACGAACAGAAGGAAAGGGAAATGACTCACTCTCAGATGGCCATGGTGCAATCTCCCTCTCAGATGGACAGCGAACAGACTCAGTCACAGAGGGACAGGGAACAGACTCACTCACAGATGGACTGGGGACAGACTCACTCTCTGATGGACAGGGAACAGTCTCACTCTCAAATGGACAGGGAACAGATTCGTTCACAGATGGACAGGTAACAGATTCACTCTCAAATGGACAGGGCACAGACTCACTCACAGATGGACTGTGTACAGGCTCACTCACAGATGGACTGGGAACAGACTCACTCACAGATGGACAGGGATCAATCCCACTCTCAGCTGGACTCGGAACAGACTCACTCACAGATGGACAGGGAACAGACTCACTCTCAACTAGACAGGGAACAGACTCACTCTCAGCTGGACAGGGAACAGACTCACTCACAGATGTACAGGGAACAGACTCACTCACAGATGGACAGGGAACAGACTCACTCACAGATGGACTGGGAACAGACTCACACTCAGATGGACTGGGAACAGACTCACTCTCAGCTGGACAGGGAACAGACCCACTCACAGATGGACAGGGAACAGACTCACTCACTGATGGACAGGGAACGGACTCACTCACAGATGGACAGGGAACAGATTCACTCTCAAATGGACAGGGAACAGACTCACTCTCAGCTGGACAGGGAACAAACTCACTCTCAGCTGGACAGGGAACCGGCCCACACACACCAGGACTGGGAACAGACTCACTCTCAGCTGGACAGGGAACAGACTCAGTCACAGAGGGACAGGGAACAGACTCACTCACAGATGGACTGGGAACAGACACAGTCACAGAGGGACAGGGGACAGACTCACTCTCTGATGGACAGTGAACAGTCTCACTCTCAGATGGACATGGAACAGACACACTCTCAACTAGACAGGGAACAGACTCACTCTCAGCTGGACAGGGAACAGACTCACTCTAAGCTCGACAGGGAACAGACTCACTCTCAGCTAGACCGGGAACAGACTCTCTCACAGATGTACAGGGAACAGACTCGCTCACAGATGGACTGGGAACAGACTCACTCACAGATGGACAGGGAACAGACCCACTCACAGAGGGACAGGGAACAGACTCACTCACTGATGGACAGGGTACAATCTAACTCTCAGATGGATATCGAGCTGACTCACTCACAGATGGACACGGAACAGACTCGCTCACAGATGGACAGGGAACAGATTCACTCTCAAATGGACAGGGAACAAACTCACTCACAGATGGACAGGGAACAGACTCACTCACAGATGGACAGGGAACAGACACACTCACAGATGGACAGGGTACAATCTAACTCTCAGATGGATATCGAACTGACTCACTCACAGATGGACACGGAACAGACTCGCTCACAGATGGACAGGGAACAGATTCACTCTCAAATGGACAGGGAACAGGCTCACTCACAGATGGACAGGGAACAGACTCACTCACAGATGGACAGGGAACAGACACACTCACAGATGGACAGGGTACAATCTAACTCTCAGATGGATATCGAACTGACTCACTCACAGATGGACATGGAACAGACTCGCTCACAGATGGACAGGGAACAGGCTCACTCTCAGCTGGACAGGGAACAAACTCACTCTCAGCTGGACAGGGAACAAACTCACTCCCAGCTGGACAAGAACAGACTCAATCCCGACTGGACAGGGAACAGACTCACTCACTGCTGGGCAGGGAACAGACTCACCCTCAGCTGGACAGGGAACAGACTCACTCACTGATGGACAGGAAACAGACTCACTCACAGATGGACTGGGAACAGTCTCACTCTCAGATGGACTGGGAACAGTCTCACTCTCAGATTGACAGGGTACAGACTCACTCTCAGATGGACTGGGAACAGTCTCACTCTCAGATTGACAGGGTACAGACTCACACTCAGCATGACAGGGATCAGATTCACTCACTGATGGACAGGGAACAGACTCACTTTCAAATGGAGAGGGAACAGACCCACTCACAGATGGACAGGGTACAATCTAACTCTCAGATGGATTTCGAACAGACTCACTCACAGCTGGACACGGAACAGACTCGCTCACAGATGGACAGGGAACAGATTCACTCTCAAATGGGCAGGGAACAGACTCACTCACAGATGGACAGGGAACAGACCCACTCACAGATAGTCAGGGGACAGACTCACTCTCAGATGGACAGGGAACAGATTCACTCTCAGATGGACAGGGAACAGACACACTCTAAAACGAATAGGGAACAATGTCACTCTCAGATGGACATGGAAGAATCTCACTCTCAGATGGACAGGGAACAGACTCACTCACAGAAGGACAGGGAACAGACTCACTCTCAGATGGACAGGGAACAGACTCACTCACAGAGCGACAGGGAACAGACTCACTCACAGATGGACTGGGGACAGACTCACTCACAGATGGACAGGGAACACACTCACACACAGATGGACAAGGAACAGACTCACTCACAAATGGACAGGGATCAATCCCACTCTCAGATGGACTCGGAACAGATTCACTCACAGATGGACATGGAACTGACTCACTCACAGATGGACACGGAACAGATTCACTCTCAGATGGACAGGGAACAGAATCACTCTCAGCTGGACAGGGAACCGGCCCACTCACACCAGGACTGGGAACAGACTCACTCTCAGCTGGACAGGGAACAAACTCACTCTCATCTTGACAGGGAACGGAATCACTCACAAATGGTCAGGGAACAGGCTCACGAACAGAAGGAAAGGGAAATGACTCACTCTCAGATGGCCATGGTGCAATCTCCCTCTCAGATGGACAGCGAACAGACTCAGTCACAGAGGGACAGGGAACAGACTCACTCACAGATGGACTGGGGACAGACTCACTCTCTGATGGACAGGGAACAGTCTCACTCTCAAATGGACAGGGAACAGATTCGTTCACAGATGGACAGGTAACAGATTCACTCTCAAATGGACAGGGCACAGACTCACTCACAGATGGACTGTGTACAGGCTCACTCACAGATGGACTGGGAACAGACTCACTCACAGATGGACAGGGATCAATCCCACTCTCAGCTGGACTCGGAACAGACTCACTCACAGATGGACAGGGAACAGACTCACTCTCAACTAGACAGGGAACAGACTCACTCTCAGCTGGACAGGGAACAGACTCACTCACAGATGTACAGGGAACAGACTCACTCTCAGCTGGACAGGGAACAAACTCACTCTCAGCTGGACAGGGAACAGACTCAATCCCGACTGGACAGGGAGCAGACTCACTCACCGCTGGACAGGGAACAGGCTCACACTCAGCTGGACAGGGAACAGACTCACTCACTGATGGACAGGGAACGGACTCACTCACAGATGGACAGGGAACAGATTCACTCTCAAATGGACAGGGAACAGACTCACTCTCAGCTGGACAGGGAACAAACTCACTCTCAGCTGGACAGGGAACCGGCCCACACACACCAGGACTGGGAACAGACTCACTCTCAGCTGGACAGGGAACAGACTCAGTCACAGAGGGACAGGGAACAGACTCACTCACAGATGGACTGGGAACAGACACAGTCACAGAGGGACAGGGGACAGACTCACTCTCTGATGGACAGTGAACAGTCTCACTCTCAGATGGACATGGAACAGACACACTCTCAACTAGACAGGGAACAGACTCACTCTCAGCTGGACAGGGAACAGACTCACTCTAAGCTCGACAGGGAACAGACTCACTCTCAGCTAGACCGGGAACAGACTCTCTCACAGATGTACAGGGAACAGACTCGCTCACAGATGGACTGGGAACAGACTCACTCACAGATGGACAGGGAACAGACCCACTCACAGAGGGACAGGGAACAGACTCACTCACTGATGGACAGGGTACAATCTAACTCTCAGATGGATATCGAGCTGACTCACTCACAGATGGACACGGAACAGACTCGCTCACAGATGGACAGGGAACAGATTCACTCTCAAATGGACAGGGAACAAACTCACTCACAGATGGACAGGGAACAGACTCACTCACAGATGGACAGGGAACAGACACACTCACAGATGGACAGGGTACAATCTAACTCTCAGATGGATATCGAACTGACTCACTCACAGATGGACACGGAACAGACTCGCTCACAGATGGACAGGGAACAGATTCACTCTCAAATGGACAGGGAACAGGCTCACTCACAGATGGACAGGGAACAGACTCACTCACAGATGGACAGGGAACAGACACACTCACAGATGGACAGGGTACAATCTAACTCTCAGATGGATATCGAACTGACTCACTCACAGATGGACATGGAACAGACTCGCTCACAGATGGACAGGGAACAGGCTCACTCTCAGCTGGACAGGGAACAAACTCACTCTCAGCTGGACAGGGAACAAACTCACTCCCAGCTGGACAAGAACAGACTCAATCCCGACTGGACAGGGAACAGACTCACTCACTGCTGGGCAGGGAACAGACTCACCCTCAGCTGGACAGGGAACAGACTCACTCACTGATGGACAGGAAACAGACTCACTCACAGATGGACTGGGAACAGTCTCACTCTCAGATGGACTGGGAACAGTCTCACTCTCAGATTGACAGGGTACAGACTCACTCTCAGATGGACTGGGAACTGTCTCACTCTCAGATTGACAGGGTACAGACTCACACTCAGCATGACAGGGATCAGATTCACTCACTGATGGACAGGGAACAGACTCACTTTCAAATGGAGAGGGAACAGACCCACTCACAGATGGACAGGGTACAATCTAACTCTCAGATGGATTTCGAACAGACTCACTCACAGCTGGACACGGAACAGACTCGCTCACAGATGGACAGGGAACAGATTCACTCTCAAATGGGCAGGGAACAGACTCACTCACAGATGGACAGGGAACAGACCCACTCACAGATAGTCAGGGGACAGACTCACTCTCAGATGGACAGGGAACAGATTCACTCTCAGATGGACAGGGAACAGACACACTCTAAAACGAATAGGGAACAATGTCACTCTCAGATGGACATGGAAGAATCTCACTCTCAGATGGACAGGGAACAGACTCACTCACAGAAGGACAGGGAACAGACTCACTCTCAGATGGACAGGGAACAGACTCACTCACAGAGCGACAGGGAACAGACTCACTCACAGATGGACTGGGGACAGACTCACTCACAGATGGACAGGGAACACACTCACACACAGATGGACAAGGAACAGACTCACTCACAAATGGACAGGGATCAATCCCACTCTCAGATGGACTCGGAACAGACTCACTCACAGATGGACATGGAACTGACTCACTCACAGATGGACACGGAACAGATTCACTCTCAGATGGACAGGGAACAGTCTCACTCTCAGATTGACAGGGTACAGACTCACACTCAGCAGGACAGGGAACAGATTCACTCTCAAATGGACAGGGAACAGACTCACTCACAGATGGACAGGGAACAGACCCACTCACAGATAGTCAGGGAACAGACTCACTCTCATATGGACAGGGAACAGATTCACTCTCAGATGGACAGGGAACAGACTCACTCAAAAATGAATAGGGAACAATGTCACTCTCAGATGGACATGGAAGAATCTCACTCTCAGATGGACAGGGAACAGACTCACTCACAGATGGACAGGGAACAGACTCACTCTCAGATGGACAGGGAACAGACTCACTCACAGAGCGACAGGGAACAGACTCACTCACAGATGGACTGGGGACAGACTCACTCACAGGTGGACAGGGAACACACTCACACACAGATGGACAAGGAACAGACTCACTCACAAATGGACAGGGATCAATCCCACTCTCAGATGGACTCGGAACAGACTCACTCACAGATGGACATGGAACTGACTCACTCACAGATGGACACGGAACAGACTCGCTCGCAGATGGACAGGGAACAAACTCACTCTCAGATGGACAGGAAGCAAACTCACTCTCAGCTGGACAGGGAACAAACTCACTCTCAGCTGGACAGGGAACAGACTCAATCCCGACTGGACAGGGAGCAGACTCACTCACCGCTGGACAGGGAACAGGCTCACACTCAGCTGGACAGGGAACAGACTCACTCACACCAGGACTGGGAACAGACTCACTCACAGATGGACAGGGAACAGACTCACTCTCAGATGGACAGGGAACAAACTCACTCTCAGCTGGACAGGGAACAGACTCACTCACAGATGGACAGGGAACAGAATCACTCTCAGCTGGACAGGGAACCGGCCCACTCACACCAGGACTGGGAACAGACTCACTCTCAGCTGGACAGGGAACAAACTCACTCTCATCTTGACAGGGAACGGACTCACTCACAAATGATCAGGGAACAGGCTCACGAACAGAAGGAAAGGGAAATGACTCACTCTCAGATGGACATGGAGCAATCTCCCTCTCAAATGGACACGGAACAGACTCGCTCACAGATGGACAGGGAACAGATTCACTCTCAGATGGACAGGGAACAGACTCACTCACAGATGGACTGTGTACAGACTCACTCACAGATGGACTGGGAACAGACTCACTCACAGATGGACAGGGATCAATCCCACTCTCAGCTGGACTCGGAACAGACTCACTCACAGATGGACAGGGAACATACTCACTCTCAACTAGACAGGGAACAGACTCACTCTCAGCTGGACAGGGAACAGACTCACTCACAGATGTACAGGGAACAGACTCACTCACAGATGGACAGGGAACAGACTCACTCACAGATGGACTGGGAACAGACTCACTCTCAGATGGACTGGGAACAGACTCACTCTCAGCTGGACAGGGAACAGACCCACTCACAGATGGACAGGGAACAGACTCTCTCACTGATGGACAGGGAACGGACTCACTCACAGATGGACAGGGAACAGATTCACTCTCAAATGGACAGGGAACAGACTCACTCTCAGCTGGACAGGGAACAGACCCACTCACAGATGGACAGGGAACAGACTCACTCTCAGTTGGACAGGGAACAGACTCACTCTCAGCTGGACAGGGAACAAACTCACTCTCAGCTGGACAGAGAACCGGACCACTCACACCAGGACTGGGAAAAGACTCACTCTCAGCTGGACAGGGAACAGACTCAGTCACAGAGGGACAGGGAACAGACTCACTCACAGATGGACTGGGAACAGACTCAGTCACAGAGGGACAGGGGACAGACTCACTCTCTGATGGACAGGGAACAGTCTCACTCTCAGATGGACACGGAACAGACTCACTCTCAACTAGACAGGGAACAGGCTCACTCTCAGCTGGACAGGGAACAGACTCACTCTAAGCTCGACAGGGAACAGACTCACTCTCAGCTAGACCGGAAACAGACTCTCTCACAGATATACAGGGAACAGACTCGCTCACAGATGGACTGGGAACAGACTCACTCACAGATGGACAGGGAACAGACCCACTCGCAGAGGGACAGGGAACAGACTCACTCACTGATGGACAGGGTACAATCTAAGTCTCAGATGGATATCGAACTGACTCACTCACAGATGGACACGGAACAGACTCGCTCACAGATGGACAGGGAACAGATTCACTCTCAAATGGACAGGGAACAGACTCACTCACAGATGGACAGGGAACAGATTCACTCTCAAATGGACAGGGAACAGACTCACTCTCAGCTGGACAGGGAACAAACTCACTCTCAGCTGGACAGGGAACAGACTCAATCCCGACTGGACAGGGAACAGACTCACTCACTGCTGGGCAGGGATCAGACTCACCCTCAGCTGGACAGGGAACAGACTCACTCACTGATGGACAGGAAACAGACTCACTCACAGATGGACAGGGAACAGACTCACTCTCAGATGGACAGGGAACAGTCTCACTCTCAGATTGACAGGGTACAGACTCACACTCAGCAGGACAGGGAACAGACTCACTCACTGATGGACAGGAAACAGACTCACTCACAGATGGACAGGGAACAGACTCACTTTCAAATGGACAATGAACAGACCCACTCACAGATGGACAGGGTACAATCTAACTCTCAGATGGATTTCGAACAGACTCACTCACAGATGGACACGGAACAGACTCGCTCACAGATGGACAGGGAACAGATTCACTCTCAAATGGACAGGGAACAGACTCACTCCCAGATGGACAGGGAACAGACCCACTCACAGCTAGTCAGGGAACAGACTCACTCTCAGATGGACAGGGAACAGATTCACTCTCAGATGGACAGGGAACAGACTCACTCTAAAATGAATAGGGAACAATGTCACTCTCAGATGGACATGGCAGAATCTCACTCTCAGATGGACAGGGAACAGACTCACTCACAGATGGACAGGGAACAGACTCACTCTCAGATGGACAGGGAACAGACTCACTCACAGAGCGACAGGGAACAGACTCACTCACAGATGGACTGGGGACAGACTCACTCACAGATGGACAAGGAACAGACTCACTCACAAATAGACTGGGATCAATCCCACTCTTAGATGGACTCGGAACAGACTCACTCACAGATGGACATGGAACTGACTCACTCACAGTTGGACACGGAACAGACTCGCTCGCAGATGGACAGGGAACAGATTCACTCTCAGGTGAACAGGGAACAGACACACTCACAGATGGACACGGAACAGACGCGCTCACAGATGGACAGGGAACAGATTCACTCTCAAATGGACAGGGAACAGACTCACTCACAGATGGACAGGGAACAATCTAACTCTCAGATGGACAGAGAACAGACTCACTCACAGATGGACAGGGAACATACTCACTCTCAGATGGACAGGGAACATATTCACTCACAGATTGACAGGGAACAGACTCACTCACGGCTGGACAGGGAACAGACTCGCTCACGGCTGGACAGGGTACAGACTCGCTCACAAATGGACTGGGAGCAGACACTCTCAGATGGACAGTGAACAGACTCATTCACAGATGGACAGGGAACAGACTCATTCACAGATGGCCAGGGAACAGACTCACTCACAGATGGACAGGAAGCAGACTCACTCACAGGTGGACAGGGAACAGACTCACTCACAGATGGACAGGGAACAGACTCACTCTCAGATGGACAGGGAACAGACTCACTGTCAGCTGGACAGGGAACAGACTCACTCACAGATGGACAGGGAACAGACTCACTCACAGATGGACATGGAACTGACTCACTCTCAGATGGACAGGGAACAATCTAACTCTCAGATGGACAGAGAACAGACTCACTCACAGATGGACAGGGAACATACTCACTCTCAGATGGAAAGGGAACAGACTCACTCACAGATGGACAGGGAACAGACTCACTCACAGATGGACAGGGAACAGACTCGCTCTCAGCTAGACCGGGAACAGATTCACTCACAGATGGACAGGGAAAAGACTCACTCTCAAATGGACAGGGAACAATCTCGCTCTCAGATGGACAGAAAATAGACTCACTCATTGATGGACAGGAAACAGACTCACTCACAGATGGCCAGGGAACAGACTCACTCACAGATGGACAGGGAACAGACACACTCTCAACTAGATAGGGAACAGACTCACTCTCAGCTGGACAGGGAACAGACTCACTCACAGATGTACAGGGAACAGACTGGCTCACAGATGGACTGGGAACAGACAGTCTCAGATGGACAGGGAACAGACTCACTCACTGATGGACAGGAAACAGAATCATTCTCAGCTGGACAGGGAACAGACTCACTCTCAGCTGGACAAGGAACAGACCCACTCACAGATGGACAGGGAACAGACTCACTCACTGATGGATGGGGAACAGACTCACTCACAGATGGACAGGGAACAGATTCACTCTCAAATGGACAGGGAACAGACTCACTCTCAGCTGGACAGGGAACAGACCCACTCACAGATGGACAGGGAACAGACTCACTCTCAGTTGGACAGGGAACAAACTCACTCTCAGCTGGACAGGGAACCGGCCCACTCACACCAGGACTGGGAACAGACTCACTCTCAGCTGGACAGGGAACAGACTCAGTCACAGAGGGACAGGGAACAGACTCACTCACAGATGGACTGGGAACAGACTCAGTCACAGAGGGACAGGGGACAGACTCACTCTCTGATGGACAGGGAACATCTCACTCTCAGATGGACACGGAACAGACTCAGTCTCAACTAGACAGGGAACAGACTCACTCTCAGCTGGACAGGGAACAGACTCACTCTAAGCTCAACAGGGAACAGACTCACTCTCAGCTAGACCGGGAACAGACTCTCCCACAGATGTACAGGGAACAGACTCGCTCACAGATGGACTGGGAACAGACTCACTCACAGATGGACAGGGAACAGACCCACTCACAGAGGGACAGGGAACAAACTCACTCACTGACGGACAGGGTACAATCTAACTCTCAGATGGATATCGAACTGACTCATTCACAGATGGACACGGAACAGACTCGCTCACAGATGGACAGGTAACAGACTCACTCTCAGCTGGACAGGGAACAGACCCACTCACAGATGGACAGGGAAAAGACTCACTCACTGATGGACAGGAAACAGACTCACTCACAGATACACAGGGAACAAAATCACTCTCAGCTGGACAGGGAGCGGACTCACTCACAGATGGACAGGGAACAGACACACTCACAGATGGACAGGGTACAATCTAACTCTCAGATGGATGTCGAACAGACTCACTCACAGATGGACACGGAACAGACTCGCTCACAGATGGACAGGGAACAGATTCACTCTCAAATGGACAGGGAACAGACTCACTCAGAGATGGACAGGGAACAGAATCACTCTCAGCTGGACAGGGAACCGGCCCACTCACACCAGGACTGGGAAGAGACTCACTCTGAGCTGGACAGGGAACAAACTCACTCTCATCTTGACAGGGAACGGACTCACTCACAAATGGTCAGGGAACAGGCTCACTAACAGAAGGAAAGGGAAATGACTCACTCTCAGATGGACATGGTGCAATCTCCCTCTCAGATGGACAGCGAACAGACTCAGTCACAGAGGGACAGGGAACAGACTCACTCACAGATGGACTGGGGACAGACTCACTCTCTGATGGACAGGGAACAGTCTCACTCTCAAATGGACACGGAACAGACTCGCTCACAGATGGACAGGGAACAGATTCACTCTCAAATGGACAGGGAACAGACTCACTCACAGATGGACTGTGTACAGACTCACTCACAGATGGACTGGGAACAGACTCACTCACAGATGGACAGGGATCAATCCCACTCTCAGCTGGACTCGGAACAGACTCACTCACAGATGGACAGGGAGCAGACTCACTCACAGATGGACATGGAACTGACTCACTCACAGATGGACACGGAACAGACTCGCTCGCAGATGGACAGGGAACAGATTCACACTCAAATGGACAGGGAACAGACTCACTCTCACATGAACAGGGAACAGACACACTCACAGATGGACACGGAACAGACGCGGTCACAGATGGACAGGGAACAGATTCACTCTCAAATGGACAGGGAACAGACTCACTCACAGATGGACATGGAACTGACTCACTCTCAGATGGACAGGGAACAATCTAACTCTCAGATGGACAGAGAACAGACTCACTCACAGATGGACAGGGCACATACTCACTCTCAGATGGACAGGGAACAGACTCACTCACAGATGGACAGGGAACATACTCACTCACAGATGGACAGGGAACAGACTCACTTTCAGCTAGACCGGGAACAGACTCACTCACAGATGAACAGGGAAAAGACTCACTCTCAAATGGACAGGGAACAATCTAACTCTCAGATGGACAGAAAATAGACTCACTCATTGATGGACAGGAAACGGACTCACTCACAGATGGACAGGGAACAGACTCACTCTCAGCTGGACAGGGAGCAGACTCATTCACAGATGGCCAGGGAACAGACTCACTCACAGATGGACAGGGAACAGACTCACTCACAGATGGACAGGGAACAGGCTCACTCACAGATGGACAGGGAACAGACTCACTCTCAGCTAGGCCGGGAACAGACTCACTCTGAGATGGACAGTTAACAGACTCACTCACAGATGTACAGGGAACAGACTGGCTCACAGATGGACTGGGAACAGACAGTCTCAGATGGACAGGGAACAGACTCACTCACTGATGGACAGGAAACAGAATCATTCTCAGCTGGACAGGGAACAGACTCACTCTCAGCTGGACAAGGAACAGACCCACTCACAGATGGACAGGGAACAGACTCACTCACTGATGGACAGGGAACGGACTCACTCACAGATGGACAGGGAACAGATTCACTCTCAGCTGGACAGGGAACAGACTCACTCTCAGATGGACAGGGAACAGACTCACTCACAGAGCGACAGGGAACAGACTCACTCACAGATGGACTGGGGACAGACTCGCTCACAGATGGACCGGGAACAGACTCACTCACAGATGGACAGGGATCAATCCCACTCTCAGATGGACTCGGAACAGACTCACTCACAGATGGACAGGGATCCGGCCCCCTCACACGAGGACTGGGAACAGACTCACTCTCAGCTGGACAGGGAACAATCTCACTCTCATCTGGACTGGGAACGGACTCACTCACAGATGGACAGGGAACAGACTCACTAACAGAAGGACAGGGAACAGACTCACTCACAGATGGACAGGGAACAGACTCACTCTCAAATGGACAGGGAACAGACTCACTTTCAGATGGTCAGGGAACACACTCACCCACAGGTGGACAGGGAACAGACTCACACACAGATGAACAAGGAATAGGCTCACTCTCAGATGGACAGGGAAAAGACTCACTCTCACATGGACATCGAACAGACTCACTCACAGATGGACACAGAACAGACTCGCTCGCAGATGGACAGGGAACAGATTCACTCTCAGATGGACAGGGAACAAACACGCTCACAGATGGATATGGAACAGACTCGCTCACAGATGGACAGGGAACAGATTCACTCTCAAATGGACAGGGAACAGACTCACTCTCAGCTGGACAGGGAACAGACTCACTCTCAGCTGCACAGGGAACAAGCTCACTCTCATCTTGACAGGGAACCGACTCACTCACAGATGGTCAGGGAACAGGCTCACTAACAGAAGGACAGGGAAATGACTCACTCTCAGATGGACAAGGAACAGACTCACTCACAGATGGACAGGGAACAGACACACTGACAGATGGACAGGGAACAGACTCACTCACAGATGGACAGGGAACAGACTCACTCTCAGCTAGACCGGGAACAGACTCACTCACAGATGGACAGGGAACAGACTCACTCTCAAATGGACAGGGAACAGACTCATTCACAGATGGACAGGGAACAGACTCACTCTCAGCTAGAAAATGTACAGCCTCACGCTCAGATGAACATGGTGCAATCTCCCTCTAAGATGGACAGCGAACAGACTCAGTCACAGAGGGACAGGGAACAGACTCACTCACAGATGGACAAGGAACAGATTCACTCACAGATGGACAAGGAACAGACTCACTCACAGATGGACATGGAACTGACTCACTCACAGATGGACAAGGAACAATTTAACTCTCAGATGGACAGAGAATAGACTCACTCATTGATGGACAGGTAACAGACTCACTCACAGATGGACAGGTAACAGACTCACTCTCGGCTGGACAGAGAACCAGCCCACTCATACGAGGACTGGGAACAGACACACTCTCAGCTGGACAGGGAACAAACTCACTCTCAGATGGACACGGAACAGACTCGCTCGCAGATGGACACGGAACAGACTCACTCTCAGATGGACAGGGAACAATCTAACTCTCAGAAGGCAGAAAATAGACTCACTCATTGATGGACAGGAAACAGACTCACTCTCAGCTGAACAGGGAACACACTCACTCACAGGTGGACAGGGAACAGACTCACTCAGAGATGGACTGTGAACAGACTCGCTCACAGATGGACAGAGAACATATTCACTCTCAGATGTACAGGGAACAGATTCACTCACGGCTGGGCAGGGAACAGACTCATTCACAGATGGCCAGGGAACAGACTCACTCACAGATGGACAGGAAACAGACTCACTCACAGATGGACAGGGAACAGACTCACTCTCAGCTGCACAGGGAACAAGCTCACTCTCATCTTGACAGGGAACCGACTCACTCACAGATGGTCAGGGAACAGGCTCACAAACAGAAGGACAGGGAAATGACTCACTCTCAGATGGACAAGGAACAGACTCACTCACAGATGGACAGGGAACAGACTCACTCACAGATGGACAGGGAACAGACTCACTCACAGATGGACATGGAACAGGCTCACTCACAGATGGACAGGGAACAGACTCACTCTCAGCTAGGCCGGGAACAGACTCACTCTGAGATGGACAGGGAACCGACCCACTAAGATGGAGAGGGAAAAGACTCGCTTACAGTTGGACAGGGAACAGAGTCACTCTCAGATGGACAGGGAACAGACACCCACTCAGATGAACAGGGAACAGACTCACTCTCAGATGGACAGGAAAGAGACTCACTCTCAGCTTGACAGGGAACAGACGCAGTCTCAGATGGACAAGGTACAGGCTCACTCTGAGATGGACAGGGAACCGACCCACTCAGATGGAGAGGGAAAAGACTCGCTCACAGTTGGACAGGGAACAGAGTCACTCTCAGATGGACAGGGAACAGACTCACTCACGGCTGGAAAGGGAACAGACACGCTCACGGCTGGACAGGGAACAGACTCACTCACAAATGGACAGGGAACAGACTCACTCACAGATGGACAGGGAACAGACTCACTCACAGATGGACTGGGAACAGATTCAGTCACAAATGGACAGGGAACAATCTCACTCTCAGATGGTCAGGGAACAGACTCACTCAGAGACGGACTGGGAACAGACTCACTCTCAGATGGACAGGTAACAATCTAACTCTCAGATGGACAGAAAATAGACTCACTCATTGATGGACAGGAAACAGTCTCACTCTCAGCTGGACAGGGAACCAGCCCACTCATACGAGGACTGGTAACAGACTCACTCTCAGCTGGACAGCGAACACACTCACTCACAGGTGGACAGGGAACAGACTCACTCAGAGATGGACTGTGAACAGACTCGCTCACAGATGGACAGAGAACATATTCACTCTCAGATGTACAGGGAGCAGATTCACTCTCAGATGTACAGGGAACAGACTCACTCACGGCTGGACAGGGAACAGACTCATTCACAGATGGCCAGGGAACAGACTCACTCACAGATGGACAGGAAACAGACTCACTCACAGATGGACAGGAAACAGACTCACTCACAGATGGACAGGGAATGGACTCACCCTCAGCTGGACAGGGAACAGACTCACTTTCAAATGGACAGGGAACAGACCCACTCACAGATGGACAGGGTACAACCTACCTCTCAGATGGACATCGAACAGACTCACTCACAGATGGACACGGAACAGATTCACTCACATATTGGACAGGGAACAGACTCACTCTCAGATTGACAGGAAACAGACTCACCCTCAGCTGGACAGGGAACAGACTCACTCACTGATGGACAGGAAAGAGACTCACTCTCAGCTTGACTGGGAACAGACGCAGTCTCAGATGGACAGGGTACAGGCTCACTCTGAGATGGACAGGGAACCGACCCACTCAGATGGAGAGGGAAAAGACTCGCTCACAGTTGGACAGGGAACAGAGTCACTCTCAGATGGACAGGGAACAGACTCCCACTCAGATGGACAGGGAACAGACTCACTCACGGCTGGAAAGGGAACAGACACGCTCACGGCTGGACAGGGAACAGACTCACTCACAAATGGACAGGGAACAGACTCACTCACAGATGGACAGGGAACAGACTCACTCACAGATGGACTGGGAACAGATTCAGTCACAAATGGACAGGGAACAATCTCACTCTCAGATGGTCAGGGAACAGACTCACTCAGAGACGGACAGGGAACAGACTCACTCACAGATGGACAGGAAACAAACTCACTCTAAGCTGGACAGGGAACAGACTCACTCACGGCTGGAGAGGGAACAGATTCACTCACCGCTGTACAGGGGACAGACTCGCTCACACATGGACAAGGAACAGAATCACTCACAGCTGGAAAGGGAACAGACTCACTCACAGACGGACAGGGAACAGACTCACTCATGGCTGGACAGGGAACAGGCTCACTCACAGAAGAACTGGGAACAGACTCACTCAGAGATGGACAGGGAACAGATTCACTCACAGATGGACTGGGAACAGGCCCACTCACAGATGGACGGGGAACAGACTCACTCACAGATGGACGGGGAACAGACTCACTCGCAGATGGACAGGGAACAGATTCACTCTCAGATGGACAGGGAACAGACTCACTCACAGATGGACAGGGAACAGAATCACTCTCAGCTGGACAGGGAACAATCTAACTTTCAGAAGGCAGAAAATAGACTCACTCATTGATGGACAGGAAACAGACTCACTCTCAGCTGGACAGGGAACACACTCACTCACAGGTGGACAGGGAACAGACTCACTCAGAGATGGACTGTGAACAGACTCGCTCACAGATGGACAGAGAACATATTCACTCTCAGATGTACAGGGAACAGACTCACTCACTGGTGGACAGGGAACAGACTCACTCACAGATGGACAGGGAACAGACTCACTCACAGGTGGACAGTGAACAGACTCACTCACAGATGGACAGGAAACAGACTCACTCACAGATGGACAGGGAACAGACTCACTCACGGCTGGACAGGGAACAGACTCACTTTCAAATGGACAGGGAACAGACCCACTCACAGATGGACAGGGTACAATCTAACTCTCAGATGGACAGGGAACAGACTCACTCACTGATGGACAGGAAACGGACTCACTCACAGATGGACAAGGAACAGTCTCACCCTCAGCTGGACAGGGAACAGACTCACTGTCAGATGCACAGGGAACAGACTCACTCACTGATGGACAGGAAACAGACTCACTCTCAGCTAGACCGGGAACAGACGCAGTCTCAGATGGACAGGGTACAGACTCACTCTGAGATGGTCAGGGAACCGACCCACTCAGATGGAGAGGGAATAGACTCGCTCACAGTTGGACAGGGAACAGAGTCACACTCAGATGGACAGGGAACAGACTCCCACTCAGATGAACAGGGAACAGACTCACTCACGGCTGGAAAGGGAACAGACTCGCTCACGGCTGGACAGGGAACAGACTCACTCACGGCTGGAAAGGGAACAGACTCGCTCACGGCTGGACAGGGAACAGGCTCACTCACAAATGGACAGGGAACAGACTCACTCACAGATGGACAGGGAACAGACTCACTCACAGCTGGACTGGGAACAGATTCAGTCACAAATGGACAGGGAACAATCTCACTCTCAGATGGTCAGGGAACAGACTCACTCAGAGACGGACAGGGAACAGACTCACTCACAGATGGACAGGAAACAGTCTAACTCACACCTGGACAGGGAACAGGCTCACTCTCAGCTGGACAGGCAACAAACTCACTCTAAGCTGGACAGGGAACAGACTCACTCACGGCTGGAGAGGGAACAGACTCACTCACCGCTGTACAGGGAACAGACTCGCTCACACATGGACAGGGAACAGAATCACTCACAGCTGGAAAGGGAACAGACTCACTCACAGACGGACAGGGAACAGACTCACTCATGGCTGGACAGGGAACAGGCTCACTCACAGA
Source organism: Somniosus microcephalus (assembly GCF_052327205.1). NCBI lineage: Eukaryota > Metazoa > Chordata > Chondrichthyes > Squaliformes > Somniosidae > Somniosus > Somniosus microcephalus. The sequence goes on along the minus strand of NW_028225180.1, from coordinate 28,289,394 downwards.
AGAACTGGGAACAGTCTCACTCAGAGATGGACAGGGAACAGATTCACTCACAGATGGACTCGGAACAGACCCACTCACAGATGGACGGGGAACAGGCTCACTCACAGGTGGACGGGGAACAGACTCACTCTCAGATGGACAGGGAACAGACTCACTCTCAGATGGACAGGGCACAGACACACTCACAGATGAACGGCGAACAGACTCACTCACAGATGGACGGGGAACAGACTCACTCACACATGGACAGGGAACAGGCTCACTCTCAGATGGACAGGGAACAGACTCACCCTCAGATGGACAGGGAACAGACACACTCATTGATGAACGGGGAACAGACTCACTCTCTGATGGACAGGGAACAGACTCACCCTCAGATGGACAGGGAACAGACTCTCTCACAAATAGACATGAACCAATCTCACTCTCAGATGGACAGCCAAAAGACTCACTCTCAGATGGACAGGAAACCGTCTAACTCACACCTGGACAGGTAACAGACTCGCTCTCAACTGGGCAGGGAACAAACTCACTCTCAGCTGGACAGGGAACAGACTCACTCACGGCTGGACAGGGAACAGACTCACTCACGGCTGGACAGTGAACAGACTCACTTTCAGACTGACAGGGTACAGACTCACACTCAGCAGTACAGGGAACAGGCCCACTCAGAGATGGACTGGGAACAGACTCGCTCACAGATGGACAGGGAACATATTCACTCACAGATGTACAGTGAACAGACTCACTCTCAGATGAACAGGGAACAGACTCACTCTCAGATGGACAGGGAACATATTCACTCTCAGATGTACAGTGAACAGACTCACTCTCAGATTAACAGGGAACAGACTCACTCTCAGATGGACTGGGAACAGACACACTCTCAGATGGACAGGTAACAGACTCAATCACGGATGGACAGGGAACAGACTCGCTCACGGCTGTACTGGGAACAGACTCGCTCACAGATGGACAGGGAACAGACTCACTCTCAGATGGACAGGGAACAGACTCACTCTCAGATGGACAGGGAACAGACTCACTCTCAGATGAACAGGGAACAGACTCACTCACAGAAGGACAGGGAACAGAAACACTCACAGGTGGACAGGGAACAGACTAACTCACAGATGTACAGGGAACAGATTCACTCACAGATGGTCAGGGAACAGACTCACTCTCAGATGGACCGGAACCAGACTCATTCACAGATGGACAGGGAACAGACTCACTCTCAAATGGACAGGGAACAGACTCATTCACAGATAAACAGGGAATAATCTGACTCTCAGATGGACAGGGGACAGACTCACTCTGAGCTTGACTGGGAACAGACTCACTCACAGGTGGACAAGGAAACAGGCTCACTCACAGGTGGACAGGGAACAGACTCACTCACAGATGGAGAGGGAACAGACTCACTCTCAGATGGACAGGGAACAGACTCACTCTCAGCTGGACAGGGAACAGACTCACTCACAGATGGACAGGAAACAGACTCACTCACAGATGGACAGGGAACAGACTCACTCACAGATGGACTGGGAATGGACTCACTCATAGATGGACAGGGAACAGACTCGCTCAGAGATGGACAGGGAACAGATTCACTCTCAAATGGACAGGGAACAGACTCACTCACAGATGGACACGGAACAGACTCGCTCACAGATGGACAGGGAACAGATTCACTCTCAAATGGACAGGGAACAAACTCACTCTCAGATGGACAGGAAACAAACTCACTCTCAGCTGGACAGGGAACAAACTCACTCTCAGCTGGACAGGGAACAGACTCAATCCCGACTGGACAGGGAACAGACTCACTCACCGCTGGACAGGGAACAGACTCACACTCAGCTGGACAGGGAACAGGCTCACTCACACCAGGACTGGGAACAGACTCACTCACAGATGGACAGGGAACAGACTCACTCTCAGATGGACAGGGAACAAACTCACTCTCAGCTGGACAGGGAACAGACTCACTCACAGATGGACAGGGAACAGAATCACTCTCAGCTGGACAGGGAACCGGCCCACTCACACCAGGACTGGGAACAGACTCACTCTCAGCTGGACAGGGAACAAACTCACTCTCATCTTGACAGGGAACGGACTCACTGTCAAATGGTCAGGGAACAGGCTCACTAACAGAAGGAAAGGGAAATGACTCTCTCTCAGATGGACATGGTACAATCTCCCTCTCAGATGGACAGCGAACAGACTCAGTCACAGATGGACTGGGGACAGACTCACTCTCTGATGGACAGGGAACAGTCTCACTCTCAAATGGACACGGAACAGACTCACTCACAGATGGACAGGGACCAGATTCACTCTCAAATGGACAGGGAACAGACTCACTCACAGATGGACTAGGAACAGACTCACTCACAGATGGACAGGGATCAATCCCACTCTCAGCTGGACTCGGAACAGACTCACTCACAGATCGACAGGGAACAGACTCACTCTCAACTAGACAGGGAAGAGACTCACTCTCAGCTGGAGAGGGAACAGACTCACTCACAGATGTACAGGGAACAGACTCACTCACAGATGGACAGGGAACAGACTCACTCACAGATGGACTGGGAACAGACTCACTCTCAGATGGACTGGGAACAGACTCACTCTCAGCTGGACAGGGAACAGACCCACTCACAGATGGACAGGGAACAGACTCACTCACTGATGGACAGGGAACAGATTCACTCTCAAATGGACAGGGAACAGACTCACTCTCAGCTGGACAGGGAACCGACCCACTCACAGATGGACAGGGAACAGACTCACTCTCAATTGGACAGGGAACAGACTCACTCTCAGCTGGACAGGGAACAAACTCACTCTCAGCTGGACAGGGAACTGGCCCGCTCACACCAGGACTGGGAACAGACTCACTCTCAGCTGGACAGGGAACAGACTCAGTCACAGAGGGACAGGGAACAGACTCACTCACAGATGGACTGGGAACAGACTCAGTCTCAACTAGACAGGGAAGAGACTCACTCTCAGCTGGACAGGGAACAGACTCACTCTCAACTAGACAGGGAACAGACTCACTCTCAGCTGGACAGGGAACAGACTCACTCTAAGCTCGACAGGGAACAGACTCACTCACAGGTGGACAGGGAACAGACTCACTCACAGATGGACAGGGATCAATCCCGCTCTCAGCTGGACTCGGAACAGACTCACTCACAGATGTACATGGAACTGACTCACTCACAGATGGACAGGGAACAATCTAACTCTCAGATGGACAGAGAATAGACTCACTCATTGTTGGACAGGAAACAGACTCACTCACAGATGGACAGCGAACACACTCACTCACAGGTGGACAGGGAACAGACTCACTTACAGATGGACAGAGAACAGACTCGCTCACGGCTGGACAGGGAACAGACTCGCTCTCAAATGGACTGGGAACAGACTCATTCACAGATGGCCAGGGAAATGACTCACTCACAGATGGACAGGAAACAGACTCACTCACAGGTGGACAGGGAACAGACTCACTCACAGATGGACAGGGAACAGACTCACTCTCAGCTGGACAGGGAACAGACTCACTCTCAGATGTCCAGGGAACAGACTCGCTCACAGATGGACTGGGAACAGACAGTCTCAGATGGACAGGGAACAGACTCACTCTCAGATTGACAGGGTACAGACTCACTCTCAGCTGGACAGGGAACAAACTCACTCTCAGCGGGACAGGGAACAAACTCACTCTCAGCTGGACAGGGAACAGACACAATCCCGACTGGACAGGCAACAGACTCACTCACAGATGGACAGGGAACAGAATCACTCTCAGCTGAACAGGGAACCGGCCCATTCACGCCAGGACTGGGAACAAACTCACTCTCAGCTGGACAGGGAACAGACACAATCCCGACTGGACAGGGAACAGACTCACTCACAGATGGACAGGGAACAGAATCACTCTCAGCTGAACAGGGAACCGGCCCATTCACGCCAGGACTGGGAACAGACTCACTCTCAGCTGGACAGGTAACAAACTCACTCACATCATGACAGGGAACAGACTCACTCACAAATGCTCAGGGAACAGGCTCACTAACAGAAGGAAAGGGAAATGACTCACTCTCAGATGGACATGGTGCAATCTCCCTCTCAGATGGACAGCGAACAGACTCAGTCACAGAGGGACAGGGAACAGACTCACTCACAGATGGACTGGGGACAGACTCACTCTCTGATTGACAGGGAACAGTCTCACTCTCAGATGGACACGGAACAGACTCGCTCACAGATGGACAGGGAACAGATTCACTCTCAAATGGACAGGGAACAGACCCACTCACAGATGGACAGGGAACAGACTCACTCACTGATGGACAGGAAACAGACTCACTCACAGATACACAGGGAACAGAATCACTCTCAGCTGGACAGGGAACAGACTCACTCACAGATGGACAGGGAACAGATTCACTCTCAGATGGACAGGGAACAGACTCACTCACAGATGGACAGGGAACAGACTCACTCTCATCTTGACAGGGAACGGACTCACTCACAAATGGTCAGGGAACAGGCTCACTAACAGAAGGAAAGGGAAATGACTCACTCTCAGATGGACATGGTGCAATCTCCCTCTCAGATGGACAGCGAACAGACTCAGTCACAGATGGACAGGGAACAGACTCACTCACAGATGGACTGGGGACAGACTCACTCTCTGATGGACAGGGAACAGTCTCACTCACAGATGGACACGGAACAGACTCGCTCACAGATGGACAGGGAACAGATTCACTCTCAAATGGACAGGGAACAGACTCACTCACAGATGGACTGTGTACAGACTCACTCACAGATGGACTGGGAACAGACTCACTCACAGATGGACAGGGATCAATCCCACTCTCAGCTGGACTCGGAACAGACTCACTCACAGATGGACATGGAACTGACTCACTCACAGATGGACAGGGAACAATCTAACTCTCAGATGGACAGATAATAGACTCACTCATTGAAGGACAGGAAACAGTCTCACTCACAGATGGGCAGCGAACACACTCACTCACAGGTGGACAGGGAACAGACTCACTCAGAGATGGACAGGGAACAGACTCACTCAGAGATGGACTGGGAACAGACTCACTCACAGATGGACAGAGAACATATTCACTCACAGATTGACAGGGAACAGATTCACTCTCAGATGTACAGGGAACAGACTCACTCACGGCTGGACAGGGAACAGACTCGCTCACGGCTGGACAGGGAACAGACTCGCTCACAAATGGACTGGGAGCAGACACTCTCAGATGGACAGTGAACAGACTCATTCACAGATGGACAGGGAACAGACTCATCCACAGATGGCCAGGGAACAGACTCACTCACAGATGGACAGGAAGCAGACTCACTCACAGGTGGACAGGGAACAGACTCACTCACAGATGGACAGGGAACAGACTCACTCTCAGATGGACAGGGAACAGACTCACTCTCAGCTGGACAGGGAACAGACTCACTCACAGATGGACAGGAAACAGACTCACTCACAGATGGACAGGGAACAGACTCACTCACAGATGGACTGGGAATGGACTCACTCACAGATGGACAGGGAACAGACACACTCACAGATGGACAGGGTACAATCTAACTCTCAGATGGATATCGAACAGACTCACTCACAGATGGACACGGAACAGACTCGCTCACAGATGGACAGGGAACAGATTCACTCTCAAATGGACAGGGAACAGACTCACTCACAGATGGACAGGGAACAGACTCGCTCACAGATGGACAGGGAACAGATTCACTCTCAAGTGGACAGGGAACAGACTCACTCACAGATGGACACGGAACAGACTCGCTCACAGATGGACAGGGAACAGATTCACTCTCAAATGGACAGGGAACAAACTCACTCTCAGATGGACAGGAAACAAACTCACTCTCAGCTGGACAGGGAACAAACTCACTCTCAGCTGGACAGGGAACAGACTCAATCCCGACTGGACAGGGAACAGACTCACTCACCGCTGGACAGGGAACAGACTCACCCTCAGCTGGACAGGGAACAGACTCACTCACACCAGGACTGGGAACAGACTCACTCACAGATGGACAGGGAACAGACTCACTCTCAAATGGACAGGGAACAAACTCACTCTCAGCTAGACCGGGAACAGACTCTCTCACAGATGTACAGGGAACAGACTCGCTCACAGATGGACTGGGAACAGACTCACTCACAGATGGACAGGGAACAGACCCACTCACAGAGGGACAGGGAACAGACTCACTCACTGATGGACAGGGTACAATCTAACTCTCAGATGGATATCGAACTGACTCGCTCACAGATGGACAGGGAACAGACACACTCTCAGCTGGACAGGGAACAGACCCACTCACAGATGGACAGGGAACAGACTCACTCACTGATGGACAGGAAACAGACACACACACAGATGGTCAGGGTACAATCTAACTCTCAGATGGATATCGAACAGACTCACTCACAGATGGACACAGAACAGACTCGCTCACAGATGGACAGGGAACAGATTCACTCTCAAATGGACAGGGAACAGACTCACTCACAGATGGACAGGGAACAGAATCACTCTCAGCTGGACAGGGAACCGGCCCACTCACACCAGGACTGGGAAGAGACTCACTCTCAGCTGGACAGGGAACAAACTCACTCTCATCTTGACAGGGAACGGACTCACTCACAAATGGTCAGGGAACAGGCTCACTAACAGAAGGAAAGGGAAATGCCTCACTCTCAGATGGACATGGTGCAATCTCCCTCTCAGATGGACAGCGAACAGACTCAGTCACAGATGGACTGGGGAAATGACTCACTCTCTGATGGACAGGGAACAGTCTCACTCTCAGATGGACACGGAACAGACTCGCTCACAGATGGACAGGGAACAGATTCACTCTCAAATGGACAGGGAACAGACTCACTCACAGATGGACTGTGTACAGACTCACTCACAGATGGACTGGGAACAGACTCACTCACAGATGGACAGGGATCAATCCCACTCTCAGCTGGACTCGGAACAGACTCACTCACAGATGGACATGGAACTGACTCACTCACAGATGGACAGGGAACAATCAAACTCTCAGATGGACAGATAATAGACTCACTCATTGATGGACAGGAAACAGACTCACTCACAGATGGACAGCGAACACACTCACTCACAGGTGGACAGGGAACAGACTCACTCAGAGATGGACTGGGAACAGACGCACTCACAGATGGACAGAGAACATATTCACTCACAGATTGACAGGGAACAGATTCACTCTCAGATGTACAGGGAACAGACTCACTCACGGCTGGACAGGGAACAGACTCGCTCACGGCTGGACAGGGAACAGACTCGCTCACAAATGGACTGGGAGCAGACACTCTCAGATGGACAGTGAACAGATTCATTCACAGATGGACAGGGAACAGACTCACTCTAAGCTCGACAGGGAACAGACTCACTCTCAGCTAGACCGGGAACAGACTCACTCACAGATGGACAGGGAACAGACCCACTCACAGAGGGACAGGGAACAGACTCACTCACTGATGGACAGGGTACAATCTAACTCTCAGATGGATATCGAACTGACTCACTCACAGATGTACACGGAACAGACTCGCTCACAGATGGACAGGGAACAGATTCACTCTCAAATGGACAGGGAACAGACTCACTCACAGATGGACAGGGAACAGACTCACTCACAGATGGACAGGGAACAGACACACTCACAGATGGACAGGGTACAATCTAACTCTCAGATGGATATCGAACTGACTCACTCACAGATGGACACGGAACAGACTCGCTCACAGATGGACAGGGAACAGATTCATTCTCAGATGGACAGGGAACAGTCTAACTCACACCTGGAGAGGGAACAGGCTCACTCTCAGCTGGACAGGGAACAAACTCACTCTCAGCTGGACAGGGAACAAACTCACTCTCAGCTGGACAGGGAACAGACTCAATCTCGACTGGACAGGGAACAGACTCACTCACTGCTGGACAGGGAACAGACTCACCCTCAGCTGGACAGGGATCAGACTCACTCACTGATGGACAGGAAACAGAGTCACTCACAGATGGACAGGGAACAGACTCACTCTCAGATGGACAGGGAACAGTCTCACTCTCAGATTGACAGGGTACAGACTCACACTCAGCAGGACAGGGAACAGATTCACTCACTGATGGACAGGGAACAGACTCACTTTCAAATGGACAGGGAACAGACCCACTCACAGATGGACAGGGTACAATCTAACTCTCAGATGGATTTCGAACAGACTCACTCACAGATGGACACGGAACAGACTCGCTCACAGATGGACAGGGAACAGATTCACTCTCAAATGGACAGGGAACAGACTCACTCACAGATGGACAGGGAACAGACCCACTCACAGATAGTCAGGGAACAGACTCACTCTCAGATGGACAGGGAACAGATTCACTCTCAGATGGACAGGGTACAGACTCACTTTAAAATGAATAGGGAGCAATGTCACTCTCAGATGGACATGGAAGAATCTCACTCTCAGATGGACAGGGAACAGACTCACTCACAGATGGACAGGGAACAGACTCACTCTCAGATGGACAGGGAACAGACTCACTCACAGAGCGACAGGGAACAGACTCACTCACAGATGGACTGGGGACAGACTCACTCACAGATGGACAGGGAACACGCTCACACACAGATGGACAAGGAACAGACTCGCTCGCAGATGGACAGGGAACAGATTCACTCTCAAATGGACAGGGAACAGACTCAATCTCAGATGAACAGGGAACAGACACACTCACAGATGGACACGGAAGAGACGCGCTCACAGATGGACAGGGAACAGATTCACTCTCAAATGGACAGGGAACAGACTCACTCACAGATGGACATGGAACTGACACACTCTCAGATGGACAGGGAACAATCTAACTCTCAGATGGACAGAGAACAGACTCACTCACAGATGGACAGGGAACATACTCACTCTCAGATGGACAGGGAACAGACTCACTCACAGATGGACAGGGAACAGACTCACTCTCAGCTAGACCGGGAACAGACTCACTCACAGATGGACAGGGAAAAGACTCACTCTCAAATGGACAGGGAACAATCTAGCTCTCAGATGGACAGGGAACAAACTCACTCTCAGCTGGACAGGGAACAGACTCAATCCCGACTGGACAGGGAACAGACTCACTCACCGCTGGACAGGGAACAGACTCACCCTCAGCTGGACAGGGAACAGACTCACTCACACCAGGACTGGGAACAGACTCACTCACAGATGGACAGGGAACAGACTCACTCTCAAATGGACAGGGAACAAACTCACTCTCAGCTAGACCGGGAACAGACTCTCTCACAGATGTACAGGGAACAGACTCGCTCACAGATGGACAGGGAACAGACCCACTCACAGAGGGACAGGGAACAGACTCACTCACTGATGGACAGGGTACAATCTAACTCTCAGATGGATATCGAACTGACTCGCTCACAGATGGACAGGGAACAGACACACTCTCAGCTGGACAGGGAACAGACCCACTCACAGATGGACAGGGAACAGACTCACTCACTGATGGACAGGAAACAGACTCACTCACAGATACACAGGGAACAGAATCACTCTCAGCTGGACAGGGAGCGGACTCACTCACAGATGGACAGGGAACAGACACACTCACAGATGGTCAGGGTACAATCTAACTCTCAGATGGATATCGAACAGACTCACTCACAGATGGACACAGAACAGACTCGCTCACAGATGGACAGGGAACAGATTCACTCTCAAATGGACAGGGAACAGACTCACTCACAGATGGACAGGGAACAGAATCACTCTTAGCTGGACAGGGAACCGGCCCACTCACACCAGGACTGGGAAGAGACTCACTCTCAGCTGGACAGGGAACAAACTCACTCTCATCTTGACAGGGAACGGACTCACTCACAAATGGTCAGGGAACAGGCTCACTAACAGAAGGAAAGGGAAATGCCTCACTCTCAGATGGACATGGTGCAATCTCCCTCTCAGATGGACAGCGAACAGACTCAGTCACAGATGGACTGGGGAAATGACTCACTCTCTGATGGACAGGGAACAGTCTCACTCTCAGATGGACACGGAACAGACTCGCTCACAGATGGACAGGGAACAGATTCACTCTCAAATGGACAGGGAACAGACTCACTCACAGATGGACTGTGTACAGACTCACTCACAGATGGACTGGGAACAGACTCACTCACAGATGGACAGGGATCAATCCCACTCTCAGCTGGACTCGGAACAGACTCACTCACAGATGGACATGGAACTGACTCACTCACAGATGGACAGGGAACAATCAAACTCTCAGATGGACAGATAATAGACTCACTCATTGATGGACAGGAAACAGACTCACTCACAGATGGACAGCGAACACACTCACTCACAGGTGGACAGGGAACAGACTCACTCAGAGATGGACTGGGAACAGACGCACTCACAGATGGACAGAGAACATATTCACTCACAGATTGACAGGGAACAGATTCACTCTCAGATGTACAGGGAACAGACTCACTCACGGCTGGACAGGGAACAGACTCGCTCACGGCTGGACAGGGAACAGACTCGCTCACAAATGGACTGGGAGCAGACACTCTCAGATGGACAGTGAACAGATTCATTCACAGATGGACAGGGAACAGACTCACTCTAAGCTCGACAGGGAACAGACTCACTCTCAGCTAGACCGGGAACAGACTCACTCACAGATGGACAGGGAACAGACCCACTCACAGAGGGACAGGGAACAGACTCACTCACTGATGGACAGGGTACAATCTAACTCTCAGATGGATATCGAACTGACTCACTCACAGATGTACACGGAACAGACTCGCTCACAGATGGACAGGGAACAGATTCACTCTCAAATGGACAGGGAACAGACTCACTCACAGATGGACAGGGAACAGACTCACTCACAGATGGACAGGGAACAGACACACTCACAGATGGACAGGGTACAATCTAACTCTCAGATGGATATCGAACAAACTCACTCTCAGCTGGACAGGGAACAAACTCACTCTCAGCTGGACAGGGAACAGACTCAATCTCGACTGGACAGGGAACAGACTCACTCACTGCTGGACAGGGAACAGACTCACCCTCAGCTGGACAGGGATCAGACTCACTCACTGATGGACAGGAAACAGACTCACTCACAGATGGACAGGGAACAGACTCACTCTCAGATGGACAGGGAACAGTCTCACTCTCAGATTGACAGTGTACAGACTCACACTCAGCAGGACAGGGAACAGATTCACTCACTGATGGACAGGGAACAGACTCACTTTCAAATGGACAGGGAACAGACCCACTCACAGATGGACAGGGTACAATCTAACTCTCAGATGGATTTCGAACAGACTCACTCACAGATGGACACGGAACAGACTCGCTCACAGATGGACAGGGAACAGATTCACTCTCAAATGGACAGGGAACAGACTCACTCACAGATGGACAGGGAACAGACCCACTCACAGATAGTCAGGGAACAGACTCACTCTCAGATGGACAGGGAACAGATTCACTCTCAGATGGACAGGGAACAGACTCACTCACAGATGGACATGGAACTGACACACTCTCAGATGGACAGGGAACAATCTAACTCTCAGATGGACAGAGAACAGACTCACTCACAGATGGACAGGGAACATACTCACTCTCAGATGGACAGGGAACAGACTCACTCACAGATGGACAGGGAACAGACTCACTCTCAGCTAGACCGGGAACAGACTCACTCACAGATGGACAGGGAAAAGACTCACTCTCAAATGGACAGGGAACAATCTAGCTCTCAGATGGACAGAAAATAGACACTCATTGATGGACAGGAAACAGACTCACTCACAGATGGCCAGGGAACAGACTCACTCACAGATGGCCAGGGAACAGACTCACTCACAGATGGACAGGGAACAGACACACTCTCAACTAGACAGGGAAGACTCACTCTCAGCTGGACAGGGAACAGACTCACTCACAGATGTACAGGGAACAGACTGGCTCACAGATGGACTGGGAACAGACAGTCTCAGATGGACAGGGAACAGACTCACTCACTGATGGACAGGAAACAGAATCATTCTCAGCTGGACAGGGAACAGACTCACTCTCAGCTGGACAAGGAACAGACCCACTCACAGATGGACAGGGAACAGACTCACTCACGGATGGACAGGGAACGGACTCACTCACAGATGGACAGGGAACAGATTCACTCTCAAATGGACAGGGAACAGACTCACTCTCAGCTGGACAGGGAACAGACCCACTCACAGATGGACAGGGAACAGACTCACTCTCAGTTGGACAGGGAACAGACTCACTCTCAGCTGGACAGGGAACAAACTCACTCTCAGCTGGACAGGGAACCGGCCCACTCACACCAGGACTGGGAACAGACTCACTCTCAGCTGGACAGGGAACAGACTCAGTCACAGAGGGACAGGGAACAGACTCACTCGCAGATGGACTGGGAACAGACTCAGTCACAGAGGGACAGGGGACAGACTCACTCTCTGATGGACAGGGAACAGTCTCACTCTCAGATGGACACGGAACAGACTCACTCTCAACTAGACAGGGAACAGACTCACTCTCAGCTGGACAGGGAACAGACTCACTCTAAGCTCGACAGGGAACAGACTCACTCTCAGCTAGACCGGGAACAGACTCTCTCACAGATGTACAGGGAACAGACTCGCTCACAGATGGACTGGGAACAGACTCACTCACAGATGGACAGGGAACAGACCCACTCACAGATGGACAGGGAACAGACTCACTCACTGATGGACAGGGTACAATCTAACTCTCAGATGGATATCGAACTGACTCACTCACAGATGGACACGGAACAGACTCGCTCACAGATGGACAGGGAACAGATTCACTCTCAAATGGACAGGGAACAGACTCACTCACTGATGGACAGGGAACAGACTCACTCACAGATGGACAGGGAACAGACACACTCACAGATGGACAGGGTACAATCTAACTCTCAGATGGATATCGAACTGACTCACTCACAGATGGACACGGAACAGACTCGCTCGCAGATGGACAGGGAACAGATTCACTCTCAGATGGACAGGGAACAGTCTAACTCACACCTGGACAGGGAACAGGCTCACTCTCAGCTGGACAGGGAACAAACTCACTCTCAGCTGGACAGGGAACAAACTCACTCTCAGCTGGACAGGGAACAGACACAATCCCGACTGTACAGGGAACAGACTCACTCACTGCTGGACAGAGAACAGACTCACCCTCAGCTGGACAGGGAACAGACTCACTCACTGATGGACAGGAAACAGACTCACTCACAGATGGACAGGGAACAGACTCGCTCTCAGATGGACAGGGAACACTCTCACTCTCAGATTGACAGGGTACAGACTCACACTCAGCAGGACAGGGAACAGATTCACTCACTGATGGACAGGGAACAGACCCACTCACAGATGGACAGGGTACAATCTAACTCTCAGATGGATTTCGAACAGACTCACTCACAGATGGACACGGAGCAGACTCGCTCACAGATGGACAGGGAACAGACTCACTCTCAGATGGACAGGGAACAGATTCACTCTCAGATGGAGAGGGAACAGACTCACTCTAAAATGAATAGGGAACAATGTCACTCTCAGATGGACATGGAAGAATCTCACTCTCAGATGGACAGGGAACAGACTCACTCACAGATGGACAGGGAACAGACTCAACTCACTCTCAGATGGACAGGGAACAGACTCACTCACAGAGCGACAGGGAACAGACTCACTCACAGATGGACTGGGGACAGACTCACTCACAGATGGACAGGGAACACACTCACACACAGATGGACAAGGAACAGACTCACTCACAAATGGACAGGGATCAATCCCACTCTCAGATGGACTCGGAACAGACTCACTCACAGATGGACATGGAACTGACTCACTCACAGATGGACACGGAACAGACTCGCTCGCAGATGGACAGGGAACAGATTCACTCTCAAATGGACAGGGAACAGACTCACTCTCAGATGAACAGGGAACAGACACACTCACAGATGGACATGGAACAGACGCGCTCACAGATGGACAGGGAACAGACTCACCCACAGATGGACAGGGAACAGACTCACTCTCAGCTAGACGGGGAACAGACTCACTCACAGATGGACAGTGAAAAGACTCACTCTCAAATGGACAGGGAACAATCTAGCTCTCAGATGGACAGAAAATAGACTCACTCATTGATGGACAGGAAACAGACTCACTCACAGATGGCCAGGGAACAGACTCACTCACAGATGGCCAGGGAACAGACTCACTCACAGATGGACAGGGAACAGACACACTCTCAACTAGACAGGGAAGACTCACTCTCAGCTGGACAGGGAACAGACTCACTCACAGATGTACAGGGAACAGAATGGCTCACAGATGGACTGGGAACAGACAGTCTCAGATGGACAGGGAACAGACTCACTCACTGATGGACAGGAAACAGATTCACTCACAGATGGACAGGGAACAGACTCACTCTCAGATGGACAGGGAACAGTCTCACTCTCAGATTGACAGGGTACAGACTCACACTCAGCAGGACAGGGAACAGATTCACTCACTGATGGACAGGGAACAGACCCACTCACAGATGGACAGGGTACAATCTAACTCTCAGATGGATTTCGAACAGACTCACTCACAGATGGACACGGAACAGACTCGCTCACAGATGGACAGGGAACAAACTCACTCTCAGATGGACAGGGAACAGATTCACTCTCAGATGGACAGGGAACAGACGCACTCTAAAATGAATAGGGAACAATGTCACTCTCAGATGGACATGGAAGAATCTCACTCTCAGATGGACAGGGAACAGACTCACTCACAGATGGACAGGGAACAGACTCACTCACAGAGCGACAGGGAACAGACTCACTCACAGATGGACTGGGGAAAGACTCACTCACAGATGGACAGGGAACACACTCACACACAGAAGGACAAGGAACAGACTCACTCACAAATGGACAGGGATCAATCCCACTCTCAGATGGACTCGGAACAGACTCACTCACAGATGGACATGGAACTGACTCACTCACAGATGGACACGGAACAGACTCGCTCGCAGATGGACAGGGAACAGATTCACTCTCAAATGGACAGGGAACAGACTCACTCTCAGATGAACAGGGAACAGACACACTCACAGATGGACACGGAACAGACGCGCTCACAGATGGACAGGGAACAGACACACTCTCAACTAGACAGGGAAGACTCACTCTCAGCTGGACAGGGAACAGACTCACTCACAGATGTACAGGGAACAGAATGGCTCACAGATGGACTGGGAACAGACAGTCTCAGATGGACAGGGAACAGACTCACTCACTGATGGACAGGAAACAGATTCACTCACAGATGGACAGGTAACAGACTCACTCTCAGATGGACAGGGAACAGTTTCACTCTCAGATTGACAGGGTACAGACTCACACTCAGCAGGACAGGGAACAGATTCACTCACTGATGGACAGGGAACAGACCCACTCACAGATGGACAGGGTACAATCTAACTCTCAGATGGATTTCGAACAGACTCACTCACAGATGGACACGGAACAGACTCGCTCACAGATGGACAGGGAACAAACTCACTCTCAGATGGACAGGGAACAGATTCACTCTCAGATGGACAGGGAACAGACGCACTCTAAAATGAATAGGGAACAATGTCACTCTCAGATGGACATGGAAGAATCTCACTCTCAGATGGACAGGGAACAGACTCACTCACAGATGGACAGGGAACAGACTCACTCACAGAGCGACAGGGAACAGACTCACTCACAGATGGACTGGGGAAAGACTCACTCACAGATGGACAGGGAACACACTCACACACAGAAGGACAAGGAACAGACTCACTCACAAATGGACAGGGATCAATCCCACTCTCAGATGGACTCGGAACAGACTCGCTCGCAGATGGACAGGGAACAGATTCACTCTCAAATGGACAGGGAACAGACTCACTCTCAGATGAACAGGGAACAGACACACTCACAGATGGACACGGAACAGACGCGCTCACAGATGGACAGGGAACAGATTCACTCTCAAATGGACAGGGAACAGACTCACTCACAGATGGACATGGAACTGACTCACTCTCAGATGGACAGGGAACAATCTAACTCTCAGATGGACAGAGAACAGACTCACTCACAGATGGACAGGGAACATACTCACTCTCAGATGGACAGGGAACAGACTCACTCTCAGATGGACAGGGAACAGACTCACTCACAAATGGACAGGGAACAGACTCACTCACAGATGGACAGGGAACAGACTCACTCTCAGCTAGACCGGGAACAGACTCACTCACAGATGGACAGGGAAAAGACTCACTCTCAAATGGACAGGGAACAATCTAGCTCTCAGATGGACAGAAAATAGACTCACTCATTGATGGACAGGAAACAGACTCACTCACAGATGGACAGGGAACAGACTCTCTCTCAGCTGGACAGGGAGCAGACTCACTCACAGATGGCCAGGGAACAGACTCACTCTCAGCTAGACCGGGAACAGACTCACTCACAGATGGACAGGGAAAAGACTCACTCTCAAATGGACAGGGAACAATCTAGCTCTCAGATGGACAGAAAATAGACTCACTCATTGATGGACAGGAAACAGACTCACTCACAGATGGCCAGGGAACAGACTCACTCACAGATGGCCAGGGAACAGACTCACTCACAGATGGACAGGGAACAGACTCACTCACAGATGTACAGGGAACAGACTGGCTCACAGATGGACTGGGAACAGACAGTCTCAGATGGACAGGGAACAGACTCACTCACTGATGGACAGGAAACAGAATCATTCTCAGCTGGACAGGGAACAGACTCACTCTCAGCTGGACAAGGAACAGACCCACTCACAGATGGACAGGGAACAGACTCACTCACGGATGGACAGGGAACGGACTCACTCACAGATGGACAGGGAACAGATTCACTCTCAGCTGGACAGGGAACAGACCCACTCACAGATGGACAGGGAACAGACTCACTCTCAGCTGGACAGGGAACAGACCCACTCACAGATGGACAGGGAACAGACTCACTCTCAGTTGGACAGGGAACAGACTCACTCTCAGCTGGACAGGGAACAAACTCACTCTCAGCTGGACAGGGAACCGGCCCACTCACACCAGGACTGGGAACAGACTCACTCTCAGCTGGACAGGGAACAGACTCAGTCACAGAGGGACAGGGAACAGACTCACTCACAGAGGGACTGGGAACAGACTCAGTCACAGAGGGACAGGGGACAGACTCACTCTCTGATGGATAGGGAACAGTCTCACTCTCAGATGGACACGGAACAGACTCACTCTCAACTAGACAAGGAACAGACTCACTCTCAGCTGGACAGGGAACAGGCTCACTCTAAGCTCGACAGGGAACAGACTCACTCTCAGCTAGACCGGGAACAGACTCTCTCACAGATGTACAGGGAACAGACTCGCTCACAGATGGACTGGGAACAGACTCACTCACAGATGGACAGGGAACAGACCCACTCACAGATGGACAGGGAACAGACTCACTCACTGATGGACAGGGTACAATCTAACTCTCAGATGGATATCGAACTGACTCACTCACAGATGGACACGGAACAGACTCGCTCACAGATGGACAGGGAACAGATTCACTCTCAAATGGACAGGGAACAGACTCACTCTAAAATGAATAAGGAACAATGTCACTCTCAGATGGACATGGAAGAATCTCACTCTCAGATGGACAGGGAACAGACTCACTCACAGATGGACAGGGAACAGACTCACTCTCAGATGGACAGGGAACAGACTCACTCACAGAGCGACAGGGAACAGACTCACTCACAGATGGACTGGGGACAGACTCACTCACAGATGGACAGGGAACACACTCGCACACAGATGGACAAGGAACAGACTCACTCACAAATGGACAGGGATCAATCCCACTCTCAGATGGACTCGGAACAGACTCACTCACAGATGGACATGGAACTGACTCACTCACAGATGGACACGGAACAGACTCGCTCGCAGATGGACAGGGAACAGATTCACTCTCAAATGGACAGGGAACAGACTCACTCTCAGATGAACAGGGAACAGACACACTCACAGATGGACACGGAACAGACGCGCTCACAGATGGACAGGGAACAGATTCACTCTCAAATGGACAGGGAACAGACTCACTCACAGATGGACATGGAACTGACTCACTCTCAGATGGACAGGGAACAATCTAACTCTCAGATGGACAGAGAATAGACTCACTCACAGATGGACAGGGAACATACTCACTCTCAGATGGACAGGGAACAGACTCACTCACAGATGGACAGGGAACAGACTCACTCACAGATGGACAGGGAACAGACTCACTCTCAGCTCGACCGGGAACAGACTCACTCACAGATGGACAGGGAAAAGACTCACTCTCAAATGGACAGGGAACAATCTAGCTCTCAGATGGACAGAAAATAGACTCACTCATTGATGGACAGGAAACAGACTCACTCACAGATGGACAGGGAACAGACTCTCTCTCAGCTGGACAGGGAGCAGACTCACTCACAGATGGCCAGGGAACAGACTCACTCTCAGCTAGACCGGGAACAGACTCACTCACAGATGGACAGGGAAAAGACTCACTCTCAAATGGACAGGGAACAATCTAGCTCTCAGATGGACAGAAAATAGACTCACTCATTGATGGACAGGAAACAGACTCACTCACAGATGGCCAGGAAACAGACTCACTCACAGATGTCCAGGGAACAGACTCACTCACAGATGGCCAGGGAACAGACTCACTCACAGATGGACAGGGAACAGACACACTCTCAACTAGACAGGGAAGACTCACTCTCAGCTGGACAGGGAACAGACTCACTCACAGATGTACAGGGAACAGACTGGCTCACAGATGGACTGGGAACAGACAGTCTCAGATGGACAGGGAACAGACTCACTCACTGATGGACAGGAAACAGAATCATTCTCAGCTGGACAGGGAACAGACTCACTCTCAGCTGGACAAGGAACAGACCCACTCACAGATGGACAGGGAACAGACTCACTCACGGATGGACAGGGAACGGACTCACTCACAGATGGACAGGGAACAGATTCACTCTCAAATGGACAGGGAACAGACTCACTCTCAGCTGGACAGGGAACAGACCCACTCACAGATGGACAGGGAACAGACTCACTCTCAGTTGAACAGGGAACAGACTCACTCTCAGCTGGACAGGGAACAAACTCACTCTCAGCTGGACAGGGAACCGGCCCACTCACACCAGGACTGGGAACAGACTCACTCTCAGCTGGACAGGGAACAGACTCAGTCACAGAGGGACAGGGGACAGACTCACTCTCTGATGGATAGGGAACAGTCTCACTCTCAGATGGACACGGAACAGACTCACTCTCAACTAGACAGGGAACAGACTCACTCTCAGCTGGACAGGGAACAGACTCACTCTAAGCTCGACAGGGAACAGACTCACTCTCAGCTAGACCGGGAACAGACTCTCTCACAGATGTACAGGGAACAGACTCGCTCACAGATGGACTGTGAACAGACTCACTCACAGATGGACAGGGAACAGACCCACTCACAGATGGACAGGGAACAGACTCACTCACTGATGGACAGGGTACAATCTAACTCTCAGATGGATATCGAACTGACTCACTCACAGATGGACACGGAACAGACTCGCTCACAGATGGACAGGGAACAGATTCACTCTCAAATGGACAGGGAACAGACTCACTCTAAAATGAACAGGGAACAATGTCACTCTCAGATGGACATGGAAGAATCTCACTCTCAGATGGACAGGGAACAGACTCACTCACAGATGGACAGGGAACAGACTCACTCTCAGATGGACAGGGAACAGACTCACTCACAGAGCGACAGGGAACAGACTCACTCACAGATAGACTGGGGACAGACTCACTCACAGATGGACAGGGAACACACTCACACACAGATGGACAAGGAGCAGACTCACTCACAAATGGACAGGGATCAATACCACTCTCAGATGGACTCGGAACAGACTCACTCACAGATGGACATGGATCTGACTCACTCACAGATGGACACGGAACAGACTCGCTCGCAGATGGACAGGGAACAGATTCACTCTCAAATGGACAGGGAACAGACTCACTCTCAGATGAACAGTGAACAGACACACTCACAGATGGACACGGAACAGACGCGCTCACAGATGGACAGGGAACAGATTCACTCTCAAATGGACAGGGAACAGACTCACTCACAGATGGACATGGAACTGACTCACTCTCAGATGGACAGGGAACAATCTAACTCTCAGATGGACAGAGAATAGACTCACTCACAGATGGACAGGGAACATACTCACTCTCAGATGGACAGGGAACAGACTCACTCACAGATGGACAGGGAACAGACTCACTCACAGATGGACAGGGAACAGACTCACTCTCAGCTAGACTGGGAACAGACTCACTCACAGATGGACAGGGAAAAGACTCACTCTCAAATGGACAGGGAACAATCTAGCTCTCAGATGGACAGAAAATAGACTCACTCATTGATGGAAAGGAAACAGACTCACTCACAGATGGACAGGGAACAGACTCACTCTCAGCTGGACAGGGAGCAGACTCATTCACAGATGGCCAGGGAACAGACTCACACTCAGATGGACAGGGAACAGACACACTCTCAACTAGACAGGGAACAGACTCACTCTCAGCTGGACAGGGAACAGACTCACTCACAGATGTACAGGGAACAGACTGGCTCACAGATGGACTGGGAACAGACAGTCTCAGATGGACAGGGAACAGAATCACTCACTGATGGACAGGAAACAGAAACATTCTCAGCTGGACAGGGAACAGACTCAGTCTCAGCTGGACAAGGAACAGACCCACTCACAGATGGACAGGGAACAGACTCACTCACGGATGGACAGGGAACGGACTCACTCTCAGATGGACAGGGAACAGACTCACTCACAGAGCGACAGGGAACAGACTCACTCACAGATGGACTGGGGACAGACTCACTCACAGATGGACAGGGAACACACTCACACACAGATGGACAAGGAACAGACTCACTCACAAATGGACAGGGATCAATCCCACTCTCAGATGGACTCGGAACAGACTCACTCACAGATGGACATGGAACTGACTCACTCACAGATGGACACGGAACAGACTCGCTCGCAGATGGACAGGGAACAGATTCACTCTCAAATGGACAGGGAACAGACTCACTCTCAGATGAACAGGGAACAGACACACTCACAGATGGACACGGAACAGACACGCTCACAGATGGACATGGAACAGATTCACTCTCAAATGGACAGGGAACAGACTCACCCTCAGATGGACAGGGAACAGTCTCACTCTCAGATTGACAGGGTACAGACTCACACTCAGCAGGACAGGGAACAGATTCACTCACTGATGGACAGGGAACAGACTCACTTTCAAATGGACAGGGAACAGACCCACTCACAGATGGACAGGGTACAATCTAACTCTCAGATGGATTTCGAACAGACTCACTCACAGATGGGCACGGAACAGACTCGCTCACAGATGGACAGGGAACAGACTCACTCACAGATGGACAGGGAACAGACTCACACTCAGATGGACATGGAAGAATCTCACTCTCAGATGGACAGGGAACAGACTCACTCACAGATGGACAGGGAACAGACTCACTCACAGATGGACTGGGGACAGACTCACTCACAGATGGACAGGGAACATACTCACACACAGATGGACAAGGAACAGACTCACTCACAAATGGACAGGGATCAATCCCACTCTCAGATGGACTCGGAACAGACTCACTCACAGATGGACATGGAACTGACTCACTCACAGATGGACACGGAACAGACTCGCTCGCAGATGGACAGGGAACAGATTCACTCTCAAATGGACAGGGAACAGACTCATTCTCAGATGAACAGGGAACAGACACACTCACAGATGGACACGGAACAGACTCACTCTCAGATGGACAGGGAACAATCTAACTCTCAGATGGACAGAGAACAGACTCACTCACAGATGGACAGGGAACATACTCACTCTCATATGGACAGGGAACAGACTCACTCACAGATGGACAGGGAACAGACTCACTCACAGATGGACAGGGAAAAGACTCACTCTCAAATGGACAGGGAACAATCTAGCTCTCAGATGGACAGAAAATAGACTCACTCATTGATGGACAGGAAACAGACTCACTCACAGATGGACAGGGAACAGACTCACTCTCAGCTGGACAGGGAGCAGACTCATTCACAGATGGCCAGGGAACAGACTCACTCACAGATGGACAGGGAACAGACACACTCTCAACTAGACAGGGAACAGACTCACTCTCAGATGGACAGGGAACAGACTCACTCTCAGCTGGACAGGGAACAGACTCACTCACAGATGGACTGGGAACAGACAGTCTCAGATGGACAGGGAACAGACTCACTCTCAGATTGACAGGGTACAGACTCACTCTCAGCTGGACAGGGAACAAACTCACTCTCAGCTGGACAGGGAACAGACACAATCCCGACTGGACAGGGAACAGACTCACTCACAGATGGACAGGGAACAGAATTACTCTCAGCTGAACAGGGAACCGGCCCATTCACGCCAGGACTGGGAACAAACTCACTCTCAGCTGGACAGGGAACAGACACAATCCCGACTGGACAGGGAACAGACTCACTCACAGATGGACAGGGAACAGAATCACTCTCAGCTGAACAGGGAACCGGCCCATTCACGCCAGGACTGGGAACAGACTCACTCTCAGCTGGACAGGTAACAAACTCACTCACATCATGACAGGGAACAGACTCACTCACAAATGCTCAGGGAACAGGCTCACTAACAGAAGGAAAGGGAAATGACTCACTCTCAGATGGACATGGTGCAATCTCCCTCTCAGATGGACAGCGAACAGACTCATTCACAGAGGGACAGGGAACAGGTTCACTCACAGATGGACTGGAGACAGATTCACTCTCTGATGGACAGGGAACAGTCGCACTCTCAGATGGACACGGAACAGACTCGCTCACAGATGGACAGGGAACAGACTCACTCTCAGCTGGACAGGGAACAGACCCACTCACAGATGGACAGGGAACAGACTCACTCACTGATGGACAGGAAACAGACTCACTCACAGATACACAGGGAACAGACTCACTCACAGATGGACTGGGAGCAGACTCAGTCACAGAGGGACAGGGGACAGACTCACTCTCTGATGGATAGGGAACAGTCTCACTCTCAGATGGACACGGAACAGACTCACTCTCAACTAGACAAGCAACAGACTCACTCTCAGCTGGACAGGGAACAGGCTCACTCTAAGCTCGACAGGGAACAGACTCACTCTCAGCTAGACCGGGAACAGACTCTCTCACAGATGTACAGGGAACAGACTCGCTCACAGATGGACTGGGAACAGACTCACTCACAGATGGACAGGGAACAGACCCACTCACAGATGGACAGGGAACAGACTCACTCACTGATGGACAGGGTACAATCTAACTCTCAGATGGATATCGAACTGACTCACTCACAGATGGACACGGAACAGACTCGCTCACAGATGGACAGGGAACAGATTCACTCTCAAATGGACAGGGAACAGACTCACTCTAAAATGAATAGGGAACAATGTCACTCTCAGATGGACATGGAAGAATCTCACTCTCAGATGGACAGGGAACAGACTCACTCACAGATGGACAGGGAACAGACTCACTCACAGAGCGACAGGGAACAGACTCACTCACAGATGGACTGGGGACAGACTCACTCACAGATGGACAGGGAACACACTCACACACAGATGGACAAGGAACAGACTCACTCACAAATGGACAGGGATCAATCCCACTCTCAGATGGACTCGGAACAGACTCACTCACAGATGGACATGGAACTGACTCACTCACAGATGGACACGGAACAGACTCGCTCGCAGATGGACAGGGAACAGATTCACTCTCAAATGGACAGGGAACAGACTCACTCTCAGATGAACAGGGAACAGACACACTCACAGATGGACATGGAACAGACGCGCTCACAGATGGACAGGGAACAGATTCACTCTCAAATGGACAGGGAACAATCTAACTCTCAGATGGACAGAGAACAGACTCACTCACAGATGGACAGGGAACATACTCACTCTCAGATGGACAGGGAACAGACTCACTCACAGATGGACAGGGAACAGACTCACTCCCAGCTAGACCGGGAACAGACTCACTCACAGATGGACAGGGAAAAGACTCACTCTCAAATGGACAGGGAACAATCTAGCTCTCAGATGGACAGAAAATAGACTCACTCATTGATGGACAGGAAACAGACTCACTCACAGATGGCCAGGGAACAGACTCACTCACAGATGGCCAGGGAACAGAGACACTCTCAACTAGACAGGGAAGACTCACTCTCAGCTGGACAGGGAACAGACTCACTCACAGATGTACAGGGAACAGACTGGCTCACAGATGGACTGGGAACAGACAGTCTCAGATGGACAGGGAACAGACTCACTCACTGATGGACAGGAAACAGAATCATTCTCAGCTGGACAGGGAACAGACTCACTCTCAGCTGGACAAGGAACAGACCCACTCACAAATGGACAGGGAACAGACTCACTCACGGATGGACAGGGAACGGACTCACTCACAGATGGACAGGGAACAGATTCACTCTCAAATGGACGGGGAACAGACTCACTCTCAGCTGTACAGGGAACAGACCCACTCACAGATGGACAGGGAACAGACTCACTCTCAGTTGGACAGTGAACAGACTCAATCTCAGCTGGACAGGGAACAAACTCACTCTCAGCTGGACAGGGAACCGGCCCACTCACACCAGGACTGGGAACAGACTCACTCTCAGCTGGACAGGGAACAGACTCAGTCACAGAGGGACAGGGAACAGACTCACTCTCTGATGGACAGGGAACAGTCTCACTCTCAGATGGACACGGAACAGACTCACTCTCAACTAGACAGGGAACAGACTCACTCTCAGCTGGACAGGGAACAGACTCACTCTAAGCTCGACAGGGAACAGACTCACTCTCAGCTAGACCGGGAACAGACTCTCTCACAGATGTACAGGGAACAGACTCGCTCACAGATGGACTGGGAACAGACTCACTCACAGATGAACAGGGAACAGGCCCACTCACAGATGGACAGGGAACAGACTCACTCACTGATGGACAGGGTACAATCTAACTCTCAGATGGATATCGAACTGACTCACTCACAGATGGACACGGAACAGACTCGCTCACAGATGGACAGGGAACAGATTCACTCTCAAATGGACAGGGAACAGACTCACTCACAGATGGACAGGGAACAGACTCACTCACAGATGGACAGGGAACAGACACACTCACAGATGGACAGGGTACAATCTAACTCTCAGATGGATATCGAACTGACTCACTCACAGATGGACACGGAACAGACTCGCTCACAGATGGACAGGGAACAGTCTAACTCACACCTGGAGAGGGAACAGGCTCACTCTCAGCTGGACAGGGAACAAACTCACTCTCAGCTGGACAGGGAACAAACTCAATCTCAGCTGGACAGGGAACAGACTCAATCCCGACTGGACAGGGAACAGACTCACTCACTGCTGGACAGGGAACAGACTCACCCTCAGCTGGACAGGGAACAGACTCACTCACTGATGGACAGGAAACAGACTCACTCACAGATGGACAGGGAACAGACTCATTCTCAGATGAACAGGGAACAGACACACTCACAGATGGACACGGAACAGACTCACTCTCAGATGGACAGGGAACAATCTAACTCTCAGATGGACAGAGAACAGACTCACTCACAGATGGACAGGGAACATACTCACTCTCATATGGACAGGGAACAGACTCACTCACAGATGGACAGGGAACAGACTCACTCACAGATGGACAGGGAAAAGACTCACTCTCAAATGGACAGGGAACAATCTAGCTCTCAGATGGACAGAAAATAGACTCACTCATTGATGGACAGGAAACAGACTCACTCACAGATGGACAGGGAACAGACTCACTCTCAGCTGGACAGGGAGCAGACTCATTCACAGATGGCCAGGGAACAGACTCACTCACAGATGGACAGGGAACAGACACACTCTCAACTAGACAGGGAACAGACTCACTCTCAGATGGACAGGGAACAGACTCACTCTCAGCTGGACAGGGAACAGACTCACTCACAGATGGACTGGGAACAGACAGTCTCAGATGGACAGGGAACAGACTCACTCTCAGATTGACAGGGTACAGACTCACTCTCAGCTGGACAGGGAACAAACTCACTCTCAGCTGGACAGGGAACAGACACAATCCCGACTGGACAGGGAACAGACTCACTCACAGATGGACAGGGAACAGAATTACTCTCAGCTGAACAGGGAACCGGCCCATTCACGCCAGGACTGGGAACAAACTCACTCTCAGCTGGACAGGGAACAGACACAATCCCGACTGGACAGGGAACAGACTCACTCACAGATGGATAGGGAACAGAATCACTCTCAGCTGAACAGGGAACCGGCCCATTCACGCCAGGACTGGGAACAGACTCACTCTCAGCTGGACAGGTAACAAACTCACTCACATCATGACAGGGAACAGACTCACTCACAAATGCTCAGGGAACAGGCTCACTAACAGAAGGAAAGGGAAATGACTCACTCTCAGATGGACATGGTGCAATCTCCCTCTCAGATGGACAGCGAACAGACTCATTCACAGAGGGACAGGGAACAGGTTCACTCACAGATGGACTGGAGACAGATTCACTCTCTGATGGACAGGGAACAGTCGCACTCTCAGATGGACACGGAACAGACTCGCTCACAGATGGACAGGGAACAGACTCACTCTCAGCTGGACAGGGAACAGACCCACTCACAGATGGACAGGGAACAGACTCACTCACTGATGGACAGGAAACAGACTCACTCACAGATACACAGGGAACAGACTCACTCACAGATGGACTGGGAGCAGACTCAGTCACAGAGGGACAGGGGACAGACTCACTCTCTGATGGATAGGGAACAGTCTCACTCTCAGATGGACACGGAACAGACTCACTCTCAACTAGACAAGCAACAGACTCACTCTCAGCTGGACAGGGAACAGGCTCACTCTAAGCTCGACAGGGAACAGACTCACTCTCAGCTAGACCGGGAACAGACTCTCTCACAGATGTACAGGGAACAGACTCGCTCACAGATGGACTGGGAACAGACTCACTCTCAGATGGACAGGGAACAGACTCACTCACAGATGGACAGGGAACAGACTCACTCACAGAGCGACAGGGAACAGACTCACTCACAGATGGACTGGGGACAGACTCACTCACAGATGGACAGGGAACACACTCACACACAGATGGACAAGGAACAGACTCACTCACAAATGGACAGGGATCAATCCCACTCTCAGATGGACTCGGAACAGACTCACTCACAGATGGACATGGAACTGACTCACTCACAGATGGACACGGAACAGACTCGCTCGCAGATGGACAGGGAACAGATTCACTCTCAAATGGACAGGGAACAGACTCACTCTCAGATGAACAGGGAACAGACACACTCACAGATGGACATGGAACAGACGCGCTCACAAATGGACAGGGAACAGATTCACTCTCAAATGGACAGGGAACAATCTAACTCTCAGATGGACAGAGAACAGACTCACTCACAGATGGACAGGGAACATACTCACTCTCAGATGGACAGGGAACAGACTCACTCACAGATGGACAGGGAACAGACTCACTCCCAGCTAGACCGGGAACAGACTCACTCACAGATGGACAGGGAAAAGACTCACTCTCAAATGGACAGGGAACAATCTAGCTCTCAGATGGACAGAAAATAGACTCACTCATTGATGGACAGGAAACAGACTCACTCACAGATGGCCAGGGAACAGACTCACTCACAGATGGCCAGGGAACAGAGACACTCTCAACTAGACAGGGAAGACTCACTCTCAGCTGGACAGGGAACAGACTCACTCACAGATGTACAGGGAACAGACTGGCTCACAGATGGACTGGGAACAGACAGTCTCAGATGGACAGGGAACAGACTCACTCACTGATGGACAGGAAACAGAATCATTCTCAGCTGGACAGGGAACAGACTCACTCTCAGCTGGACAAGGAACAGACCCACTCACAAATGGACAGGGAACAGACTCACTCACGGATGGACAGGGAACGGACTCACTCACAGATGGACAGGGAACAGATTCACTCTCAAATGGACGGGGAACAGACTCACTCTCAGCTGTACAGGGAACAGACCCACTCACAGATGGACAGGGAACAGACTCACTCTCAGTTGGACAGTGAACAGACTCAATCTCAGCTGGACAGGGAACAAACTCACTCTCAGCTGGACAGGGAACCGGCCCACTCACACCAGGACTGGGAACAGACTCACTCTCAGCTGGACAGGGAGCAGACTCAGTCACAGAGGGACAGGGAACAGACTCACTCTCTGATGGACAGGGAACAGTCTCACTCTCAGATGGACACGGAACAGACTCACTCTCAACTAGACAGGGAACAGACTCACTCTCAGCTGGACAGGGAACAGACTCACTCTAAGCTCGACAGGGAACAGACTCACTCTCAGCTAGACCGGGAACAGACTCTCTCACAGATGTACAGGGAACAGACTCGCTCACAGATGGACTGGGAACAGACTCACTCACAGATGAACAGGGAACAGGCCCACTCACAGATGGACAGGGAACAGACTCACTCACTGATGGACAGGGTACAATCTAACTCTCAGATGGATATCGAACTGACTCACTCACAGATGGACACGGAACAGACTCGCTCACAGATGGACAGGGAACAGATTCACTCTCAAATGGACAGGGAACAGACTCACTCACAGATGGACAGGGAACAGACTCACTCACAGATGGACAGGGAACAGACACACTCACAGATGGACAGGGTACAATCTAACTCTCAGATGGATATCGAACTGACTCACTCACAGATGGACACGGAACAGACTCGCTCACAGATGGACAGGGAACAGTCTAACTCACACCTGGAGAGGGAACAGGCTCACTCTCAGCTGGACAGGGAACAAACTCACTCTCAGCTGGACAGGGAACAAACTCAATCTCAGCTGGACAGGGAACAGACTCAATCCCGACTGGACAGGGAACAGACTCACTCACTGCTGGACAGGGAACAGACTCACCCTCAGCTGGACAGGGAACAGACTCACTCACTGATGGACAGGAAACAGACTCACTCACAGATGGACAGGGAACAGACTCACTCTCAGATTGACAGGGTACAGACTCACACTCAGCAGGACAGGGAACAGATTCACTCACTGATGGACAGGGAACAGACTCACTTTCAAATGGACAGGGAACAGACCCACTCACAGATGGACAGGGTACAATCTAACTCTCAGATGGATTTCGAACAGACTCACTCACAGATGGGCACGGAACAGACTCGCTCACAGATGGACAGGGAACAGACTCACTCACAGATGGACAGGGAACAGACTCACACTCAGATGGACATGGAAGAATCTCACTCTCAGATGGACAGGGAACAGACTCACTCACAGATGGACAGGGAACAGACTCACTCACAGATGGACTGGGGACAGACTCACTCACAGATGGACAGGGAACACACTCACACACAGATGGACAAGGAACAGACTCACTCACAAATGGACAGGGATCAATCCCACTCTCAGATGGACTCGGAACAGACTCACTCACAGATGGACATGGAACTGACTCACTCACAGATGGACACGGAACAGACTCGCTCGCAGATGGACAGGGAACAGATTCACTCTCAAATGGACAGGGAACAGACTCATTCTCAGATGAACAGGGAACAGACACACTCACAGATGGACACGGAACAGACGCGCTCACAGTTGGACAGGGAACAGATTCACTCTCAAATGGACAGGGAACAGACTCACTCACAGATGGACTTGGAACTGATTCACTCTCAGATGGATAGGGAACAATCTAACTCTCAGATGGACAGAGAACAGACTCACTCACAGATGGACAGGGAACATACTCACTCTCAGATGGACAGGGAACAGACTCACTCACAGATGGACAGGGAACAGACTCACTCTCAGCTAGACCGGGAACAGACTCACTCACAGATGGACAGGGAAAAGACTCACTCTCAAATGGACAGGGAACAATCTAGCTCTCAGATGGACAGAAAATAGACTCACTCATTGATGGACAGGAAACAGACTCACTCACAGATGGCCAGGGAACAGACTCACTCACAGATGGCCAGGGAACAGACACACTCTCAACTAGACAGGGAAGACTCACTCTCAGCTGGACAGGGAACAGACTCACTCACAGATGTACAGGGAACAGACTGGCTCACAGATGGACTGGGAACAGACAGTCTCAGATGGACAGGGAACAGACTCACTCACTGATGGACAGGAAACAGAATCATTCTCAGCTGGAAAGGGAACAGACTCACTCTCAGCTGGACAAGGAACAGACCCACTCACAGATGGACAGGGAACAGACTCACTCACGGATGGACAGGGAATGGACTCACTCACAGATGGACAGGGAACAGATTCACTCTCAAATGGACAGGGAACAGACTCACTCTCAGCTGGACAGGGAACAGACCCACTCACAGCTGGACAGGGAACAAACTCACTCTCAGATTGACAGGGTACAGACTCACACTCAGCAGGACAGGGAACAGATTCACTCACTGATGGACAGGGAACAGACCCACTCACAGATGGACAGGGTACAATCTAACTCTCAGATGGATTTCGAACAGACTCACTCACAGATGGACACGGAACAGACTCGCTCACAGATGGACAGGGAACAGACTCACTCTCAGATGGACAGGGAACAGATTCACTCTCAGATGGACAGGGAACAGACTCACTCTAAAATGAATAGGGAACAATGTCACTCTCAGAAAGACATGGAAGAATCTCACACTCAGATGGACAGGGAACAGACTCACTCACAGATGGACAGGGAACAGACTCACTCTCAGATGGACAGGGAACAGACTCACTCACAGAGCGACAGGGAACAGACTCACTCACAGATGGACTGGGGACAGACTCACTCACAGATGGACAGGGAACACACTTACACACAGATGGACAAGGAACAGACTCACTCTCAGATGGACTCGGAACAGACTCACTCACAGATGGACATGGAACTGACTCACTCACAGATGGACACGGAACAGACTCGCTCGCAGATGGACAGGGAACAGATTCACTCTCAAATGGACAGGGAACAGACTCACTCTCAGATGAACAGGGAACAGACACACTCACAGATGGACACGGAACAGACGCGCTCGCAGATGGACAGGGAACAGATTCACTCTCAAATGGACAGGGAACAGACTCACTCACAGATGGACAGGGAACAGACTCACTCACAGATGGACAGGGAACAGAATCACTCTCAGCTGGACAGGGAACCGGCCCACTCACACCAGGACTGGGAACAGACTCACTCTCAGCTGGACAGGGAACAATCTCACTCTCATCTTGTAACGGAACGGACTCACTCAAAAATGGTCAGGGAACAGGCTCACTAACAGAAGGAAAGGTTAATGACTCACTCTCAGATGGAGATGGTGCAATCTCCCTCTCAGCTGGACAGCGAACAGACTCAGTCACAGAGGGACAGGGAACAGACTCACTCTCAGATGGACACGGAACAGACTCGCTCACAGATGGACAGGGAACAGATTCACTCTCAAATGGAAAGGGAACAGACTCACTCACAGATGGACTGTGTACAGACTCACTCACAGATGGACTGGGAACAAACTCACTCACAGATGGACAGGGATCAATCCCACTCTCAGCTGGACTCGGAACAGACTCACTCACAGATGGACATGGAACTGACTCACTCACAGATGGACAGGGAACAATCTAACTCTCAGATGGACAGAGAATAGACTCACTCATTGATGGACAGGAAACAGGCTCACTCACAGATGGACAGCGAACACACTCACTCACAGGTGGACAGGGAACAGACTCACTCAGAGATGGACTGGGAACAGACTCACTCACAGATGGACAGAGAACATATTCACTCACAGATTGACAGGGAACAGATTCACTCTCAGGTGTACAGGGAACAGATTCACTCACGGCTGGAAAGGGAACAGACTCGCTCACGGCTGGACAGGGAACAGACTCGCTCACAAATGGACTGGGAGCAGACACTCTCAGATGGACAGTGAACAGACTCATTCACAGATGGACACGGAACAGACTCACTCTCAACTAGACAGGGAACAGACTCACTCTCAGCTGGACAGGGAACAGACTCACTCTCAGCTGGACCGGGAACAGACTCACTCACAGATGTACAGGGAACAGACTCGCTCACAGATGGACTGGGAACAGACTCACAGATGGACAGGGAACAGACCCACTCACAGATGGACAGGGAACAGACTCACTCACTGATGGACAGGAAACAGACTCACTCACAGATACACAGGGAACAGAATCACTCTCAGCTGGACAGGGAGCGGACACACTCACAGATGGACAGGGTACAATCTAACTCTCAGATGGATATCGAACAGACTCACTCACAGATGGACACGGAACAGACTCGCTCACAGATGGACAGGGAACAGATTCACTCTCAAATGGACAGGGAACAGACTCACTCACTGATGGACAGGGAACAGACACACTCACAGATGGACAGGGTACAATCTAACTCTCAGATGGATATCGAACAGACTCACTCACAGATGGACACGGAACAGACTCGCTCACAGATGGACAGGGAACAGATTCACTCTCAAATGGACAGGGAACAGACTCACTCACAGATGGACAGGGAACAAACTCACTCTCAGCTGGACAGGGAAGAGACTCAATTCCGACTGGACAGGGAACAGACTCACTCACCGCTGGACAGGGAACAGACTCACCCTCAGCTGGACAGGGAACAGACTCACTCACTGATGGACAGGAAACAGACTCACTCACAGATGGACAGGGAACAGACTCACTCTCAGATGGACAGGGAACAGTCTCACTCTCAGATTGACAGGGTACAGACTCACACTCAGCAGGACAGGGAACAGATTCACTCACAGATGGACAGGGAACAGCCTCCCTCTCAGATGAATAGGAAACAGACACACTCTCAGATGAAAAGGGAACAGACTCACTCACAGATGGACAGGGAAGAGACTCACTCACAGCTGGACAGGGAACAGACTCACACACAGACGGACAGGGAACATACTCACTCACAGATGGACAGGGAACAGACTCACTTTCAAATGGACAGGGAACAGACCCACTCACAGATGGACAGGGTACAATCGAACTCTCAGATGGATTTCGAACAGACTCACTCACAGATGGACACGGAACAGACTCACTCACAGATGGACACGGAACAGACTCACTCACAGATGGACACGGAACAGACTCACTCTCAGATGGACAGGGAACAGATTCACTCTCAAATGGACAGGGAACAGACTCACTCACAGATGGACAGGGAACAGACCCACTCACAGATAGTCAGGGAACAGACTCACTCTCAGATGGACAGGGAACAGATTCACTCTCAGATGGACAGGGAACAGACTCACTCTAAAATGAATAGGGAACAATGTCACTCTCAGATGGACAGGGAACAGACTCACTCACAGATGGACAGGGAACAGACTCACTCTCAGATGGACAGGGAACAGACTCACTCACAGAGCGACAGGGAACAGACTCACTCACAGATGTACTGGGGACAGACTCACTCACAGATGGACAGGGAACACACTCACACACAGATGGACAAGGAACAGACTCACTCACAGATGGATAGGGATCAATCCCTCTTTCAGATGGACTCGGAACAGACTCACTCACAGATGGACATGGAACTGACTCACTCACAGATGGACACGGAACAGACTCGCTCGCAGATGGACAGGGAACAGATTCACGCTCAAATGGACAGGGAACAGACTCACTCTCAGATGAACAGGGATCAGACACACTCACAGATGGACACGGAACAGACTCGCTCACAGATGGACAGGGAACAGATTCACTCTCAAATGGACAGGGAACAGATCACTATCGGCTGGACAGGGAACAGACTCACTCACAGATGGACATGGAACTGACTCACTCTCAGATGGACAGGGAACAATCTAACTCACAGATGGACAGGGAACAGAATCACTCTCAGCTGGACAGGGAAGCGGCCCACTCACAGCAAGACAAAGTACAGACTCACGCTTAGTTGGAAAGGGAACAGGCTCACGCACCGCTGGACAGGGAATAATCTAACTCTCAGATGGACAGGTAACAGACTCACTCTCAGCTGGACAGGGAACAAACTCACTCTCAGCTGGACAGGGAACAGACTCACTCACAGCTGGACAGGGAACAGACACACGCACCGCTGGACAGGGAACAGACTCGCTCACAGATGGACAGGGAACAGACTCACTCACAAATGGACAGGGAGCTGACTCACTCACAGACGGACAGGGAACAGACTCACTCACGGCTGGACAGGGAACAGACTCACTCTCAGATGGATAGGGAACAGACACACTCACAAATGGACGGGGAACAGACTCACTCTCAGATGGACAGGGAACAGACTCACTCTCAGATGGACAGGGAACAGACTCACTCTCAGATGGACAGGGAACAGACTCACTCTCAGATGGACAGGGAACAGACTCATTCTCAGATGGACAGGGAACAGAACCACTCACAGATGGACAGGGGCAATCTAACTCTCAGATGGACAGGGAGCAGACTCACTCACAGATGGACAGGGAACAGACCCACTCAGATGGACAGGGGACAATCTAACTCTCAGATGGACAGGGAGCAGACTCACTCACAGATGGACATGGAACAAACACACTCTCAGCTGGACAGGGAACAGACTCACTCACGGCTGGACAGGGAATAGATTCACTCACAGATGGACAGGGAACAGGCTCACTCACAGATGGACGGGGAACAGACTCAATCTCAGATGGACAGGGTACAGACTCACACTCAGATGGACAGGGAACAGACTCACTCTCAGATGAACAGGGATCAATCTAACTCTCAGATGGACAGGGAACAATCTAACTCTCAGATGGACAGGGAACAATCTAACTCTCAGATGGACAGGGAACAGTCTCACTCACAGATGGATGGGGAACAGACTCATTCTCAGATGGACAGGGAACAGTCTCACTCACAGATGGATGGGGAACAGACTCATTCTCAGATGAACAGGGAACAGACTCACTCACAAATGGACAGGGAACAGACTCACTCACAGACGGGCAGGGACAGACTCACTCACAGATAGACTGGGAACTGATTCACTCACAGGTGGAAAGGGATCAGACTCACTAACAGATGGACAAGGAAGAGGCTCACTCACAGAAGAACTGGGAACAATCTAACTCTCAGATGGACAGGGAACAGACACACTCTCAGCTGGAGAGGGAACATACTCACAGATGGGCGGGGAACAGACTCACTCACAGATGGACGGGGAACAGACTCACTCTCAGATGGACAGGGAACAGTCTCACTCTCAGATGGACAGGGAGCAGACTCACTCACAGATGAATGGGGAACAGACTCACTCACAAATGGACGGGGAACAGACTCACTCTCAGATGGAGAGGGAACAGACTCACTCTCAGATGGACAGGGAACAGACTCACACAGAGATGGGCAGGGTACAGACTCACACACAGATGGACAGGGAACAGACTCAATAACAGATGGACAAGGAACAGACTCACTCACAGATGGACAGGCAACAATCTAGCTCTCAGATGGACAGGGAACAGACTCACTCTCAGCTGGACAGGGAACAGTCTCACTCACAGATGGACGGGGAACAGACTCACTCTCAGATGGAGAGGGAACAGACGCACTCTCAGATGGACAGTGATCAGATTCTCTCACAGATGGACGGGGAACAGACTCACACTCAGATGGACGGTGAACAGACTGACTCACAGATGAACGGGGAACAGACTAAATCTGAGATGGACAGGGAACAGACCCACTCAGATGGACAAGGAACAAACTCACTCACGGCTGGACAGGGAATAGACTCACCCTCAGATGGACAGGGAACAGACACACTCACAGATAGACATGGACCAATCTCACTCTCAGATGGACTGTGAACAGACTCACTCTCCGCTGGACAGGAACCCGTCTAACTCACACCTGGACAGGGAACAGATTCACTCTCAGATGTACAGGGAACAGACTCACTCTCAGCTGGATAAAGTACAGATTCACGCTCAGTTGGAAAGGGAACTGATTCGCTGTCAGATGGACAGGGAACAGACTCAGTCACAAATGGACATGTAAAAGACTCACTCACGGCTGGACAGGGAACAGACTCACTCACAGGTGGACAGGGAACAGTCTCGCTCACAGATGGACAGGGAATATATTCACTCGCAGATGTACATGGAACAGACTCACTCTCAGATGAACAGGGAACAGACTCACTCACGGCTGGACAGGGAACAGACTCAATCGCGGCTGGACAGGGAACAGACTCGCTCACGGCTAGACAGGGAACAGACTCGCTCACAGATGGACTGGGAACAGACTCACTCTCAGATGGACAGGGAACAGGCTCACTCACAGTTGCACAGGGAACAGTTTCTCTCACAGGTGGACAGGAACAGATTGACTCACAGCTGGACAGGTAACAGGCCCACTCAGATGGACAGGGAATAATCTAAATCTCAGATGGACAGGTAACAGACTCACTCACAGATGGATGGGGAACAGACTCACTCTCAGTTGGACAGGGAAAAGACTCACTCTCAGCTGGACAGGGAACAAATGCACTCTCAGCTGGACAGGGAACAGACTCACACACAGACGGACAGGGATCAGACTCACTCACAGATGGACAGGGAACAGACTCACTCACAGACGGACAGGGAACAGACTCACTCACGGCTGGACAGGGAACAGGCTCACTCACAGAAGAACTGGGAACAGACTCACCCACAGATGGACAGGGAACAGACTCACTCTCAGATGGATAGGGAACAGATACACTCATCGATGGACGGGGAACAGACTCACTCTCAGATGTACAGGGAACAGACTCACTCTCAGATGGACAGGGAACAGACTCACTCTCAGATGGACAGGGAACAGAACCACTCACAGATGGACAGGGAACAGACTCACTCGCAGAAGTACAGGGAACAGACTCACTCTCAGATGGACAGGGAACAGACTCACTCTCAGATGGACAGGGAACAGATTCACTCACAAATGGACAGGGAACAATCTCACTCTCAAATGGACAGGGAACAGACTCAATCTAAAATGGATAGGGAGCAATCTCACTCTCAGATGGACAGGGAACAATCTCACTCTCAGATGGTCAGCAAACAGAATCACTCTCAGCTGGACAGGGAACGGACTCACTCACAGATGGACAGGGAACAGACTCACTCTCAGAAGAACAGGGAACAGACTCACTCAAAGATGGACTGGGAAGAGATTCAGTCACAAATGGATAGGGAACAATCTCACTCTCAGATGGACAGGGAACAGACTCACTCTCAGTTGGACAGGGAACAAACGCACTCTCAGCTGGACAGGGAACAGCGTCACTCTCAGCTGGACAGGGTACAGACGCACTCAGCTGGACAGGGAACAGACTCACTCTCAGCTGGACAGGGAACAGACTCACTCACAGATGGACAGGGAACAGACTCACTCACGGCTGGACAGGGAACACTCTCACTCTCAGATGGACAGGGAACAGATCCACTCACAGATGGACGGGGAACAGACTCATTCTCAGATGGACGGGGAATAGACTCCCTCACAGATGGACAGGGAACAGACACACTCTCAGATGGACAGGGAACAGGCTCACTCACAGAGGAACTGGGAACAGACTCACCCACAGATGGACAGGGAACAGACTCACTCTCAGATGGACAGGGAACAGGCTCACTCACAGTTGCACAGGCAACAGTCTCTCTCACAGGTGGACAGGAACAGATTGACTCTCAGCTGGAAAGGGAACAGGCTCACTCTCAGATGGACAGGGTAGAGACTCTCTCACAGCTGGACAGGTAACAGACCCACTCAGATGGACAGGGAATAATCTAACTCTCAGATGGACAGGTAACGGACTCACTCACAGATGGATGCGGAACAGACTCACTCTCAGTTGGACAGGGAAAAGACTCACTCTTAGCTGGACACGGAACAAACTCACTCTCAGATGGACAGGGAACAGACTCACACTTAGATGGACAGGGAACAGACTCACACTTAGATGGACGGGGAACAGACTCACTCACAGATGAACAGGGAACAGACTCACTCACAGATATACGGGGAACAGTCTCACTCACAGCTGGACAGGGAACAGACTCAATCACGGCTGGACAGGGAACACGCTCACTAACAGATGGACAGGGAACAGGCTCGCTCACAAATGGACAGGGAATAGACTCACTCACAGATGGACAGGGAACAGACCCACTCACAGAAGGACGGGGAACAGACTTACTAACAGATGGACAGGGAACAGACCCACTCACAGAAGGACGGGGAACAGACTCACTCACAGATGGACGGGGAACAGGCTCACTCTCAGATGTATAGGGAACAGACTCACTCTCAGATGGACAGGGAACAGACTCACTCACAGATGAACGGGGAACAGACTCACTCACAGATGGACGGGGAACAGGCTGACTCTCAGATGTATAGGGAACAGACTCACTCTCAGGTGGACAGGGAACAGACTCACTCACAGATGAACGGGGAACAGACTCACTCACAGATGGACGGGGAACAGGCTCACTCTCAGATGTATAGGGAACAGACTCACTCACAGATGGACAGGGAACAGACTCACTCGCAGATGTACAGGGAACAGAACCACTCACAGATGGACAGGGAACAGACTCACTCGCAGATGTACAGGGAACAGACTCACTCTCAGATGGACAGGGAACAGACTCACTCTCAGATGGACAGGGAACAGATTCACTCACAAATGGACAGGGAACAATCTCACTCTCAAATGGACAGGGAACAGACTCACTCTAAAATGGATAGGGAGCAATGTCACTCTCAAATGGACAGGGAACAATCTCACTCTCAAATGGACAGTGATCAGACTCACTCTCAGAAGGACAGGGAACAGAATCACTCTCAGCTGGACAGGGAACGGACTCACTCACAGATGGACAGGGAACAGACTCACTCTCAGATGGACAGGGAACAGACTCACTCTCAGAAGAACAGGGACCAGGCTCACTCTAAGATGGACAGGCAACAGACTCACTCAAAGATGGACTGGGAACAGATTCAGTCACAAATGGATAGGGAACAATCTCACTCTCAGATGGACAGGGAACGGACTCACTCTCAACTGGACAGGGAACAGACTCACTCTCAGCTGGACAGGGA
The DNA here is from genome assembly GCF_052327205.1 of Somniosus microcephalus. NCBI lineage: Eukaryota > Metazoa > Chordata > Chondrichthyes > Squaliformes > Somniosidae > Somniosus > Somniosus microcephalus. Next base: position 28,249,460 of record NW_028225180.1, on the reverse strand, counting down.
ACAGACTCACTCTCAGATGGTCAGGGAACAGGCTCACTCACAGACGGACAGGGAACAGACTCACTCACGGCTGGACATGGAACAGGCTCACTCACAGAAGAACTGGGAACAGACTCACTCACAGATGGACAGGGAACAGACTCACTCTAAAATGGATATGGAGCAATCACACTCTCAGATGGACAGGGAACAGACTCACTCTCAGTTGGACAGGGAACAAACTCACTCTCAGCTGGACAGGGAACAAACTCACTCTCAGCTGGACAGGGAACAGACACACTCTCAGCTGGACAGGGAACAGACTCACTCTCAGCTGGACAGAGAACAAACTCACTCTCAGCTGGACAGGGAACAGACTCACTCACAGATGGACAGGGAACAGACTCACTCTAAAATGGATAGGGAGCAATGTCACTCTCAAATGGACAGGGAACAATCTCACTCTCAAATGGACAGAGAACAGACTCATTCTCAGAAGGACAGGGAACAGAATCACTCTCAGCTGGACAGGGAACGGACTCACTCACAGATGGACAGGGAACAGACTCACTCTCAGATGGACAGGGAACAGACTCACTCTCAGATGGACAGGGAACAGACTCACTCACGGCTGGACAGGGAACAGGCTCACTCACGGCTGGTCAGGGACGAGACTCAATCACCGCTGGACAGGGAACAGACTCACTCACAGGTGGACAGGGAACAGTCTCGCTCACAGATGGACAGGGAATATATTCACTCTCAGATGTACATGGAACAGACTCACTCTCAGATGAACAGGGAACAGACTCACTCACGGCTGGACAGGGAACAGACTCAATCGCGGCTGGACAGGGAACAGACTCGCTCACGGCTAGACAGGGAACAGACTCGCTCACAGATGGACTGGGAACAGACTCACTCTCAGATGGACAGGGAACAGGCTCACTCACAGTTGCACAGGGAACAGTTTCTCTCACAGGTGGACAGGAACAGATTGACTCTCAGCTGGACAGGGAACAGGCTCACTCTCAGATGGACAGGGTAGAGACTCTCTCACAGCTGGACAGGTAACAGGCCCACTCAGATGGACAGGGAATAATCTAACTCTCAGATGGACAGGTAACAGACGCACTCACAGATGGATGGGGAACAGACTCACTCTCAGTTGGACAGGGAAAAGACTCACTCTCAGCTGGACAGGGAACAAACGCACTCTCAGCTGGACAGGGAACAGACTCACACACAGATGGACAGGGAACAGACTCACTCACAGATGGACAGGGAACAGGCTCACTCACAGAGGAACTGGGAACAGACTCACCCACAGATGGACAGGGAACAGACTCACTCTCAGATGGACAGGGAACAGACTCACTCTTAGATAGACAGGGAACAGACTCACTCTCAAATGGACAGGGAACAATCTCACTCTCAGCTGGACAGGGAACAGGCTCACTCACAGAAGAACTGGGAACAGACTCACTCACAGATGGACAGGGAACAGACTCACTAACAGATGGACAAGGAACATGCTCACTCACAGATTGACTGGGAACTGATTCACTCACAGGTGGACAGGAAACAGACTCACTAACAGATGGACGGGGAACAGACAAACTCTCAGATGGACAGGGAACAATCTCACTCTCAGATTGTCAGGGAACAGACTCACTCTAAAATGGATATGGAGCAATCTCACTCTCAGATGGACAGGGAACAGACTCACTCTCAGTTGGACAGGGAACAAACTCACTCTCAGCTGGACAGGGAACAGCGTCACTCTCAGCTGGACAGGGTACAGACGCACTCTCAGCTGGACAGGGAACAGACTCACTCTCAGCTGGACAGAGAACAAACTCACTCTCAGCTGGACAGGGAACAGACTCACTCACGGCTGGACAGGGACCAGACTCAATCACCGCTGGACAGGGAACAGACTCACTCACGGCTGGACAGGGAACACTCTCACTCTCAGATGGACAGGGAACAGATCCACTCACAGATGGACGGGGAACAAACTCACTCACCAATGGATGGGGAACAGACTCACTCTCAGATGGACAGGGAGCAGACTCACTCACAGATGAACGGGGAACAGACTCACTCACAGATGGACAGGGAACAGACTCACTCTCAGATGGACAGGGAATAGACTCCCTCACAGATGGACAGGGAACAGACTCACTCACGGCTGGACAGGGAACAGGCTCACTCACAGAAGAACTGGGAACAGACTCACCCACAGATGGACAGGGGACAGACTCACTCTCAGATGGACAGGGAACAGACTCACTCACAGCTGGACAGGGAACAGACTCACTGACAGACAGGGAACAGACTCAATCACGGCTGGACAGGGAACAGGCTCCCTAACAGATGGAAAGGGAACAGGCTCGCTCACAAATGGACAGGGAACAGACTCATTCTCAGATGGACAGGGAACAGAGTCACTCTCAGATGGACAGGGAACAGACTCACTCTCAGATGGACAGGGAACAGAATCACTCTGAGATGGGCAGGGAACAGACCCACTCAGATGGACAGGGAACAATCTAACTCTCAGATGGACAGGGAACAGACTCACTCACAGATGGACAGGGAACAAACACACTCGGAGCTGGACAAGGAACAGACTCACTCACGGCTGGACAGGGAATAGACTCACTCTCAGAAGGACAGGAAACAGACTTACTAACAGATGGACAGGGAACACACCCACTCACAGAAGGACGTGGAACAGACTCACTCACAGATGTACGGGGAACAGACTCACTCTCAGATGGACAGGCAACAGACTCACTCACAGATGAACGGGGAACAGACTCACTCACAGATGGACGGGGAACAGGCTCACTCTCAGATGTACAGGGAACAGACTCACTCACAGATGGACGGGGAACAGCCTCACTCACAGATATAGGGGGAACAGTCTCACTCACAGATGGACGGGGAACAGACTCACTCTCAGATGGACAGGGAACAGACTCACTCTCAAATGAACAGGGAACAGACTCACTCACAGATGGGCTGGGAACAAACTCACTCACAGCTGGACAGGGAACAGACTCACTCACAGACGGACAGGGAACAGACTCACTCACGGCTGGACAGGGAACAGACTCACTCACTGATGGACTGGGAACAGACTCACTCTCAGATGGACAGGGAACAGGCTCACTCACAGTTGCACAGGGAACAGTCTCTCTCACAGATGGACAGGAACAGATTGACTCTCAGCTGGACAGGGAACAGACTCACTCTCAGATGGATGGGGAACAGACTCACTCTCAGTTGGGCACGGAAAAGACTCACTCTCAGCTGGACAGGGAACAAACTCACTCTCAGCTGGACAGGGAACAGACTCACTCACAGACGGACAGGGAACAGACTCACTCTCAGATGGACAGGGAACAGACTCACTCTCAAATGGACAGGGAACAGACTCACTCTCAGCTGGACAGGGAACAGACTCACTCTCAGATGGTCAGGGAACAGGCTCACTCACAGACGGACAGGGAACAGACTCACTCACGGCTGGACATCGCACAGGCTCACTCACAGAAGAACTGGGAACTGACTCACTCACAGATGGACAGGGAACTGATTCACTCACAGATGGACAGGAAACAGACTCACTCACAGATGGACATGGAACTGACACACTCTCAGATGGACAGGGAACAATCTAACTCTCAGATGGACAGAGAACAGACTCACTCACAGATGGACAGGGAACATACTCACTCTCAAATGGACAGGGAACAGACTCACTCACAGATGGACATGGAACTGACACACTCTCAGATGGACAGGGAACAATCTAACTCTCAGATGGACAGAGAACAGACTCACTCACAGATGGACAGGGAACATACTCACTCTCAGATGGACAGGGAACAGACCCACTCACAGATGGACGGGGAACAAACTCACTCACCGATGGACGGGGAACAGACACCCTCTCAGATGGACAGGGAACAGACTCACTCTAAAATGGATATGGAGCAATCTCACTCTCAGATGGACAGGGAACAAACTCACTCTCAGCTGGACAGGGAACAGACTCACTCTCAGCTGGACAGAGAACAAACTCACTCTCAGCTGGACAGGGAACAGTGTAACTCACACCTGGACAGGGAATAGACTCACTCTCAGCTGGACAAGGAACAGATCCACTCACAGATGGACGGGGAACAAACTCACTCACCAATGGATGGTGAACAGACTCACTCACAGATGGACAGGGAACAGACACACTCACAAATGAACGGGGAACAGACTCACTCACAGATGGACGGGGAACAGAATCACTCTCAGATGGACAGGGAACAGACTCACTCTCAGCTGGAAAGGGAACAGTCTCACTCTCAGATGGACAGGGTAGAGACTCTCTCACAGCTGGACAGGGAACAGACCCACTCAGATGGACAGGGAATAACCTAATTCTCAGATGGACAGGTAACAGAATCACTCACAGATGGATGGGGAACAGACTCACTCTCAGTTGGACACGGAAATGACTCACTCACAGATGGACAGAGAACAGGCTCACTCACAGACGGACAGAGAACAGACTCACTCACAGCTGGAGAGGGAACAGGCTCACTCACAGAAGAACTGGGAACAGACTCACCCACAGATGGACAGGGAACAGACTCACTCTCAGATGGATAGGGAACAGATAGACTCACAGATGGACGGGGAACAGACTCACTCACAGATGGGTGGGGAACAGACTCACTCTCAGATGGACAGGGAATAGAGTCACTCTCAGATGGACGGGGAACAGACTCACTCACAGATGAACGGGGAACAGACTCACTCACAGATGGACGGGGAACAGCCTCACTCACAGATATACGGGGAACAGACACAATCACGGCTGGACAGGGAACAGCCTCACGAACAGATGGACAGGGAAGAGGCTCGCTCACAAATGGACAGGGAACAGACACATTCTCAGATGGACAGGGAGCAGACTCACTCTCAGATGGACAGGGAACAGACTCATTCTCAGATGGACAGGGAACAGAACCACTCACAGAAGGACAGGGTACAGACTCTCTCACAGCTGGACAGGGAACAGACTCACTCTGAGATGGACAGGGAACAGACCCACTCAGATGGACAAAGAACAAATATACTCTCAGCTGGACAAGGAACAGACTCACTCACGGCTGGACAGGGAATAGACTCACTCACAGATGGACAGGGAACAGGCTCACTCTCAGAAGGACAGGGAACAGACTTACTAACAGATGGACAGGGAACAAACCCACTCTCAGATGGACAGGCAACAGATTCACTCTCAGATGGACAGGGAACAGACTCACTCACAGATGAACGGGGAACAGACTCACTCACATACGAAGAGGGAACAGACCCACTCACGGCTGGACAGGGAACAGACTCACTCACAGATGGACTGGGAACTGATTCACTCACAGATGGAAAGGGAACAGACTCACTAACAGATGGGCAAGGAACAGGCTCACTCACAGAAGAACTGGGAACAATCTAACTCACAGATGGACAGGGATCAGACTCACTCTCAGCTGGAGATGGAACAGACTCACTCACAGATGGGCGGGGAACAGACTCACACACAGATGGACGGGGAATAGACTCACTCTCAGATGGACAGGGAACAGTCTCACTCACAGATGAATGGGGAACAGACTCACTCACAAACAGACGGGGAACAGACTCACTCTCAGATGGAGAGGGAACAGACTCACTCTCAGATGGACAGGGAACAGACTCACTCACAGATGGCCGGGGAACAATCTAACTCTCAGATGGACAGAGAATAGACTCACTCATTGATGGACAGGAAACAGGCTCACTCACAGATGGACAGCGAACACACTCACTCACAGGTGGACAGGGAACAGACTCACTCAGAGATGGACTGGGAACAGACTCACTCACAGATGGACAGAGAACATATTCACTCACAGATTGACAGGGAACAGATTCACTCTCAGGTGTACAGGGAACAGATTCACTCACGGCTGGAAAGGGAACAGACTCGCTCACGGCTGGACAGGGAACAGACTCGCTCACAAATGGACTGGGAGCAGACACTCTCAGATGGACAGTGAACAGACTCATTCACAGATGGACACGGAACAGACTCACTCTCAACTAGACAGGGAACAGACTCACTCTCAGCTGGACAGGGAACAGACTCACTCTCAGCTGGACCGGGAACAGACTCACTCACAGATGTACAGGGAACAGACTCGCTCACAGATGGACTGGGAACAGACTCACAGATGGACAGGGAACAGACCCACTCACAGATGGACAGGGAACAGACTCACTCACTGATGGACAGGAAACAGACTCACTCACAGATACACAGGGAACAGAATCACTCTCAGCTGGACAGGGAGCGGACACACTCACAGATGGACAGGGTACAATCTAACTCTCAGATGGATATCGAACAGACTCACTCACAGATGGACACAGAACAGACTCGCTCACAGATGGACAGGGAACAGATTCACTCTCAAATGGACAGGGAACAGACTCACTCACTGATGGACAGGGAACAGACACACTCACAGATGGACAGGGTACAATCTAACTCTCAGATGGATATCGAACAGACTCACTCACAGATGGACACGGAACAGACTCGCTCACAGATGGACAGGGAACAGATTCACTCTCAAATGGACAGGGAACAGACTCACTCACAGATGGACAGGGAACAAACTCACTCTCAGCTGGACAGGGAAGAGACTCAATTCCGACTGGACAGGGAACAGACTCACTCACCGCTGGACAGGGAACAGACTCACCCTCAGCTGGACAGGGAACAGACTCACTCACTGATGGACAGGAAACAGACTCACTCACAGATGGACAGGGAACAGACTCACTCTCAGATGGACAGGGAACAGTCTCACTCTCAGATTGACAGGGTACAGACTCACACTCAGCAGGACAGGGAACAGATTCACTCACAGATGGACAGGGAACAGCCTCCCTCTCAGATGAATAGGAAACAGACACACTCTCAGATGAAAAGGGAACAGACTCACTCACAGATGGACAGGGAAGAGACTCACTCACAGCTGGACAGGGAACAGACTCACACACAGACGGACAGGGAACATACTCACTCACAGATGGACAGGGAACAGACTCACTTTCAAATGGACAGGGAACAGACCCACTCACAGATGGACAGGGTACAATCGAACTCTCAGATGGATTTCGAACAGACTCACTCACAGATGGACACGGAACAGACTCACTCACAGATGGACACGGAACAGACTCACTCACAGATGGACACGGAACAGACTCACTCTCAGATGGACAGGGAACAGATTCACTCTCAAATGGACAGGGAACAGACTCACTCACAGATGGACAGGGAACAGACCCACTCACAGATAGTCAGGGAACAGACTGACTCTCAGATGGACAGGGAACAGATTCACTCTCAGATGGACAGGGAACAGACTCACTCTAAAATGAATAGGGAACAATGTCACTCTCAGATGGACAGGGAACAGACTCACTCACAGATGGACAGGGAACAGACTCACTCTCAGATGGACAGGGAACAGACTCACTCACAGAGCGACAGGGAACAGACTCACTCACAGATGTACTGGGGACAGACTCACTCACAGATGGACAGGGAACACACTCACACACAGATGGACAAGGAACAGACTCACTCACAGATGGACAGGGATCAATCCCTCTTTCAGATGGACTCGGAACAGACTCACTCACAGATGGACATGGAACTGACTCACTCACAGATGGACACGGAACAGACTCGCTCGCAGATGGACAGGGAACAGATTCACGCTCAAATGGACAGGGAACAGACTCACTCTCAGATGAACAGGGATCAGACACACTCACAGATGGACACGGAACAGACTCGCTCACAGATGGACAGGGAACAGATTCACTCTCAAATGGACAGGGAACAGATCACTATCGGCTGGACAGGGAACAGACTCACTCACAGATGGACATGGAACTGACTCACTCTCAGATGGACAGGGAACAATCTAACTCACAGATGGACAGGGAACAGAATCACTCTCAGCTGGACAGGGAAGCGGCCCACTCACAGCAAGACAAAGTACAGACTCACGCTTAGTTGGAAAGGGAACAGGCTCACGCACCGCTGGACAGGGAATAATCTAACTCTCAGATGGACAGGTAACAGACTCACTCTCAGCTGGACAGGGAACAAACTCACTCTCAGCTGGACAGGGAACAGACTCACTCACAGCTGGACAGGGAACAGACACACGCACCGCTGGACAGGGAACAGACTCGCTCACAGATGGACAGGGAACAGACTCACTCACAAATGGACAGGGAGCTGACTCACTCACAGACGGACAGGGAACAGACTCACTCACGGCTGGACAGGGAACAGACTCACTCTCAGATGGATAGGCAACAGACACACTCACAAATGGACGGGGAACAGACTCACTCTCAGATGGACAGGGAACAGACTCACTCTCAGATGGACAGGGAACAGACTCACTCTCAGATGGACAGGGAACAGACTCACTCTCAGATGGACAGGGAACAGACTCATTCTCAGATGGACAGGGAACAGAACCACTCACAGATGGACAGGGGCAATCTAACTCTCAGATGGACAGGGAGCAGACTCACTCACAGATGGACAGGGAACAGACCCACTCAGATGGACAGGGGACAATCTAACTCTCAGATGGACAGGGAGCAGACTCACTCACAGATGGACATGGAACAAACACACTCTCAGCTGGACAGGGAACAGACTCACTCACGGCTGGACAGGGAATAGATTCACTCACAGATGGACAGGGAACAGGCTCACTCACAGATGGACGGGGAACAGACTCACTCACAGATGAATGGGGAACAGACTCACTCACACATGTACGGGGAACAGACTCACTCAAACATGGACGAGGAACAGACTCAATCTCAGATGGACAGGGTACAGACTCACACTCAGATGGACAGGGAACAGACTCACTCTCAGATGAACAGGGATCAATCTAACTCTCAGATGGACAGGGAACAATCTAACTCTCAGATGGACAGGGAACAATCTAACTCTCAGATGGACAGGGAACAGTCTCACTCACAGATGGATGGGGAACAGACTCATTCTCAGATGGACAGGGAACAGTCTCACTCACAGATGGATGGGGAACAGACTCATTCTCAGATGAACAGGGAACAGACTCACTCACAAATGGACAGGGAACAGACTCACTCACAGACGGGCAGGGACAGACTCACTCACAGATAGACTGGGAACTGATTCACTCACAGGTGGAAAGGGATCAGACTCACTAACAGATGGACAAGGAAGAGGCTCACTCACAGAAGAACTGGGAACAATCTAACTCTCAGATGGACAGGGAACAGACACACTCTCAGCTGGAGAGGGAACATACTCACAGATGGGCGGGGAACAGACTCACTCACAGATGGACGGGGAACAGACTCACTCTCAGATGGACAGGGAACAGTCTCACTCTCAGATGGACAGGGAGCAGACTCACTCACAGATGAATGGGGTGTACAGACTCACTCACAAATGGACGGGGAACAGACTCACTCTCAGATGGAGAGGGAACAGACTCACTCTCAGATGGACAGGGAACAGACTCACACAGAGATGGGCAGGGTACAGACTCACACACAGATGGACAGGGAACAGACTCACTAACAGATGGACAAGGAACAGACTCACTCACAGATGGACAGGCAACAATCTAGCTCTCAGATGGACAGGGAACAGACTCACTCTCAGCTGGACAGGGAACAGTCTCACTCACAGATGGACGGGGAACAGACTCACTCTCAGATGGAGAGGGAACAGACGCACTCTCAGATGGACAGTGATCAGATTCTCTCACAGATGGACGGGGAACAGACTCACACTCAGATGGACGGTGAACAGACTGACTCACAGATGAACGGGGAACAGACTAAATCTGAGATGGACAGGGAACAGACCCACTCAGATGGACAAGGAACAAACTCACTCACGGCTGGACAGGGAATAGACTCACCCTCAGATGGACAGGGAACAGACACACTCACAGATAGACATGGACCAATCTCACTCTCAGATGGACTGTGAACAGACTCACTCTCCGCTGGACAGGAACCCGTCTAACTCACACCTGGACAGGGAACAGATTCACTCTCAGATGTACAGGGAACAGACTCACTCTCAGCTGGATAAAGTACAGATTCACGCTCAGTTGGAAAGGGAACTGATTCGCTGTCAGATGGACAGGGAACAGACTCAGTCACAAATGGACATGTAAAAGACTCACTCACGGCTGGACAGGGAACAGACTCACTCACAGGTGGACAGGGAACAGTCTCGCTCACAGATGGACAGGGAATATATTCACTCGCAGATGTACATGGAACAGACTCACTCTCAGATGAACAGGGAACAGACTCACTCACGGCTGGACAGGGAACAGACTCAATCGCGGCTGGACAGGGAACAGACTCGCTCACGGCTAGACAGGGAACAGACTCGCTCACAGATGGACTGGGAACAGACTCACTCTCAGATGGACAGGGAACAGGCTCACTCACAGTTGCACAGGGAACAGTTTCTCTCACAGGTGGACAGGAACAGATTGACTCTCAGCTGGACAGGGAACAGGCTCACTCTCAGATGGACAGGGTAGAGACTCTCTCACAGCTGGACAGGTAACAGGCCCACTCAGATGGACAGGGAATAATCTAAATCTCAGATGGACAGGTAACAGACTCACTCACAGATGGATGGGGAACAGACTCACTCTCAGTTGGACAGGGAAAAGACTCACTCTCAGCTGGACAGGGAACAAATGCACTCTCAGCTGGACAGGGAACAGACTCACACACAGACGGACAGGGATCAGACTCACTCACAGATGGACAGGGAACAGACTCACTCACAGACGGACAGGGAACAGACTCACTCACGGCTGGACAGGGAACAGGCTCACTCACAGAAGAACTGGGAACAGACTCACCCACAGATGGACAGGGAACAGACTCACTCTCAGATGGATAGGGAACAGATACACTCATCGATGGATGGGGAACAGACTCACTCTCAGATGTACAGGGAACAGACTCACTCTCAGATGGACAGGGAACAGACTCACTCTCAGATGGACAGGGAACAGAACCACTCACAGATGGACAGGGAACAGACTCACTCGCAGAAGTACAGGGAACAGACTCACTCTCAGATGGACAGGGAACAGACTCACTCTCAGATGGACAGGGAACAGATTCACTCACAAATGGACAGGGAACAATCTCACTCTCAAATGGACAGGGAACAGACTCAATCTAAAATGGATAGGGAGCAATCTCACTCTCAGATGGACAGGGAACAATCTCACTCTCAGATGGTCAGCAAACAGAATCACTCTCAGCTGGACAGGGAACGGACTCACTCACAGATGGACAGGGAACAGAATCACTCTCAGCTGGACAGGGAACGGACTCACTCACAGATGGACAGGGAACAATCTCACTCTCAGATGGACAGGGAACAGACTCACTCTCAGTTGGACAGGGAACAAACGCACTCTCAGCTGGACAGGGAACAGCGTCACTCTCAGCTGGACAGGGTACAGACGCACTCTCAGCTGGACAGGGAACAGACTCACTCTCAGCTGGACAGGGAACAGACTCACTCACAGATGGACAGGGAACAGACTCACTCACGGCTGGACAGGGAACACTCTCACTCTCAGACGGACAGGGAACAGATCCACTCACAGATGGACGGGGAACAGACTCATTCTCAGATGGACGGGGAATAGACTCCCTCACAGATGGACAGGGAACAGACACACTCTCAGATGGACAGGGAACAGGCTCACTCACAGAGGAACTGGGAACAGACTCACCCACAGATGGACAGGGAACAGACTCACTCTCAGATGGACAGGGAACAGGCTCACTCACAGTTGCACAGGCAACAGTCTCTCTCACAGGTGGACAGGAACAGATTGACTCTCAGCTGGAAAGGGAACAGGCTCACTCTCAGATGGACAGGGTAGAGACTCTCTCACAGCTGGACAGGTAACAGACCCACTCAGATGGACAGGGAATAATCTAACTCTCAGATGGACAGGTAACGGACTCACTCACAGATGGATGCGGAACAGACTCACTCTCAGTTGGACAGGGAAAAGACTCACTCTTAGCTGGACACGGAACAAACTCACTCTCAGATGGACAGGGAACAGACTCACACTTAGATGGACAGGGAACAGACTCACACTTAGATGGACGGGGAACAGACTCACTCACAGATGAACAGGGAACAGACTCACTCACAGATATACGGGGAACAGTCTCACTCACAGCTGGACAGGGAACAGACTCAATCACGGCTGGACAGGGAACACGCTCACTAACAGATGGACAGGGAACAGGCTCGCTCACAAATGGACAGGGAATAGACTCACTCACAGATGGACAGGGAACAGACCCACTCACAGAAGGACGGGGAACAGACTTACTAACAGATGGACAGGGAACAGACCCACTCACAGAAGGACGGGGAACAGACTCACTCACAGATGGACGGGGAACAGGCTCACTCTCAGATGTATAGGGAACAGACTCACTCTCAGATGGACAGGGAACAGACTCACTCACAGATGAACGGGGAACAGACTCACTCACAGATGGACGGGGAACAGGCTGACTCTCAGATGTATAGGGAACAGACTCACTCTCAGGTGGACAGGGAACAGACTCACTCACAGATGAACGGGGAACAGACTCACTCACAGATGGACGGGGAACAGGCTCACTCTCAGATGTATAGGGAACAGACTCACTCACAGATGGACAGGGAACAGACTCACTCGCAGATGTACAGGGAACAGAACCACTCACAGATGGACAGGGAACAGACTCACTCGCAGATGTACAGGGAACAGACTCACTCTCAGATGGACAGGGAACAGACTCACTCTCAGATGGACAGGGAACAGATTCACTCACAAATGGACAGGGAACAATCTCACTCTCAAATGGACAGGGAACAGACTCACTCTAAAATGGATAGGGAGCAATGTCACTCTCAAATGGACAGGGAACAATCTCACTCTCAAATGGACAGTGATCAGACTCACTCTCAGAAGGACAGGGAACAGAATCACTCTCAGCTGGACAGGGAACGGACTCACTCACAGATGGACAGGGAACAGACTCACTCTCAGATGGACAGGGAACAGACTCACTCTCAGAAGAACAGGGACCAGGCTCACTCTAAGATGGACAGGCAACAGACTCACTCAAAGATGGACTGGGAACAGATTCAGTCACAAATGGATAGGGAACAATCTCACTCTCAGATGGACAGGGAACGGACTCACTCTCAACTGGACAGGGAACAGACTCACTCTCAGCTGGACAGGGAACAGACTCACTCTCAGATGGTCAGGGAACAGGCTCACTCACAGACGGACAGGGAACAGACTCACTCACGGCTGGACATGGAACAGGCTCACTCACAGAAGAACTGGGAACAGACTCACTCACAGATGGACAGGGAACAGACTCACTCTAAAATGGATATGGAGCAATCACACTCTCAGATGGACAGGGAACAGACTCACTCTCAGTTGGACAGGGAACAAACTCACTCTCAGCTGGACAGGGAACAAACTCACTCTCAGCTGGACAGGGAACAGACACACTCTCAGCTGGACAGGGAACAGACTCACTCTCAGCTGGACAGAGAACAAACTCACTCTCAGCTGGACAGGGAACAGACTCACTCACAGATGGACAGGGAACAGACTCACTCTAAAATGGATAGGGAGCAATGTCACTCTCAAATGGACAGGGAACAATCTCACTCTCAAATGGACAGAGAACAGACTCATTCTCAGAAGGACAGGGAACAGAATCACTCTCAGCTGGACAGGGAACGGACTCACTCACAGATGGACAGGGAACAGACTCACTCTCAGATGGACAGGGAACAGACTCACTCTCAGATGGACAGGGAACAGACTCACTCACGGCTGGACAGGGAACAGGCTCACTCACGGCTGGACAGGGATGAGACTCAATCACCGCTGGACAGGGAACAGACTCACTCACAGGTGGACAGGGAACAGTCTCGCTCACAGATGGACAGGAATATATTCACTCTCAGATGTACATGGAACAGACTCACTCTCAGATGAACAGGGAACAGACTCACTCACGGCTGGACAGGGAACAGACTCAATCGCGGCTGGACAGGGAACAGACTCGCTCACGGCTAGACAGGGAACAGACTCGCTCACAGATGGACTGGGAACAGACTCACTCTCAGATGGACAGGGAACAGGCTCACTCACAGTTGCACAGGGAACAGTTTCTCTCACAGGTGGACAGGAACAGATTGACTCTCAGCTGGACACGGAACAGGCTCACTCTCAGATGGACAGGGTAGAGACTCTCTCACAGCTGGACAGGTAACAGGCCCACTCAGATGGACAGGGAATAATCTAACTCTCAGATGGACAGGTAACAGACGCACTCACAGATGGATGGGGAACAGACTCACTCTCAGTTGGACAGGGAAAAGACTCACTCTCAGCTGGACAGGGAACAAACGCACTCTCAGCTGGACAGGGAACAGACTCACACACAGATGGACAGGGAACAGACTCACTCACAGATGGACAGGGAACAGGCTCACTCACAGAGGAACTGGGAACAGACTCACCCACAGATGGACAGGGAACAGACTCACTCTCAGATGGACAGGGAACAGACTCACTCTTAGATAGACAGGGAACAGACTCACTCTCAAATGGACAGGGAACAATCTCACTCTCAGCTGGACAGGGAACAGGCTCACTCACAGAAGAACTGGGAACAGACTCACTCACAGATGGACAGGGAACAGACTCACTAACAGATGGACAAGGAACATGCTCACTCACAGATTGACTGGGAACTGATTCACTCACAGGTGGACAGGAAACAGACTCACTAACAGATGGACGGGGAACAGACAAACTCTCAGATGGACAGGGAACAATCTCACTCTCAGATTGTCAGGGAACAGACTCACTCTAAAATGGATATGGAGCAATCTCACTCTCAGATGGACAGGGAACAGACTCACTCTCAGTTGGACAGGGAACAAACTCACTCTCAGCTGGACAGGGAACAGCGTCACTCTCAGCTGGACAGGGTACAGACGCACTCTCAGCTGGACAGGGAACAGACTCACTCTCAGCTGGACAGAGAACAAACTCACTCTCAGCTGGACAGGGAACAGACTCACTCACGGCTGGACAGGGACCAGACTCAATCACCGCTGGACAGGGAACAGACTCACTCACGGCTGGACAGGGAACACTCTCACTCTCAGATGGACAGGGAACAGATCCACTCACAGATGGACGGGGAACAAACTCACTCACCAATGGATGGGGAACAGACTCACTCTCAGATGGACAGGGAGCAGACTCACTCACAGATGAACAGGGAACAGACTCACTCACAGATGGACAGGGAACAGACTCACTCTCAGATGGACAGGGAATAGACTCCCTCACAGATGGACAGGGAACAGACTCACTCACGGCTGGACAGGGAACAGGCTCACTCACAGAAGAACTGGGAACAGACTCACCCACAGATGGACAGGGGACAGACTCACTCTCAGATGGACAGGGAACAGACTCACTCACAGCTGGACAGGGAACAGACTCACTGACAGACAGGGAACAGACTCAATCACGGCTGGACAGGGAACAGGCTCCCTAACAGATGGAAAGGGAACAGGCTCGCTCACAAATGGACAGGGAACAGACTCATTCTCAGATGGACAGGGAACAGAGTCACTCTCAGATGGACAGGGAACAGACTCACTCTCAGATGGACAGGGAACAGAATCACTCTGAGATGGGCAGGGAACAGACCCACTCAGATGGACAGGGAACAATCTAACTCTCAGATGGACAGGGAACAGACTCACTCACAGATGGACAGTGAACAAACACACTCGGAGCTGGACAAGGAACAGACTCACTCACGGCTGGACAGGGAATAGACTCACTCTCAGAAGGACAGGAAACAGACTTACTAACAGATGGACAGGGAACACACCCACTCACAGAAGGACGTGGAACAGACTCACTCACAGATGTACGGGGAACAGACTCACTCTCAGATGGACAGGCAACAGACTCACTCACAGATGAACGGGGAACAGACTCACTCACAGATGGACGGGGAACAGGCTCACTCTCAGATGTACAGGGAACAGACTCACTCACAGATGGACGGGGAACAGCCTCACTCACAGATATAGGGGGAACAGTCTCACTCACAGATGGACGGGGAACAGACTCACTCTCAGATGGACAGGGAACAGACTCACTCTCAAATGAACAGGGAACAGACTCACTCACAGATGGGCTGGGAACAAACTCACTCACAGCTGGACAGGGAACAGACTCACTCACAGACGGACAGGGAACAGACTCACTCACGGCTGGACAGGGAACAGACTCACTCACTGATGGACTGGGAACAGACTCACTCTCAGATGGACAGGGAACAGGCTCACTCACAGTTGCACAGGGAACAGTCTCTCTCACAGATGGACAGGAACAGATTGACTCTCAGCTGGACAGGGAACAGACTCACTCTCAGATGGATGGGGAACAGACTCACTCTCAGTTGGGCACGGAAAAGACTCACTCTCAGCTGGACAGGGAACAAACTCACTCTCAGCTGGACAGGGAACAGACTCACTCACAGACGGACAGGGAACAGACTCACTCTCAGATGGACAGGGAACAGACTCACTCTCAAATGGACAGGGAACAGACTCACTCTCAGCTGGACAGGGAACAGACTCACTCTCAGATGGTCAGGGAACAGGCTCACTCACAGACGGACAGGGAACAGACTCACTCACGGCTGGACATCGCACAGGCTCACTCACAGAAGAACTGGGAACTGACTCACTCACAGATGGACAGGGAACTGATTCACTCACAGATGGACAGGAAACAGACTCACTCACAGATGGACATGGAACTGACACACTCTCAGATGGACAGGGAACAATCTAACTCTCAGATGGACAGAGAACAGACTCACTCACAGATGGACAGGGAACATACTCACTCTCAAATGGACAGGGAACAGACTCACTCACAGATGGACATGGAACTGACACACTCTCAGATGGACAGGGAACAATCTAACTCTCAGATGGACAGAGAACAGACTCACTCACAGATGGACAGGGAACATACTCACTCTCAGATGGACAGGGAACAGACCCACTCACAGATGGACGGGGAACAAACTCACTCACCGATGGACGGGGAACAGACACCCTCTCAGATGGACAGGGAACAGACTCACTCTAAAATGGATATGGAGCAATCTCACTCTCAGATGGACAGGGAACAAACTCACTCTCAGCTGGACAGGGAACAGACTCACTCTCAGCTGGACAGAGAACAAACTCACTCTCAGCTGGACAGGGAACAGTGTAACTCACACCTGGACAGGGAATAGACTCACTCTCAGCTGGACAAGGAACAGATCCACTCACAGATGGACGGGGAACAAACTCACTCACCAATGGATGGTGAACAGACTCACTCACAGATGGACAGGGAACAGACACACTCACAAATGAACGGGGAACAGACTCACTCACAGATGGACGGGGAACAGAATCACTCTCAGATGGACAGGGAACAGACTCACTCTCAGCTGGAAAGGGAACAGTCTCACTCTCAGATGGACAGGGTAGAGACTCTCTCACAGCTGGACAGGGAACAGACCCACTCAGATGGACAGGGAATAACCTAATTCTCAGATGGACAGGTAACAGAATCACTCACAGATGGATGGGGAACAGACTCACTCTCAGTTGGACACGGAAATGACTCACTCACAGATGGACAGAGAACAGGCTCACTCACAGACGGACAGAGAACAGACTCACTCACAGCTGGAGAGGGAACAGGCTCACTCACAGAAGAACTGGGAACAGACTCACCCACAGATGGACAGGGAACAGACTCACTCTCAGATGGATAGGGAACAGATAGACTCACAGATGGACGGGGAACAGACTCACTCACAGATGGGTGGGGAACAGACTCACTCTCAGATGGACAGGGAATAGAGTCACTCTCAGATGGACGGGGAACAGACTCACTCACAGATGAACGGGGAACAGACTCACTCACAGATGGACGGGGAACAGCCTCACTCACAGATATACGGGGAACAGACACAATCACGGCTGGACAGGGAACAGCCTCACGAACAGATGGACAGGGAAGAGGCTCGCTCACAAATGGACAGGGAACAGACACATTCTCAGATGGACAGGGAGCAGACTCACTCTCAGATGGACAGGGAACAGACTCATTCTCAGATGGACAGGGAACAGAACCACTCACAGAAGGACAGGGTACAGACTCTCTCACAGCTGGACAGGGAACAGACTCACTCTGAGATGGACAGGGAACAGACCCACTCAGATGGACAAAGAACAAATATACTCTCAGCTGGACAAGGAACAGACTCACTCACGGCTGGACAGGGAATAGACTCACTCACAGATGGACAGGGAACAGGCTCACTCTCAGAAGGACAGGGAACAGACTTACTAACAGATGGACAGGGAACAAACCCACTCTCAGATGGACAGGCAACAGATTCACTCTCAGATGGACAGGGAACAGACTCACTCACAGATGAACGGGGAACAGACTCACTCACATACGAAGAGGGAACAGACCCACTCACGGCTGGACAGGGAACAGACTCACTCACAGATGGACTGGGAACTGATTCACTCACAGATGGAAAGGGAACAGACTCACTAACAGATGGACAGGGAACAGACTCACTCTCAAATGGACAGGGAACAAACTCACTCTCAGCTGGACAGGGAACAGACTCACTCACAGACGGACAGGGAACAGACTCACTCTCAGATGGACAGGGAACAGACTCACTCTCAAATGGACAGGGAACAGACTCACTCTCAGCTGGACAGGGAACAGACTCACTCTCAGATGGTCAGGGAACAGGCTCACTCACAGACGGACAGGGAACAGACTCACTCACGGCTGGACATCGCACAGGCTCACTCACAGAAGAACTGGGAACTGACTCACTCACAGATGGACAGGGAACTGATTCACTCACAGATGGACAGGAAACAGACTCACTCACAGATGGACATGGAACTGACACACTCTCAGATGGACAGGGAACAATCTAACTCTCAGATGGACAGAGAACAGACTCACTCACAGATGGACAGGGAACATACTCACTCTCAAATGGACAGGGAACAGACTCACTCACAGATGGACATGGAACTGACACACTCTCAGATGGACAGGGAACAATCTAACTCTCAGATGGACAGAGAACAGACTCACTCACAGATGGACAGGGAACATACTCACTCTCAGATGGACAGGGAACAGACCCACTCACAGATGGACGGGGAACAAACTCACTCACCGATGGACGGGGAACAGACACCCTCTCAGATGGACAGGGAACAGACTCACTCTAAAATGGATATGGAGCAATCTCACTCTCAGATGGACAGGGAACAAACTCACTCTCAGCTGGACAGGGAACAGACTCACTCTCAGCTGGACAGAGAACAAACTCACTCTCAGCTGGACAGGGAACAGTGTAACTCACACCTGGACAGGGAATAGACTCACTCTCAGCTGGACAAGGAACAGATCCACTCACAGATGGACGGGGAACAAACTCACTCACCAATGGATGGTGAACAGACTCACTCACAGATGGACAGGGAACAGACACACTCACAAATGAACGGGGAACAGACTCACTCACAGATGGACGGGGAACAGAATCACTCTCAGATGGACAGGGAACAGACTCACTCTCAGCTGGAAAGGGAACAGTCTCACTCTCAGATGGACAGGGTAGAGATTCTCTCACAGCTGGACAGGGAACAGACCCACTCAGATGGACAGGGAATAACCTAATTCTCAGATGGACAGGTAACAGAATCACTCACAGATGGATGGGGAACAGACTCACTCTCAGTTGGACACGGAAATGACTCACTCACAGATGGACAGAGAACAGGCTCACTCACAGACGGACAGAGAACAGACTCACTCACAGCTGGAGAGGGAACAGGCTCACTCACAGAAGAACTGGGAACAGACTCACCCACAGATGGACAGGGAACAGACTCACTCTCAGATGGATAGGGAACAGATAGACTCACAGATGGACGGGGAACAGACTCACTCACAGATGGGTGGGGAACAGACTCACTCTCAGATGGACAGGGAATAGAGTCACTCTCAGATGGACGGGGAACAGACTCACTCACAGATGAACGGGGAACAGACTCACTCACAGATGGACGGGGAACAGCCTCACTCACAGATATACGGGGAACAGACACAATCACGGCTGGACAGGGAACAGCCTCACGAACAGATGGACAGGGAAGAGGCTCGCTCACAAATGGACAGGGAACAGACACATTCTCAGATGGACAGGGAGCAGACTCACTCTCAGATGGACAGGGAACAGACTCATTCTCAGATGGACAGGGAACAGAACCACTCACAGAAGGACAGGGTACAGACTCTCTCACAGCTGGACAGGGAACAGACTCACTCTGAGATGGACAGGGAACAGACCCACTCAGATGGACAAAGAACAAATATACTCTCAGCTGGACAAGGAACAGACTCACTCACGGCTGGACAGGGAATAGACTCACTCACAGATGGACAGGGAACAGGCTCACTCTCAGAAGGACAGGGAACAGACTTACTAACAGATGGACAGGGAACAAACCCACTCTCAGATGGACAGGCAACAGATTCACTCTCAGATGGACAGGGAACAGACTCACTCACAGATGAACGGGGAACAGACTCACTCACATACGAAGAGGGAACAGACCCACTCACGGCTGGACAGGGAACAGACTCACTCACAGATGGACTGGGAACTGATTCACTCACAGATGGAAAGGGAACAGACTCACTAACAGATGGGCAAGGAACAGGCTCACTCACAGAAGAACTGGGAACAATCTAACTCGCAGATGGACAGGGATCAGACTCACTCTCAGCTGGAGATGGAACAGACTCACTCACAGATGGGCGGGGAACAGACTCACACACAGATGGACGGGGAATAGACTCACTCTCAGATGGACAGGGAACAGTCTCACTCACAGATGAATGGGGAACAGACTCACTCACAAACAGACGGGGAACAGACTCACTCTCAGATGGAGAGGGAACAGACTCACTCTCAGATGGACAGGGAACAGACTCACTCACAGATGGCCGGGGAACAGACTCACTCTCAAATGGAAAGGGAACAGCCTCACTCTCATATGGACAGGGAACATACTCACTCTCGGATGGACTGGGAACAGACTCACTCACAGATGGACGGGGAACAGACTCACTCTCAGATGGACAGGGAACAGACTCACTCAAAGATGAATGGGGAACAGACTCACTCACAGATGGACGGGGAACAGCCTCACTCGCAGATATACGGGGAACAGACACAATCACGGCTGGACAGGGAACAGCCTCACGAACAGATGGACAGGGAAGAGGCTCGCTCACAAATGGACAGGGAACAGACACATTCTCAGATGGACAGGGAGCAGACTCACTCTCAGATGGACAGGGAACAGACTCATTCTCAGATGGACAGGGAACAGACTCACACAGAGATGGACAGGGTACAGACTCACACTCAGATGGACAGGGAACAGACTCACTCTCAGATGGACAGGGAACAGACTCACTAACAGTTGGACAGGGAACAAACTCACTGACAGATGGACAGGGAACAGACTCACTCACAGATGGACTGGGAACTGATTCACTCAATGATGGACAGGGAACAAACTCACTCACAGAAGGACAGGGAACAGACTCACTCATAAATGGACGGGGAACAGACTCACTCTCAGATGGAGAGGGAACAGACTCACTCTCAGATGGACAGGGAACAGACTCACTCATAAATGGACGGGGAACAGACTCACTCTCAGATGGAGAGGGAACAGACTCACAGTCAGATGGACAGGGAACAGACTCACTCACAAATGGACGGGTAACAGCCTCACTCACTGAGGCATGGGGAACAGACTCACTCTCAGATGTACAGGGAACAGACTCACTCTCAGATGGACAGGGAACAGACTCACTCTCAGATGGACAGGGAACAGACTCACTCTCAGATGGACAGGGAACAGACTCACTCACAGATGGACAGGGAACAAACACACTCTCAGCTGGACAGGGAACAGACTCACTCACGGCTGGTCAGGGAATAAACTCACTCACAGATGTACGGGGAACAGACTCACTCTCAGATGGACAGGCAACAGACCTACTCTCAGATGGACAGGGAACAAACTCACTCACAGATGAACGGGGAACAGACTCACTCACAGAAGTAGGGGAACAGGCTCACTCACAGATATAGGGGGAACAGTCTCACTCACAGATGGACGGGGAACAGACTCACTCTCAGATGGACAGGGAACAGACTCACTCTCAAATGAACAGGGAACAGACTCACTCACAGGTGGACAGGGAACAGACTCACTCACAGCTGGACAGGGAACAGACTCACTCACAGGCGGACAGGGAACAGACTCACTCACGGCTGGAATGGGAACAGGTCACTCACAGATGCACGGGGAACTGACACACTCTCAGATGTACAGGGAACAGACTCACTCTCAGATGGACAGGGAACAGACTCACTCTCAGATTCACAGCGAAGAGAACCACTCACAGATGGACAGGCAACAGACTCACTCTCAGATGTACAGGGAACAGACTCACTCACCGCTGGACAGGAAACAGACTCGCTCACAGATGGACGGGGAACAGACTCACAGATGGACAGGGAACAGACTCACTCACCGCTGGACAGGGAACAGACTCGCTCACAGAAGGACGGGGAACAGACTCACAGATGGACAGGGAACAGACTCACTCTCAGATGGACAGGGGACAAATTCGCACTCAGCTGGACATAGAACAGACTCACTCACAGCTGGACAGGGACAATACCCACTCACAGATTGACAGGGAACAGACTCACTCACAGCTGGACAGGGAACAGGCTCACTCACAGAAGAACTGGGAACAGACTCACTCACAGATGGACAGGGAACAGATTCACTCTCAGATGGACAGGGAATAGACTCACTAACAGATGGACAGGGAACAGTAACACTCTCAGATGGACAGGGAACAGATTCACTCTCAGATGGACGGGGAACAGACTCACTCACAGATGGACGGGGAACAGCCTCACTCACAGATATACGGGGAACAGTCTCACTCACAGATGGATGGGGAATAGACTCACTCTCAAATGGACAGGGAACAGACTCACTCTCAGATGAACAGGGAACAGACTCACTCACAGATGGGCTGGGAACAGACTCACTCACAGCTGGACAGGGAACAGACTCACTCACAGCTGGACAGGGAACAGACTCACTCACAGACGGACAGGGAACAGACTCACTCACGGCTGGACAGGTAACAGACGCAGTCAGATGGTCAGGGAACAATCTAACTCTCAGATGGACAGGGAACAGACTCACTCTTTGCTAGACAGGGAACAGACTAACTCACATATGGACGGGGAACAGACTACCTCAGATGGACAGGGAACAGAATCACACTCAGATGGACAGGGAACAGACTCACTCACAGGTGAACGGGGAACAGACTCACTCACAGCTGGACAGGGAATAGGCTCACTCACAGAATAACTGGGAACAGACTCACTCACAGATGGACAGGGAACAGACTCACTCACAGATGGACAGGGAACAGACTCACTCTCAGATGGACAGGGAACTGACTCACTCACAGATGGACAGGGAACAGACACACTCACAGACGGACAGGGAACAGACTCACTCTCAGATGGAAAGGGAACAGACTCACTAACAGATGGACAAGGAACAGGCTCACTCACAGACGGACAGGGAACAGACTCACTCTCAGATGGACGGTGAACAGACTCACTCTCAGATGGCCAGGGAACAGACTCACTCTCAGATGGACGGGGAACAGACACACTCACAGATGAATGGGGAACAGACTCACTCACAGATGGAAGGGAACAGCCTCATTCACAGATGTAGGGAGAACAGTCTCACTCACAGATGGACAGAGAACAGACTCACTGTCAGATGGACAGGGTACAGACTCACTCACAGATGGACAGGGAACAGACTCACTCACAAATGGACTGGGAACTGATTCACTCACAGATGTACAGGGAACAGACTCACTCACAGACGGACAGGGAACAGACTCACTCAGGGCTGGACAGGGAACAGGCTCACTCACAGAAGAACTGGGAAAAGACTCACTCACAGATGGACAGGGAACAGACTCACTCTCAGATGGACAGGGAACAGACTCACTAACAGATGGACAAGGAACAGGCTCACTCACAGAAGAACTGGGAACAGACTCACTCACAGATGGATGGGGAACAGACTCACTCTCAGATGGACAGGGAACAGACTCACTCTCAGATGGACAGGGAACAGACTCACTCACAGATGAACGGGGAACAGACTCACTCACAGATGGACAGGGAACAGACTCACTCACAGATGGACGGGGAACAGACTCACTCACAGATGGACAGGGAACAGACTCACTCTCAGATGGGCAGGGAAAAGACTCACTGTCAGATGGACAGGGAACAGACTCACTCTCAGCTGGACAGGGAACAGACTCACTCTCAGATGGACAGGGAACAGACTCCCTCACAGATGGACAGGGAACAGTGTAACTCACACCTGGACAGGGAACAGACTCACTAACAGATGGACAGGGAACAGATTCACTCTCAGATGAATGGGGAACAGACTCACTCACAGATGGACGGGGAACAGACTCACTCTCAGATGGACAGGGAACAGACTCACTCTCAGCTGGACAGGGAACAGACTCACTAACAGATGGACAAGGAACAGGCTCACTCTCAGATGGACGGGGAACAGACTCACTCACAGATGAATAGGGAAAAGACACACTCACAGATGGAAGGGAACAGACTCCCTCACAGATGGACAGGGAACAGACTCCCTCACAGATGGACAGGCAACAGACTAACTCACAGATGGACAGGAAATAATGTAACTCACACCTGGACAGGGAACAGACTCACTCTCAGCTGGACAGGGAATAGACTCCCTCACAGATGGACAGGGAACAGACTCCCTCACAGATGGACAGGGAACAGACTAACTCACAGATGGACATTGAATAGACTCCCTCACAGATGGACAGGGAACAGACTCCCTCACACCTGGAGAGGGAACAGACTTACTCACAGATGGACAGGGAACAGACTCACTCACGGCTGGACAGGTTACAGGCTCTCTCAAGGAAGAACTGGGAACAGACTCACTATCAGATGGGCAGGGCACAGATTCACACACAGATGGACTGGGAACAGACTCAATCACGGCTGGACAGAGAACAGGCTCACTCACAGAAGAACTGGGAACAGACTCACTCACAGATGGACAGGGAACAGACTCACTCTCAGATGGACGGTGAACAGACTCACTCTCAGATGGACAGGGAACAGATTCACTCTCAGATGAATGGGGAACAGACTCACTCACAGATGGACGGGGAACAGACTCACTCTCAGATGGACAGGGAACAGACTCACTCTCAGATGGGCAGGGAACAGATTCACTAACAGATGGACAAGGAACAGACCCACTCACAGATGGACAGGGAACAATCTAACTCTCAGATGGACAGGGAACAGACTCACTCTCAGCTGGAGAGGGAGCAGACTCACTCACAGATGGAAGGGGAACAGACTCACTCACAGATGGACGGGGAACAGACTCACTCACAGATGGATGGGGAACAGACTCACTCTCAGATGGACAGGGAACAGACTCACTCTCAGATGGACAGGGAACAGACACACTCACAGATGAAGGGGGAACAGACTTACTCACAGATGGACAGGGAACAGACTCATTCACAGATGGACGGGGAACAGACTCACTCACAGATGGACAGGGAACAGACTCACTCTCAGATGGGCAGGAAAAAGACTCACTGTCAGATGGACAGGGAACAGACTCACTCTCAGCTGGACAGGGAACAGACTCACTCTCAGATGGACAGGGAACAGACTCCCTCACAGATGGACAGGGAACAGACTAACTCACAGATGGACAGGCAACAGTGTAACTCACACCTGGACAGGGAACAGACTCACTCTCAGCTGGACAGGGAATAGACTCCCTCACAGATGGACAGGGAACAGACTCCCTCACAGATGGACAGGGATCAGACATCTCAAAGATGGACATGGAATAGACTCACTAACAGATGGACAGGGAACAGATTCACTCCCAGATGAATGGGGAACAGACTCAGTCACAGATGGACGGGGAACAGACTCACTAACAGATGGACAAGGAACAGGCTCACTCACAGATGGACAGGGAACAGACGCTCTCTCAGATGGACGGTGAACAGACTCACTCTCAGATGGCCAGGGAACAGATTCACTCTCAGATGGACGGGGAACAGACTCACTCACAGATGAATGGGGAAAAGACACACTCACAGATGGAAGGGAACAGACTCACTCTCAGATGGACAGGGAACAGACACCCTCACAGATGGACAGGCAACAGACTAACTCACAGATGGACAGGAAATAATGTAACTCACACCTGGCCAGGGAACAGACTCACTCTCAGCTGGACAGGGAATAGACTCCCTCACAGATGGACAGGGAACAGACTCCCTCACAGATGGACAGGGAACAGACTAACTCACAGATGGACATTGAATCGACGCCCTCACAGATGGACAGGGAACAGACTCCCTCACACCTGGACAGGGAACAGACTCACTCACAGATGGACAGGGAACAGACTCACTCACGGCTGGACAGGTTACAGGCTCTCTCAAGGAAGAACTGGGAACAGACTCACTATCAGATGGGCAGGGCACAGATTCACACACAGATGGACTGGGAACAGACTCAATCACGGCTGGACAGAGAACAGGCTCACTCACAGAAGAACTGGGAACAGACTCACTCACAGATGGACAGGGAACAGACTCACTCTCAGATGGACGGTGAACAGACTCACTCTCAGATGGACAGGGAACAGATTCACTCTCAGATGAATGGGGAACAGACTCACTCACAGATGGACGGGGAACAGACTCACTCTCAGATGGACAGGGAACAGACTCACTCTCAGATGGGCAGGGAACAGACTCACTAACAGATGGACAAGGAACAGACCCACTCACAGATGGACAGGGAACAATCTACCTCTCAGATGGACAGGGAACAGACTCACTCTCAGCTGGAGAGGGAGCAGACTCACTCACAGATGGACGGGGAACAGACTCACTCACAGATGGACAGGGAACAGACTCACTCACAGATGGACGGGGAAAAGACTCACTCTCAGATGGACTGCGAACAGACTCGCTCACAGATGTACAGGGAAAAGATTCACTCTTAGATGGACAGGGAACAGACTCACTCACAGATGGAGAGGGAACAGATTCACTCACAGATGGACGGGGAACAGACTCACTCGCAGATGTACAGGGAACAGACTCGCTCACAGATGTACAGGGAAAAGATTCACTCTTAGATGGACAGGGAACAGACTCACTCACAGATGGAGAGGGAACAGACTAACTCTCAGATGGACAGGGAACAGACTCACTCACAGCTGGACCGCGAACAGACTCACTCACAGCTGGACCGGGAACAGATTCACTCACCGACGGACAGGGAACAGACTCACTCTCAGCTGGACCGGGAACAAACTCACTCTCAGCTGGACTGGGAACAAACTCACTCTCAGCTGGACAGGGAACAGACTCACTCACGGCTGGACAGGGAACAGACTCACTCACGGCTGGACAGGGAACAGACTCGCTCACAGATGTACAGTGAACAGACTCAATCACGGCTGGACAGGGAACAGGCTCACTCACAGAGGAACTGGGAACAGACTCACTCACAGATGGACAGGGAACAAACTCACTCTCAAATGGAAAGGGAACAGACTCACTAACAGATGGACAAGGAACAGGCTCACTCACAGAAGAACTGGGAACAGACTCACTCACAGAAGGACAGGGAACAGACTCTCTCTCAGATGGACGGTGAACAGACTCACTCTCAGATGGCCAGGGAACAGATTCACTCTCAGATGGACGGGGAACAGACTCACTCACAAATGAATGGGGAACAGACTCACTCACAGATGGACGGGGAACAGACTCACTCTCAGATGGACGGGGAACAGACACTCTCACAGATGAATGGGGAACAGACTCACTCACAGATGGAAGGGAACAGCCTCATTCACAGATGTAGGGATAACAGTCTCACTCACAGATGGACAGAGAACAGACTCACTGTCAGATGGACAAGGAACAGACTCACTCACAGATGGACAGGGAACAGACTCACTCACAAATGGACTGGGAACTGATTCACTTACAGATGGACAGGGAACAGACTCACTCACAGACGGACAGGGAACAGACTCACTCAGGGCTGGACAGGGAACAGGCTCACTCACAGAAGAACTGGGAACAGACTCACTCACAGATGGACAGGGAACAGACTCACTCTCAGATGGACAGGGAACAGACTCACTATCAGATGGACAAGGAACAGACTCACTCACAGATGGACAGGGAACAGACTCACTCACAGATGGATGGGGAACAGACTCACTCACAGATGGACAGGTAACAGACTCACTCTCAGATGGGCAGGGAAAAGACTCACTGTCAGATGGACAGGGAACAGACTCACTCTCAGCTGGACAGGGAACAGACTCACTCTCAGATGGACAGGGAACAGACTCCCTCACAGATGGACAGGGAACAGACTAACTCACAGATGGACAGGAAACAGTGTAACTCACACCTGGACAGGGAACAGACTCACTCTCAGCTGGACAGGGAATAGACTCCCTCACAGATGGACAGGGAACAGACACCCTCACAGATGGACAGGGAACAGACTAACTCACAGATGGACATGGAATAGACTCCCTCACAGATGGACAGGGAACAGACTCCCTCACACCTGGACAGGGAACAGACTCACGGACAGGGAACAGACTCACTCACGGCTGGACAGGTTACAGGCTCTCTCAAGGAAGAACTGGGAAGAGACTCACTATCAGATCGGCAGGGAACAGATTCACACACAGATGGACTGGGAACAGACTCAATCACGGCTGGACAGAGAACAGGCTCACTCACAGAAGAACTGGGAACAGACTCACTCACAGATGGACTGTGAACAGACTCACTCTCAGATGGACAGGGAACAGATTCACTCTCAGATGAATAGGGAACAGACTCACTCACAGATGGACAGGGAACAGACTCACTAACAGATGGACTGGGAACTGATTCACTCACAGATGGACAGGGAACAGACTCACTCACAGACGGACAGGGAACAGACTCACTCTCAGATGGAAAGGGAACAGACTCACTAACAGATGGACAAGGAACAGGCTCCCTCACAGACGGACAGGGAACAGACTCACTCTCAGATGGACGGTGAACAGACTCACTCTCAGATGGCCAGGGATCAGCCTGATTCACAGATGTAGGGAGAACTGTCTCACTCACAGATGGACAGAGAACAGACTCACTGTCAGATGGACAGGGAACAGACTCACTCACAGATGGACAGGGAACAGACTCACTCACAAATGGACTGGGAACTGATCCACTCACAGATGGACAGGGAGCAGACTCACTCACAGACGGACAGGGAACAGACTCACTCAGGGCTGGACAGGGAACAGGCTCACTCACAGAAGAACTGGGAACAGGCTCACTCACAGATGGACAGGGAACAGACTCACTCTCAGATGGACAGGGAACAGACTCACTAACAGATGGACAAGGAACAGGCTTACTCACAGAAGAACTGGGAACAGACTCACTCACAGATGGACAGGGAACAGATTCACTCTCAGATGGACAGGGAATAGATTCACTCACAGATGAACGGGGAACAGACTTACTCACAGATGGACAGGGAACAGACTCACTCACAGATGGACGGGGAACAGACTCACTCACAGATGGACAGGGAACAGACTCACTCTCAGATGGGCAGGGAAAAGACTCACTGTCAGATGGACAGGGAACAGACTCACTCTCAACTGGACAGGGAACAGACTCACTCTCAGATGGACAGGGAACAGACTCCCTCACAGATGGACAGGGAACAGACTAACTCACAGATGGACAGGAAACAGTGTAACTCACACCTGGACAGGGAACAGACTCACTCTCAGCTGGACAGGGAATAGACTCCCTCACAGATGGACAGGGAACAGACTCCCTCACAGATGGAATGGAATCAGACTAACTCACAGATGGACATGGAATCGACTCCCTCACAGATGGACAGGGAACAGACTCCCTCACACCTGGACAGGGAACAGACTCACTCACGGCTGGACAGGTTACAGGCTCTCTCAAGGAAGAACTGGGAACAGACTCACTATCAGATGGGCAGGGAACAGATTCACACACAGATGGACTCGGAACAGACTCAATCACGGCTGGACAGAGAACAGGCTCACTCACACAAGAACTGGGAACAGACTCACTCACAGATGGACAGGGAACAGATTCACTCTCAGATGGACAGGGAACAGATTCACTCTCAGATGAATGGGGAACAGACTCACTCACAGATGGACGGGGAACAGACTCACTCTCAGATGGACAGGGAACAGACTCACTCTCAGATGGGCAGGGAACAGACTCACTCTCAGATGGACAAGGAACAGACCCACTCACAGATGGACAGGGAACAATCTAACTCTCAGATGGACAGGGAACAGACTCACTAACAGATGGACAGGGAACAGACGCTCTCTCAGATGGATGGTGAACAGACTCACTCTCAGATGGCCAGGGAACAGATTCACTCTCAGATGGACGAAGAACAGACTCACTCACAGATGAATGGGGAACAGACACACTCACAGATGGAAGGGAACAGACTCACTCTCAGATGGACAGGGAATAGACTCCCTCACAGATGGACATGGAATAGACTCCCTCACAGATGGACAGGGAACATACTCCCTCACACCTGGACAGGGAACAGACTCACTCACAGAAGGACAGGGAACAGACTCACTCACGGCTGGACAGGTTACCGGCTCTCTCAAGGGAGAACTGGGAACAGACTCACTATCAGATGGGCAGGGCACAGATTCACACACAGATGGACTGGGAACAGACACAATCACGGCTGGAGAGAGAACAGGCTCACTCACAGAAGAACTGGGAACAGACTCACTCACAGATGGACAGGGAACAGACTCACTCTCAGATGGTCGGTGAACAGACTCACTCTCAGATGGACAGGGAACAGATTCACTCTCAGATGAATGGGGAACAGACTCACTCACAGATGGACCGGGAACAGACTCACTCTCAGATGGACAGGGAACAGACTCACTCTCAGTTGGGCAGGGAACAGACTCACTAACAGATGGACAAGGAACAGACCCACTCACAGATGGACAAGGAACAGGCTCACTCACAGAAGAACTGGGAACAGACTCACTCACAGATGGACGGGGAACAGACTCACTCTCAGATGGACAGGGAACAGACTCACTCTCAGATGGACAGGGAACAGACTCACTCACAGATGAACGGGGAACAGACTTACTCACAGATGGACAGGGAACAGACTCACTCACAGATGGACGGGGAACAGACTCACTCACAGATGGACAGGTAACAGACTCACTCTCAGATGGGCAGGGAAAAGACTCACTGTCAGATGGACAGGGAGCAGACTCAATCTCAGATGGGCAGGGAAAAGACTCACTGTCAGATGGACAGGGAACAGACTCACTCTCAGATGGACAGGGAACAGACTAACTCACAGATGGACAGGAAACAATGTAACTCACACCTGGACAGGGAACAGACTCACTCTCAGCTGGACAGGGAACAGACTCCCTCACAGATGGACAGGGATCAGACTAACTCACAGATGGACATGGAATAGACTCCCTCACAGATGGACAGGGAACAGACTCCCTCACACCTGGACAGGGAACAGACTCACTCACGGCTGGACAGGTTACAGGCTCTCTCAAGGAAGAACTGGGAACAGACTCACTATCAGATGGGCAGGGAACAGATTCACACACAGATGGACTCGGAACAGACTCAATCACGGCTGGACAGAGAACAGGCTCACTCACACAAGAACTGGGAACAGACTCACTCACAGATGGACAGGGAACAGATTCACTCTCAGATGAATGGGGAACAGACTCACTCACAGATGGACGGGGAACAGACTCACTCTCAGATGGACAGGGAACAGACTCACTCTCAGATGGGCAGGGAACAGACTCACTCTCAGATGGACAAGGAACAGACCCACTCACAGATGGACAGGGAACAATCTAACTCTCAGATGGACAGGGAACAGACTCACTAACAGATGGACAGGGAACAGACGCTCTCTCAGATGGATGGTGAACAGACTCACTCTCAGATGGCCAGGGAACAGATTCACTCTCAGATGGACGAAGAACAGACTCACTCACAGATGAATGGGGAACAGACACACTCACAGATGGAAGGGAACAGACTCACTCTCAGATGGACAGGGAATAGACTCCCTCACAGATGGACATGGAATAGACTCCCTCACAGATGGACAGGGAACATACTCCCTCACACCTGGACAGGGAACAGACTCACTCACAGAAGGACAGGGAACAGACTCACTCACGGCTGGACAGGTTACCGGCTCTCTCAAGGGAGAACTGGGAACAGACTCACTATCAGATGGGCAGGGCACAGATTCACACACAGATGGACTGGGAACAGACACAATCACGGCTGGAGAGAGAACAGGCTCACTCACAGAAGAACTGGGAACAGACTCACTCACAGATGGACAGGGAACAGACTCACTCTCAGATGGTCGGTGAACAGACTCACTCTCAGATGGACAGGGAACAGATTCACTCTCAGATGAATGGGGAACAGACTCACTCACAGATGGACCGGGAACAGACTCACTCTCAGATGGACAGGGAACAGACTCACTCTCAGTTGGGCAGGGAACAGACTCACTAACAGATGGACAAGGAACAGACCCACTCACAGATGGACAAGGAACAGGCTCACTCACAGAAGAACTGGGAACAGACTCACTCACAGATGGACGGGGAACAGACTCACTCTCAGATGGACAGGGAACAGACTCACTCTCAGATGGACAGGGAACAGACTCACTCACAGATGAACGGGGAACAGACTTACTCACAGATGGACAGGGAACAGACTCACTCACAGATGGACGGGGAACAGACTCACTCACAGATGGACAGGTAACAGACTCACTCTCAGATGGGCAGGGAAAAGACTCACTGTCAGATGGACAGGGAGCAGACTCAATCTCAGATGGGCAGGGAAAAGACTCACTGTCAGATGGACAGGGAACAGACTCACTCTCAGATGGACAGGGAACAGACTAACTCACAGATGGACAGGAAACAATGTAACTCACACCTGGACAGGGAACAGACTCACTCTCAGCTGGACAGGGAACAGACTCCCTCACAGATGGACAGGGATCAGACTAACTCACAGATGGACATGGAATAGACTCCCTCACAGATGGACAGGGAACAGACTCCCTCACACCTGGACAGGGAACAGACTCACTCACGGCTGGACAGGTTACAGGCTCTCTCAAGGAAGAACTGGGAACAGACTCACTATCAGATGGGCAGGGAACAGATTCACACACAGATGGACTCGGAACAGACTCAAT
Organism: Somniosus microcephalus; assembly: GCF_052327205.1. Lineage (NCBI taxonomy): Eukaryota > Metazoa > Chordata > Chondrichthyes > Squaliformes > Somniosidae > Somniosus > Somniosus microcephalus. Next base: position 28,215,485 of record NW_028225180.1, on the reverse strand, counting down.
CACGGCTGGACAGAGAACAGGCTCACTCACACAAGAACTGGGAACAGACTCACTCACAGATGGACAGGGAACAGATTCACTCTCAGATGGACAGGGAACAGATTCACTCTCAGATGAATGGGGAACAGACTCACTCACAGATGGACGGGGAACAGACTCACTCTCAGATGGACAGGGAACAGACTCACTCTCAGATGGGCAGGGAACAGACTCACTCTCAGATGGACAAGGAACAGACCCACTCACAGATGGACAGGGAACAATCTAACTCTCAGATGGACAGGGAACAGACTCACTAACAGATGGACAGGGAACAGACGCTCTCTCAGATGGATGGTGAACAGACTCACTCTCAGATGGCCAGGGAACAGATTCACTCTCAGATGGACGAAGAACAGACTCACTCACAGATGAATGGGGAACAGACACACTCACAGATGGAAGGGAACAGACTCACTCTCAGATGGACAGGGAATAGACTCCCTCACAGATGGACATGGAATAGACTCCCTCACAGATGGACAGGGAACATACTCCCTCACACCTGGACAGGGAACAGACTCACTCACAGAAGGACAGGGAACAGACTCACTCACGGCTGGACAGGTTACCAGCTCTCTCAAGGGAGAACTGGGAACAGACTCACTATCAGATGGGCAGGGCACAGATTCACACACAGATGGACTGGGAACAGACACAATCACGGCTGGAGAGAGAACAGGCTCACTCACAGAAGAACTGGGAACAGACTCACTCACAGATGGACAGGGAACAGACTCACTCTCAGATGGTCGGTGAACAGACTCACTCTCAGATGGACAGGGAACAGATTCACTCTCAGATGAATGGGGAACAGACTCACTCACAGATGGACCGGGAACAGACTCACTCTCAGATGGACAGGGAACAGACTCACTCTCAGTTGGGCAGGGAACAGACTCACTAACAGATGGACAAGGAACAGACCCACTCACAGATGGACAGGGAACAATCTAACTCTCAGATGGACAGGGAACAGACTCACTCTCAGCTGGAGAGGGAGCAGACTCACTCACAGATGGACGGGGAACAGACTCGCTCACAGATGGACAGTGAACAGACTCAATCACGGCTGGACAGGGAACAGGCTCATTCACAGAAGAACTGGGAACAGACTCACTCACAGATGGACAGGGAACAGACTCACTCTCAGATGGAAAGGGAACAGACTCACTAACAGATGGACAAGGAACAGGCTCACTCACAGAAGAACTGGGAACAGACTCACTCACAGAAGGACAGGGAACAGACTCTCTCTCAGATGGACGGTGAACAGACTCACTCTCAGATGGCCAGGGAACAGATTCACTCTCAGATGGACGGGGAACAGACTCACTCACAAATGAATGGGGAACAGACTCACTCACAGATGGACGGGGAACAGTCTCACTCTCAGATGGACGGGGAACAGACACACTCACAGATGAATGGGGAACAGACTCACTCACAGATGGAAGGGAACAGCCTCATTCACAGATGTAGGGAGAACAGTCTCACTCACAGATGGACAGAGAACAGACTCACTGTCAGATGGACAAGGAACAGACTCACTCACAGATGGACAGGGAACAGACTCACTCACAAATGGACTGGGAACTGATTCACTCACAGATGGACAGGGAACAGACTCACTCACAGACGGACAGGGAACAGACTCACTCAGGGCTGGACAGGGAACAGGCTCACTCACAGAAGAACTGGGAACAGACTCACTCGCAGATGGACAGGGAACAGACTCACTCTCAGATGGACAGGGAACAGACTCACTATCTGATGGACAAGGAACAGACTCACTCACAGAAGAACTGGGAACAGACTCACTCACAGATGGACGGGGAACAGACTCACTCTCAGATGGACAGGGAACAGACTCACTCTCAGATGGACAGGGAACAGACTCACTCTCAGATGGACAGGGAACAGACTCCCTCACTGATGGACAGGGAACAGACTAACTCACAGATGGACAGGAAACAGTGTAACTCACACCTGGACAGGGAACAGACTCACTCTCAGCTGGACAGGGAATAGACTCCCTCACAGATGGACAGGGAACAGACTCCCTCACAGATGGACAGGGAACAGACTAACTCACAGATGGACATGGAATAGACTCCCTCACAGATGGACAGGGAACAGACTCCCTCACACCTGGACAGGGAACAGACTCACTCACAGAAGGACAGGGAACAGACTCACTCATGGCTGGACTGGTTACAGGCTCTCTCAAGGAAGAACTGGGAAGAGACTCACTATCAGATGGGCAGGGAACAGATTCACACACAGATGGACTGGGAACAGACTCAATCACGGCTGGACAGAGAACAGGCTCACTCACAGAAGAACTGGGAACAGACTCACTCACAGATGGACTGGGAACAGACTCACTCTCAGATGGACGGTGAACAGACTCACTCTCAGATGGACAGGGAACAGATTCACTCTCAGATGAATGGGGAACAGACTCACTCACAGATGGACAGGGAACAGACTCACTCACAGATGGACTGGGAACTGATTCACTCACAGATGGACAGGGAACAGACTCACTCACAGACGGACAGGGAACAGACTCACTCTCAGATGGAAAGGGAACAGACTCACTAACAGATGGACAAGGAACAGGCTCCCTCACAGACGGACAGGGAACAGACTCACTCACAGATGGACGGTGAACAGACTCACTCTCAGATGGCCAGGGAACAGACTCACTCTCAGATGGACGGGGAACAGACACACTCACAGATGAATGGGGAACAGACTCACTCACAGATGGAAGGGAACAGCCTCATTCACAGATGTAGGGAGAACAGTCTCACTCACAGATGGACAGAGAACAGACTCACTGTCAGATGGACAGGGAACAGACTCACTCACAGATGGACAGGGAACAGACTCACTCACAAATGGACTGGGAACTGATTCACTCACAGATGGACAGGGAACAGACTCACTCACAGACGGACAGGGAACAGACTCACTCAGGGCTGGACAGGGAACAGGCTCACTCACAGAAGAACTGGGAACAGACTCACTCACAGATGGACAGGGAACAGACTCACTCTCAGATGGACAGGGAACAGACTCACTAACAGATGGACAAGGAACAGGCTCACTCACAGAAGAACTGGGAACAGACTCACTCACAGATGGACGGGGAACAGACTCACTCTCAGATGGACAGGGAACAGACTCACTCTCAGATGGACAGGGAACAGACTCACTCACAGATGAACGGGGAACAGACTTACTCACAGATGGACAGGGAACAGACTCACTCACAGATGGACGGGGAACAGACTCACTCACAGATGGACAGGTAACAGACTCACTCTCAGATGGGCAGGGAAAAGACTCACTGTCAGATGGACAGGGAGCAGACTCAATCTCAGATGGGCAGGGAAAAGACTCACTGTCAGATGGACAGGGAACAGACTCACTCTCAGATGGACAGGGAACAGACTAACTCACAGATGGACAGGAAACAATGTAACTCACACCTGGACAGGGAACAGACTCACTCTCAGCTGGACAGGGAACAGACTCCCTCACAGATGGACAGGGATCAGACTAACTCACAGATGGACATGGAATAGACTCCCTCACAGATGGACAGGGAACAGACTCCCTCACACCTGGACAGGGAACAGACTCACTCACGGCTGGACAGGTTACAGGCTCTCTCAAGGAAGAACTGGGAACAGACTCACTATCAGATGGGCAGGGAACAGATTCACACACAGATGGACAGGGAAGAGACTCAATCACGGCTGGACAGAGAACAGGCTCACTCACACAAGAACTGGGAACAGACTCACTCACAGATGGACAGGGAACAGACTCACTCTCAGATGGACGGTGAACAGACTCACTCTCAGATGGACAGGGAACAGATTCACTCTCAGATGGACAGGGAACAGATTCACTCTCAGATGAATGGGGAACAGACTCACTCACAGAGGGCCGGGGAACAGACTCACTCTCAGATGGACAGGGAACAGACTCACTCTCAGATGGGCAGGGAACAGACTCACTAACAGATGGACAAGGAACAGACCCACTCACAGATGGACAGGGAACAATCTAACAATCAGATGGACAGGGAGCAGACTCACTAACAGATGGACAAGGAACAGGCTCACTCACAGATGGACAGGGAACAGACGCTCTCTCAGATGGATGGTGAACAGACTCACTCTCAGATGGCCAGGGAACAGATTCACTCTCAGATGGACTGGGAACAGACTCCCTCACAGATGGACAGGGAACAGGCTAACTCACAGATGGACAGGAAATAGTGTAACTCACACCTGGACAGGGAACAGACTCACTCTCAGCTGGACAGGGAATAGACTCCCTCACAGATGGACAGGGAACAGACTCCCTCACAGATGGACAGGGAACAGACTAACTCACAGATGGACATGGAATAGACTCCCTCACAGATGGACAGGGAACAGACACCCTCGCACCTGGACAGGGAACAGACTCACTCACAGATGGACAGGGAACAGACTCACTCACGGCTGGACAGGTTACAGGCTCACTCAAGGAAGAACTGGGAACAGACTCACTATCAGATGGACAGGGAACAGACTCACTCTCAGATGGACGGTGAACAGACTCACTCTCAGATGGACAGGGAAAAGATTCACTCTCAGATGATTGGGGAACAGAATCACTCACAGATGGACGGGGAACAGACTCACTCTCAGATGGACAGGGAACAGACTCACTCTCAGATGGGCAGGGAACAGACTCACTAACAGATGGACAAGGAAGAGACCCACTCACAGATGGACAGGGATCAATCTAACTCTCAGATGGACAGGGAACAGACTCACTCTCAGCTGGAGAGGGAGCAGACTCACTCACAGATGGACGGGGAACAGACTCACTCACAGATGGACAGGGAACAGACTAACTCACAGATGGACATGGAATAGACTCCCTCACAGATGGACAGGGAACAGACTCCCTCACACCTGGACAGGGAACAGACTCACTTTCAGATGGACTGGGAACAGACTCAATCACGGCTGGACAGAGAACAGGCTCACTCACAGAAGAACTGGGAACAGACTCACTCACAGATGGACAGGGAACAGACTCACTCACAGATGGACAGGGAACAGACTCACTCTCAGATGGACGGTGAACAGACTCTCTCTCAGATGGACAGGGAACAGATTCACTCTCAGATGAATGGGGAACAGACTCACTCACAGATGGACGGGGAACAGACTCACTCTCAGATGGACAGGGAACAGACTCACTCTCAGATGGGCAGGGAACAGACTCACTAACAGAAGGACAAGGAACAGACCCACTCACAGATGGACAGGGAACAATCTAACTCTCAGATGGACAGGGAACAGACTCACTCTCAGCTGGAGAGGGAGCAGACTCACTCACAGATGAACGGGGAACAGACTCACTCACAGATGGACGGGGAACAGACTCACTCACAGATGGACGGGGAAAAGACTCACTCTCAGATGGACAGGGAACAGACTCGCTCACAGATGTACAGGGAAAAGATTCACTCTTAGATGGACAGGGAACAGACTCACTCACAGATGGAGAGGGAACAGACTCACTCACAGATGGACGGGAAACAGACTCACTCTCAGATGTACAGGGAACAGACTTGCTCACAGATGTACAGGGAAAAGATTCACTCTTAGATGGACAGTGAACAGACTCACTCACAGATGGAGAGGGAACAGACTAACACTCAGATGGACAGGGAACAGACTCACTCACAGCTGGACCGCGAACAGACTCACTCACAGCTGGACCGGGAACAGATTCACTCACCGACGGAGAGGGAACAGACTCACTCTCAGCTGGACCGGGAACAAACTCACTCTCAGCTGGACAGGGAACAAACTCACTCTCAGCTGGACAGGGAACAGACTCACTCACGGCTGGACAGGGAACAGACTCACTCACCGCTGGACAGGGAACAGACTCGCTCACAGATGGACAGTGAACAGACTCAATCACGGCTGGACAGGGAACAGGCTCACTCACAGAAGAACTGGGAACAGACTCACTCACAGATGGGCAGGTTACCGGCTCTCTCAAGGGAGAACTGGGAACAGACTCACTATCAGATGGGCAGGGCACAGATTCACACACAGATGGACTGGGAACAGACACAATCACGGCTGGAGAGAGAACAGGCTCACTCACAGAAGAACTGGGAACAGACTCACTCACAGATGGACAGGGAACAGACTCACTCTCAGATGGTCGGTGAACAGACTCACTCTCAGATGGACAGGGAACAGATTCACTCTCAGATGAATGGGGAACAGACTCACTCACAGATGGACCGGGAACAGACTCACTCTCAGATGGACAGGGAACAGACTCACTCTCAGTTGGGCAGGGAACAGACTCACTAACAGATGGACAAGGAACAGACCCACTCACAGATGGACAGGGAACAATCTAACTCTCAGATGGACAGGGAACAGACTCACTCTCAGCTGGAGAGGGAGCAGACTCACTCACAGATGGACGGGGAACAGACTCGCTCACAGATGGACAGTGAACAGACTCAATCACGGCTGGACAGGGAACAGGCTCATTCACAGAAGAACTGGGAACAGACTCACTCACAGATGGACAGGGAACAGACTCACTCTCAGATGGAAAGGGAACAGACTCACTAACAGATGGACAAGGAACAGGCTCACTCACAGAAGAACTGGGAACAGACTCACTCACAGAAGGACAGGGAACAGACTCTCTCTCAGATGGACGGTGAACAGACTCACTCTCAGATGGCCAGGGAACAGATTCACTCTCAGATGGACGGGGAACAGACTCACTCACAAATGAATGGGGAACAGACTCACTCACAGATGGACGGGGAACAGTCTCACTCTCAGATGGACGGGGAACAGACACACTCACAGATGAATGGGGAACAGACTCACTCACAGATGGAAGGGAACAGCCTCATTCACAGATGTAGGGAGAACAGTCTCACTCACAGATGGACAGAGAACAGACTCACTGTCAGATGGACAAGGAACAGACTCACTCACAGATGGACAGGGAACAGACTCACTCACAAATGGACTGGGAACTGATTCACTCACAGATGGACAGGGAACAGACTCACTCACAGACGGACAGGGAACAGACTCACTCAGGGCTGGACAGGGAACAGGCTCACTCACAGAAGAACTGGGAACAGACTCACTCGCAGATGGACAGGGAACAGACTCACTCTCAGATGGACAGGGAACAGACTCACTATCTGATGGACAAGGAACAGACTCACTCACAGAAGAACTGGGAACAGACTCACTCACAGATGGACGGGGAACAGACTCACTCTCAGATGGACAGGGAACAGACTCACTCTCAGATGGACAGGGAACAGACTCACTCTCAGATGGACAGGGAACAGACTCCCTCACTGATGGACAGGGAACAGACTAACTCACAGATGGACAGGAAACAGTGTAACTCACACCTGGACAGGGAACAGACTCACTCTCAGCTGGACAGGGAATAGACTCCCTCACAGATGGACAGGGAACAGACTCCCTCACAGATGGACAGGGAACAGACTAACTCACAGATGGACATGGAATAGACTCCCTCACAGATGGACAGGGAACAGACTCCCTCACACCTGGACAGGGAACAGACTCACTCACAGAAGGACAGGGAACAGACTCACTCATGGCTGGACTGGTTACAGGCTCTCTCAAGGAAGAACTGGGAAGAGACTCACTATCAGATGGGCAGGGAACAGATTCACACACAGATGGACTGGGAACAGACTCAATCACGGCTGGACAGAGAACAGGCTCACTCACAGAAGAACTGGGAACAGACTCACTCACAGATGGACTGGGAACAGACTCACTCTCAGATGGACGGTGAACAGACTCACTCTCAGATGGACAGGGAACAGATTCACTCTCAGATGAATGGGGAACAGACTCACTCACAGATGGACAGGGAACAGACTCACTCACAGATGGACTGGGAACTGATTCACTCACAGATGGACAGGGAACAGACTCACTCACAGACGGACAGGGAACAGACTCACTCTCAGATGGAAAGGGAACAGACTCACTAACAGATGGACAAGGAACAGGCTCCCTCACAGACGGACAGGGAACAGACTCACTCACAGATGGACGGTGAACAGACTCACTCTCAGATGGCCAGGGAACAGACTCACTCTCAGATGGACGGGGAACAGACACACTCACAGATGAATGGGGAACAGACTCACTCACAGATGGAAGGGAACAGCCTCATTCACAGATGTAGGGAGAACAGTCTCACTCACAGATGGACAGAGAACAGACTCACTGTCAGATGGACAGGGAACAGACTCACTCACAGATGGACAGGGAACAGACTCACTCACAAATGGACTGGGAACTGATTCACTCACAGATGGACAGGGAACAGACTCACTCACAGACGGACAGGGAACAGACTCACTCAGGGCTGGACAGGGAACAGGCTCACTCACAGAAGAACTGGGAACAGACTCACTCACAGATGGACAGGGAACAGACTCACTCTCAGATGGACAGGGAACAGACTCACTAACAGATGGACAAGGAACAGGCTCACTCACAGAAGAACTGGGAACAGACTCACTCACAGATGGACGGGGAACAGACTCACTCTCAGATGGACAGGGAACAGACTCACTCTCAGATGGACAGGGAACAGACTCACTCACAGATGAACGGGGAACAGACTTACTCACAGATGGACAGGGAACAGACTCACTCACAGATGGACGGGGAACAGACTCACTCACAGATGGACAGGTAACAGACTCACTCTCAGATGGGCAGGGAAAAGACTCACTGTCAGATGGACAGGGAGCAGACTCAATCTCAGATGGGCAGGGAAAAGACTCACTGTCAGATGGACAGGGAACAGACTCACTCTCAGATGGACAGGGAACAGACTAACTCACAGATGGACAGGAAACAATGTAACTCACACCTGGACAGGGAACAGACTCACTCTCAGCTGGACAGGGAACAGACTCCCTCACAGATGGACAGGGATCAGACTAACTCACAGATGGACATGGAATAGACTCCCTCACAGATGGACAGGGAACAGACTCCCTCACACCTGGACAGGGAACAGACTCACTCACGGCTGGACAGGTTACAGGCTCTCTCAAGGAAGAACTGGGAACAGACTCACTATCAGATGGGCAGGGAACAGATTCACACACAGATGGACAGGGAAGAGACTCAATCACGGCTGGACAGAGAACAGGCTCACTCACACAAGAACTGGGAACAGACTCACTCACAGATGGACAGGGAACAGACTCACTCTCAGATGGACGGTGAACAGACTCACTCTCAGATGGACAGGGAACAGATTCACTCTCAGATGGACAGGGAACAGATTCACTCTCAGATGAATGGGGAACAGACTCACTCACAGAGGGCCGGGGAACAGACTCACTCTCAGATGGACAGGGAACAGACTCACTCTCAGATGGGCAGGGAACAGACTCACTAACAGATGGACAAGGAACAGACCCACTCACAGATGGACAGGGAACAATCTAACAATCAGATGGACAGGGAGCAGACTCACTAACAGATGGACAAGGAACAGGCTCACTCACAGATGGACAGGGAACAGACGCTCTCTCAGATGGATGGTGAACAGACTCACTCTCAGATGGCCAGGGAACAGATTCACTCTCAGATGGACTGGGAACAGACTCACTCACAGATGAATGGGGAACAGACACACTCACAGATGGAAGGGAACAGACTCACTCTCAGATGGACAGGGAACAGACTCCCTCACAGATGGACAGGGAACAGGCTAACTCACAGATGGACAGGAAATAGTGTAACTCACACCTGGACAGGGAACAGACTCACTCTCAGCTGGACAGGGAATAGACTCCCTCACAGATGGACAGGGAACAGACTCCCTCACAGATGGACAGGGAACAGACTAACTCACAGATGGACATGGAATAGACTCCCTCACAGATGGACAGGGAACAGACACCCTCGCACCTGGACAGGGAACAGACTCACTCACAGATGGACAGGGAACAGACTCACTCACGGCTGGACAGGTTACAGGCTCACTCAAGGAAGAACTGGGAACAGACTCACTATCAGATGGACAGGGAACAGACTCACTCTCAGATGGACGGTGAACAGACTCACTCTCAGATGGACAGGGAAAAGATTCACTCTCAGATGATTGGGGAACAGAATCACTCACAGATGGACGGGGAACAGACTCACTCTCAGATGGACAGGGAACAGACTCACTCTCAGATGGGCAGGGAACAGACTCACTAACAGATGGACAAGGAAGAGACCCACTCACAGATGGACAGGGATCAATCTAACTCTCAGATGGACAGGGAACAGACTCACTCTCAGCTGGAGAGGGAGCAGACTCACTCACAGATGGACGGGGAACAGACTCACTCACAGATGGACAGGGAACAGACTAACTCACAGATGGACATGGAATAGACTCCCTCACAGATGGACAGGGAACAGACTCCCTCACACCTGGACAGGGAACAGACTCACTTTCAGATGGACTGGGAACAGACTCAATCACGGCTGGACAGAGAACAGGCTCACTCACAGAAGAACTGGGAACAGACTCACTCACAGATGGACAGGGAACAGACTCACTCACAGATGGACAGGGAACAGACTCACTCTCAGATGGACGGTGAACAGACTCTCTCTCAGATGGACAGGGAACAGATTCACTCTCAGATGAATGGGGAACAGACTCACTCACAGATGGACGGGGAACAGACTCACTCTCAGATGGACAGGGAACAGACTCACTCTCAGATGGGCAGGGAACAGACTCACTAACAGAAGGACAAGGAACAGACCCACTCACAGATGGACAGGGAACAATCTAACTCTCAGATGGACAGGGAACAGACTCACTCTCAGCTGGAGAGGGAGCAGACTCACTCACAGATGAACGGGGAACAGACTCACTCACAGATGGACGGGGAACAGACTCACTCACAGATGGACGGGGAAAAGACTCACTCTCAGATGGACAGGGAACAGACTCGCTCACAGATGTACAGGGAAAAGATTCACTCTTAGATGGACAGGGAACAGACTCACTCACAGATGGAGAGGGAACAGACTCACTCACAGATGGACGGGAAACAGACTCACTCTCAGATGTACAGGGAACAGACTTGCTCACAGATGTACAGGGAAAAGATTCACTCTTAGATGGACAGGGAACAGACTCACTCACAGATGGAGAGGGAACAGACTAACACTCAGATGGACAGGGAACAGACTCACTCACAGCTGGACCGCGAACAGACTCACTCACAGCTGGACCGGGAACAGATTCACTCACCGACGGAGAGGGAACAGACTCACTCTCAGCTGGACCGGGAACAAACTCACTCTCAGCTGGACAGGGAACAAACTCACTCTCAGCTGGACAGGGAACAGACTCACTCACGGCTGGACAGGGAACAGACTCACTCACCGCTGGACAGGGAACAGACTCGCTCACAGATGGACAGTGAACAGACTCAATCACGGCTGGACAGGGAACAGGCTCACTCACAGAAGAACTGGGAACAGACTCACTCACAGATGGACAGGGAACAGACTCACTCTCAGATGGAAAGGGAACAGACTCACTAACAGATGGACAAGGAACAGGCTCACTCACAGAAGAACTGGGAACAGACTCACTCACAGAAGGACAGGGAACAGACTCTCTCTCAGATGGACGGTGAACAGACTCACTCTCAGATGGCCAGGGAACAGATTCACTCTCAGATGGACGGGGAACAAACTCACTCACAAATGAATGGGGAACAGACTCACTCACAGATGGACGGGGAACAGACTCACTCTCAAATGGACGGGGAACAGACACACTCACAGATGAATGGGGAACAGACTCACTCACAGATGGAAGGGAACAGCCTCATTCACAGATGTAGGGAGAACAGTCTCACTCACAGATGGACAGAGAACAGACTCACTGTCAGATGGACAAGGAACAGACTCACTCACAGATGGACAGGGAACAGACTCACTCACAAATGGACTGGGAACTGATTCACTCACCGATGGACAGGGAACAGACTCACTCACAGACGGACAGGGAACAGACTCACTCAGGGCTGGACAGGGAACAGGCTCACTCACAGAAGAACTGGAAACAGACTCACTCACAGATGGACAGGGAACAGACTCACTCTCAGATGGACAGGGAACAGACTCACTATCAGATGGACAGGGTACAGAGACACTCACAGCTGGACAGGGAACAGACTCACTCACAGCTGGACAGGGAACAGGCTCACTCACAGATGGACGGGGAACAGACTCACTCTCAGATGGACAGGGAACAGACTCCCTCACACCTGGACAGGGAACAGACTCACTTTCAGATGGACTGGGAACAGACTCAATCACGGCTGGACAGAGAACAGGCTCACTCACAGAAGAACTGGGAACAGACTCACTCACAGATGGACAGGGAACAGACTCACTCACAGATGGACAGGGAACAGACTCACTCTCAGATGGACGGTGAACAGACTCTCTCTCAGATGGACAGGGAACAGATTCACTCTCAGATGAATGGGGAACAGACTCACTCACAGATGGACGGGGAACAGACTCACTCTCAGATGGACAGGGAACAGACTCATTCTCAGATGGGCAGGGAACAGACTCACTAACAGAAGGACAAGGAACAGACCCACTCACAGATGGACAGGGAACAATCTAACTCTCAGATGGACAGGGAACAGACTCACTCTCAGCTGGAGAGGGAGCAGACTCACTCACAGATGAACGGGGAACAGACTCACTCACAGATGGACGGGGAACAGACTCACTCACAGATGGACGGGGAAAAGACTCACTCTCAGATGGACAGGGAACAGACTCGCTCACAGATGTACAGGGAAAAGATTCACTCTTAGATGGACAGGGAACAGACTCACTCACAGATGGAGAGGGAACAGACTCACTCACAGATGGACGGGAAACAGACTCACTCTCAGATGTGCAGGGAACAGACTTGCTCACAGATGTACAGGGAAAAGATTCACTCTTAGATGGACAGGGAACAGACTCACTCACAGATGGAGAGGGAACAGACTAACACTCAGATGGACAGGGAACAGACTCACTCACAGCTGGACCGCGAACAGACTCACTCACAGCTGGACCGGGAACAGATTCACTCACCGACGGAGAGGGAACAGACTCACTCTCAGCTGGACCGGGAACAAACTCACTCTCAGCTGGACAGGGAACAAACTCACTCTCAGCTGGACAGGGAACAGACTCACTCACGGCTGGACAGGGAACAGACTCACTCACCGCTGGACAGGGAACAGACTCGCTCACAGATGGACAGTGAACGGACTCAATCACGGCTGGACAGGGAACAGGCTCACTCACAGAAGAACTGGGAACAGACTCACTCACAGATGGACAGGGAACAGACTCACTCTCAGATGGAAAGGGAACAGACTCACTAACAGATGGACAAGGAACAGGCTCACTCACAGAGGAACTGGGAACAGACTCACTCACAGAAGGACAGGGAACAGACTCTCTCTCAGATGGACGGTGAACAGACTCACTCTCAGATGGCCAGGGAACAGATTCACTCTCAGATGGACGGGGAACAAACTCACTCACAAATGAATGGGGAACAGACTCACTCACAGATGGACGGGGAACAGACTCACTCTCAAATGGACGGGGAACAGACACACTCACAGATGAATGGGGAACAGACTCACTCACAGATGGAAGGGAACAGCCTCATTCACAGATGTAGGGAGAACAGTCTCACTCACAGATGGACAGAGAACAGACTCACTGTCAGATGGACAAGGAACAGACTCACTCACAGATGGACAGGGAACAGACTCACTCACAAATGGACTGGGAACTGATTCACTCACCGATGGACAGGGAACAGACTCACTCACAGACGGACAGGGAACAGACTCACTCAGGGCTGGACAGGGAACAGGCTCACTCACAGAAGAACTGGGAACAGACTCACTCACAGATGGACAGGGAACAGACTCACTCTCAGATGGACAGGGAACAGACTCACTATCAGATGGACAAGGAACAGACTCACTCACAGAAGAACTGGGAACAGACTCACTCACAGATGGACGGGGAACAGACTCACTCTCAGATGGACAGGGAACAGACTCACTCTCAGAAGGACAGGGAACAGACTCTCTCACAGATGAACGGGGAACAGACTTACTCACAGATGGACAGGGAACAGACTCACTCACAGATGGACGGGGAACAGACTCACTCACAGATGGACAGGTAACAGACTCACTCTCAGATGGGCAGGAAAAAGACGCACTGTCAGATGGACAGGGAACAGGCTCACTCTCAGATGGAAAGGGAACAGACTCACTAACAGATGGACAAGGAACAGGCTCACTCACAGAAGAACTGGGAACAGACTCACTCACAGAAGGACAGGGAACAGACTCTCTCTCAGATGGACGGTGAACAGACTCACTCTCAGATGGCCAGGGAACAGATTCACTCTCAGATGGACGGGGAACAAACTCACTCACAAATGAATGGGGAACAGACTCACTCACAGATGGACGGGGAACAGACTCACTCTCAAATGGACGGGGAACAGACACACTCACAGATGAATGGGGAACAGACTCACTCACAGATGGAAGGGAACAGCCTCATTCACAGATGTAGGGAGAACAGTCTCACTCACAGATGGACAGAGAACAGACTCACTGTCAGATGGACAAGGAACAGACTCACTCACAGATGGACAGGGAACAGACTCACTCACAAATGGACTGGGAACTGATTCACTCACCGATGGACAGGGAACAGACTCACTCACAGACGGACAGGGAACAGACTCACTCAGGGCTGGACAGGGAACAGGCTCACTCACAGAAGAACTGGAAACAGACTCACTCACAGATGGACAGGGAACAGACTCACTCTCAGATGGACAGGGAACAGACTCACTATCAGATGGACAGGGTACAGAGACACTCACAGCTGGACAGGGAACAGACTCACTCACAGCTGGACAGGGAACAGGCTCACTCACAGATGGACGGGGAACAGACTCACTCTCAGATGGACAGGGAACAGACTCCCTCACACCTGGACAGGGAACAGACTCACTTTCAGATGGACTGGGAACAGACTCAATCACGGCTGGACAGAGAACAGGCTCACTCACAGAAGAACTGGGAACAGACTCACTCACAGATGGACAGGGAACAGACTCACTCACAGATGGACAGGGAACAGACTCACTCTCAGATGGACGGTGAACAGACTCTCTCTCAGATGGACAGGGAACAGATTCACTCTCAGATGAATGGGGAACAGACTCACTCACAGATGGACGGGGAACAGACTCACTCTCAGATGGACAGGGAACAGACTCATTCTCAGATGGGCAGGGAACAGACTCACTAACAGAAGGACAAGGAACAGACCCACTCACAGATGGACAGGGAACAATCTAACTCTCAGATGGACAGGGAACAGACTCACTCTCAGCTGGAGAGGGAGCAGACTCACTCACAGATGAACGGGGAACAGACTCACTCACAGATGGACGGGGAACAGACTCACTCACAGATGGACGGGGAAAAGACTCACTCTCAGATGGACAGGGAACAGACTCGCTCACAGATGTACAGGGAAAAGATTCACTCTTAGATGGACAGGGAACAGACTCACTCACAGATGGAGAGGGAACAGACTCACTCACAGATGGACGGGAAACAGACTCACTCTCAGATGTGCAGGGAACAGACTTGCTCACAGATGTACAGGGAAAAGATTCACTCTTAGATGGACAGGGAACAGACTCACTCACAGATGGAGAGGGAACAGACTAACACTCAGATGGACAGGGAACAGACTCACTCACAGCTGGACCGCGAACAGACTCACTCACAGCTGGACCGGGAACAGATTCACTCACCGACGGAGAGGGAACAGACTCACTCTCAGCTGGACCGGGAACAAACTCACTCTCAGCTGGACAGGGAACAAACTCACTCTCAGCTGGACAGGGAACAGACTCACTCACGGCTGGACAGGGAACAGACTCACTCACCGCTGGACAGGGAACAGACTCGCTCACAGATGGACAGTGAACGGACTCAATCACGGCTGGACAGGGAACAGGCTCACTCACAGAAGAACTGGGAACAGACTCACTCACAGATGGACAGGGAACAGACTCACTCTCAGATGGAAAGGGAACAGACTCACTAACAGATGGACAAGGAACAGGCTCACTCACAGAAGAACTGGGAACAGACTCACTCACAGAAGGACAGGGAACAGACTCTCTCTCAGATGGACGGTGAACAGACTCACTCTCAGATGGCCAGGGAACAGATTCACTCTCAGATGGACGGGGAACAAACTCACTCACAAATGAATGGGGAACAGACTCACTCACAGATGGACGGGGAACAGACTCACTCTCAAATGGACGGGGAACAGACACACTCACAGATGAATGGGGAACAGACTCACTCACAGATGGAAGGGAACAGCCTCATTCACAGATGTAGGGAGAACAGTCTCACTCACAGATGGACAGAGAACAGACTCACTGTCAGATGGACAAGGAACAGACTCACTCACAGATGGACAGGGAACAGACTCACTCACAAATGGACTGGGAACTGATTCACTCACCGATGGACAGGGAACAGACTCACTCACAGACGGACAGGGAACAGACTCACTCAGGGCTGGACAGGGAACAGGCTCACTCACAGAAGAACTGGGAACAGACTCACTCACAGATGGACAGGGAACAGACTCACTCTCAGATGGACAGGGAACAGACTCACTATCAGATGGACAAGGAACAGACTCACTCACAGAAGAACTGGGAACAGACTCACTCACAGATGGACGGGGAACAGACTCACTCTCAGATGGACAGGGAACAGACTCACTCTCAGAAGGACAGGGAACAGACTCTCTCACAGATGAACGGGGAACAGACTTACTCACAGATGGACAGGGAACAGACTCACTCACAGATGGACGGGGAACAGACTCACTCACAGATGGACAGGTAACAGACTCACTCTCAGATGGGCAGGAAAAAGACGCACTGTCAGATGGACAGGGAACAGGCTCACTCTCAGCTGGACAGGGAACAGACCCACTCACAGATGGACAGGGAACAGACTCCCTCACAGATGGACAGGGAACAGACTAACTCACAGATGGACAGGAAACAGTGTAACTCACACGTGGACAGGGAACAGACTCACTCTCAGCTGGACAGGGAATAGACTCCCTCACAGATGGACAGGGAACAGACTCCCTCACAGATGGACAGTGAACAGACTAACTCACAGATGGACATGGAATAGACTCCCTCACAGATGGACAGGGAACAGACTCCCTCACACCTGGACAGGGAACAGACTCACTCACAGAAGGACAGGGAACAGACTCACTCACGGCTGGACAGGTTACAGGCTCTCTCAAGGAAGAACTGGGAAGAGACTCACTATCAGATGGGCAGGGAACAGATTCACACACAGATGGACTGGGAACAGACTCAATCACGGCTGGACAGAGAACAGGCTCACTCACAGAAGAACTGGGAACAGACTCACTCACAGATGGACAGGGAACAGACTCACTCTCAGATGGACGGTGAACAGACTCACTCTCAGAGGGACAGGGAACAGGTTCACTCTCAGATGAATGGGGAACAGACTTACTCACAGATGGACGGGGAACAGACTCACTCTCAGATGGACAGGGAACAGACTCACTCTCAGATGGGCAGGGAACAGACTCACTAACAGATGGACAAGGAACAGACCCACTCACAGATGGACAGGGATCAATCTAACTCTCAGATGGACAGGGAACAGACTGACTCTCAGCTGGAGAGGGAGCAGACTCACTCACAGATGGACGGGGAACAGACTCACTCACAGATGGACAGGGAACAGACTAACTCACAGATGGACATGGAATAGACTCCCTCACAGATGGACAGGGAACAGACTCCCTCACACCTGGACAGGGAACAGACTCACTTTCAGATGGACTGGGAACAGACTCAATCACGGCTGGACAGAGAACAGGCTCACTCACAGAAGAACTGGAAACAGACTCACTCACAGATGGACAGGGAACAGACTCACTCACAGATGGACAGGGAACAGACTCACTCTCAGATGGACGGTGAACAGACTCTCTCTCAGATGGACAGGGAACAGATTCACTCTCAGATGAATGGGGAACAGACTCACTCACAGATGGACGGGGAACAGACTCACTCTCAGATGGACAGGGAACAGACTCACTCTCAGATGGGCAGGGAACAGACTCACTAACAGAAGGACAAGGAACAGACCCACTCACAGATGGACAGAGAACAATCTAACTCTCAGATGGACAGGGAACAGACTCACTCTCAGCTGGAGAGGGAGCAGACTCACTCACAGATGAACGGGGAACAGACTCACTCACAGATGGACGGGGAACAGACTCACTCACAGATGGACGGGGAAAAGACTCACTCTCAGATGGACAGGGAACAGACTCGCTCACAGATGTACAGGGAAAAGATTCACTCTTAGATGGACAGGGAACAGACTCACTCACAGATGGAGAGGGAACAGACTCACTCACAGATGGACGGGAAACAGACTCACTCTCAGATGTACAGGGAACAGACTTGCTCACAGATGTACAGGGAAAAGATTCACTCTTAGATGGACAGGGAACAGACTCACTCACAGATGGAGAGGGAACAGACTAACACTCAGATGGACAGGGAACAGACTCACTCACAGCTGGACCGCGAACAGACTCACTCACAGCTGGACCGGGAACAGATTCACTCACCGACGGAGAGGGAACAGACTCACTCTCAGCTGGACCGGGAACAAACTCACTCTCAGCTGGACAGGGAACAAACTCACTCTCAGCTGGACAGGGAACAGACTCACTCACGGCTGGACAGGGAACAGACTCACTCACCGCTGGACAGGGAACAGACTCGCTCACAGATGGACAGTGAACAGACTCAATCACGGCTGGACAGGGAACAGGCTCACTCACAGAAGAACTGGGAACAGACTCACTCACAGATGGACAGGGAACAGACTCACTCTCAGATGGAAAGGGAACAGACTCACTAACAGATGGACAAGGAACAGGCTCACTCACAGAAGAACTGGGAACAGACTCACTCACAGAAGGACAGGGAACAGACTCTCTCTCAGATGGACGGTGAACAGACTCACTCTCAGATGGCCAGGGAACAGATTCACTCTCAGATGGACGGGGAACAAACTCACTCACAAATGAATGGGGAACAGACTCACTCACAGATGGACGGGGAACAGACTCACTCTCAAATGGACGGGGAACAGACACACTCACAGATGAATGGGGAACAGACTCACTCACAGATGGAAGGGAACAGCCTCATTCACAGATGTAGGGAGAACAGTCTCACTCACAGATGGACAGAGAACAGACTCACTGTCAGATGGACAAGGAACAGACTCACTCACAGATGGACAGGGAACAGACTCACTCACAAATGGACTGGGAACTGATTCACTCACCGATGGACAGGGAACAGACTCACTCACAGACGGACAGGGAACAGACTCACTCAGGGCTGGACAGGGAACAGGCTCACTCACAGAAGAACTGGAAACAGACTCACTCACAGATGGACAGGGAACAGACTCACTCTCAGATGGACAGGGAACAGACTCACTATCAGATGGACAGGGTACAGAGACACTCACAGCTGGACAGGGAACAGACTCACTCACAGCTGGACAGGGAACAGGCTCACTCACAGATGGACGGGGAACAGACTCACTCTCAGATGGACAGGGAACAGACTCCCTCACACCTGGACAGGGAACAGACTCACTTTCAGATGGACTGGGAACAGACTCAATCACGGCTGGACAGAGAACAGGCTCACTCACAGAAGAACTGGGAACAGACTCACTCACAGATGGACAGGGAACAGACTCACTCACAGATGGACAGGGAACAGACTCACTCTCAGATGGACGGTGAACAGACTCTCTCTCAGATGGACAGGGAACAGATTCACTCTCAGATGAATGGGGAACAGACTCACTCACAGATGGACGGGGAACAGACTCACTCTCAGATGGACAGGGAACAGACTCACTCTCAGATGGGCAGGGAACAGACTCACTAACAGAAGGACAAGGAACAGACCCACTCACAGATGGACAGGGAACAATCTAACTCTCAGATGGACAGGGAACAGACTCACTCTCAGCTGGAGAGGGAGCAGACTCACTCACAGATGAACGGGGAACAGACTCACTCACAGATGGACGGGGAACAGACTCACTCACAGATGGACGGGGAAAAGACTCACTCTCAGATGGACAGGGAACAGACTCGCTCACAGATGTACAGGGAAAAGATTCACTCTTAGATGGACAGGGAACAGACTCACTCACAGATGGAGAGGGAACAGACTCACTCACAGATGGACGGGAAACAGACTCACCCTCAGATGTACAGGGAACAGACTTGCTCACAGATGTACAGGGAAAAGATTCACTCTTAGATGGACAGGGAACAGACTCACTCACAGATGGAGAGGGAACAGACTAACACTCAGATGGACAGGGAACAGACTCACTCACAGCTGGACCGCGAACAGACTCACTCACAGCTGGACCGGGAACAGATTCACTCACCGACGGAGAGGGAACAGACTCACTCTCAGCTGGACCGGGAACAAACTCACTCTCAGCTGGACAGGGAACAAACTCACTCTCAGGTGGACAGGGAACAGACTCACTCACGGCTGGACAGGGAACAGACTCACTCACCGCTGGACAGGGAACAGACTCGCTCACAGATGGACAGTGAACAGACTCAATCACGGCTGGACAGGGAACAGGCTCACTCACAGAAGAACTGGGAACAGACTCACTCACAGATGGACAGGGAACAGACTCACTCTCAGATGGAAAGGGAACAGAATCACTAACAGATGGACAAGGAACAGGCTCACTCACAGAAGAACTGGGAACAGACTCACTCACAGAAGGACAGGGAACAGACTCTCTCTCAGATGGACGGTGAACAGACTCACTCTCAGATGGCCAGGGAACAGATTCACTCTCAGATGGACGGGGAACAAACTCACTCACAAATGAATGGGGAACAGACTCACTCACAGATGGACGGGGAACAGACTCACTCTCAAATGGACGGGGAACAGACACACTCACAGATGAATGGGGAACAGACTCACTCACAGATGGAAGGGAACAGCCTCATTCACAGATGTAGGGAGAACAGTCTCACTCACAGATGGACAGAGAACAGACTCACTGTCAGATGGACAAGGAACAGACTCACTCACAGATGGACAGGGAACAGACTCACTCACAAATGGACTGGGAACTGATTCACTCACCGATGGACAGGGAACAGACTCACTCACAGACGGACAGGGAACAGACTCACTCAGGGCTGGACAGGGAACAGGCTCACTCACAGAAGAACTGGGAACAGACTCACTCACAGATGGACAGGGAACAGACTCACTCTCAGATGGACAGGGAACAGACTCACTATCAGATGGACAAGGAACAGACTCACTCACAGAAGAACTGGGAACAGACTCACTCACAGATGGACGGGGAACAGACTCACTCTCAGATGGACAGGGAACAGACTCACTCTCAGAAGGACAGGGAACAGACTCTCTCACAGATGAACGGGGAACAGACCTACTCACAGATGGACAGGGAACAGACTCACTCACAGATGGACGGGGAACAGACTCACTCACAGATGGACAGGTAACAGACTCACTCTCAGATGGGCAGGGAAAAGACGCACTGTCAGATGGACAGGGAACAGGCTCACTCTCAGCTGGACAGGGAACAGACCCACTCACAGATGGACAGGGAACAGACTCCCTCACAGATGGACAGGGAACAGACTAACTCACAGATGGACAGGAAACAGTGTAACTCACACGTGGACAGGGAACAGACTCACTCTCAGCTGGACAGGGAATAGACTCCCTCACAGATGGACAGGGAATAGACTCCCTCACAGATGGACAGTGAACAGACTAACTCACAGATGGACATGGAATAGACTCCCTCACAGATGGACAGGGAACAGACTCCCTCACACCTGGACAGGGAACAGACTCACTCACAGAAGGACAGGGAACAGACTCACTCACGGCTGGACAGGTTACAGGCTCTCTCAAGGAAGAACTGGGAAGAGACTCACTATCAGATGGGCAGGGAACAGATTCACACACAGATGGACTGGGAACAGACTCAATCACGGCTGGACAGAGAACAGGCTCACTCACAGAAGAACTGGGAACAGACTCACTCACAGATGGACAGGGAACAGACTCACTCTCAGATGGACGGTGAACGGACTCACTCTCAGAGGGACAGGGAACAGGTTCACTCTCAGATGAATGGGGAACAGACTTACTCACAGATGGACGGGGAACAGACTCACTCTCAGATGGACAGGGAACAGACTCACTCTCAGATGGGCAGGGAACAGACTCACTAACAGATGGACAAGGAACAGACCCACTCACAGATGGACAGGGAACAATCTAACTCTCAGATGGACAGGGAACAGACTCACTAACAGATGGACAAGGAACAGGCTCACTCACAGATGGACAGGGAACAGACTCTCTCTCAGATGGACGGTGAACAGACTCACTCTCAGATGGCCAGGGAACAGATTCACTCTCAGATGGACGGGGAACAGACTCACTCACAGATGAATGGGGAACAGACCCACTCACAGATGGACGGGGAACAGACTCACTCTCAGATGGACGGGGAACAGACACACTCACAGATGAATGGGGAACAGACTCGCTCACAGATGGAAGGGAACAGCCTCATTCACAGATGTTGGGAGAACAGTCTCACTCACAGATGGACAGAGAACAGACTCACTGTCAGATGGACAGGGAACAGACTCACTCACAGATGGACAGGGAACAGGCTCACTCACAAATGGACTGGGAACTGATTCACTCACAGATGGACAGGGAACAGACTCACACACAGACGGACAGGGAACAGGCTCACTCAGGGCTGGACAGGGAACAGGCTCACTCACAGAAGAACTGGGAACAGACTCACTCACAGATGGACAGGGAACAGACTAACTCTCAGATGGACAGGGAACAGACTCACTAACAGATGGACAAGGAACAGGCTCACTCACAGAAGAACTGGGAACAGACTCACTCACAGATGGACGGGGAACAGACTCACTCTCAGATGGACAGGGAACAGACTCACTCTCAGATGGACAGGGAACAGACTCACTCACAGATGAACGGGGAACAGACTTACTCACAGATGGACAGGGAACAGACTCACTCACAGATGGACGGGGAACAGACTCACTCACAGAGGGTCAGGGATCAGACTCACACTCAGATGGGCAGGGAAAAGACTCACTGTCAGATGGACAGGGAACAGACTCACTCACAGCTGGACAGGGAACAGACTCACTCACATCTGGACAGGGAACAGGCTCACTCACAGCTGGACAGGGAACAGACTCACTCACAGCTGGACAGGGTACAGAGACACTCACAGCTGGACAGGGAACAGACTCACTCACAGCTGGACAGGGAACAGGCTCACTCACAGATGGACGGGGAACAGACTCACTCTCAGATGGACAGGGAACAGACTCCCTCACACCTGGACAGGGAACAGACTCACTTTCAGATGGACTGGGAACAGACTCAATCACGGCTGGACAGAGAACAGGCTCACTCACAGAAGAACTGGGAACAGACTCACTCACAGATGGACAGGGAACAGACTCACTCACAGATGGACAGGGAACAGACTCACTCTCAGATGGACGGTGAACAGACTCTCTCTCAGATGGACAGGGAACAGATTCACTCTCAGATGAATGGGGAACAGACTCACTCACAGATGGACGGGGAACAGACTCACTCTCAGATGGACAGGGAACAGACTCACTCTCAGATGGGCAGGGAACAGACTCACTAACAGAAGGACAAGGAACAGACCCACTCACAGATGGACAGGGAACAATCTAACTCTCAGATGGACAGGGAACAGACTCACTCTCAGCTGGAGAGGGAGCAGACTCACTCACAGATGAACGGGGAACAGACTCACTCACAGATGGACGGGGAACAGACTCACTCACAGATGGACGGGGAAAAGACTCACTCTCAGATGGACAGGGAACAGACTCGCTCACAGATGTACAGGGAAAAGATTCACTCTTAGATGGACAGGGAACAGACTCACTCACAGATGGAGAGGGAACAGACTCACTCACAGATGGACGGGAAACAGACTCACTCTCAGATGTACAGGGAACAGACTCGCTCACAGATGTACAGGGAAAAGATTCACTCTTAGATGGACAGGGAACAGACTCACTCACAGATGGAGAGGGAACAGACTAACACTCAGATGGACAGGGAACAGACTCACTCACAGCTGGACCGCGAACAGACTCACTCACAGCTGGACCGGGAACAGATTCACTCACCGACGGAGAGGGAACAGACTCACTCTCAGCTGGACCGGGAACAAACTCACTCTCAGCTGGACAGGGAACAAACTCACTCTCAGGTGGACAGGGAACAGACTCACTCACGGCTGGACAGGGAACAGACTCACTCACCGCTGGACAGGGAACAGACTCGCTCACAGATGGACAGTGAACAGACTCAATCACGGCTGGACAGGGAACAGGCTCACTCACAGAAGAACTGGGAACAGACTCACTCACAGATGGACAGGGAACAGACTCACTCTCAGATGGAAAGGGAACAGACTCACTAACAGATGGACAAGGAACAGGCTCACTCACAGAAGAACTGGGAACAGACTCACTCACAGAAGGACAGGGAACAGACTCTCTCTCAGATGGACGGTGAACAGACTCACTCTCAGATGGCCAGGGAACAGATTCACTCTCAGATGGACGGGGAACAAACTCACTCACAAATGAATGGGGAACAGACTCACTCACAGATGGACGGGGAACAGACTCACTCTCAGATGGACGGGGAACAGACACACTCACAGATGAATGGGGAACAGACTCACTCACAGATGGAAGGGAACAGCCTCATTCACAGATGTAGGGAGAACAGTCTCACTCACAGATGGACAGAGAACAGATTCACTGTCAGATGGACAAGGAACAGACTCACTCACAGATGGACAGGGAACAGACTCACTCACAAATGGACTGGGAACTGATTCACTCACCGATGGACAGGGAACAGACTCACTCACAGACGGACAGGGAACAGACTCACTCAGGGCTGGACAGGGAACAGGCTCACTCACAGAAGAACTGGGAACAGACTCACTCACAGATGGACAGGGAACAGACTCACTCTCAGATGGACAGGGAACAGACTCACTATCAGATGGACAAGGAACAGACTCACTCACAGAAGAACTGGGAACAGACTCACTCACAGATGGACGGGGAACAGACTCACTCTCAGATGGACAGGGAACAGACTCACTCTCAGAAGGACAGGGAACAGACTCTCTCACAGATGAACGGGGAACAGACTTACTCACAGATGGACAGGGAACAGACTCACTCACAGATGGACGGGGAACAGACTCACTCACAGATGGACAGGTAACAGACTCACTCTCAGATGGGCAGGGAAAAGACGCACTGTCAGATGGACAGGGAACAGGCTCACTCTCAGCTGGACAGGGAACAGACCCACTCACAGATGGACAGGGAACAGACTCCCTCACAGATGGACAGGGAACAGACTAACTCACAGATGGACAGGAAACAGTGTAACTCACACGTGGACAGGGAACAGACTCACTCTCAGCTGGACAGGGAACAGACTCCCTCACAGATGGACAGTGAACAGACTAACTCACAGATGGACATGGAATAGACTCCCTCACAGATGGACAGGGAACAGACTCCCTCACACCTGGACAGGGAACAGACTCACTCACAGAAGGACAGGGAACAGACTCACTCACGGCTGGACAGGTTACAGGCTCTCTCAAGGAAGAACTGGGAAGAGACTCACTATCAGATGGGCAGGGAACAGATTCACACACAGATGGACTGGGAACAGACTCAATCACGGCTGGACAGAGAACAGGCTCACTCACAGAAGAACTGGGAACAGACTCACTCACAGATGGACAGGGAACAGACTCACTCTCAGATGGACGGTGAACAGACTCACTCTCAGAGGGACAGGGAACAGGTTCATTCTCAGATGAATGGGGAACAGACTCACTCACAGATGGACGGGGAACAGACTCACTCTCAGATGGACAGGGAACAGACTCACTCTCAGATGGGCAGGGAACAGACTCACTAACAGATGGACAAGGAACAGACCCACTCACAGATGGACAGGGAACAATCTAACTCTCAGATGGACAGGGAACAGACTCACTAACAGATGGACAAGGAACAGGCTCACTCACAGATGGACAGGGAACAGACTCTCTCTCAGATGGACGGTGAACAGACTCACTCACAGATGAATGGGGAACAGACCCACTCACAGATGGACGGGGAACAGACTCACTCTCAGATGGACGGGGAACAGACACACTCACAGATGAATGGGGAACAGACTCGCTCACAGATGGAAGGGAACAGCCTCATTCACAGATGTTGGGAGAACAGTCTCACTCACAGATGGACAGAGAACAGACTCACTGTCAGATGGACAGGGAACAGACTCACTCACAGATGGACAGGGAACAGGCTCACTCACAAATGGACTGGGAACTGATTCACTCACAGATGGACAGGGAACAGACTCACTCACAGACGGACAGGGAACAGACACACTCAGGGCTGGACAGGGAACAGGCTCACTCACAGAAGAACTGGGAACAGACTCACTCACAGATGGACAGGGAACAGACTAACTCTCAGATGGACAGGGAACAGACTCACTAACAGATGGACAAGGAACAGGCTCACTCACAGAAGAACTGGGAACAGACTCACTCACAGATGGACGGGGAACAGACTCACTCTCAGATGGACAGGGAACAGACTCACTCTCAGATGGACAGGGAACAGACTCACTCACAGATGAACGGGGAACAGACTTACTCACAGATGGACAGGGAACAGACTCACTCACAGATGGACGGGGAACAGACTCACTCACAGATGGACAGGGATCAGACTCACACTCAGATGGGCAGGGGAAAGACTCACTGTCAGATAGACAGGGAACAGACTCACTCACAGCTGGACAGGGAACAGACTCACTCACATCTGGACAGGGAACAGGCTCACTCACAGCTGGACAGGGAACAGACTCACTCACAGCTGGACAGGGTACAGAGACACTCACAGCTGGCAGGGAACAGACTCACTCACAGCTGGACAGGGAACAGGCTCACTCACAGATGGACGGGGAACAGACTCACTCTCAGATGGACAGGGAACAGACTCCCTCACACCTGGACAGGGAACAGACTCACTTTCAGATGGACTGGGAACAGACTCAATCACGGCTGGACAGAGAACAGGCTCACTCACAGAAGAACTGGGAACAGACTCACTCACAGATGGACAGGGAACAGACTCACTCACAGATGGACAGGGAACAGACTCACTCTCAGATGGACGGTGAACAGACTCTCTCTCAGATGGACAGGGAACAGATTCACTCTCAGATGAATGGGGAACAGACTCACTCACAGATGGACGGGGAACAGACTCACTCTCAGATGGACAGGGAACAGACTCACTCTCAGATGGGCAGGGAACAGACTCACTAACAGAAGGACAAGGAACAGACCCACTCACAGATGGACAGGGAACAATCTAACTCTCAGATGGACAGGGAACAGACTCACTCTCAGCTGGAGAGGGAGCAGACTCACTCACAGATGAACGGGGAACAGACTCACTCACAGATGGACGGGGAACAGACTCACTCACAGATGGACGGGGAAAAGACTCACTCTCAGATGGACAGGGAACAGACTCGCTCACAGATGTACAGGGAAAAGATTCACTCTTAGATGGACAGGGAACAGACTCACTCACAGATGGAGAGGGAACAGACTCACTCACAGAAGGACGGGAAACAGACTCACTCTCAGATGTACAGGGAACAGACTCGCTCACAGATGTACAGGGAAAAGATTCACTCTTAGATGGACAGGGAACAGACTCACTCACAGATGGAGAGGGAACAGACTAACACTCAGATGGACAGGGAACAGACTCACTCACAGCTGGACCGCGAACAGACTCACTCACAGCTGGACCGGGAACAGATTCACTCACCGACGGAGAGGGAACAGACTCACTCTCAGCTGGACCGGGAACAAACTCACTCTCAGCTGGACAGGGAACAAACTCACTCTCAGCTGGACAGGGAACAGACTCACTCACGGCTGGACAGGGAACAGACTCACTCACCGCTGGACAGGGAACAGACTCGCTCACAGATGGCAGTGAACAGACTCAATCACGGCTGGACAGGGAACAGGCTCACTCACAGAAGAACTGGGAACAGACTCACTCACAGATGGACAGGGAACAGACTCACTCTCAGATGGAAAGGGAACAGACTCACTAACAGATGGACAAGGAACAGGCTCACTCACAGAAGAACTGGGAACAGACTCACTCACAGAAGGACAGGGAACAGACTCTCTCTCAGATGGACGGTGAACAGACTCACTCTCAGATGGCCAGGGAACAGATTCACTCTCAGATGGACGGGGAACAAACTCACTCACAAATGAATGGGGAACAGACTCACTCACAGATGGACGGGGAACAGACTCACTCTCAGATGGACGGGGAACAGACACACTCACAGATGAATGGGGAACAGACTCACTCACAGATGGAAGGGAACAGCCTCATTCACAGATGTAGGGAGAACAGTCTCACTCACAGATGGACAGAGAACAGACTCACTGTCAGATGGACAAGGAACAGACTCACTCACAGATGGACAGGGAACAGACTCACTCACAAATGGACTGGGAACTGATTCACTCACCGATGGACAGGGAACAGACTCACTCACAGACGGACAGGGAACAGACTCACTCAGGGCTGGACAGGGAACAGGCTCACTCACAGAAGAACTGGGAACAGACTCACTCACAGATGGACAGGGAAGAGACTCACTCTCAGATGGACAGGGAAGAGACTCACTATCAGATGGACAAGGAACAGACTCACTCACAGAAGAACTGGGAACAGACTCACTCACAGATCGACGGGGAACAGACTCACTCTCAGATGGACAGGGAACAGACTCACTCTCAGAAGGAGAGGGAACAGACTCTCTCACAGATGAACGGGGAACAGACTTACTCACAGATGGACAGGGAACAGACTCACTCACAGATGGACGGGGAACAGACTCACTCACAGATGGACAGGTAACAGACTCACTCTCAGATGGGCAGGGAAAAGACGCACTGTCAGATGGACAGGGAACAGGCTCACTCTCAGCTGGACAGGGAACAGACCCACTCACAGATGGACAGGGAACAGACTCCCTCACAGATGGACAGGGAACAGACTAACTCACAGATGGACAGGAAACAGTGTAACTCACACGTGGACAGGGAACAGACTCACTGTCAGCTGGACAGGGAATAGACTCCCTCACAGATGGACAGGGAACAGACTCCCTCACAGATGGACAGTGAACAGACTAACTCACAGATGGACATGGAATAGACTCCCTCACAGATGGACAGGGAACAGACTCCCTCACACCTGGACAGGGAACAGACTCACTCACAGAAGGACAGGGAACAGACTCACTCACGGCTGGACAGGTTACAGGCTCTCTCAAGGAAGAACTGGGAAGAGACTCACTATCAGATGGGCAGGGAACAGATTCACACACTGATGGACTGGGAACAGACTCAATCACGGCTGGACAGAGAACAGGCTCACTCACAGAAGAACTGGGAACAGACTCACTCACAGATGGACAGGGAACAGACTCACTCTCAGATGGACGGTGAACAGACTCACTCTTAGAGGGACAGGGAACAGGTTCACTCTCAGATGAATGGGGAACAGACTCACTCACAGATGGACGGGGAACAGACTCACTCTCAGATGGACAGGGAACAGACTCACTCTCAGATGGGCAGGGAACAATCTAACTCTCAGATGGACAGGGAACAGACTCACTAACAGATGGACAAGGAACAGGCTCACTCACAGATGGACAGGGAACAGACTCTCTCTCAGATGGACGGTGAACAGACTCACTCTCAGATGGCCAGGGAACAGATTCACTCTCAGATGGACGGGGAACAGACTCACTCACAGATGAATGGGGAACAGACCCACTCACAGATGGACGGGGAACAGACTCACTCTCAGATGGACGGGGAACAGACACACTCACAGATGAATGGGGAACAGACTCGCTCACAGATGGAAGGGAACAGCCTCATTCACAGATGTTGGGAGAACAGTCTCACTCACAGATGGACAGAGAACAGACTCACTGTCAGATGGACAGGGAACAGACTCACTCACAGATGGACAGGGAACAGGCTCACTCACAAATGGACTGGGAACTGATTCACTCACAGATGGACAGGGAACAGACTCACTCACAGACGGACAGGGAACAGACTCACTCAGGGCTGGACAGGGATCAGGCTCACTCACAGAAGAACTGGGAACAGACTCACTCACAGATGGACAGGGAACAGACTAACTCTCAGATGGACAGGGAACAGACTCACTAACAGATGGACAAGGAACAGGCTCACTCACAGAAGAACTGGGAACAGACTCACTCACAGATGGACGGGGAACAGACTCACTCTCAGATGGACAGGGAACAGACTCACTCTCAGATGGACAGGGAACAGACTCACTCACAGATGAACGGGGAACAGACTTACTCACAGATGGACAGGGAACAGACTCACTCACAGATGGACGGGGAACAGACTCACTCACAGATGGACAGGGATCAGACTCACACTCAGATGGGCAGGGAAAAGACTCACTGTCAGATGGACAGGGAACAGACTCACTCACAGCTGGACAGGGAACAGACTCACTCACATCTGGACAGGGAACAGGCTCACTCACAGCTGGACAGGGAACAGACTCACTCACAGCTGGACAGGGTACAGAGACACTCACAGCTGGACAGGGAACAGACTCACTCACAGCTGGACAGGGAACAGGCTCACTCACAGCTGGACACGGAGCAGACTCACTCACAGATGGACAGGGAACAGACACACTCACAGCTGGACAGGGAGCAGAATCACTCATTAATGGACAGGGAACAGACTCATTCCCAGCATGACAGGGAGCAGACTCGCTCACAGATGGGCAGGGAACAGACTCACTCACAGATGGACAGGGAACAGACTCACTCACAGCTGGACAGGGAACAGACTCACTCACAGCTGGACAGGGAACAGACTCACTCACAGCTGGACAGGGAACAGACTCACTCACAGATGGACAGGGAACAGACTCACGCACAGATGGACAGGGAACAGACTCACTCACAGCTGGACAGGGAACAGACTCACTCACATCTGGACAGGGAACAGGCTCACTCACAGCTGGACAGGGAACAGACTCACTCACAGCTGGACAGGGAACAGACACACTCACAGCTGGACAGGGAACAGACTCACTCACAGCTGGACAGGGAACAGACTCACTCATAACTGGACAGGGAACAGACACTCTCACAGATGGACAGGGAACAGACACACTCACAGATGGACAGGGAACAGACTCACTCACAGCTGGACAGGGAGCAGACTCACTCACAGATTGACAGGGAACAGACTCACTCACAGCTGGACAGGGAGCAGAATCACTCACAGATGGACAGGGAACAGACTCACTCCCAGCTGGACAGGGAGCTGACTCACTCACAGATGGACAGGGAACAGACTCACTCACAGATGGACAGTGAACAGACTCACTCACAGATGGACAGGGAACAGACTCACTCACAGCTGGACAGGGAACAGACTCACTCACAGCTGGACAGGGAACAGACTCACTCACAGCTGGACAGGAAATAGACTCACTCTCAGATAGAAAGGGAACAGATTCACTCAAAGATGGACAGGGAACAGACTCTCTCACAGATGGACAGGGAACAGACACACTCACAGATGGACAGGGATCAGACTAACTCACAGATGGAAAGGGAACAGACTCACTCTCAGATGGACAGGGAACGGACTCACTCACAGCTGGACAGGGAACAGACTCACTCACTGCTGGACAGGGAACAGACTCACTCTCTGCTGTAGAGAGAACAGACTCACTCACAGATGGACAGGGAACAGACTCACTCTCAGCTGGACATGGAACAGATTCACTCACAGCTGGGCAGGGAACAGCCTCACTCACAGCTGGACAGGGAACAGGCTCACTCACAGCTGGACAGGGAACAGACTCACTCACAGCTGGACAGGATACAGAGACACTCACAGTTGGACAGGGAACAGACTCACTCACAGCTGGACAAGGAACAGACTCACTCACAGCTGGACAGGGTACAGAGACACTCACAGTTGGACAGGGAACAGACTCACTCACAGCTGGACAAGGAACAGACTCACTCACATCTGGACAGGGAACAGGCTCACTCACAGCTGGACAGGGAACAGACTCACTCACAGCTGGACAGGGAACAGACACACTCACAGCTGGACAGGGAACAGACTCACTCACAGCTGGACAAGGAACAGACTCACTCTCAGATGGACAGGGAACAGACTCACTCACAGCTGGACAGGGAACAGATTCACTCACAGCTGGACAGGGAACAGACTCACTCATAACTGGACAGGGAACAGACACTCTCACAGATGGACAGGGAACAGACTCACTCACAGATGGACAGGGAACAGACTCACTCACAGCTGGACAGGGAGCAGAATCACTCACAGATGGACAGGGAACAGACTCACTCCCAGCTGGACAGGGAGCTGACTCACTCACAGATGGACAGGGAACAGACTCACTCACAGATGGACAGTGAACAGACTCACTCACAGATGGACAGGGAACAGACTCACTCACAGCTGGACAGGGAACAGACTCACTCACAGCTGGACAGGGAACAGACTCACTCACAGCTGGACAGGGAATAGACTCACTCTCAGATAGAAAGGGAACAGATTCACTCAAAGATGGACAGGGAACAGACTCTCTCACAGATGGACAGGGAACAGACACACTCACAGATGGACAGGGATCAGACTAACTCACAGATGGAAAGGGAACAGACTCACTCTCAGATGGACAGGGAACGGACTCACTCACAGCTGGACAGGGAACAGACTCACTCACTGCTGGACAGGGAACAGACTCACTCTCTGCTGTAGAGGGAACAGACTCACTCACAGATGGACAGGGAACAGACTCACTCTCAGCTGGACATGGAACAGATTCACTCACAGCTGGGCAGGGAACAGCCTCACTCACAGCTGGACAGGGAACAGGCTCACTCACAGCTGGACAGGGAACAGACTCACTCACAGCTGGACAGGAAACAGTGTCACTCTCAGATGGACAGGGAACAGACTCCCTCACAGATGGACAGGGAACAGACTAACTCACAGATGGACAGGAAACAGTGTAACTCACACCTGGACAGGGAACAGACTCACTCTCAGCTGGACAGGGAATAGACTCCCTCACAGATGGACAGGGAACAGACTCCCTCACAGATGGACAGGGATCAGACTAACTCACAGATGGACATGGAATAGACTCCCTCACAGATGGACAGGGAACAGACTCTCTCACACCTGGACAGGGAACAGACTCACTCACAGATGGACAGGGAACAGACTCACTCACGGCTGGACAGGTTACAGGCTCTCTCAAGGAAGAACTGGGAACAGACTCACTATCAGATGGGCAGGGAACAGATTCACACACAGATGGACTGGGAACAGACTCAATCACGGCTGGACAGAGAACAGGCTCACTCACACAAGAACTGGGAACAGACTCACTCACAGATGGACAGGGAACAGACTCACTCTCAGATGGACGGTGAACAGACTCACTCTCAGATGGACAGGGAACAGATTCACTCTCAGATGGACAGGGAACAGATTCACTCTCAGATGAATGGGGAACAGACTCACTCACAGATGGACGGGGAACAGACTCACTCTCAGATGGACAGGGAACAGACTCACTCTCAGATGGGCAGGGAACAGACTCACTAACAGATGGACAAGGAACAGACCCACTCACAGATGGACAGGGATCAATCTAACTCTCAGATGGACAGGGAACAGACTCACTAACAGATGGACAAGGAACAGGCTCACTCACAGATGGACAGGGAACAGACGCTCTCTCAGATGGATGGTGAACAGACTCACTCTCAGATGGCCAGGGAACAGATTCACTCTCAGATGGACGGGGAACAGACTCACTCACAGATGAATGGGGAACAGACACACTCACAGATGGAAGGGAACAAACTCACTCTCAGATGGACAGGGAACAGACTCCCTCACAGATGGACAGGGAACAGACTAACTCACAGATGGACAGGAAATAGTGTAACTCACACTTGGACAGGGAACAGACTCACTCTCAGCTGGACAGGGAATAGACTCCCTCACTAATGGACAGGGAACAGACTCCCTCACAGATGGACAGGGAACAGACTAACTCACAGATGGACATGGAATAGACTCCCTCACAGATGGACAGGGAACAGACTCCCTCACACCTGGACAGGGAACAGACTCACTCACGGCTGGAATGTTTACAGGCTCTCTCAAGGAAGAACTGGGAACAGATTCACTATCAGATGGACAGGGAACAGACTCACTCTCAGTTGGACGGTGAACAGACTCACTCTCAGATGGACAGGGAACAGATTCACTCTAGGATTAATGGGGAACAGACTCACTCATAGATGGACGGGGAACAGACTCACTCTCAGATGAACAGGGAACAGACTCACTCTCAGATGGGCAGGGAACAGACCCACTCACAGATGGACAGGGAACAATCTAACTCTCAGATGGACAGGGAACAGACTCACTCTCAGCTGGAGAGGGAGCAGGCTCAC
Organism: Somniosus microcephalus; assembly: GCF_052327205.1. Lineage (NCBI taxonomy): Eukaryota > Metazoa > Chordata > Chondrichthyes > Squaliformes > Somniosidae > Somniosus > Somniosus microcephalus. Next base: position 28,180,190 of record NW_028225180.1, on the reverse strand, counting down.
TCACACATGGACAGGGAACAGACTCCCTCACAGATGGACAGGGAACAGACTAACTCACAGATGGACATGGAATAGACTCCCTCACAGATGGACAGGGAACAGACTCCCTCACACCTGGACAGGGAACAGACTCACTCACAGATGAACTGGGAACAGACTCAATCACGGCTGGACAGAGAACAGGCTCACTCACAGAAGAATTGGGAACAGACTCACTCACAGATGGACAGGGAACAGACTCACTCTCAGATGGACGGTGAACAGACTCACTCTCAGATGGACAGGGAACAGATTCACTCTCAGATGAATGGGGAACAGACTCACTCACAGATGGACGGGGAACAGACTCACTCTCAGATGGACAGGGAACAGACTCACTCTCAGATGGGCAGTGAACAGACTCACTAACAGATGGACAAGGAACAGACCCACTCACAGATGGACAGGGAACAATCTAACTCTCAGATGGACAGGGAACAGACTCACTCTCAGCTGGAGAGGGAGCAGACTCACTCACAGATGGACGGGGAACAGACTCACTCACAGATGGACGGGGAACAGACTCACTCACAGATGGACGGGGAAAAGACTCACTCTCAGATGGACAGGGAACAGACTCGCTCACAGATGTACAGGGAAAAGATTCACTCTTAGATGGACAGGGAACAGACTCACTCACAGATGGAGAGGGAACAGACTCACTCACAGATGGACGGGAAACAGACTCACTCTCAGATGTACAGGGAACAGACTCGTTCCAGATGTACAGGGAAAAGATTCACTCTTAGATGGACAGGGAACAGACTCACTCACAGATGGAGAGGGAACAGACTAACACTCAGATGGACAGGGAACAGACTCACTCACAGCTGGACCGCGAACAGACTCACTCACAGCTGGACCGGGAACAGATTCACTCACCGACGGACAGGGAACAGACTCACTCTCAGCTGGACCGGGAACAAACTCACTCTCAGCTGGACAGGGAACAAACTCACTCTCAGCTGGACAGGGAACAGACTCACTCACGGCTGGACAGGGAACAGACTCACTCACCGCTGGACAGGGAACAGACTCGCTCACAGATGGACAGTGAACAGACTCAATCACGGCTGGACAGGGAACAGGCTCACTCACAGAAGAACTGGGAACAGACTCACTCACAGATGGACAGGGAACAGACTCACTCTCAGATGGAAAGGGAACAGACTCACTAACAGATGGACAAGGAACAGGCTCACTCACAGAAGAACTGGGAACAGACTCACTCACAGAAGGACAGGGAACAGACTCTCTCTCAGATGGACGGTGAACAGACTCACTCTCAGATGGCCAGGGAACAGATTCACTCTCAGATGGACGGGGAACAGACTCACTCACAAATGAATGGGGAACAGACTCACTCACAGATGGAAGGGGAACAGACTCACTCTCAGATGGATGGGGAACAGACACACTCACAGATGAATGGGGAACAGACTCACTCACAGATGGAAGGGAACAGCCTCATTCACAAATGGACTGGGAACTGATTCACTCACCGATGGACAGGGAACAGACTCACTCACAGATGGACAGGGAACAGACTCACTCACAAATGGACTGGGAACTGATTCACTCACCGATGGACAGGGAACAGACTCACTCACAGACGGACAGGGAACAGACTCACTCAGGGCTGGACAGGGTACAGGCTCACTCACAGAAGAACTGGGAACAGACTCACTCACAGAAGAACTGGGAACAGACTCACTCACAGATGGACGGGGAACAGACTCACTCTCAGATGGACAGGGAACAGACTCACTCTCAGAAGGACAGGGAACAGACTCACTCACAGATGAACGGGGAACAGACTTACTCACAGATGGACAGGGAACAGACTCACTCACAGATGGACGGGGAACAGACTCACTCACAGATGGACAGGTAACAGACTCACTCTCAGATGGGCAGGGAAAAGACGCACTGTCAGATGGGCAGGGAACAGACTCACTCTCAGCTGGACAGGGAACAGACTCACTCTCAGATGGACAGGGAACAGACTCCCTCACAGATGGACAGGGAACAGACTAACTCACAGATGGACAGGAAACAGTGTAACTCACACCTGGACAGGGAACAGACTCACTCTCAGCTGGACAGGGAATAGTCTCCCTCACAGATGGACAGGGAACAGACTCCCTCACAGATGGACAGTGAACAGACTAACTCACAGATGGACATGGAATAGACTCCCTCACAGATGGACAGGGAACAGACTCCCTCACACCTGGACAGGGAACAGACTCACTCACAGAAGGACAGGGAACAGACTCACTCACGGCTGGACAGGTTACAGGCTCTCTCAAGGAAGGACTGGGAAGAGACTCACTATCAGATGGGGAGGGAACAGATTCACACACAGATGGACTGGGAACAGACTCAATCACGGCTGGACAGAGAACAGGCTCACTCACAGAAGAACTGGGAACAGACTCACTCACAGATGGACAGGGAACAGACTCACTCTCAGATGGACGGTGAACAGACTCACTCTCAGATGGACAGGGAACAGGTTCACTCTCAGATGAATGGGGAACAGACTCACTCACAGATGGACGGGGAACAGACTCACTCTCAGATGGACAGGGAACAGACTCACTCTCAGATGGGCAGGGAACAGACTCACTAACAGATGGACAAGGAACAGACTCACTCACAGATGGACAGGGAACAATCTAACTCTCAGATGGACAGGGAACAGACTCACTAACAGATGGACAAGGAACAGGCTCACTCACAGATGGACAGGGAACAGACTCTCTATCAGATGGACGGTGAACAGACTCACTCTCAGATGGCCAGGGAACAGATTCACTCTCAGATGGACGGGGAACAGACTCACTCACAGATGAATGGGGAACAGACCCACTCACAGATGGACGGGGAACAGACTCACTCTCAGATGGACGGGGAACAGACACACTCACAGATGAATGGGGAACAGACTCACTCACAGATGGAAGGGAACAGCCTCATTCACAGATGTTGGGAGAACAGTCTCACTCACAGATGGACAGAGAACAGACTCACTGTCAGATGGACAGGGAACAGACTCACTCACAGATGGACAGGGAACAGACTCACTCACAAATGGACTGGGAACTGATTCACTCACAGATGGACAGGGAACAGACTCACTCACAGACGGACAGGGAACAGACTCAATCAGGGCTGGACAGGGAACAGGCTCACTCACAGAAGAACTGGGAACAGACTCACTCACAGATGGACAGGGATCAGACTAACTCTCAGATGGACAGGTAACAGACTCACTAACAGATGGACAAGGAACAGGCTCACTCACAGAAGAACTGGGAACAGACTCACTCACAGATGGACGGGGAACAGACTCACTCTCAGATGAACAGGGAACAGACTCACTCTCAGATGGACAGGGAACAGACTCACTAACAGATGAACGGGGAACAGACCTACTCACAGATGGACAGGGAACAGACTCACTCACAGATGGACGGGGAACAGACTCACTCACAGATGGACAGGGAACAGACTCACTCTCAGATGGGCAGGGAAAAGACTCACTGTCAGATGGACAGGGAACAGACTCACTCACAGCTGGACAGGGAACAGACTCACTCACATCTGGACAGGGAACAGGCTCACTCACAGCTGGACAGGGAACAAACTCACTCTCAGCTGGACAGGGAACAGACTCACTCATGGCTGGACAGGGAACAGACTCACTCACCGCTGGACAGGGAACAGACTCGCTCACAGATGGACAGTGAACAGACTCAATCACGGCTGGACAGGGAACAGGCTCACTCACAGAAGAACTGGGAACAGACTCACTCACAGATGGACAGGGAACAGACTCACTCTCAGATGGAAAGGGAACAGACTCACTAACAGATGGACAAGGAACAGGCTCACTCACAGAAGAACTGGGAACAGACTCACTCACAGAAGGACAGGGAACAGACTCTCTCTCAGATGGGCGGTGAACAGACTCACTCTCAGATGGCCAGGGAACAGATTCACTCTCAGATGGACGGGGAACAGACTCACTCACAAATGGATGGGGAACAGACTCACTCACAGATGGACGGGGAACAGACTCACTCTCAGATGGATGGGGAACAGACACACTCACAGATGAATGGGGAACAGACTCACTCACAGATGGAAGGGAACAGCCTCATTCACAAATGGACTGGGAACTGATTCACTCACCGATGGACAGGGAACAGACTCACTCACAGATGGACAGGGAACAGACTCACTCACAAATGGACTGGGAACTGATTCACTCACCGATGGACAGGGAACAGACTCACTCACAGACGGACAGGGAACAGACTCACTCAGGGCTGGACAGGGTACAGGCTCACTCACAGAAGAACTGGGAACAGACTCACTCACAGATGGACAGGGAACAGACTCACTCTCAGATGGACAGGGAACAGACTCACTATCAGATGGACAAAGAACAGACTCACTCACAGAAGAACTGGGAACAGACTCACTCACAGATGGACGGGGAACAGACTCACTCTCAGATGGACAGGGAACAGACTCACTCTCAGAAGGACAGGGAACAGACTCACTCACAGATGAACGGGGAACAGACTTACTCACAGATGGACAGGGAACAGACTCACTCACAGATGGACGGGGAACAGACTCACTCACAGATGGACAGGTAACAGACTCACTCTCAGATGGGCAGGGAAAAGACGCACTGTCAGATGGGCAGGGAACAGACTCACTCTCAGCTGGACAGGGAACAGACTCACTCTCAGATGGACAGGGAACAGACTCCCTCACAGATGGACAGGGAACAGACTAACTCACAGATGGACAGGAAACAGTGTAACTCACACTTGGACAGGGAACAGACTCACTCTCAGCTGGACAGGGAATAGTCTCCCTCACAGATGGACAGGGAACAGACTCCCTCACAGATGGACAGTGAACAGACTAACTCACAGATGGACATGGAATAGACTCCCTCACAGATGGACAGGGAACAGACTCCCTCACACCTGGACAGGGAACAGACTCACTCACAGAAGGACAGGGAACAGACTCACTCACGGCTGGACAGGTTACAGGCTCTCTCAAGGAAGAACTGGGAAGAGACTCACTATCAGATGGGGAGGGAACAGATTCACACACAGATGGACTGGGAACAGACTCAATCACGGCTGGACAGAGAACAGGCTCACTCACAGAAGAACTGGGAACAGACTCACTCACAGATGGACAGGGAACAGACTCACTCTCAGATGGACGGTGAACAGACTCACTCTCAGATGGACAGGGAACAGGTTCACTCTCAGATGAATGGGGAACAGACTCACTCACAGATGGACGGGGAACAGACTCACTCTCAGATGGACAGGGAACAGACTCACTCTCAGATGGGCAGGGAACAGACTCACTAACAGATGGACAAGGAACAGACTCACTCACAGATGGACAGGGAACAATCTAACTCTCAGATGGACAGGGAACAGACTCACTAACAGATGGACAAGGAACAGGCTCACTCACAGATGGACAGGGAACAGACTCTCTATCAGATGGACGGTGAACAGACTCACTCTCAGATGGCCAGGGAACAGATTCACTCTCAGATGGACGGGGAACAGACTCACTCACAGATGAATGGGGAACAGACCCACTCACAGATGGACGGGGAACAGACTCACTCTCAGATGGACGGGGAACAGACACACTCACAGATGAATGGGGAACAGACTCACTCACAGATGGAAGGGAACAGCCTAATTCACAGATGTTGGGAGAACAGTCTCACTCACAGATGGACAGAGAGCAGACTCACTGTCAGATGGACAGGGAACAGACTCACTCACAGATGGACAGGGAACAGACTCACTCACAAATGGACTGGGAACTGATTCACTCACAGATGGACAGGGAACAGACTCACTCACAGACGGACAGGGAACAGACTCAATCAGGGCTGGACAGGGAACAGGCTCACTCACAGAAGAACTGGGAACAGACTCACTCACAGATGGACAGGGATCAGACTAACTCTCAGATGGACAGGGAACAGACTCACTAACAGATGGACAAGGAACAGGCTCACTCACAGAAGAACTGGGAACAGACTCACTCACAGATGGACGGGGAACAGAATCACTCTCAGATGGACAGGGAACAGACTCACTCTCAGATGGACAGGGAACAGACTCACTAACAGATGAACGGGGAACAGACCTACTCACAGATGGACAGGGAACAGACTCACTCACAGATGGACGGGGAACAGACTCACTGTCAGATGGACAGGGAACAGACTCACTCACAGCTGGACAGGGAACAGACTCACTCACATCTGGACAGGGAACAGGCTCACTCACAGCTGGACAGGGAACAGACTCACTCACAGCTGGACAGGGTACAGAGACACTCACAGCTGGACAGGGATCAGACTCACTCACAGCTGGGCAAGGAACAGACTCACTCTCAGATGGACAGGGAACAGACTCACTCACAGCTGGACAGGGAACAGACTCACTCACAGCTGGACAGGGAACAGACTCTCTCAGAGATGGACAGGGAACAGACACACTCACAGCTGGACAGGGAGCAGAATCACTCATTAATGGAGAGGGAACAGTCTCACTCCCAGCATGACAGGGAGCAGACTCGCTCACAGATGGACAGGGAACAGACTCACTCACAGATGGACAGGGAACAGACTCACTCACAGCTGGACAGGGAACAGACTCACTCACAGCTGGACAGGGAACAGACTCACTCACAGATGGACAGGGAACAGACTCACGCACAGATGGACAGGGAACAGACTCACTCACATCTGGACAGGGAACAGACTCACTCACAGCTGGACAGGGAACAGACTCACGCACAGCTGGACAGGGAACAGACTCACTCACAGCTGGACAGGGAACAGACTAACTCACAGCTGGACAGGGAACAGACTCACGCACATCTGGACAGGGAACAGACTCACTCACATCTGGACAGGGAACAGGCTCACTCACAGCTGGACAGGGAACAGACTCACTCACAGAAGAACTGGGAACAGACTCACTCAGGGCTGGACAGGGTACAGGCTCACTCACAGAAGAACTGGGAACAGACTCACTCACAGATGGACAGGGAACAGACTCACTCTCAGATGGACAGGGAACAGACTCACTATCAGATGGACAAAGAACAGACTCACTCACAGAAGAACTGGGAACAGACTCACTCACAGATGGACGGGGAACAGACTCACTCTCAGATGGACAGGGAACAGACTCACTCTCAGAAGGACAGGGAACAGACTCACTCACAGATGAACGGGGAACAGACTTACTCACAGATGGACAGGGAACAGACTCACTCACAGATGGACGGGGAACAGACTCACTCACAGATGGACAGGTAACAGACTCACTCTCAGATGGGCAGGGAAAAGACGCACTGTCAGATGGGCAGGGAACAGACTCACTCTCAGCTGGACAGGGAACAGACTCACTCTCAGATGGACAGGGAACAGACTCCCTCACAGATGGACAGGGAACAGACTAACTCACAGATGGACAGGAAACAGTGTAACTCACACCTGGACAGGGAACAGACTCACTCTCAGCTGGACAGGGAATAGTCTCCCTCACAGATGGACAGGGAACAGACTCCCTCACAGATGGACAGTGAACAGACTAACTCACAGATGGACATGGAATAGACTCCCTCACAGATGGACAGGGAACAGACTCCCTCACACCTGGACAGGGAACAGACTCACTCACAGAAGGACAGGGAACAGACTCACTCACAGCTGGACAGGGAACAGACTCACTCACATCTGGACAGGGAACAGGCTCACTCACAGCTGGACAGGGAACAGACTCACTCACAGCTGGACAGGGTACAGAGACACTCACAGCTGGACAGGGATCAGACTCACTCACAGCTGGGCAAGGAACAGACTCACTCTCAGATGGACAGGGAACAGACTCACTCACAGCTGGACAGGGAACAGACTCACTCACAGCTGGACAGGGAACAGACTCTCTCAGAGATGGACAGGGAACAGACACACTCACAGCTGGACAGGGAGCAGAATCACTCATTAATGGAGAGGGAACAGTCTCACTCCCAGCATGACAGGGAGCAGACTCGCTCACAGATGGACAGGGAACAGACTCACTCACAGATGGACAGGGAACAGACTCACTCACAGCTGGACAGGGAACAGACTCACTCACAGCTGGACAGGGAACAGACTCACTCACAGATGGACAGGGAACAGACTCACGCACAGATGGACAGGGAACAGACTCACTCACATCTGGACAGGGAACAGACTCACTCACAGCTGGACAGGGAACAGACTCACGCACAGCTGGACAGGGAACAGACTCACTCACAGCTGGACAGGGAACAGACTAACTCACAGCTGGACAGGGAACAGACTCACGCACATCTGGACAGGGAACAGACTCACTCACATCTGGACAGGGAACAGGCTCACTCACAGCTGGACAGGGAACAGACTCACTCACAGAAGAACTGGGAACAGACTCACTCAGGGCTGGACAGGGTACAGGCTCACTCACAGAAGAACTGGGAACAGACTCACTCACAGATGGACAGGGAACAGACTCACTCTCAGATGGACAGGGAACAGACTCACTATCAGATGGACAAAGAACAGACTCACTCACAGAAGAACTGGGAACAGACTCACTCACAGATGGACGGGGAACAGACTCACTCTCAGATGGACAGGGAACAGACTCACTCTCAGAAGGACAGGGAACAGACTCACTCACAGATGAACGGGGAACAGACTTACTCACAGATGGACAGGGAACAGACTCACTCACAGATGGACGGGGAACAGACTCACTCACAGATGGACAGGTAACAGACTCACTCTCAGATGGGCAGGGAAAAGACGCACTGTCAGATGGGCAGGGAACAGACTCACTCTCAGCTGGACAGGGAACAGACTCACTCTCAGATGGACAGGGAACAGACTCCCTCACAGATGGACAGGGAACAGACTAACTCACAGATGGACAGGAAACAGTGTAACTCACACCTGGACAGGGAACAGACTCACTCTCAGCTGGACAGGGAATAGTCTCCCTCACAGATGGACAGGGAACAGACTCCCTCACAGATGGACAGTGAACAGACTAACTCACAGATGGACATGGAATAGACTCCCTCACAGATGGACAGGGAACAGACTCCCTCACACCTGGACAGGGAACAGACTCACTCACAGAAGGACAGGGAACAGACTCACTCACGGCTGGACAGGTTACAGGCTCTCTCAAGGAAGAACTGGGAAGAGACTCACTATCAGATGGGGAGGGAACAGATTCACACACAGATGGACTGGGAACAGACTCAATCACGGCTGGACAGAGAACAGGCTCACTCACAGAAGAACTGGGAACAGACTCACTCACAGATGGACAGGGAACAGACTCACTCTCAGATGGACGGTGAACAGACTCACTCTCAGATGGACAGGGAACAGGTTCACTCTCAGATGAATGGGGAACAGACTCACTCACAGATGGACGGGGAACAGACTCACTCTCAGATGGACAGGGAACAGACTCACTCTCAGATGGGCAGGGAACAGACTCACTAACAGATGGACAAGGAACAGACTCACTCACAGATGGACAGGGAACAATCTAACTCTCAGATGGACAGGGAACAGACTCACTAACAGATGGACAAGGAACAGGCTCACTCACAGATGGACAGGGAACAGACTCTCTATCAGATGGACGGTGAACAGACTCACTCTCAGATGGCCAGGGAACAGATTCACTCTCAGATGGACGGGGAACAGACTCACTCACAGATGAATGGGGAACAGACCCACTCACAGATGGACGGGGAACAGACTCACTCTCAGATGGACGGGGAACAGACACACTCACAGATGAATGGGGAACAGACTCACTCACAGATGGAAGGGAACAGCCTCATTCACAGATGTTGGGAGAACAGTCTCACTCACAGATGGACAGAGAGCAGACTCACTGTCAGATGGACAGGGAACAGACTCACTCACAGATGGACAGGGAACAGACTCACTCACAAATGGACTGGGAACTGATTCACTCACAGATGGACAGGGAACAGACTCACTCACAGACGGACAGGGAACAGACTCAATCAGGGCTGGACAGGGAACAGGCTCACTCACAGAAGAACTGGGAACAGACTCACTCACAGATGGACAGGGATCAGACTAACTCTCAGATGGACAGGGAACAGACTCACTAACAGATGGACAAGGAACAGGCTCACTCACAGAAGAACTGGGAACAGACTCACTCACAGATGGACGGGGAACAGAATCACTCTCAGATGGACAGGGAACAGACTCACTCTCAGATGGACAGGGAACAGACTCACTAACAGATGAACGGGGAACAGACCTACTCACAGATGGACAGGGAACAGACTCACTCACAGATGGACGGGGAACAGACTCACTGTCAGATGGACAGGGAACAGACTCACTCACAGCTGGACAGGGAACAGACTCACTCACATCTGGACAGGGAACAGGCTCACTCACAGCTGGACAGGGAACAGACTCACTCACAGCTGGACAGGGTACAGAGACACTCACAGCTGGACAGGGATCAGACTCACTCACAGCTGGGCAAGGAACAGACTCACTCTCAGATGGACAGGGAACAGACTCACTCACAGCTGGACAGGGAACAGACTCACTCACAGCTGGACAGGGAACAGACTCTCTCAGAGATGGACAGGGAACAGACACACTCACAGCTGGACAGGGAGCAGAATCACTCATTAATGGAGAGGGAACAGTCTCACTCCCAGCATGACAGGGAGCAGACTCGCTCACAGATGGACAGGGAACAGACTCACTCACAGATGGACAGGGAACAGACTCACTCACAGCTGGACAGGGAACAGACTCACTCACAGCTGGACAGGGAACAGACTCACTCACAGATGGACAGGGAACAGACTCACGCACAGATGGACAGGGAACAGACTCACTCACATCTGGACAGGGAACAGACTCACTCACAGCTGGACAGGGAACAGACTCACGCACAGCTGGACAGGGAACAGACTCACTCACAGCTGGACAGGGAACAGACTAACTCACAGCTGGACAGGGAACAGACTCACGCACATCTGGACAGGGAACAGACTCACTCACATCTGGACAGGGAACAGGCTCACTCACAGCTGGACAGGGAACAGACTCACTCACAGCTGGACAGGGAACACACACACTCACAGCTGGACAGTGAACAGACTCACTCACATCTGGACAAGGAACAGACTCACTCATTACTGGACAGGGAGCAGACTCGCTCACAGATGGACAGGGAACAGACTCACTCACAGCTGGACAGGGAACAGACTCACGCACAGCTGGGCAGGGAACAGACTCACTCATTACTGGACAGGGAACAGACACTCTCACAGATGGACAGGGAACAGACTCACTCACAGATGGACATGGAACAGACTCACTCACAGCTGGACAGGGAGCAGACTCACTCACAGATTGACAGGGAACAGACTCACTCACAGCTGGACAGGGAGCAGAATCACTCACAGATGGACAGGGAACAGACTCACTCCCAGCTGGACAGGGAGCTGACTCACTCACAGATGGACAGGGAACAGACTCACTGACAGATGGACAGGGAACAGACTCACTCACAGATGGACAGGGAACAGACTCACTCACAGCTGGACAGGGAACAGACTCACTCACAGCTGGACAGGGAACAGACTCACTCACAGCTGGACAGGGAATAGACTCACTCTCAGATAGAAAGGGAACAGATTCACTCAAAGATGGACAGGGAACAGACTCTCTCACAGATGGACAGGGAACAGACACACTCACAGATGGACAGGGATCAGACTAACTCACAGATGGAAAGGGAACAGGCTCACTCTCAGATGGACAGGGAACGGACTCACTCACAGCTGGACAGGGAACAGACTCACTCACTGCTGGACAGGGAACAGACTCACTCTCTGCTGTAGAGGGAACAGACTCACTCTCAGCTGGACATGGAACAGATTCACTCACATCTGGGCAGGGAACAGCCTCACTCACAGCTGGACAGGGAACAGGCTCACTCACAGTTGGACAGGGAACAGACTCACTCACAGCTGGACAGGGTACAGAGACACTCACAGCTGGACAGGGAACAGACTCACTCACAGCTGGACAAGGAACAGACTCACTCTCAGATGGACAGGGAACAGACTCACTCACAGCTGGACAGGGAACAGACTCACTCACAGCTGGACAGGGAACAGACTCTCTCAGAGATGGACAGGGAACAGACTCACTCACAGATGGACAGGGAACAGGCTCACTCACAGCTGGACACGGAGCAGACTCACTCACAGATGGACAGGGAACAGACACACTCACAGCTGGACAGGGAGCAGAATCACTCATTAATGGAAAGGGAACAGACTCACTCCCAGCATGACAGGGAGCAGACTCACTCACAGATGGACAGGGAACAGACTCACTCACAGATGGACAGGGAACAGACTCACTCACAGATGGACAGGGAACAGACTCACTCACAGCTGGACAGGGAACAGACTCAGTCACAGCTGGACAGGGAACAGACTCACTCACAGATGGAAAGGGAACAGACTCACTCACAGATGGAAAGGGAACAGACTCACGCACATCTGGACAGGGAACAGACTCTCTCACAGATGGACAGGGAACAGACTCACTCACAGCTGGACAGGGAACAGACTCACTCACATCTGGACAGGGAACAGACTCTCTCACAGATGGACAGGGAACAGACTCACTCACAGCTGGACAGGGAACAGACTCACTCACAGCTGGACAAGGAGCAGACTCACTCTCAGATGGACAGGGAACAGACTCACTCACAGCTGGACAGGGAGCAGAATCACTCACAGATGGACAGGGAACAGACTCACTCCCAGCTGGACAGGGAGCTGACTCACTCACAGATGGACAGGTAACAGACTCACTCTCAGATGGGCAGGGAAAAGACGCACTGTCAGATGGGCAGGGAACAGACTCACTCTCAGCTGGACAGGGAACAGACTCACTCTCAGATGGACAGGGAACAGACTCCCTCACAGATGGACAGGGAACAGACTAACTCACAGATGGACAGGAAACAGTGTAACTCACACCTGGACAGGGAACAGACTCACTCTCAGCTGGACAGGGAATAGTCTCCCTCACAGATGGACAGGGAACAGACTCCCTCACAGATGGACAGTGAACAGACTAACTCACAGATGGACATGGAATAGACTCCCTCACAGATGGACAGGGAACAGACTCCCTCACACCTGGACAGGGAACAGACTCACTCACAGAAGGACAGGGAACAGACTCACTCACGGCTGGACAGGTTACAGGCTCTCTCAAGGAAGAACTGGGAAGAGACTCACTATCAGATGGGGAGGGAACAGATTCACACACAGATGGACTGGGAACAGACTCAATCACGGCTGGACAGAGAACAGGCTCACTCACAGAAGAACTGGGAACAGACTCACTCACAGATGGACAGGGAACAGACTCACTCTCAGATGGACGGTGAACAGACTCACTCTCAGATGGACAGGGAACAGGTTCACTCTCAGATGAATGGGGAACAGACTCACTCACAGATGGACGGGGAACAGACTCACTCTCAGATGGACAGGGAACAGACTCACTCTCAGATGGGCAGGGAACAGACTCACTAACAGATGGACAAGGAACAGACTCACTCACAGATGGACAGGGAACAATCTAACTCTCAGATGGACAGGGAACAGACTCACTAACAGATGGACAAGGAACAGGCTCACTCACAGATGGACAGGGAACAGACTCTCTATCAGATGGACGGTGAACAGACTCACTCTCAGATGGCCAGGGAACAGATTCACTCTCAGATGGACGGGGAACAGACTCACTCACAGATGAATGGGGAACAGACCCACTCACAGATGGACGGGGAACAGACTCACTCTCAGATGGACGGGGAACAGACACACTCACAGATGAATGGGGAACAGACTCACTCACAGATGGAAGGGAACAGCCTCATTCACAGATGTTGGGAGAACAGTCTCACTCACAGATGGACAGAGAGCAGACTCACTGTCAGATGGACAGGGAACAGACTCACTCACAGATGGACAGGGAACAGACTCACTCACAAATGGACTGGGAACTGATTCACTCACAGATGGACAGGGAACAGACTCACTCACAGACGGACAGGGAACAGACTCAATCAGGGCTGGACAGGGAACAGGCTCACTCACAGAAGAACTGGGAACAGACTCACTCACAGATGGACAGGGATCAGACTAACTCTCAGATGGACAGGGAACAGACTCACTAACAGATGGACAAGGAACAGGCTCACTCACAGAAGAACTGGGAACAGACTCACTCACAGATGGACGGGGAACAGAATCACTCTCAGATGGACAGGGAACAGACTCACTCTCAGATGGACAGGGAACAGACTCACTAACAGATGAACGGGGAACAGACCTACTCACAGATGGACAGGGAACAGACTCACTCACAGATGGACGGGGAACAGACTCACTGTCAGATGGACAGGGAACAGACTCACTCACAGCTGGACAGGGAACAGACTCACTCACATCTGGACAGGGAACAGGCTCACTCACAGCTGGACAGGGAACAGACTCACTCACAGCTGGACAGGGTACAGAGACACTCACAGCTGGACAGGGATCAGACTCACTCACAGCTGGGCAAGGAACAGACTCACTCTCAGATGGACAGGGAACAGACTCACTCACAGCTGGACAGGGAACAGACTCACTCACAGCTGGACAGGGAACAGACTCTCTCAGAGATGGACAGGGAACAGACACACTCACAGCTGGACAGGGAGCAGAATCACTCATTAATGGAGAGGGAACAGTCTCACTCCCAGCATGACAGGGAGCAGACTCGCTCACAGATGGACAGGGAACAGACTCACTCACAGATGGACAGGGAACAGACTCACTCACAGCTGGACAGGGAACAGACTCACTCACAGCTGGACAGGGAACAGACTCACTCACAGATGGACAGGGAACAGACTCACGCACAGATGGACAGGGAACAGACTCACTCACATCTGGACAGGGAACAGACTCACTCACAGCTGGACAGGGAACAGACTCACGCACAGCTGGACAGGGAACAGACTCACTCACAGCTGGACAGGGAACAGACTAACTCACAGCTGGACAGGGAACAGACTCACGCACATCTGGACAGGGAACAGACTCACTCACATCTGGACAGGGAACAGGCTCACTCACAGCTGGACAGGGAACAGACTCACTCACAGCTGGACAGGGAACACACACACTCACAGCTGGACAGTGAACAGACTCACTCACATCTGGACAAGGAACAGACTCACTCATTACTGGACAGGGAGCAGACTCGCTCACAGATGGACAGGGAACAGACTCACTCACAGCTGGACAGGGAACAGACTCACGCACAGCTGGGCAGGGAACAGACTCACTCATTACTGGACAGGGAACAGACACTCTCACAGATGGACAGGGAACAGACTCACTCACAGATGGACATGGAACAGACTCACTCACAGCTGGACAGGGAGCAGACTCACTCACAGATTGACAGGGAACAGACTCACTCACAGCTGGACAGGGAGCAGAATCACTCACAGATGGACAGGGAACAGACTCACTCCCAGCTGGACAGGGAGCTGACTCACTCACAGATGGACAGGGAACAGACTCACTGACAGATGGACAGGGAACAGACTCACTCACAGATGGACAGGGAACAGACTCACTCACAGCTGGACAGGGAACAGACTCACTCACAGCTGGACAGGGAAAAGACTCACTCACAGCTGGACAGGGAATAGACTCACTCTCAGATAGAAAGGGAACAGATTCACTCAAAGATGGACAGGGAACAGACTCTCTCACAGATGGACAGGGAACAGACACACTCACAGATGGACAGGGATCAGACTAACTCACAGATGGAAAGGGAACAGGCTCACTCTCAGATGGACAGGGAACGGACTCACTCACAGCTGGACAGGGAACAGACTCACTCACTGCTGGACAGGGAACAGACTCACTCTCTGCTGTAGAGGGAACAGACTCACTCTCAGCTGGACATGGAACAGATTCACTCACATCTGGGCAGGGAACAGCCTCACTCACAGCTGGACAGGGAACAGGCTCACTCACAGTTGGACAGGGAACAGACTCACTCACAGCTGGACAGGGTACAGAGACACTCACAGCTGGACAGGGAACAGACTCACTCTCAGCTGGACAGGGAACAGACTCACTCTCAGATGGACAGGGAACAGACTCCCTCACAGATGGACAGGGAACAGACTAACTCACAGATGGACAGGAAACAGTGTAACTCACACCTGGACAGGGAACAGACTCACTCTCAGCTGGACAGGGAATAGTCTCCCTCACAGATGGACAGGGAACAGACTCCCTCACAGATGGACAGTGAACAGACTAACTCACAGATGGACATGGAATAGACTCCCTCACAGATGGACAGGGAACAGACTCCCTCACACCTGGACAGGGAACAGACTCACTCACAGAAGGACAGGGAACAGACTCACTCACGGCTGGACAGGTTACAGGCTCTCTCAAGGAAGAACTGGGAAGAGACTCACTATCAGATGGGGAGGGAACAGATTCACACACAGATGGACTGGGAACAGACTCAATCACGGCTGGACAGAGAACAGGCTCACTCACAGAAGAACTGGGAACAGACTCACTCACAGATGGACAGGGAACAGACTCACTCTCAGATGGACGGTGAACAGACTCACTCTCAGATGGACAGGGAACAGGTTCACTCTCAGATGAATGGGGAACAGACTCACTCACAGATGGACGGGGAACAGACTCACTCTCAGATGGACAGGGAACAGACTCACTCTCAGATGGGCAGGGAACAGACTCACTAACAGATGGACAAGGAACAGACTCACTCACAGATGGACAGGGAACAATCTAACTCTCAGATGGACAGGGAACAGACTCACTAACAGATGGACAAGGAACAGGCTCACTCACAGATGGACAGGGAACAGACTCTCTATCAGATGGACGGTGAACAGACTCACTCTCAGATGGCCAGGGAACAGATTCACTCTCAGATGGACGGGGAACAGACTCACTCACAGATGAATGGGGAACAGACCCACTCACAGATGGACGGGGAACAGACTCACTCTCAGATGGACGGGGAACAGACACACTCACAGATGAATGGGGAACAGACTCACTCACAGATGGAAGGGAACAGCCTCATTCACAGATGTTGGGAGAACAGTCTCACTCACAGATGGACAGAGAGCAGACTCACTGTCAGATGGACAGGGAACAGACTCACTCACAGATGGACAGGGAACAGACTCACTCACAAATGGACTGGGAACTGATTCACTCACAGATGGACAGGGAACAGACTCACTCACAGACGGACAGGGAACAGACTCAATCAGGGCTGGACAGGGAACAGGCTCACTCACAGAAGAACTGGGAACAGACTCACTCACAGATGGACAGGGATCAGACTAACTCTCAGATGGACAGGGAACAGACTCACTAACAGATGGACAAGGAACAGGCTCACTCACAGAAGAACTGGGAACAGACTCACTCACAGATGGACGGGGAACAGAATCACTCTCAGATGGACAGGGAACAGACTCACTCTCAGATGGACAGGGAACAGACTCACTAACAGATGAACGGGGAACAGACCTACTCACAGATGGACAGGGAACAGACTCACTCACAGATGGACAGGGAACAGACTCACTGTCAGCTGGACAGGGAACAGACTCACTCACAGCTGGACAGGGAACAGACTCACTCACATCTGGACAGGGAACAGGCTCACTCACAGCTGGACAGGGAACAGACTCACTCACAGCTGGACAGGGTACAGAGACACTCACAGCTGGACAGGGATCAGACTCACTCACAGCTGGGCAAGGAACAGACTCACTCTCAGATGGACAGGGAACAGACTCACTCACAGCTGGACAGGGAACAGACTCACTCACAGCTGGACAGGGAACAGACTCTCTCAGAGATGGACAGGGAACAGACACACTCACAGCTGGACAGGGAGCAGAATCACTCATTAATGGAGAGGGAACAGTCTCACTCCCAGCATGACAGGGAGCAGACTCGCTCACAGATGGACAGGGAACAGACTCACTCACAGATGGACAGGGAACAGACTCACTCACAGCTGGACAGGGAACAGACTCACTCACAGCTGGACAGGGAACAGACTCACTCACAGATGGACAGGGAACAGACTCACGCACAGATGGACAGGGAACAGACTCACTCACATCTGGACAGGGAACAGACTCACTCACAGCTGGACAGGGAACAGACTCACGCACAGCTGGACAGGGAACAGACTCACTCACAGCTGGACAGGGAACAGACTAACTCACAGCTGGACAGGGAACAGACTCACGCACATCTGGACAGGGAACAGACTCACTCACATCTGGACAGGGAACAGGCTCACTCACAGCTGGACAGGGAACAGACTCACTCACAGCTGGACAGGGAACACACACACTCACAGCTGGACAGTGAACAGACTCACTCACATCTGGACAAGGAACAGACTCACTCATTACTGGACAGGGAGCAGACTCGCTCACAGATGGACAGGGAACAGACTCACTCACAGCTGGACAGGGAACAGACTCACGCACAGCTGGGCAGGGAACAGACTCACTCATTACTGGACAGGGAACAGACACTCTCACAGATGGACAGGGAACAGACTCACTCACAGATGGACATGGAACAGACTCACTCACAGCTGGACAGGGAGCAGACTCACTCACAGATTGACAGGGAACAGACTCACTCACAGCTGGACAGGGAGCAGAATCACTCACAGATGGACAGGGAACAGACTCACTCCCAGCTGGACAGGGAGCTGACTCACTCACAGATGGACAGGGAACAGACTCACTGACAGATGGACAGGGAACAGACTCACTCACAGATGGACAGGGAACAGACTCACTCACAGCTGGACAGGGAACAGACTCACTCACAGCTGGACAGGGAACAGACTCACTCACAGCTGGACAGGGAATAGACTCACTCTCAGATAGAAAGGGAACAGATTCACTCAAAGATGGACAGGGAACAGACTCTCTCACAGATGGACAGGGAACAGACACACTCACAGATGGACAGGGATCAGACTAACTCACAGATGGAAAGGGAACAGGCTCACTCTCAGATGGACAGGGAACGGACTCACTCACAGCTGGACAGGGAACAGACTCACTCACTGCTGGACAGGGAACAGACTCACTCTCTGCTGTAGAGGGAACAGACTCACTCTCAGCTGGACATGGAACAGATTCACTCACATCTGGGCAGGGAACAGCCTCACTCACAGCTGGACAGGGAACAGGCTCACTCACAGTTGGACAGGGAACAGACTCACTCACAGCTGGACAGGGTACAGAGACACTCACAGCTGGACAGGGAACAGACTCACTCACAGCTGGACAAGGAACAGACTCACTCTCAGATGGACAGGGAACAGACTCACTCACAGCTGGACAGGGAACAGACTCACTCACAGCTGGACAGGGAACAGACTCTCTCAGAGATGGACAGGGAACAGACTCACTCACAGATGGACAGGGAACAGGCTCACTCACAGCTGGACACGGAGCAGACTCACTCACAGATGGACAGGGAACAGACTCACTCACAGCTGGACAGGGAGCAGAATCACTCACAGATGGACAGGGAACAGACTCACTCCCAGCTGGACAGGGAGCTGACTCACTCACAGATGGACAGGGAACAGACTCACTCACAGCTGGACAGGGAGCAGAATCACTCACAGATGGACAGGGAACAGACTCACTCCCAGCTGGACAGGGAGCTGACTCACTCACAGATGGACAGGGAACAGACTCACTGACAGATGGACAGGGAACAGACTCACTCACAGATGGACAGGGAACAGACTCACTCACAGCTGGACAGGGAACAGACTCACTCACAGCTGGACAGGGAACAGACTCACTCACAGCTGGACAGGGAATAGACTCACTCTCAGATAGAAAGGGAACAGATTCACTCAAAGATGGACAGGGAACAGACTCTCTCACAGATGGACAGGGAACAGACACACTCACAGATGGACAGGGATCAGACTAACTCACAGATGGAAAGGGAACAGGCTCACTCTCAGATGGACAGGGAACGGACTCACTCACAGCTGGACAGGGAACAGACTCACTCACTGCTGGACAGGGAACAGACTCACTCTCTGCTGTAGAGGGAACAGACTCACTCTCAGCTGGACATGGAACAGATTCACTCACATCTGGGCAGGGAACAGCCTCACTCACAGCTGGACAGGGAACAGGCTCACTCACAGTTGGACAGGGAACAGACTCACTCACAGCTGGACAGGGTACAGAGACACTCACAGCTGGACAGGGAACAGACTCACTCACAGCTGGACAAGGAACAGACTCACTCTCAGATGGACAGGGAACAGACTCACTCACAGCTGGACAGGGAACAGACTCACTCACAGCTGGACAGGGAACAGACTCTCTCAGAGATGGACAGGGAACAGACTCACTCACAGATGGACAGGGAACAGGCTCACTCACAGCTGGACACGGAGCAGACTCACTCACAGATGGACAGGGAACAGACACACTCACAGCTGGACAGGGAACAGACTCACTCACTGCTGGACAGGGAACAGACTCACTCTCTGCTGTAGAGGGAACAGACTCACTCTCAGCTGGACATGGAACAGATTCACTCACATCTGGGCAGGGAACAGCCTCACTCACAGCTGGACAGGGAACAGGCTCACTCACAGTTGGACAGGGAACAGACTCACTCACAGCTGGACAGGGTACAGAGACACTCACAGCTGGACAGGGAACAGACTCACTCACAGCTGGACAAGGAACAGACTCACTCTCAGATGGACAGGGAACAGACTCACTCACAGCTGGACAGGGAACAGACTCACTCACAGCTGGACAGGGAACAGACTCTCTCAGAGATGGACAGGGAACAGACTCACTCACAGATGGACAGGGAACAGGCTCACTCACAGCTGGACACGGAGCAGACTCACTCACAGATGGACAGGGAACAGACACACTCACAGCTGGACAGGGAGCAGAATCACTCATTAATGGAAAGGGAACAGACTCACTCCCAGCATGACAGGGAGCAGACTCACTCACAGATGGACAGGGAACAGACTCACTCACAGATGGACAGGGAACAGACTCACTCACAGAAGGACAGGGAACAGACTCACTCACAGCTGGACAGGGAACAGACTCAGTCACAGCTGGACAGGGAACAGACTCACTCACAGATGGAAAGGGAACAGACTCACTCACAGATGGAAAGGGAACAGACTCACGCACATCTGGACAGGGAACAGACTCTCTCACAGATGGACAGGGAACAGACTCACTCACAGCTGGACAGGGAACAGACTCACTCACATCTGGACAGGGAACAGACTCTCTCACAGATGGACAGGGAACAGACTCACTCACAGCTGGACAGGGAACAGACTCACTCACAGCTGGACAAGGAGCAGACTCACTCTCAGATGGACAGGGAACAGACTCACTCACAGCTGGACAGGGAGCAGAATCACTCACAGATGGACAGGGAACAGACTCACTCCCAGCTGGACAGGGAGCTGACTCACTCACAGATGGACAGGGAACAGACTCACTCACAGTTGGACAGGGAACAGACTCACTCACAGATGGACAGGGAACAGACTCACTCACAGCTGGACAGGGAACAGACTCACTCACAGCTGGACAGGGAACAGACTCACTCACAGCTGGACAGGGAATAGACTCACTCTCAGATAGAAAGGGAACAGATTCACTCAAAGATGGACAGGGAACAGACTCTCTCACAGATGGACAGGGAACAGACTCACTCTCAGATGGACAGGGAACAGACTCACTCACAGCTGGACAGGGAACAGGCTCACTCACTGCTGCAGAGGGAACCGATTCACTCACAGATGGACAGGGATCAGACTAACTCACAGATGGAAAGGGAACAGACTCACTCTCAGATGGACAGGGAACAGACTCACTCACAGCTGGACAGGGAACAGACTCACTCTCTTCTGCAGAGGGAACAGACTCACTCACAGATGGACAGGGAACAGACTCACTCTCAGCTGGACATGGAACAGATTCACTCACAGCTGGGCAGGGAACAGCCTCACTCACAGCTGGACAGGGAACAGGCTCACTCACAGCTGGACAGGGAACAGACTCACTCTCAGAAGGACAGCGAACAGACTCACTCACAGCTGGACAGGGAGCAGACTCACTCACAGCTGGACTGGGAGCAGACTCACTCACAGCTAGACAGAAAACAGGCTCACTCACAGCTGGACAGGGAAGAGACTCACTCACAGAATGACAGGGAACAGACTCACTCACAGATGGAAAGGGAACAGACTCACTCACAGCTGGACAGGGAAGAGACTCACTCTCAGCTGGACAGGGAACAGACACACTCACAGCTGGACAGGGAACAGACTCACTCACAGCTGGACAGGGAACAGACTCACTCACAGATAGACAGGGAACAGACTCACACACAGATGGACAGGGAACAGACTCACTCGCAGCTGGACAGGGAACAGACTCACTCACAACTGGACAGGGAACAGGCTCACTCACAGCTGGACAGGGAACAGACTCACTCACAGCTGGACAGGGAACAGGCTCACTCACAGCTGGACACGGAGCAGACTCACTCACAGATGGACAGGGAACAGACACACTCACAGCTGGACAGGGAGCAGAATCACTCATTAATGGAAAGGGAACAGACTCACTCCCAGCATGACAGGGAGCAGACTCACTCACAGATGGACAGGGAACAGACTCACTCACAGATGGACAGGGAACAGACTCACTCACAGATGGACAGGGAACAGACTCACTCACAGCTGGACAGGGAACAGACTCAGTCACAGCTGGACAGGGAACAGACTCACTCACAGATGGAAAGGGAACAGACTCACTCACAGATGGAAAGGGAACAGACTCACGCACATCTGGACAGGGAACAGACTCTCTCACAGATGGACAGGGAACAGACTCACTCACAGCTGGACAGGGAACAGACTCACTCACATCTGGACAGGGAACAGACTCTCTCACAGATGGACAGGGAACAGACTCAC
The DNA here is from genome assembly GCF_052327205.1 of Somniosus microcephalus. Taxonomy (NCBI): domain Eukaryota; kingdom Metazoa; phylum Chordata; class Chondrichthyes; order Squaliformes; family Somniosidae; genus Somniosus; species Somniosus microcephalus. Next base: position 28,156,816 of record NW_028225180.1, on the reverse strand, counting down.
TCACAGCTGGACAGGGAACAGACTCACTCACAGCTGGACAAGGAACAGACTCACTCTCAGATGGACAGGGAACAGACTCACTCACAGCTGGACAGGGAGCAGAATCACTCACAGATGGACAGGGAACAGACTCACTCCCAGCTGGACAGGGAGCTGACTCACTCACAGATGGACAGGGAACAGACTCACTCACAGTTGGACAGGGAACAGACTCACTCACAGATGGACAGGGAACAGACTCACTCACAGCTGGACAGGGAACAGACTCACTCACAGCTGGACAGGGAACAGACTCACTCACAGCTGGACAGGGAATAGACTCACTCTCAGATAGAAAGGGAACAGATTCACTCAAAGATGGACAGGGAACAGACTCTCTCACAGATGGACAGGGAACAGACTCACTCTCAGATGGACAGGGAACAGACTCACTCACAGCTGGACAGGGAACAGGCTCACTCACTGCTGCAGAGGGAACAGATTCACTCACAGATGGACAGGGATCAGACTAACTCACAGATGGAAAGGGAACAGACTCACTCTCAGATGGACAGGGAACAGACTCACTCACAGCTGGACAGGGAACAGACTCACTCTCTGCTGCAGAGGGAACAGACTCACTCACAGATGGACAGGGAACAGACTCACTCTCAGCTGGACATGGAACAGATTCACTCACAGCTGGGCAGGGAACAGCCTCACTCACAGCTGGACAGGGAACAGGCTCACTCACAGCTGGACAGGGAACAGACTCACTCTCAGAAGGACAGCGAACAGACTCACTCACAGCTGGACAGGGAGCAGACTCACTCACAGCTGGACTGGGAGCAGACTCACTCACAGCTAGACAGAAAACAGGCTCACTCACAGCTGGACAGGGAAGAGACTCACTCACAGAATGACAGGGAACAGACTCACTCACAGATGGAAAGGGAACAGACTCACTCACAGCTGGACAGGGAAGAGACTCACTCTCAGCTGGACAGGGAACAGACACACTCACAGCTGGACAGGGAACAGACTCACTCACAGCTGGACAGGGAACAGACTCACTCACAGATAGACAGGGAACAGACTCACACACAGATGGACAGGGAACAGACTCACTCGCAGCTGGACAGGGAACAGACTCACTCACAACTGGACAGGGAACAGGCTCACTCACAGCTGGACAGGGAACAGACTCACTCACAGCTGGACAGGGTACAGAGACACTCACAGCTGGACAGGAAACAGACTCACTCACAGCTGGACAGGGAACAGACTCTCTCAGAGATGGACAGGGAACAGACTCACTCACAGATGGACAGGGAACAGACTCACTCACAGCTGGACACGGAGCAGACTCACTCACAGATGGACAGGGAAATGACACACTCGCAGCTGGACAGGGAGCGGAATCACTCATTAAAGGACAGGGAACAGACTCACTCCCAGCATGACAGGGAGCAGACTCACTCACAGATGGACAGGGAACAGACTCACTCACAGATGGAAAGGGAACAGACTCTCTCACAGCTGGACAGGGAAGAGACTCACTCACAGAATGACAGGGAACAGACTCACTCACAGATGGAAAGGGAACAGACTCACTCACAGCTGGACAGGGAAGAGAATCACACTCAGCTGGACAGGGAACAGACACAATCACAGCTGGACAGGGAGCAGACTCACTCACAGCTGGACAGGGAACAGACTCACTCACAGATAGACAGGGAACAGACTCACTCACAGATGTACAGGGAACAGACTCACTCACAGCTGGACAGGGAACAGACTCACTCACATCTGGACAGGGAACAGGCTCACTCACAGCTGGACAGGGAACAGACTCACTCACAGCTGGACAGGATACAGAGACACTCACAGCTGGACAGGGAACAGACTCACTCACAGCTGGACAAGAAACAGGCTCACTCTCAGATGGACAGGGAACAGACTCACTCACAGCTGGACAGGGAACAGACTCACTCACAGCTGGACAGGGAACAGACTCTCTCAGAGATGGACAGGGAACAGACTCACTCACAGATGGACAGGGAACAGGCTCACTCACAGCTGGACATGGAGCAGACTCACTCACAGATGGACAGGGAACAGACACACTCACAGCTGGACAGGGAGCAGAATCACTCATTAATGGACAGGGAACAGACTCACTCCCAGCATGACAGGGAGCAGACTCACTCACAGATGGACAGGGAACAGACTCACTCACAGATGGATAGGGAACAGACTCACTCACAGCTGGACAGGGAACAGACTCACTCACATCTGGACAGGGAACAGGCTCACTCACAGCTGGACAGGGAACAGACTCACTCACAGCTGGACAGGGTACAGAGACACTCACAGCTGGACAGGGAACAGACTCACTCACAGCTGGACAAGAAACAGGCTCACTCTCAGATGGACAGGGAACAGACTCACTCACTGCTGGACAGGGAACAGACTCACTCACAGCTGGACAGGGAACAGACTCTCTCAGAGATGGACAGGGAACAGACTCACTCACAGATGGACAGGGAACAGGCTCACTCACAGTTGGACAGGGAACAGACTCTCTCAGAGATGGACAGGGAACAGACTCACTCACAGATGGAAAGGGAACAGGCTCACTCACAGCTGGACACGGAGCAGACTCACTCACAGATGGACAGGGAAAAGACACACTCACAGCTGGACAGGGAGCAGAATCACTCATTAATGGACAGGGAACAGACTCATTCACAGCATGACAGGGAGCAGACTCACTCACAGATGGACAGGGAACAGACTCACTAACTGATGGACAGGGAACAGACTCACTCACAGCTGGACAGGGAACAGACACACTCACATCTGGACAGGGAACAGGCTCACTCACAGCTGGACAGGGAACAGCCTCACTCACAGCTGGAAAGGGAACAGACTCTCTCACAGATGGACAGGGAACAGACTCACTCACAGATGGACAGGGAACAGACTCACTCACAGATGGACAGGGAACAGACTAACTCACAACTGGACAGGGAACAGACTCACTCACAGCTGGACAGGGAACAGACTCACTCACAGATGGACAGGGAACAGACTCACACATCTGGACAGGGAACAGGCTCATTCACAGCTGGACAGGGAACAGACTCACTCACAGCTGGACAGGGAACAGACTCACGCACAGATGGACAGGGAACAGACTCACACATCTGGACAGGGAACAGGCTCATTCACAGCTGGACAGGGAACAGACTCACTCACAGCTGGACAGGGAACAGACACACTCACATCTGGACAGGGAACAGACTCACTCACAGCTGGACAAGGAACAGACTCACGCACAGCTGGACAGGGAACAGACTCACTCACAGCTGGACAGGGAACAGACTCACTCACAGCTGGAAAGGGAACAGACTCTCTCACAGATGGACAGGGAACAGACTCACTCACAGATGGACAGGGAACAGACTCACTCACAGCTGGACAGGGAGCAGACTCACTCACAGATGGACAGGGAACAGACTCACTCACAGCTGGACAGGGAGCAGAATCACTCACAGATGGACAGGGAACAGACTCACTCACAGATGGACAGGGAACAGACTCATTCACAGATGGACAGGGAACAGACTCACTCACAGCTGGACAGGGAACAGACTCACTCACAGCTGGACAGGGAACAGACTCACTCACAGCTGGACAGGGAACAGACTCACTCACAGCTGGACAGGGAATAGACTCACTCACAGCTGGACAGGGAACAGGCTCACTCACAGCTGGACAGGGAACAGACTCACTCACAGCTGGACAGGGAACAGACACACTCACAGCTGGACAGGGAACAGACTAACTCACAGCTGGACAAGGAACAGACTCACTCTCAGATGGACAGGAAACAGACTCATTCACAGCTGGACAGGGAACAGACTCGCTCACAGCTGGACAGGGAGCAGACTCACTCACAGATCGACAGGGAACAGACTCACTCACAGCTGGACAGGGAGCAGAATCACTCACAGATGGACTGGGAACAGACTCACTCCCAGCTGGACAGGGAGCAGACTCACTCACAGATGGACAGGGAACAGACTCACTCACAGATGGACAGGGAACAAACACACTCACAGATGGACAGGGAACAGACTCACTCACAGCTGGACAGGGAACAGACTCACTCACAGCTGGACAGGGAACAGACTCACTCTCAGCTGGACAGTGAACATACTCTCTCACAGCTGGACAGGGAACAGAATCACTCCCAGCTGGACAGGGGGTAGACTCACTCACAGATGGACAGGGAACAGACTCACTCACTGCTGGACAGGGAGCAGAATCACTCACAGATGGACAGGTAACAGACTCACTCCCAGCTGGAGAGGGAACAGACTCACTCTCAGATGGACAGGGAACAGATTCACTCAAAGATGGATAGGGAACAGGATCACTCACAGCTGGACACGGAAGGGACTCACTCACAGAATGTCAGGGAACAGACTCACTCACAGATGGAAAGGGAACAGACTCACCCTCAGCTGGACAGGTAACAGACTCACTCTCAGCTGGACAGGGAACAGACTCACTCACAGCTGGACAGGGAGCAGACTCACTCACAGCTGGACAGGGAACAGACTCACTCACAGATGGACAGGGAACAGACTCACTCACAGATGGACACGGAACAGACTCACTCACAGCTGGACAGGGAACAGACTCACTCACAGCTGGACAGGGAACAGGCTCACTCACAGCTGGACAGGGAACAGACTCACTCACAGCTGGACAGGGAACAGACACACTCACAGCTGGACAGGGAGCAGACTCACTCACAGCTGGACAGGGAACAGACTCTCTCACAGATGGACAGGGTACAGACTCACTCACAGATGGACAGGGAACAGACTCACTCACAGCTGGACAGGGAACAGACTCACTCACAGCTGGACAGGGAACAGGCTCACTCACAGCTGGACAGGGAACAGACTCACTCACAGCTGGACAGGGAACAGACACCCTTACCGCTGGACAGGGAACAGACTCACTCACAGCTGGACAGGGAACAGACTCACTCACAGATGGACAGGGAGCAGACTCACACACAGCTGGACAGGGAACAGACTCACTCACAGATGGACAGGGAACAGAGTCACTCACAGCTGGACAGGGAGCAGAATCACTCACAGATGGACAGGGCAAAGACTCACTCCCAGCTGGACAGGGGACAGACTCACTCTCAGATGGACAGGGAACAGATTCACTCACAGCTGGACAGGGAACAGACTCACGCACAAATGGACAGGCAACAGACTCACTCTCAGCCGGACAGGGAACAGACTCACTCTCAGATAGAAAGGGAACAGATACACTCAAAGATGGACAGGGAACAGACTCTCTCACAGATGGACAGGGAACAGACGCACTCACAGATGGAAAGGGAACAGACTCACCCTCAGCTGGACAGGGAACAGACTCACTCTCAGATGTACAGGGAACAGACTCACTCACAGCTGGACAGGGAGCAGACTCACTCACAGCTGGACAGGGAACAGACTCACTCACAGATGGACAGGGAACAGACTCACTCACAGATGGACAGGGAACAGACTCACTCACCCCTGGTGAGGGAACAGACTCACTCACAGCTGGACAGGGAACAGGCTCACTCACAGCTGGACAGGGAACAGACTCACTCACAGCTGGACAGGGAACAGACACACTCACAGCTGGACAGGGAGCAGACTCACTCACAGCTGGACAGGGAACAGACTCTCTCACAGATGGACAGGGTACAGACTCACTCACAGATGGACAGGGAACAGACTCACTCACAGCTGGACAGGGAACAGACTCTCTCACAGCTGGACAGGGAACAGGCTCACTCACAGCTGGACAGGGAACAGACTCACTCACAGCTGGACAGGGAACAGACACCCTTACCGCTGGACAGGGAACAGACTCACTCACAGCTGGACAGGGAACAGACTCACTCACAGATGGACAGGGAGCAGACTCACACGCAGCTGGACAGGGAACAGACTCACTCACAGATGGAGAGGGAACAGAGTCACTCACAGCTGGACAGGGAGCAGAATCACTCACAGATGGACAGGGCAAAGACTCACTCCCAGCTGGACAGGGGACAGACTCACTCTCAGATGGACAGGGAACAGATTCACTCACAGTTGGACAGGGAACAGACTCACTCACAAATGGACAGGCAACAGACTCACTCTCAGCCGGACAGGGAACAGACTCACTCTCAGATAGAAAGGGAACAGATTCACGCAAAGATGGACAGGGAACAGACTCTCTCACAGATGGACAGGGAACAGACTCACTCACAGATGGACAGGGAACAGACTCACTCACAGATGGACAGGGAACAGACTCACTCTCAAATGGACAGGGAACAGACTCACTCACAGCTGGACAGGGAACAGACTCACTCACAGATGGACAGGGAACAGAGTCACTCACAGCTGGACAGGGAGCAGAATCACTCACAGATGGACAGGGCAAAGACTCACTCCCAGCTGGACAGGGGACAGACTCACTCTCAGATGGACAGGGAACAGATTCACTCACAGTTGGACAGGGAACAGGCTCACTCACAGTTGGACAGGGAACAGACTCACTCACAGCTGGACAGGGTACAGAGACACTCACAGCTGGACAGGGAACAGACTCACTCACAGCTGGACAAGGAACAGACTCACTCTCAGATGGACAGGGAACAGACTCACTCACAGCTGGACAGGGAACAGACTCACTCACAGCTGGACAGGGAACAGACTCTCTCAGAGATGGACAGGGAACAGACTCACTCACAGATGGACAGGGAACAGGCTCACTCACAGCTGGACACGGAGCAGACTCACTCACAGATGGACAGGGAACAGACACACTCACAGCTGGACAGGTAGCAGAATCACTCATTAATGGAAAGGGAACAGACTCACTCCCAGCATGACAGGGAGCAGACTCACTCACAGATGGACAGGGAACAGACTCACTCACAGATGGACAGGGAACAGACTCACTCACAGATGGACAGGGAACAGACTCACTCACAGCTGGACAGGGAACAGACTCAGTCACAGCTGGACAGGGAACAGACTCACTCACAGATGGAAAGGGAACAGACTCACTCACAGATGGAAAGGGAACAGACTCACGCACATCTGGACAGGGAACAGACTCTCTCACAGATGGACAGGGAACAGACTCACTCACAGCTGGACAGGGAACAGACTCACTCACATCTGGACAGGGAACAGACTCTCTCACAGATGGACAGGGAACAGACTCACTCTCAGATGGACAGGGAACAGACTCACTCACAGCTGGACAGGGAGCAGAATCACTCACAGATGGACAGGGAACAGACTCACTCCCAGCTGGACAGGGAGCTGACTCACTCACAGATGGACAGGGAACAGACTCACTCACAGTTGGACAGGGAACAGACTCACTCACAGATGGACAGGGAACAGACTCACTCACAGCTGGACAGGGAACAGACTCACTCACAGCTGGACAGGGAACAGACTCACTCACAGCTGGACAGGGAATAGACTCACTCTCAGATAGAAAGGGAACAGATTCACTCAAAGATGGACAGGGAACAGACTCTCTCACAGATGGACAGGGAACAGACTCACTCTCAGATGGACAGGGAACAGACTCACTCACAGCTGGACAGGGAACAGGCTCACTCACTGCTGCAGAGGGAACAGATTCACTCACAGATGGACAGGGATCAGACTAACTCACAGATGGAAAGGGAACAGACTCACTCTCAGATGGACAGGGAACAGACTCACTCACAGCTGGACAGGGAACAGACTCACTCTCTGCTGCAGAGGGAACAGACTCACTCACAGATGGACAGGGAACAGACTCACTCTCAGCTGGACATGGAACAGATTCACTCACAGCTGGGCAGGGAACAGCCTCACTCACAGCTGGACAGGGAACAGGCTCACTCACAGCTGGACAGGGAACAGACTCACTCTCAGAAGGACAGCGAACAGACTCACTCACAGCTGGACAGGGAGCAGACTCACTCACAGCTGGACTGGGAGCAGACTCACTCACAGCTAGACAGAAAACAGGCTCACTCACAGCTGGACAGGGAAGAGACTCACTCACAGAATGACAGGGAACAGACTCACTCACAGATGGAAAGGGAACAGACTCACTCACAGCTGGACAGGGAAGAGACTCACTCTCAGCTGGACAGGGAACAGACACACTCACAGCTGGACAGGGAACAGACTCACTCACAGCTGGACAGGTAACAGACTCACTCACAGATAGACAGGGAACAGACTCACACACAGATGGACAGGGAACAGACTCACTCGCAGCTGGACAGGGAACAGACTCACTCACAACTGGACAGGGAACAGGCTCACTCACAGCTGGACAGGGAACAGACTCACTCACAGCTGGACAGGGTACAGAGACACTCACAGCTGGACAGGAAACAGACTCACTCACAGCTGGACAGGGAACAGACTCTCTCAGAGATGGACAGGGAACAGACTCACTCACAGATGGACAGGGAACAGACTCACTCACAGCTGGACACGGAGCAGACTCACTCACAGATGGACAGGGAAATGACACACTCGCAGCTGGACAGGGAGCGGAATCACTCATTAAAGGACAGGGAACAGACTCACTCCCAGCATGACAGGGAGCAGACTCACTCACAGATGGACAGGGAACAGACTCACTCACAGATGGAAAGGGAACAGACTCTCTCACAGCTGGACAGGGAAGAGACTCACTCACAGAATGACAGGGAACAGACTCACTCACAGATGGAAAGGGAACAGACTCACTCACAGCTGGACAGGGAAGAGAATCACACTCAGCTGGACAGGGAACAGACACAATCACAGCTGGACAGGGAGCAGACTCACTCACAGCTGGACAGGGAACAGACTCACTCACAGATAGACAGGGAACAGACTCACTCACAGTTGTACAGGGAACAGACTCACTCACAGCTGGACAGGGAACAGACTCACTCACATCTGGACAGGGAACAGGCTCACTCACAGCTGGACAGGGAACAGACTCACTCACAGCTGGACAGGATACAGAGACACTCACAGCTGGACAGGGAACAGACTCACTCACAGCTGGACAAGAAACAGGCTCACTCTCAGATGGACAGGGAACAGACTCACTCACAGCTGGACAGGGAACAGACTCACTCACAGCTGGACAGGGAACAGACTCTCTCAGAGATGGACAGGGAACAGACTCACTCACAGATGGACAGGGAACAGGCTCACTCACAGCTGGACATGGAGCAGACTCACTCACAGATGGACAGGGAACAGACACACTCACAGCTGGACAGGGAGCAGAATCACTCATTAATGGACAGGGAACAGACTCACTCCCAGCATGACAGGGAGCAGACTCACTCACAGATGGACAGGGAACAGACTCACTCACAGATGGATAGGGAACAGACTCACTCACAGCTGGACAGGGAACAGACTCACTCACATCTGGACAGGGAACAGGCTCACTCACAGCTGGACAGGGAACAGACTCACTCACAGCTGGACAGGGTACAGAGACACTCACAGCTGGACAGGGAACAGACTCACTCACAGCTGGACAAGAAACAGGCTCACTCTCAGATGGACAGGGAACAGACTCACTCACTGCTGGACAGGGAACAGACTCACTCACAGCTGGACAGGGAACAGACTCTCTCAGAGATGGACAGGGAACAGACTCACTCACAGATGGACAGGGAACAGGCTCACTCACAGCTGGACAGGGAACAGACTCTCTCAGAGATGGACAGGGAACAGACTCACTCACAGATGGAAAGGGAACAGGCTCACTCACAGCTGGACACGGAGCAGACTCACTCACAGATGGACAGGGAAAAGACACACTCACAGCTGGACAGGGAGCAGAATCACTCATTAATGGACAGGGAACAGACTCATTCACAGCATGACAGGGAGCAGACTCACTCACAGATGGACAGGGAACAGACTCACTAACTGATGGACAGGGAACAGACTCACTCACAGCTGGACAGGGAACAGACACACTCACATCTGGACAGGGAACAGGCTCACTCACAGCTGGACAGGGAACAGCCTCACTCACAGCTGGAAAGGGAACAGACTCTCTCACAGATGGACAGGGAACAGACTCACTCACAGATGGACAGGGAACAGACTCACTCACAGATGGACAGGGAACAGACTAACTCACAACTGGACAGGGAACAGACTCACTCACAGCTGGACAGGGAACAGACTCACTCACAGATGGACAGGGAACAGACTCACACATCTGGACAGGGAACAGGCTCATTCACAGCTGGACAGGGAACAGACTCACTCACAGCTGGACAGGGAACAGACTCACGCACAGATGGACAGGGAACAGACTCACACATCTGGACAGGGAACAGGCTCATTCACAGCTGGACAGGGAACAGACTCACTCACAGCTGGACAGGGAACAGACACACTCACATCTGGACAGGGAACAGACTCACTCACAGCTGGACAAGGAACAGACTCACGCACAGCTGGACAGGGAACAGACTCACTCACAGCTGGACAGGGAACAGACTCACTCACAGCTGGAAAGGGAACAGACTCTCTCACAGATGGACAGGGAACAGACTCACTCACAGATGGACAGGGAACAGACTCACTCACAGCTGGACAGGGAGCAGACTCACTCACAGATGGACAGGGAACAGACTCACTCACAGCTGGACAGGGAGCAGAATCACTCACAGATGGACAGGGAACAGACTCACTCACAGATGGACAGGGAACAGACTCATTCACAGATGGACAGGGAACAGACTCACTCACAGCTGGACAGGGAACAGACTCACTCACAGCTGGACAGGGAACAGACTCACTCACAGCTGGACAGGGAACAGACTCACTCACAGCTGGACAGGGAATAGACTCACTCACAGCTGGACAGGGAACAGGCTCACTCACAGCTGGACAGGGAACAGACTCACTCACAGCTGGACAGGGAACAGACACACTCACAGCTGGACAGGGAACAGACTAACTCACAGCTGGACAAGGAACAGACTCACTCTCAGATGGACAGGAAACAGACTCATTCACAGCTGGACAGGGAACAGACTCGCTCACAGCTGGACAGGGAGCAGACTCACTCACAGATCGACAGGGAACAGACTCACTCACAGCTGGACAGGGAGCAGAATCACTCACAGATGGACTGGGAACAGACTCACTCCCAGCTGGACAGGGAGCAGACTCACTCACAGATGGACAGGGAACAGACTCACTCACAGATGGACAGGGAACAAACACACTCACAGATGGACAGGGAACAGACTCACTCACAGCTGGACAGGGAACAGACTCACTCACAGCTGGACAGGGAACAGACTCACTCTCAGCTGGACAGTGAACATACTCTCTCACAGCTGGACAGGGAACAGAATCACTCCCAGCTGGACAGGGGGTAGACTCACTCACAGATGGACAGGGAACAGACTCACTCACTGCTGGACAGGGAGCAGAATCACTCACAGATGGACAGGTAACAGACTCACTCCCAGCTGGAGAGGGAACAGACTCACTCTCAGATGGACAGGGAACAGATTCACTCAAAGATGGATAGGGAACAGGATCACTCACAGCTGGACACGGAAGGGACTCACTCACAGAATGTCAGGGAACAGACTCACTCACAGATGGAAAGGGAACAGACTCACCCTCAGCTGGACAGGTAACAGACTCACTCTCAGCTGGACAGGGAACAGACTCACTCACAGCTGGACAGGGAGCAGACTCACTCACAGCTGGACAGGGAACAGACTCACTCACAGATGGACAGGGAACAGACTCACTCACAGATGGACACGGAACAGACTCACTCACAGCTGGACAGGGAACAGACTCACTCACAGCTGGACAGGGAACAGGCTCACTCACAGCTGGACAGGGAACAGACTCACTCACAGCTGGACAGGGAACAGACACACTCACAGCTGGACAGGGAGCAGACTCACTCACAGCTGGACAGGGAACAGACTCTCTCACAGATGGACAGGGTACAGACTCACTCACAGATGGACAGGGAACAGACTCACTCACAGCTGGACAGGGAACAGACTCACTCACAGCTGGACAGGGAACAGGCTCACTCACAGCTGGACAGGGAACAGACTCACTCACAGCTGGACAGGGAACAGACACCCTTACCGCTGGACAGGGAACAGACTCACTCACAGCTGGACAGGGAACAGACTCACTCACAGATGGACAGGGAGCAGACTCACACACAGCTGGACAGGGAACAGACTCACTCACAGATGGACAGGGAACAGAGTCACTCACAGCTGGACAGGGAGCAGAATCACTCACAGATGGACAGGGCAAAGACTCACTCCCAGCTGGACAGGGGACAGACTCACTCTCAGATGGACAGGGAACAGATTCACTCACAGTTGGACAGGGAACAGACTCACGCACAAATGGACAGGCAACAGACTCACTCTCAGCCGGACAGGGAACAGACTCACTCTCAGATAGAAAGGGAACAGATACACTCAAAGATGGACAGGGAACAGACTCTCTCACAGATGGACAGGGAACAGACGCACTCACAGATGGAAAGGGAACAGACTCACCCTCAGCTGGACAGGGAACAGACTCACTCTCAGATGTACAGGGAACAGACTCACTCACAGCTGGACAGGGAGCAGACTCACTCACAGCTGGACAGGGAACAGACTCACTCACAGATGGACAGGGAACAGACTCACTCACAGATGGACAGGGAACAGACTCACTCACCCCTGGAGAGGGAACAGACTCACTCACAGCTGGACAGGGAACAGGCTCACTCACAGCTGGACAGGGAACAGACTCACTCACAGCTGGACAGGGAACAGACACACTCACAGCTGGACAGGGAGCAGACTCACTCACAGCTGGACAGGGAACAGACTCTCTCACAGATGGACAGGGTACAGACTCACTCACAGATGGACAGGGAACAGACTCACTCACAGCTGGACAGGGAACAGACTCTCTCACAGCTGGACAGGGAACAGGCTCACTCACAGCTGGACAGGGAACAGACTCACTCACAGCTGGACAGGGAACAGACACTCTTACCGCTGGACAGGGAACAGACTCACTCACAGCTGGACAGGGAACAGACTCTCTCACAGATGGACAGGGAGCAGACTCACACGCAGCTGGACAGGGAACAGACTCACTCACAGATGGAGAGGGAACAGAGTCACTCACAGCTGGACAGGGAGCAGAATCACTCACAGATGGACAGGGCAAAGACTCACTCCCAGCTGGACAGGGGACAGACTCACTCTCAGATGGACAGGGAACAGATTCACTCACAGTTGGACAGGGAACAGACTCACTCACAAATGGACAGGCAACAGACTCACTCTCAGCCGGACAGGGAACAGACTCACTCTCAGATAGAAAGGGAACAGATTCACTCAAAGATGGACAGGGAACAGACTCTCTCACAGATGGACAGGGAACAGACTCACTCACAGATGGACAGGGAACAGACTCACTCACAGATGGACAGGGAACAGACTCACTCTCAAATGGACAGGGAACAGACTCACTCACAGCTGGACAGGCAACAGACTCACTCACAGATGGACAGGGAACAGAGTCACTCACAGCTGGACAGGGAGCAGAATCACTCACAGATGGACAGGGCAAAGACTCACTCCCAGCTGGACAGGGGACAGACTCACTCTCAGATGGACAGGGAACAGATTCACTCACAGTTGGACAGCGAACAGACTCACTCACAAATGGACAGGCAACAGACTCACTCTCAGCCGGACAGGGAACAGACTCACTCTCAGATAGAAAGGGAACAGATTCACTCAAAGATGGACAGGGAACAGACTCTCTCACAGATGGACAGGGAACAGACTCACTCACAGATGGAAAGGGAACAGCCTCACCCTCAGCTGGACAGGGAACAGACTCACTCTCAGCTGGACAGGGAACAGACTCACTCCCAGCTGGACAGGGGGTAGACTCACTCACAGATGGACAGGGAACAGACTCACTCACAGCTGGACAGGGAGCAGAATCACTCACAGATGGACAGGTAACAGACTCACTCCCAGCTGGAGAGGGAACAGACTCACTCTCAGATGGACAGGGAACAGATTCACTCAAAGATGGATAGGGAACAGGATCACTCACAGTTGGACACGGAAGGGACACACTCACAGAATGTCAGGGAACAGACTCACTCACAGATGGAAAGGGAACAGACTCACCCTCAGCTGGACAGGTAACAGACTCACTCTCAGCTGGACAGGGAACAGACTCACTCACAGCTGGACAGGGAGCAGACTCACTCACAGCTGGACAGGGAACAGACTCACTCACAGATGGACAGGGAACAGACTCACTCACAGATGGACACGGAACAGACTCACTCACAGCTGGACAGGGAACAGACTCACTCACAGCTGGACAGGGAACAGGCTCACTCACAGCTGGACAGGGAACAGACTCACTCACAGCTGGACAGGGAACAGACACACTCACAGCTGGACAGGGAGCAGACTCACTCACAGCTGGACAGGGAACAGACTCTCTCACAGATGGACAGGGTACAGACTCACTCACAGATGGACAGGGAACAGACTCACTCACAGCTGGACAGGGAACAGACTCACTCACAGCTGGACAGGGAACAGGCTCACTCACAGCTGGACAGGGAACAGACTCACTCACAGCTGGACAGGGAACAGACACCCTTACCGCTGGACAGGGAACAGACTCACTCACAGCTGGACAGGGAACAGACTCACTCACAGATGGACAGGGAGCAGACTCACACACAGCTGGACAGGGAACAGACTCACTCACAGATGGACAGGGAACAGAGTCACTCACAGCTGGACAGGGAGCAGAATCACTCACAGATGGACAGGGCAAAGACTCACTCCCAGCTGGACAGGGGACAGACTCACTCTCAGATGGACAGGGAACAGATTCACTCACAGTTGGACAGGGAACAGACTCACGCACAAATGGACAGGCAACAGACTCACTCTCAGCCGGACAGGGAACAGACTCACTCTCAGATAGAAAGGGAACAGATACACTCAAAGATGGACAGGGAACAGACTCTCTCACAGATGGACAGGGAACAGACTCACTCACAGATGGAAAGGGAACAGACTCACCCTCAGCTGGACAGGGAACAGACTCACTCTCAGATGTACAGGGAACAGACTCACTCACAGCTGGACAGGGAGCAGACTCACTCACAGCTGGACAGGGAACAGACTCACTCACAGATGGACAGGGAACAGACTCACTCACAGATGGACGGGGAACAGACTCACTCACCCCTGGAGAGGGAACAGACTCACTCACAGCTGGACAGGGAACAGGCTCACTCACAGCTGGACAGGGAACAGACTCACTCACAGCTGGACAGGGAACAGACACACTCACAGCTGGACAGGGAGCAGACTCACTCACAGCTGGACGGGGAACAGACTCTCTCACAGATGGACAGGGTACAGACTCACTCACAGATGGACAGGGAACAGACTCACTCACAGCTGGACAGGGAACAGACTCTCTCACAGCTGGACAGGGAACAGGCTCACTCACAGCTGGACAGGGAACAGACTCACTCACAGCTGGACAGGGAACAGACACCCTTACCGCTGGACAGGGAACAGACTCACTCACAGCTGGACAGGGAACAGACTCACTCACAGATGGACAGGGAGCAGACTCACACGCAGCTGGACAGGGAACAGTCTCACTCACAGATGGAGAGGGAACAGAGTCACTCACAGCTGGACAGGGAGCAGAATCACTCACAGATGGACAGGGCAAAGACTCACTCCCAGCTGGACAGGGGACAGACTCACTCTCAGATGGACAGGGAACAGATTCACTCACAGTTGGACAGGGAACAGACTCACTCACAAATGGACAGGCAACAGACTCACTCTCAGCCGGACAGGGAACAGACTCACTCTCAGATAGAAAGGGAACAGATTCACGCAAAGATGGACAGGGAACAGACTCTCTCACAGATGGACAGGGAACAGACTCACTCACAGATGGACAGGGAACAGACTCACTCACAGATGGACAGGGAACAGACTCACTCTCAAATGGACAGGGAACAGACTCACTCACAGCTGGACAGGGAACAGACTCACTCACAGATGGACAGGGAACAGAGTCACTCACAGCTGGACAGGGAGCCGAATCACTCACAGATGGACAGGGCAAAGACTCACTCCCAGCTGGACAGGGGACAGACTCACTCTCAGATGGACAGGGAACAGATTCACTCACAGTTGGACAGGGAACAGACTCACTCACAAATGGACAGGCAACAGACTCACTCTCAGCCGGACAGGGAACAGACTCACTCTCAGATAGAAAGGGAACTGATTCACTCAAAGATGGACAGGGAACAGACTCTCTCACAGATGGACAGGGAACAGACTCACTCACAGATCGAAAGGGAACAGCCTCACCCTCAGCTGGACAGGGAACAGACTCACTCTCAGCTGGACAGGGAACAGACTCACTCACAGCTGGACAGGGATCAGACTCACTCACAGCTGGACAGGGAACAGACTCACTCACAGATGGACAGGGAACAGACTCACTCACAGATGGACAGGGAACAGACTCACTCACAGCTGGACAGGGAACAGACTCACTCACAGCTGGACAGGGAACAGGCTCACTCACAGCTGGACAGGGAACAGACACACTCACAGCTGGACAGGGTGCAGACTCACTCACAGCTGGACAGGGAACAGACTCTCTCACAGATGGACAGGGTACAGACTCACTCACAGATGGACAGGGAACAGACTCACTCACAGCTGGACAGGGAACAGATTCACTCACAGCTGGACAGGGAACAGGCTCACTCACAGCTGGACAGGGAACAGACTCACTCACAGCTGGACAGGGAACAGACACCCTTACCGCTGGACAGGGAACAGACTCACTCACAGCTGGACAGGGAACAGACTCACTCACAGATGCACAGGGAGCAGACTCACACACAGCTGGACAGGGAACAGACTCACTCACAGATGGACAGGGAATAGAGTCACTCACAGCTGGACAGGGAGCAGAATCACTCACAGATGGACAGGGCAAAGACTCACTCCCAGCTGGACAGGGGACAGACTCACTCTCAGATGGACAGGGAACAGATTCACTCACAGTTGGACAGGGAACAGACTCACTCACAAATGGACAGGCAACAGACTCACTCTCAGCCGGACAGGGAACAGACTCACTCTCAGATAGAAAGGGAACAGATTCGCACAAAGATGGACAGGGAACAGACTCTCTCACAGATGGACAGGGAACAGACTCACTCACAGATGGACAGGGAACAGACTCACTCACAGATGGACAGGGAACAGACTCACTCTCAGATGGACAGGGAACAGACTCACTCACAGCTGGACAGGGAACAGACTCACTCACAGATGGACAGGGAGCAGACTCACTCACAGCTGGACAGGGAACAGACTCACTCACAGATGGACAGGGAACAGACTCACTCACAGATGGACAGGGAACAGACTCACTCACAACTGGACAGGGAACAGACTCACTCACAGCTGGACAGGGAACAGGCTCACTCACAGCTGGACAGGGAACAGACACACTCACAGCTGGACAGGGAGCAGACTCACTCACAGCTGGACAGGGAACAGACTCTCTCACAGATGGACAGGGTACAGACTCACTCACAGATGGACAGGGAACAGACTCACTCACAGCTGGACAGGGAACAGACTCACTCACAGCTGGACAGGGAACAGGCTCACTCACAGCTGGACAGGGAACAGACTCACTCACAGCTGGACAGGGAACAGACACCCTTACCGCTGGACAGGGAACAGACTCACTCACAGCTGGACAGGGAACAGACTCACTCACAGATGCACAGGGAGCAGACTCACTCACAGCTGGACAGGGAACAGACTCACTCACAGATGGACAGGGAACAGACTCACTCACAGCTGGACAGGGAACAGACTCACTCACAGATGCACAGGGAGCAGACTCACTCACAGCTGGACAGGGAACAGACTCACTCACAGATGCACAGGGAACAGACTCACTCACAGCTGGACAGGGAACAGACTCACTCACAGATGCACAGGGAACAGACTCACTCACAGCTCGACAGGGAACAGACTCACTCACAGATGGACAGGGAACAGACTCACTCACAGCTGGACAGGGAACAGACTCACTCACAGATGGACAGGGAACAGAGTCACTCACAGCTGGACAGGGAGCAGAATCACTCACAGATGGACAGGGCAAAGACTCACTCCCAGCTGGACAGGGGACAGACTCACTCTCAGATGGACAGGGAACAGATTCACTCACAGTTGGACAGGGAACAGACTCACTCACAAATGGACAGGCAACAGACTCACTCTCAGCCGGACAGGGAACAGACTCACTCTCAGATAGAAAGGGAACAGATTCACACAAAGATGGACAGGGAACAGACTCTCTCACAGATGGACAGGGAACAGACTCACTCACAGATGGACAGGGAACAGACTCACTCACAGATGGACAGGGAACAGACTCACTCTCAGATGGACAGGGAACAGACTCACTCACAGCTGGACAGGGAACAGACTCACTCTCAGATGGACAGGGAGCAGACTCACTCACAGCTGGACAGGGAACAGACTCACTCACAGATGGACAGGGAACAGACTCACTCACAGATGGACAGGGAACAGAATCACTCACAGATGGACAGGGAACAGACACACTCCCAGCTGGACAGGGAGCTGACTCACTCACAGATGGACAGCGAACAGACTCATTCACAGATGGACAGGGAACAGACTCACTCACAGCTGGACAGGGAACAGACTCACTCACAGCTGGACAGGGAATAGACTCACTCACAGCTGGACAGGGAACAGGCTCACTCACAGCTGGACAGGGAACAGACTCACTCACAGATGGACAGGGAACAGAGTCACTCACAGCTGGACAGGGAGCAGAATCACTCACAGATGGACAGGGCAAAGACTCACTCCCAGCTGGACAGGGGACAGACTCACTCTCAGATGGACAGGGAACAGATTCACTCACAGTTGGACAGGGAACAGACTCACTCACAAATGGACAGGCAACAGACTCACTCTCAGCCGGACAGGGAACAGACTCACTCTCAGATAGAAAGGGAACAGATTCACTCAAAGATGGACAGGGAACAGACTCTCTCACAGATGGACAGGGAACAGACTCACTCACAGATGGAAAGGGAACAGCCTCACCCTCAGCTGGACAGGGAACAGACTCACTCTCAGCTGGACAGGGAACAGACTCACTCACAGCTGGACAGGGAGCAGACTCACTCACAGCTGGACAGGGAACAGACTCACTCACAGATGGACAGGGAACAGACTCACTCACAGATGGACAGGGAAGAGACTCACTCACAGCTGGACAGGGAACAGACTCACTCACAGCTGGACAGGGAACAGGCTCACTCACAGCTGGACAGGGAACAGACACACTCACAGCTGGACAGGGAGCAGACTCACTCACAGCTGGACAGGGAACAGACTCTCTCACAGATGGACAGGGTACAGACTCACTCACAGATGGACAGGGAACAGACTCACTCACAGCTGGACAGGGAACAGATTCACTCACAGCTGGACAGGGAACAGGCTCACTCACAGCTGGACAGGGAACAGACTCACTCACAGCTGGACAGGGAACAGACACCCTTACCGCTGGACAGGGAACAGACTCACTCACAGCTGGACAGGGAACAGACTCACTCACAGATGCACAGGGAGCAGACTCACACACAGCTGGACAGGGAACAGACTCACTCACAGATGGACAGGGAATAGAGTCACTCACAGCTGGACAGGGAGCAGAATCACTCACAGATGGACAGGGCAAAGACTCACTCCCAGCTGGACAGGGGACAGACTCACTCTCAGATGGACAGGGAACAGATTCACTCACAGTTGGACAGGGAACAGACTCACTCACAAATGGACAGGCAACAGACTCACTCTCAGCCGGACAGGGAACAGACTCACTCTCAGATAGAAAGGGAACAGATTCACACAAAGATGGACAGGGAACAGACTCTCTCACAGATGGACAGGGAACAGACTCACTCACAGATGGACAGGGAACAGACTCACTCACAGATGGACAGGGAACAGACTCACTCTCAGATGGACAGGGAACAGACTCACTCACAGCTGGACAGGGAACAGACTCACTCACAGATGGACAGGGAGCAGACTCACTCACAGCTGGACAGGGAACAGACTCACTCACAGATGGACAGGGAACAGACTCACTCACAGATGGACAGGGAACAGACTCACTCACAACTGGACAGGGAACAGACTCACTCACAGCTGGACAGGGAACAGGCTCACTCACAGCTGGACAGGGAACAGACACACTCACAGCTGGACAGGGAGCAGACTCACTCACAGCTGGACAGGGAACAGACTCTCTCACAGATGGACAGGGTACAGACTCACTCACAGATGGACAGGGAACAGACTCACTCACAGCTGGACAGGGAACAGACTCACTCACAGCTGGACAGGGAACAGGCTCACTCACAGCTGGACAGGGAACAGACACACTCACAGCTGGACAGGGAACAGACACCCTTACCGCTGGACAGGGAACAGACTCACTCACAGCTGGACAGGGAACAGACTCACTCACAGATGCACAGGGAGCAGACTCACGCACAGCTGGACAGGGAACAGACTCACTCACAGATGGACAGGGAACAGAGTCACTCACAGCTGGACAGGGAGCAGAATCACTCACAGATGGACAGGGCAAAGACTCACTCCCAGCTGGACAGGGGACAGACTCACTCTCAGATGGACAGGGAGCAGACTCACTCACAGCTGGACAGGGAACAGACTCACTCACAGATGGACAGGGAACAGACTCACTCACAGATGGACAGGGAACAGAATCACTCACAGATGGACTGGGAACAGACACACTCACAGATGGACAGGGAACAGACTCACTCTCAGATGGACAGGGAACAGAATCACTCACAGCTGGACAGGGAACAGACTCACTCTCAGATGGACAGGGAGCAGACTCACTCACAGCTGGACAGGGAACAGACTCACTCACAGATGGACAGGGAACAGACTCACTCACAGATGGACAGGGAACAGAATCATTCACAGATGGACAGGGAACAGACACACTCCCAGCTGGACAGGGAGCTGACTCACTCACAGATGGACAGGGAACAGACTCATTCACAGATGGACAGGGAACAGACTCACTCACAGCTGGACAGGGAGCAGACTCACTCACAGCTGGACAGGGAACAGACTCACTCACAGCTGGACAGGGAACAGACTCACTCACAGCTGGACAGGGAATAGACTCACTCACAGCTGGACAGGGAACAGGCTCACTCACAGCTGGACAGGGAACAGACTCACTCACAGCTGGACAGGGAACAGACACACTCACAGCTGGACAGGGAACAGACTAACTAACAGCTGGACAAGGAACAGACTCACTCTCAGATGGACAGGAAACAGACTCACTCACAGCTGGACAGGGAACAGACTCGCTCACAGCTGGACAGGGAGCAGACTCACTCACAGATGGACAGGGAACAGACTCACTCACAGCTGGACAGGGAGCAGAATCACTCACAGATGGACAGGGAACAGACTCACTCCCAGCTGGACAGGGAGCAGACTCACTCACAGATGGACAGGGAACAGACTCACTCACAGATGGACAGGGAACAGACACACTCACAGATGGACAGGGAACAGACTCACTTACAGCTGCACAGGGAACAGACTCACTCTCAGATGGACAGGGAACAGATTCACTCCAAGATGGACAGGGAACAGACTCACTCTCAGCTGGACAGTGAACAGACTCTCTCACAGCTGGACAGGGAACAGAATCACTCCCAGCTGGACAGGGGGCAGACTCACTCACAGATGGACAGGGAACAGACTCACTCACAGCTGGACAGGGAGCAGAATCACTCACAGATGGACAGGTAACAGACTCACTCCCAGCTGGACAGGGAACAGACTCACCCTCAGATGGACAGGGAACAGATTCACTCAAAGATGGACAGGGAACAGGATCACTCCCAGCTGGACAGGGGACAGACTCACTCTCAGATGGACAGGGAACAGATTCACTCACAGTTGGACAGGGAACAGACTCACTCACAGCTGGACAGGGAACAGACACCCTTACCGCTGGACAGGGAACAGACTCACTCACAGCTGGACAGGGAACAGACTCACTCACAGATGCACAGGGAGCAGACTCACACACAGCTGGACAGGGAACAGACTCACTCACAGATGGACAGGGAATAGAGTCACTCACAGCTGGACAGGGAGCAGAATCACTCACAGATGGACAGGGCAAAGACTCACTCCCAGCTGGACAGGGGACAGACTCACTCTCAGATGGACAGGGAACAGATTCACTCACAGTTGGACAGGGAACAGACTCACTCACAAATGGACAGGGAACAGACTCACTCTCAGATAGAAAGGGAACAGATTCACACAAAGATGGACAGGGAACAGACTCTCTCACAGATGGACAGGGAACAGACTCACTCACAGATGGACAGGGAACAGACTCACTCACAGATGGACAGGGAACAGACTCACTCTCAGATGGACAGGGAACAGACTCACTCACAGCTGGACAGGGAACAGACTCACTCACAGATGGACAGGGAGCAGACTCACTCACAGCTGGACAGGGAACAGACTCACTCACAGATGGACAGGGAACAGACTCACTCACAGATGGACAGGGAACAGACTCACTCACAACTGGACAGGGAACAGACTCACTCACAGCTGGACAGGGAACAGGCTCACTCACAGCTGGACAGGGAACAGACACACTCACAGCTGGACAGGGAGCAGACTCACTCACAGATGGACAGGGTACAGACTCACTCACAGATGGACAGGGAACAGACTCACTCACAGCTGGACAGGGAACAGACTCACTCACAGCTGGACAGGGAACAGGCTCACTCACAGCTGGACAGGGAACAGACACACTCACAGCTGGACAGGGAACAGACACCCTTACCGCTGAACAGGGAACAGACTCACTCACAGCTGGACAGGGAACAGACTCACTCACAGATGCACAGGGAGCAGACTCACGCACAGCTGGACAGGGAACAGACTCACTCACAGATGGACAGGGAACAGAGTCACTCACAGCTGGACAGGGAGCAGAATCACTCACAGATGGACAGGGCAAAGACTCACTCCCAGCTGGACAGGGGACAGACTCACTCTCAGATGGACAGAGAACAGATTCACTCACAGTTGGACAGGGAACAGACTCAGTCACAAATGGACAGGCAACAGACTCACTCTCAGCCGGACAGGGAACAGACTCACTCTCAGATAGAAAGGGAACAGATTCACACAAAGATGGACAGGGAACAGACTCTCTCACAGATGGACAGGGAACAGACTCACTCACAGATGGACAGGGAACAGACTCACTCACAGATGGACAGGGAACAGACTCACTCGCAGATGGACAGGGAACAGAATCACTCACAGATGGACAGGGAACAGACACACTCCCAGCTGGACAGGGAGCTGACTCACTCACAGATGGACAGGGAACAGACTCATTCACAGATGGACAGGGAACAGACTCACTCACAGCTGGACAGGGAGCAGACTCACTCACAGCTGGACAGGGAACAGACTCACTCACAGCTGGACAGGGAACAGACTCACTCACAGCTGGACAGGGAATAGACTCAATCACAGCTGGACAGGGAACAGGCTCACTCACAGCTGGACAGGGAACAGACTCACTCACAGCTGGACAGGGAACAGACACACTCACAGCTGGACGGGGAACAGACTAACTAACAGCTGGACAAGGAACAGACTCACTCTCAGATGGACAGGAAACAGACTCACTCACAGCTGGACAGGGAACAGACTCGCTCACAGCTGGACAGGGAGCAGACTCACTCACAGATGGACAGGGAACAGACTCACTCACAGCTGGACAGGGAGCAGACTCACTCACAGATGGACAGGGAACAGACTCACTCACAGATGGACAGGGAACAGACTCACTCCCAGCTGGACAGGGAACAGACTCACCCTCAGATGGACAGGGAACAGATTCACTCAAAGATGGACAGGGAACAGGATCACTCCCAGCTGGACAGGGGACAGACTCACTCTCAGATGGACAGGGAACAGATTCACTCACAGTTGGACAGGGAACAGACTCACTCTCAGATGGACAGGGAGCAGACTCACTCACAGCTGGACAGGGAACAGACTCACTCACAGATGGACAGGGAACAGAATCACTCACAGATGGACAGGGAACAGACACACTCCCAGCTGGACAGGGAGCTGACTCACTCACAGATGGACAGGGAACAGACTCATTCACAGATGGACAGGGAACAGACTCACTCACAGCTGGACAGGGAGCAGACTCACTCACAGCTGGACAGGGAACAGACTCACTCACAGCTGGACAGGGAACAGACTCACTCACAGCTGGACAGGGAATAGACTCACTCACAGCTGGACAGGGAACAGGCTCACTCACAGCTGGACAGGGAACAGACTCACTCACAGCTGGACAGGGAGCAGAATCACTCACAGATGGACAGGGCAAAGACTCACTCCCAGCTGGACAGGGGACAGACTCACTCTCAGATGGACAGGGAACAGATTCACTCACAGTTGGACAGGGAACAGACTCACTCACAAATGGACAGGCAACAGACTCACTCTCAGCCGGACAGGGAACAGACTCACTCTCAGATAGAAAGGGAACAGATTCACTCAAAGATGGACAGGGAACAGACTCTCTCACAGATGGACAGGGAACAGACTCACTCACAGATGGAAAGGGAACAGCCTCACCCTCAGCTGGACAGGGAACAGACTCACTCTCAGCTGGACAGGGAACAGACTCACTCACAGCTGGACAGGGAGCAGACTCACTCACAGCTGGACAGGGAACAGACTCACTCACAGCTGGACAGGGAACAGGCTCACTCACAGCTGGACAGGGAACAGACACACTCACAGCTGGACAGGGAGCAGACTCACTCACAGCTGGACAGGGAACAGACTCTCTCACAGATGGACAGGGTACAGACTCACTCACAGATGGACAGGGAACAGACTCACTCACAGCTGGACAGGGAACAGATTCACTCACAGCTGGACAGGGAACAGGCTCACTCACAGCTGGACAGGGAACAGACTCACTCACAGCTGGACAGGGAACAGACACCCTTACCGCTGGACAGGGAACAGACTCACTCACAGCTGGACAGGGAACAGACTCACTCACAGATGCACAGGGAGCAGACTCACACACAGCTGGACAGGGAACAGACTCACTCACAGATGGACAGGGAATAGAGTCACTCACAGCTGGACAGGGAGCAGAATCACTCACAGATGGACAGGGCAAAGACTCACTCCCAGCTGGACAGGGGACAGACTCACTCTCAGATGGACAGGGAACAGATTCACTCACAGTTGGACAGGGAACAGACTCACTCACAAATGGACAGGCAACAGACTCACTCTCAGCCGGACAGGGAACAGACTCACTCTCAGATAGAAAGGGAACAGATTCACACAAAGATGGACAGGGAACAGACTCTCTCACAGATGGACAGGGAACAGACTCACTCACAGATGGACAGGGAACAGACTCACTCACAGATGGACAGGGAACAGACTCACTCTCAGATGGACAGGGAACAGACTCACTCACAGCTGGACAGGGAACAGACTCACTCACAGATGGACAGGGAGCAGACTCACTCACAGCTGGACAGGGAACAGACTCACTCACAGATGGACAGGGAACAGACTCACTCACAGATGGACAGGGAACAGACTCACTCACAACTGGACAGGGAACAGACTCACTCACAGCTGGACAGGGAACAGGCTCACTCACAGCTGGACAGGGAACAGACACACTCACAGCTGGACAGGGAGCAGACTCACTCACAGCTGGACAGGGAACAGACTCTCTCACAGATGGACAGGGTACAGACTCACTCACAGATGGACAGGGAACAGACTCACTCACAGCTGGACAGGGAACAGACTCACTCACAGCTGGACAGGGAACAGGCTCACTCACAGCTGGACAGGGAACAGACACACTCACAGCTGGACAGGGAACAGACACCCTTACCGCTGGACAGGGAACAGACTCACTCACAGCTGGACAGGGAACAGACTCACTCACAGATGCACAGGGAGCAGACTCACGCACAGCTGGACAGGGAACAGACTCACTCACAGATGGACAGGGAACAGAGTCACTCACAGCTGGACAGGGAGCAGAATCACTCACAGATGGACAGGGCAAAGACTCACTCCCAGCTGGACAGGGGACAGACTCACTCTCAGATGGACAGGGAACAGATTCACTCACAGTTGGACAGGGAACAGACTCACTCACAAATGGACAGGCAACAGACTCACTCTCAGCCGGACAGGGAACAGACTCACTCTCAGATAGAAAGGGAACAGATTCACACAAAGATGGACAGGGAACAGACTCTCTCACAGATGGACAGGGAACAGACTCACTCACAGATGGACAGGGAACAGACTCACTCACAGATGGACAGGGAACAGACTCACTCTCAGATGGACAGGGAACAGAATCACTCACAGCTGGACAGGGAACAGACTCACTCTCAGATGGACAGGGAGCAGACTCACTCACAGCTGGACAGGGAACAGACTCACTCACAGATGGACAGGGAACAGACTCACTCACAGATGGACAGGGAACAGAATCACTCACAGATGGACAGGGAACAGACACACTCCCAGCTGGACAGGGAGCTGACTCACTCACAGATGGACAGGGAACAGACTCATTCACAGATGGACAGGGAACAGACTCACTCACAGCTGGACAGGGAGCAGACTCACTCACAGCTGGACAGGGAACAGACTCACTCACAGCTGGACAGGGAACAGACTCACTCACAGCTGGACAGGGAATAGACTCACTCACAGCTGGACAGGGAACAGGCTCACTCACAGCTGGACAGGGAGCAGAATCACTCACAGATGGACAGGGCAAAGACTCACTCCCAGCTGGACAGGGGACAGACTCACTCTCAGATGGACAGAGAACAGATTCACTCACAGTTGGACAGGGAACAGACTCACTCACAAATGGACAGGCAACAGACTCACTCTCAGCCGGACAGGGAACAGACTCACTCTCAGATAGAAAGGGAACAGATTCACACAAAGATGGACAGGGAACAGACTCTCTCACAGATGGACAGGGAACAGACTCACTCACAGATGGACAGGGAACAGACTCACTCACAGATGGACAGGGAACAGACTCACTCGCAGATGGACAGGGAACAGAATCACTCACAGATGGACAGGGAACAGACACACTCCCAGCTGGACAGGGAGCTGACTCACTCACAGATGGACAGGGAACAGACTCATTCACAGATGGACAGGGAACAGACTCACTCACAGCTGGACAGGGAGCAGACTCACTCACAGCTGGACAGGGAACAGACTCACTCACAGCTGGACAGGGAACAGACTCACTCACAGCTGGACAGGGAATAGACTCAATCACAGCTGGACAGGGAACAGGCTCACTCACAGCTGGACAGGGAACAGACTCACTCACAGCTGGACAGGGAACAGACACACTCACAGCTGGACGGGGAACAGACTAACTAACAGCTGGACAAGGAACAGACTCACTCTCAGATGGACAGGAAACAGACTCACTCACAGCTGGACAGGGAACAGACTCGCTCACAGCTGGACAGGGAGCAGACTCACTCACAGATGGACAGGGAACAGACTCACTCACAGATGGACAGGGAACAGACTCACTCACAGCTGGACAGGGAGCAGACTCACTCACAGATGGACAGGGAACAGACTCACTCACAGATGGACAGGGAACAGACTCACTCCCAGCTGGACAGGGAACAGACTCACCCTCAGATGGACAGGGAACAGATTCACTCAAAGATGGACAGGGAACAGGATCACTCCCAGCTGGACAGGGGACAGACTCACTCTCAGATGGACAGGGAACAGATTCACTCACAGTTGGACAGGGAACAGACTCACTCTCAGATGGACAGGGAGCAGACTCACTCACAGCTGGACAGGGAACAGACTCACTCACAGATGGACAGGGAACAGACTCACTCACAGATGGACAGGGAACAGAATCACTCACAGATGGACAGGGAACAGACACACTCCCAGCTGGACAGGGAGCTGACTCACTCACAGATGGACAGGGAACAGACTCATTCACAGATGGACAGGGAACAGACTCACTCACAGCTGGACAGGGAGCAGACTCACTCACAGCTGGACAGGGAACAGACTCACTCACAGCTGGACAGGGAACAGACTCACTCACAGCTGGACAGGGAATAGACTCACTCACAGCTGGACAGGGAACAGGCTCACTCACAGCTGGACAGGGAACAGACTCACTCACAGCTGGACAGGGAGCAGAATCACTCACAGATGGACAGGGCAAAGACTCACTCCCAGCTGGA
Source organism: Somniosus microcephalus (assembly GCF_052327205.1). Classification (NCBI taxonomy): domain Eukaryota; kingdom Metazoa; phylum Chordata; class Chondrichthyes; order Squaliformes; family Somniosidae; genus Somniosus; species Somniosus microcephalus. The sequence continues at coordinate 28,128,112 of NW_028225180.1, read as the reverse complement.
CAGGGGACAGACTCACTCTCAGATGGACAGGGAACAGATTCACTCACAGTTGGACAGGGAACAGACTCACTCACAAATGGACAGGCAACAGACTCACTCTCAGCCGGACAGGGAACAGACTCACTCTCAGATAGAAAGGGAACAGATTCACTCAAAGATGGACAGGGAACAGACTCTCTCACAGATGGACAGGGAACAGACTCACTCACAGATGGAAAGGGAACAGCCTCACCCTCAGCTGGACAGGGAACAGACTCACTCTCAGCTGGACAGGGAACAGACTCACTCACAGCTGGACAGGGAGCAGACTCACTCACAGCTGGACAGGGAACAGACTCACTCACAGCTGGACAGGGAACAGGCTCACTCACAGCTGGACAGGGAACAGACACACTCACAGCTGGACAGGGAGCAGACTCACTCACAGCTGGACAGGGAACAGACTCTCTCACAGATGGACAGGGTACAGACTCACTCACAGATGGACAGGGAACAGACTCACTCACAGCTGGACAGGGAACAGATTCACTCACAGCTGGACAGGGAACAGGCTCACTCACAGCTGGACAGGGAACAGACTCACTCACAGCTGGACAGGGAACAGACACCCTTACCGCTGGACAGGGAACAGACTCACTCACAGCTGGACAGGGAACAGACTCACTCACAGATGCACAGGGAGCAGACTCACACACAGCTGGACAGGGAACAGACTCACTCACAGATGGACAGGGAATAGAGTCACTCACAGCTGGACAGGGAGCAGAATCACTCACAGATGGACAGGGCAAAGACTCACTCCCAGCTGGACAGGGGACAGACTCACTCTCAGATGGACAGGGAACAGATTCACTCACAGTTGGACAGGGAACAGACTCACTCACAAATGGACAGGCAACAGACTCACTCTCAGCCGGACAGGGAACAGACTCACTCTCAGATAGAAAGGGAACAGATTCACACAAAGATGGACAGGGAACAGACTCTCTCACAGATGGACAGGGAACAGACTCACTCACAGATGGACAGGGAACAGACTCACTCACAGATGGACAGGGAACAGACTCACTCTCAGATGGACAGGGAACAGACTCACTCACAGCTGGACAGGGAACAGACTCACTCACAGATGGACAGGGAGCAGACTCACTCACAGCTGGACAGGGAACAGACTCTCTCACAGATGGACAGGGTACAGACTCACTCACAGATGGACAGGGAACAGACTCACTCACAGCTGGACAGGGAACAGATTCACTCACAGCTGGACAGGGAACAGGCTCACTCACAGCTGGACAGGGAACAGACTCACTCACAGCTGGACAGGGAACAGACACCCTTACCGCTGGACAGGGAACAGACTCACTCACAGCTGGACAGGGAACAGACTCACTCACAGATGCACAGGGAGCAGACTCACACACTGCTGGACAGGGAACAGACTCACTCACAGATGGACAGGGAATAGAGTCACTCACAGCTGGACAGGGAGCAGAATCACTCACAGATGGACAGGGCAAAGACTCACTCCCAGCTGGACAGGGGACAGACTCACTCTCAGATGGACAGGGAACAGATTCACTCACAGTTGGACAGGGAACAGACTCACTCACAAATGGACAGGCAACAGACTCACTCTCAGCCGGACAGGGAACAGACTCACTCTCAGATAGAAAGGGAACAGATTCACACAAAGATGGACAGGGAACAGACTCTCTCACAGATGGACAGGGAACAGACTCACTCACAGATGGACAGGGAACAGACTCACTCACAGATGGACAGGGAACAGACTCACTCTCAGATGGACAGGGAACAGACTCACTCACAGCTGGACAGGGAACAGACTCACTCACAGATGGACAGGGAGCAGACTCACTCACAGCTGGACAGGGAACAGACTCACTCACAGATGGACAGGGAACAGACTCACTCACAGATGGACAGGGAACAGACTCACTCACAACTGGACAGGGAACAGACTCACTCACAGCTGGACAGGGAACAGGCTCACTCACAGCTGGACAGGGAACAGACACACTCACAGCTGGACAGGGAGCAGACTCACTCACAGCTGGAGAGGGAACAGACTCTCTCACAGATGGACAGGGTACAGACTCACTCACAGATGGACAGGGAACAGACTCACTCACAGCTGGACAGGGAACAGACTCACTCACAGCTGGACAGGGAACAGGCTCACTCACAGCTGGACAGGGAACAGACACACTCACAGCTGGACAGGGAACAGACACCCTTACCGCTGGACAGGGAACAGACTCACTCACAGCTGGACAGGGAACAGACTCACTCACAGATGCACAGGGAGCAGACTCACGCACAGCTGGACAGGGAACAGACTCACTCACAGATGGACAGGGAACAGAGTCACTCACAGCTGGACAGGGAGCAGAATCACTCACAGATGGACAGGGCAAAGACTCACTCCCAGCTGGACAGGGGACAGACTCACTCTCAGATGGACAGGGAACAGATTCACTCACAGTTGGACAGGGAACAGACTCACTCACAAATGGACAGGCAACAGACTCACTCTCAGCCGGACAGGGAACAGACTCACTCTCAGATAGAAAGGGAACAGATTCACACAAAGATGGACAGGGAACAGACTCTCTCACAGATGGACAGGGAACAGACTCACTCACAGATGGACAGGGAACAGACTCACTCACAGATGGACAGGGAACAGACTCACTCTCAGATGGACAGGGAACAGAATCACTCACAGCTGGACAGGGAACAGACTCACTCTCAGATGGACAGGGAGCAGACTCACTCACAGCTGGACAGGGAACAGACTCACTCACAGATGGACAGGGAACAGACTCACTCACAGATGGACAGGGAACAGAATCACTCACAGATGGACAGGGAACAGACACACTCCCAGCTGGACAGGGAGCTGACTCACTCACAGATGGACAGGGAACAGACTCATTCACAGATGGACAGGGAACAGACTCACTCACAGCTGGACAGGGAGCAGACTCACTCACAGCTGGACAGGGAACAGACTCACTCACAGCTGGACAGGGAACAGACTCACTCACAGCTGGACAGGGAATAGACTCACTCACAGCTGGACAGGGAACAGGCTCACTCACAGCTGGACAGGGAACAGACTCACTCACAGCTGGACAGGGAACAGACACACTCACAGCTGGACAGGGAACAGACTAACTAACAGCTGGACAAGGAACAGACTCACTCTCAGATGGACAGGAAACAGACTCACTCACAGCTGGACAGGGAACAGACTCGCTCACAGCTGGACAGGGAGCAGACTCACTCACAGATGGACAGGGAACAGACTCACTCACAGCTGGACAGGGAGCAGAATCACTCACAGATGGACAGGGAACAGACTCACTCCCAGCTGGACAGGGAGCAGACTCACTCACAGATGGACAGGGAACAGACTCACTCACAGATGGACAGGGAACAGACACACTCACAGATGGACAGGGAACAGACTCACTTACAGCTGCACAGGGAACAGACTCACTCTCAGATGGACAGGGAACAGATTCACTCCAAGATGGACAGGGAACAGACTCACTCTCAGCTGGACAGTGAACAGACTCTCTCACAGCTGGACAGGGAACAGAATCACTCCCAGCTGGACAGGGGGCAGACTCACTCACAGATGGACAGGGAACAGACTCACTCACAGCTGGACAGGGAGCAGAATCACTCACAGATGGACAGGTAACAGACTCACTCCCAGCTGGACAGGGAACAGACTCACCCTCAGATGGACAGGGAACAGATTCACTCAAAGATGGACAGGGAACAGGATCACTCCCAGCTGGACAGGGGACAGACTCACTCACAGCTGGACAGGGAACAGACTCACTCACAGATGGACAGGGAACAGACTCACTCACAGATGGACAGGGAACAGACTCACTCACAGATGGACAGGGAACAGACTCACTCTCAGATGGACAGGGAACAGACTCACTCACAGCTGGACAGGGAACAGACTCACTCACAGATGGACAGGGAGCAGACTCACTCACAGCTGGACAGGGAACAGACTCACTCACAGATGGACAGGGAACAGACTCACTCACAGATGGACAGGGAACAGACTCACTCACAACTGGACAGGGAACAGACTCACTCACAGCTGGACAGGGAACAGGCTCACTCACAGCTGGACAGGGAACAGACACACTCACAGCTGGACAGGGAGCAGACTCACTCACAGATGGACAGGGTACAGACTCACTCACAGATGGACAGGGAACAGACTCACTCACAGCTGGACAGGGAACAGACTCACTCACAGCTGGACAGGGAACAGGCTCACTCACAGCTGGACAGGGAACAGACACACTCACAGCTGGACAGGGAACAGACACCCTTACCGCTGGACAGGGAACAGACTCACTCACAGCTGGACAGGGAACAGACTCACTCACAGATGCACAGGGAGCAGACTCACGCACAGCTGGACAGGGAACAGACTCACTCACAGATGGACAGGGAACAGAGTCACTCACAGCTGGACAGGGAGCAGAATCACTCACAGATGGACAGGGCAAAGACTCACTCCCAGCTGGACAGGGGACAGACTCACTCTCAGATGGACAGAGAACAGATTCACTCACAGTTGGACAGGGAACAGACTCACTCACAAATGGACAGGCAACAGACTCACTCTCAGCCGGACAGGGAACAGACTCACTCTCAGATAGAAAGGGAACAGATTCACACAAAGATGGACAGGGAACAGACTCTCTCACAGATGGACAGGGAACAGACTCACTCACAGATGGACAGGGAACAGACTCACTCACAGATGGACAGGGAACAGACTCACTCGCAGATGGACAGGGAACAGAATCACTCACAGATGGACAGGGAACAGACACACTCCCAGCTGGACAGGGAGCTGACTCACTCACAGATGGACAGGGAACAGACTCATTCACAGATGGACAGGGAACAGACTCACTCACAGCTGGACAGGGAGCAGACTCACTCACAGCTGGACAGGGAACAGACTCACTCACAGCTGGACAGGGAACAGACTCACTCACAGCTGGACAGGGAATAGACTCAATCACAGCTGGACAGGGAACAGGCTCACTCACAGCTGGACAGGGAACAGACTCACTCACAGCTGGACAGGGAACAGACACACTCACAGCTGGACGGGGAACAGACTAACTAACAGCTGGACAAGGAACAGACTCACTCTCAGATGGACAGGAAACAGACTCACTCACAGCTGGACAGGGAACAGACTCGCTCACAGCTGGACAGGGAGCAGACTCACTCACAGATGGACAGGGAACAGACTCACTCACAGATGGACAGGGAACAGACTCACTCACAGCTGGACAGGGAGCAGACTCACTCACAGATGGACAGGGAACAGACTCACTCACAGATGGACAGGGAACAGACTCACTCCCAGCTGGACAGGGAACAGACTCACCCTCAGATGGACAGGGAACAGATTCACTCAAAGATGGACAGGGAACAGGATCACTCCCAGCTGGACAGGGGACAGACTCACTCTCAGATGGACAGGGAACAGATTCACTCACAGTTGGACAGGGAACAGACTCACTCTCAGATGGACAGGGAGCAGACTCACTCACAGCTGGACAGGGAACAGACTCACTCACAGATGGACAGGGAACAGAATCACTCACAGATGGACAGGGAACAGACACACTCCCAGCTGGACAGGGAGCTGACTCACTCACAGATGGACAGGGAACAGACTCATTCACAGATGGACAGGGAACAGACTCACTCACAGCTGGACAGGGAGCAGACTCACTCACAGCTGGACAGGGAACAGACTCACTCACAGCTGGACAGGGAACAGACTCACTCACAGCTGGACAGGGAATAGACTCACTCACAGCTGGACAGGGAACAGGCTCACTCACAGCTGGACAGGGAACAGACTCACTCACAGCTGGACAGGGAGCAGAATCACTCACAGATGGACAGGGCAAAGACTCACTCCCAGCTGGACAGGGGACAGACTCACTCTCAGATGGACAGGGAACAGATTCACTCACAGTTGGACAGGGAACAGACTCACTCACAAATGGACAGGCAACAGACTCACTCTCAGCCGGACAGGGAACAGACTCACTCTCAGATAGAAAGGGAACAGATTCACTCAAAGATGGACAGGGAACAGACTCTCTCACAGATGGACAGGGAACAGACTCACTCACAGATGGAAAGGGAACAGCCTCACCCTCAGCTGGACAGGGAACAGACTCACTCTCAGCTGGACAGGGAACAGACTCACTCACAGCTGGACAGGGAGCAGACTCACTCACAGCTGGACAGGGAACAGACTCACTCACAGCTGGACAGGGAACAGGCTCACTCACAGCTGGACAGGGAACAGACACACTCACAGCTGGACAGGGAGCAGACTCACTCACAGCTGGACAGGGAACAGACTCTCTCACAGATGGACAGGGTACAGACTCACTCACAGATGGACAGGGAACAGACTCACTCACAGCTGGACAGGGAACAGATTCACTCACAGCTGGACAGGGAACAGGCTCACTCACAGCTGGACAGGGAACAGACTCACTCACAGCTGGACAGGGAACAGACACCCTTACCGCTGGACAGGGAACAGACTCACTCACAGCTGGACAGGGAACAGACTCACTCACAGATGCACAGGGAGCAGACTCACACACAGCTGGACAGGGAACAGACTCACTCACAGATGGACAGGGAATAGAGTCACTCACAGCTGGACAGGGAGCAGAATCACTCACAGATGGACAGGGCAAAGACTCACTCCCAGCTGGACAGGGGACAGACTCACTCTCAGATGGACAGGGAACAGATTCACTCACAGTTGGACAGGGAACAGACTCACTCACAAATGGACAGGCAACAGACTCACTCTCAGCCGGACAGGGAACAGTCTCACTCTCAGATAGAAAGGGAACAGATTCACACAAAGATGGACAGGGAACAGACTCTCTCACAGATGGACAGGGAACAGACTCACTCACAGATGGACAGGGAACAGACTCACTCACAGATGGACAGGGAACAGACTCACTCTCAGATGGACAGGGAACAGACTCACTCACAGCTGGACAGGGAACAGACTCACTCACAGATGGACAGGGAGCAGACTCACTCACAGCTGGACAGGGAACAGACTCACTCACAGATGGACAGGGAACAGACTCACTCACAGATGGACAGGGAACAGACTCACTCACAACTGGACAGGGAACAGACTCACTCACAGCTGGACAGGGAACAGGCTCACTCACAGCTGGACAGGGAACAGACACACTCACAGCTGGACAGGGAGCAGACTCACTCACAGCTGGACAGGGAACAGACTCTCTCACAGATGGACAGGGTACAGACTCACTCACAGATGGACAGGGAACAGACTCACTCACAGCTGGACAGGGAACAGACTCACTCACAGCTGGACAGGTAACAGGCTCACTCACAGCTGGACAGGGAACAGACACACTCACAGCTGGACAGGGAACAGACACCCTTACCGCTGGACAGGGAACAGACTCACTCACAGCTGGACAGGGAACAGACTCACTCACAGATGCACAGGGAGCAGACTCACGCACAGCTGGACAGGGAACAGACTCACTCACAGATGGACAGGGAACAGAGTCACTCACAGCTGGACAGGGAGCAGAATCACTCACAGATGGACAGGGCAAAGACTCACTCCCAGCTGGACAGGGGACAGACTCACTCTCAGATGGACAGGGAACAGATTCACTCACAGTTGGACAGGGAACAGACTCACTCACAAATGGACAGGCAACAGACTCACTCTCAGCCGGACAGGGAACAGACTCACTCTCAGATAGAAAGGGAACAGATTCACACAAAGATGGACAGGGAACAGACTCTCTCACAGATGGACAGGGAACAGACTCACTCACAGATGGACAGGGAACAGACTCACTCACAGAGGGACAGGGAACAGACTCACTCTCAGATGGACAGGGAACAGAATCACTCACAGCTGGACAGGGAACAGACTCACTCTCAGATGGACAGGGAGCAGACTCACTCACAGCTGGACAGGGAACAGACTCACTCACAGATGGACAGGGAACAGACTCACTCACAGATGGACAGGGAACAGAATCACTCACAGATGGACAGGGAACAGACACACTCCCAGCTGGACAGGGAGCTGACTCACTCACAGATGGACAGGGAACAGACTCATTCACAGATGGACAGGGAACAGACTCACTCACAGCTGGACAGGGAGCAGACTCACTCACAGCTGGACAGGGAACAGACTCACTCACAGCTGGACAGGGAACAGACTCACTCACAGCTGGACAGGGAATAGACTCACTCACAGCTGGACAGGGAACAGGCTCACTCACAGCTGGACAGGGAGCAGAATCACTCACAGATGGACAGGGCAAAGACTCACTCCCAGCTGGACAGGGGACAGACTCACTCTCAGATGGACAGAGAACAGATTCACTCACAGTTGGACAGGGAACAGACTCACTCACAAATGGACAGGCAACAGACTCACTCTCAGCCGGACAGGGAACAGACTCACTCTCAGATAGAAAGGGAACAGATTCACACAAAGATGGACAGGGAACAGACTCTCTCACAGATGGACAGGGAACAGACTCACTCACAGATGGACAGGGAACAGACTCACTCACAGATGGACAGGGAACAGACTCACTCGCAGATGGACAGGGAACAGAATCACTCACAGATGGACAGGGAACAGACACACTCCCAGCTGGACAGGGAGCTGACTCACTCACAGATGGACAGGGAACAGACTCATTCACAGATGGACAGGGAACAGACTCACTCACAGCTGGACAGGGAGCAGACTCACTCACAGCTGGACAGGGAACAGACTCACTCACAGCTGGACAGGGAACAGACTCACTCACAGCTGGACAGGGAATAGACTCAATCACAGCTGGACAGGGAACAGGCTCACTCACAGCTGGACAGGGAACAGACTCACTCACAGCTGGACAGGGAACAGACACACTCACAGCTGGACGGGGAACAGACTAACTAACAGCTGGACAAGGAACAGACTCACTCTCAGATGGACAGGAAACAGACTCACTCACAGCTGGACAGGGAACAGACTCGCTCACAGCTGGACAGGGAGCAGACTCACTCACAGATGGACAGGGAACAGACTCACTCACAGATGGACAGGGAACAGACTCACTCACAGCTGGACAGGGAGCAGACTCACTCACAGATGGACAGGGAACAGACTCACTCACAGATGGACAGGGAACAGACTCACTCCCAGCTGGACAGGGAACAGACTCACCCTCAGATGGACAGGGAACAGATTCACTCAAAGATGGACAGGGAACAGGATCACTCCCAGCTGGACAGGGGACAGACTCACTCTCAGATGGACAGGGAACAGATTCACTCACAGTTGGACAGGGAACAGACTCACTCTCAGATGGACAGGGAGCAGACTCACTCACAGCTGGACAGGGAACAGACTCACTCACAGATGGACAGGGAACAGACTCACTCACAGATGGACAGGGAACAGAATCACTCACAGATGGACAGGGAACAGACACACTCCCAGCTGGACAGGGAGCTGACTCACTCACAGATGGACAGGGAACAGACTCATTCACAGATGGACAGGGAACAGACTCACTCACAGCTGGACAGGGAGCAGACTCACTCACAGCTGGACAGGGAACAGACTCACTCACAGCTGGACAGGGAACAGACTCACTCACAGCTGGACAGGGAATAGACTCACTCACAGCTGGACAGGGAACAGGCTCACTCACAGCTGGACAGGGAACAGACTCACTCACAGCTGGACAGGGAGCAGAATCACTCACAGATGGACAGGGCAAAGACTCACTCCCAGCTGGACAGGGGACAGACTCACTCTCAGATGGACAGGGAACAGATTCACTCACAGTTGGACAGGGAACAGACTCACTCACAAATGGACAGGCAACAGACTCACTCTCAGCCGGACAGGGAACAGACTCACTCTCAGATAGAAAGGGAACAGATTCACTCAAAGATGGACAGGGAACAGACTCTCTCACAGATGGACAGGGAACAGACTCACTCACAGATGGAAAGGGAACAGCCTCACCCTCAGCTGGACAGGGAACAGACTCACTCTCAGCTGGACAGGGAACAGACTCACTCACAGCTGGACAGGGAGCAGACTCACTCACAGCTGGACAGGGAACAGACTCACTCACAGCTGGACAGGGAACAGGCTCACTCACAGCTGGACAGGGAACAGACACACTCACAGCTGGACAGGGAGCAGACTCACTCACAGCTGGACAGGGAACAGACTCTCTCACAGATGGACAGGGTACAGACTCACTCACAGATGGACAGGGAACAGACTCACTCACAGCTGGACAGGGAACAGATTCACTCACAGCTGGACAGGGAACAGGCTCACTCACAGCTGGACAGGGAACAGACTCACTCACAGCTGGACAGGGAACAGACACCCTTACCGCTGGACAGGGAACAGACTCACTCACAGCTGGACAGGGAACAGACTCACTCACAGATGCACAGGGAGCAGACTCACACACAGCTGGACAGGGAACAGACTCACTCACAGATGGACAGGGAATAGAGTCACTCACAGCTGGACAGGGAGCAGAATCACTCACAGATGGACAGGGCAAAGACTCACTCCCAGCTGGACAGGGGACAGACTCACTCTCAGATGGACAGGGAACAGATTCACTCACAGTTGGACAGGGAACAGACTCACTCACAAATGGACAGGCAACAGACTCACTCTCAGCCGGACAGGGAACAGACTCACTCTCAGATAGAAAGGGAACAGATTCACACAAAGATGGACAGGGAACAGACTCTCTCACAGATGGACAGGGAACAGACTCACTCACAGATGGACAGGGAACAGACTCACTCACAGATGGACAGGGAACAGACTCACTCTCAGATGGACAGGGAACAGACTCACTCACAGCTGGACAGGGAACAGACTCACTCACAGATGGACAGGGAGCAGACTCACTCACAGCTGGACAGGGAACAGACTCACTCACAGATGGACAGGGAACAGACTCACTCACAGATGGACAGGGAACAGACTCACTCACAACTGGACAGGGAACAGACTCACTCACAGCTGGACAGGGAACAGGCTCACTCACAGCTGGACAGGGAACAGACACACTCACAGCTGGACAGGGAGCAGACTCACTCACAGCTGGACAGGGAACAGACTCTCTCACAGATGGACAGGGTACAGACTCACTCACAGATGGACAGGGAACAGACTCACTCACAGCTGGACAGGGAACAGACTCACTCACAGCTGGACAGGGAACAGGCTCACTCACAGCTGGACAGGGAACAGACACACTCACAGCTGGACAGGGAACAGACACCCTTACCGCTGGACAGGGAACAGACTCACTCACAGCTGGACAGGGAACAGACTCACTCACAGATGCACAGGGAGCAGACTCACGCACAGCTGGACAGGGAACAGACTCACTCACAGATGGACAGGGAACAGAGTCACTCACAGCTGGACAGGGAGCAGAATCACTCACAGATGGACAGGGCAAAGACACACTCCCAGCTGGACAGGGGACAGACTCACTCTCAGATGGACAGGGAACAGATTCACTCACAGTTGGACAGGGAACAGACTCACTCACAAATGGACAGGCAACAGACTCACTCTCAGCCGGACAGGGAACAGACTCACTCTCAGATAGAAAGGGAACAGATTCACACAAAGATGGACAGGGAACAGACTCTCTCACAGATGGACAGGGAACAGACTCACTCACAGATGGACAGGGAACAGACTCACTCACAGATGGACAGGGAACAGACTCACTCTCAGATGGACAGGGAACAGAATCACTCACAGCTGGACAGGGAACAGACTCACTCTCAGATGGACAGGGAGCAGACTCACTCACAGCTGGACAGGGAACAGACTCACTCACAGATGGACAGGGAACAGACTCACTCACAGATGGACAGGGAACAGAATCACTCACAGATGGACAGGGAACAGACACACTCCCAGCTGGACAGGGAGCTGACTCACTCACAGATGGACAGGGAACAGACTCATTCACAGATGGACAGGGAACAGACTCACTCACAGCTGGACAGGGAGCAGACTCACTCACAGCTGGACAGGGAACAGACTCACTCACAGCTGGACAGGGAACAGACTCACTCACAGCTGGACAGGGAATAGACTCACTCACAGCTGGACAGGGAACAGGCTCACTCACAGCTGGACAGGGAACAGACTCACTCACAGCTGGACAGGGAACAGACACACTCACAGCTGGACAGGGAACAGACTAACTAACAGCTGGACAAGGAACAGACTCACTCTCAGATGGACAGGAAACAGACTCACTCACAGCTGGACAGGGAACAGACTCGCTCACAGCTGGACAGGGAGCAGACTCACTCACAGATGGACAGGGAACAGACTCACTCACAGCTGGACAGGGAGCAGAATCACTCACAGATGGACAGGGAACAGACTCACTCCCAGCTGGACAGGGAGCAGACTCACTCACAGATGGACAGGGAACAGACTCACTCACAGATGGACAGGGAACAGACACACTCACAGATGGACAGGGAACAGACTCACTTACAGCTGCACAGGGAACAGACTCACTCTCAGATGGACAGGGAACAGATTCACTCAAAGATGGACAGGGAACAGACTCACTCTCAGCTGGACAGTGAACAGACTCTCTCACAGCTGGACAGGGAACAGAATCACTCCCAGCTGGACAGGGGGCAGACTCACTCACAGATGGACAGGGAACAGACTCACTCACAGCTGGACAGGGAGCAGAATCACTCACAGATGGACAGGTAACAGACTCACTCCCAGCTGGACAGGGAACAGACTCACCCTCAGATGGACAGGGAACAGATTCACTCAAAGATGGACAGGGAACAGGATCACTCCCAGCTGGACAGGGAACAGACTCACTCACAGCTGGACAGGGAACAGACACCCTTACCGCTGGACAGGGAACAGACTCACTCACAGCTGGACAGGGAACAGACTCACTCTCAGATGCACAGGGAGCAGACTCACACACAGCTGGACAGGGAACAGACTCACTCACAGATGGACAGGGAATAGAGTCACTCACAGCTGGACAGGGAGCAGAATCACTCACAGATGGACAGGGCAAAGACTCACTCCCAGCTGGACAGGGGACAGACTCACTCTCAGATGGACAGGGAACAGATTCACTCACAGTTGGACAGGGAACAGACTCACTCACAAATGGACAGGCAACAGACTCACTCTCAGCCGGACAGGGAACAGACTCACTCTCAGATAGAAAGGGAACAGATTCACACAAAGATGGACAGGGAACAGACTCTCTCACAGATGGACAGGGAACAGACTCACTCACAGATGGACAGGGAACAGACTCACTCACAGATGGACAGGGAACAGACTCACTCTCAGATGGACAGGGAACAGACTCACTCACAGCTGGACAGGGAACAGACTCACTCACAGATGGACAGGGAGCAGACTCACTCACAGCTGGACAGGGAACAGACTCACTCACAGATGGACAGGGAACAGACTCACTCACAGATGGACAGGGAACAGACTCACTCACAACTGGACAGGGAACAGACTCACTCACAGCTGGACAGGGAACAGGCTCACTCACAGCTGGACAGGGAACAGACACACTCACAGCTGGACAGGGAGCAGACTCACTCACAGATGGACAGGGTACAGACTCACTCACAGATGGACAGGGAACAGACTCACTCAAAGCTGGACAGGGAACAGACTCACTCACAGCTGGACAGGGAACAGGCTCACTCACAGCTGGACAGGGAACAGACACACTCACAGCTGGACAGGGAACAGACACCCTTACCGCTGGACAGGGAACAGACTCACTCACAGCTGGACAGGGAACAGACTCACTCACAGATGCACAGGGAGCAGACTCACGCACAGCTGGACAGGGAACAGACTCACTCACAGATGGACAGGGAACAGAGTCACTCACAGCTGGACAGGGAGCAGAATCACTCACAGATGGACAGGGCAAAGACTCACTCCCAGCTGGACAGGGGACAGACTCACTCTCAGATGGACAGAGAACAGATTCACTCACAGTTGGACAGGGAACAGACTCACTCACAAATGGACAGGCAACAGACTCACTCTCAGCCGGACAGGGAACAGACTCACTCTCAGATAGAAAGGGAACAGATTCACACAAAGATGGACAGGGAACAGACTCTCTCACAGATGGACAGGGAACAGACTCACTCACAGATGGACAGGGAACAGACTCACTCACAGATGGACAGGGAACAGACTCACTCGCAGATGGACAGGGAACAGAATCACTCACAGATGGACAGGGAACAGACACACTCCCAGCTGGACAGGGAGCTGACTCACTCACAGATGGACAGGGAACAGACTCATTCACAGATGGACAGGGAACAGACTCACTCACAGCTGGACAGGGAGCAGACTCACTCACAGCTGGACAGGGAACAGACTCACTCACAGCTGGACAGGGAACAGACTCACTCACAGCTGGACAGGGAATAGACTCAATCACAGCTGGACAGGGAACAGGCTCACTCACAGCTGGACAGGGAACAGACTCACTCACAGCTGGACAGGGAACAGACACACTCACAGCTGGACGGGGAACAGACTAACTAACAGCTGGACAAGGAACAGACTCACTCTCAGATGGACAGGAAACAGACTCACTCACAGCTGGACAGGGAACAGACTCGCTCACAGCTGGACAGGGAGCAGACTCACTCACAGATGGACAGGGAACAGACTCACTCACAGATGGACAGGGAACAGACTCACTCACAGCTGGACAGGGAGCAGACTCACTCACAGATGGACAGGGAACAGACTCACTCACAGATGGACAGGGAACAGACTCACTCCCAGCTGGACAGGGAACAGACTCACCCTCAGATGGACAGGGAACAGATTCACTCAAAGATGGACAGGGAACAGGATCACTCCCAGCTGGACAGGGGACAGACTCACTCTCAGATGGACAGGGAACAGATTCACTCACAGTTGGACAGGGAACAGACTCACTCTCAGATGGACAGGGAGCAGACTCACTCACAGCTGGACAGGGAACAGACTCACTCACAGATGGACAGGGAACAGACTCACTCACAGATGGACAGGGAACAGAATCACTCACAGATGGACAGGGAACGGACACACTCCCAGCTGGACAGGGAGCTGACTCACTCACAGATGGACAGGGAACAGACTCATTCACAGATGGACAGGGAACAGACTCACTCACAGCTGGACAGGGAGCAGACTCACTCACAGCTGGACAGGGAACAGACTCACTCACAGCTGGACAGGGAACAGACTCACTCACAGCTGGACAGGGAATAGACTCACTCACAGCTGGACAGGGAACAGGCTCACTCACAGCTGGACAGGGAACAGACTCACTCACAGCTGGACAGGGAACAGACACACTCACAGCTGGACAGGGAACAGACTAACTAACAGCTGGACAAGGAACAGACTCACTCTCAGATGGACAGGAAACAGACTCACTCACAGCTGGACAGGGAACAGACTCGCTCACAGCTGGACAGGGAGCAGACTCACTCACAGATGGACAGGGAACAGACTCACTCACAGCTGGACAGGGAGCAGAATCACTCACAGATGGACAGGGAACAGACTCACTCCCAGCTGGACAGGGAGCAGACTCACTCACAGATGGACAGGGAACAGACTCACTCACAGATGGACAGGGAACAGACACACTCACAGATGGACAGGGAACAGACTCACTTACAGCTGCACAGGGAACAGACTCACTCTCAGATGGACAGGGAACAGATTCACTCAAAGATGGACAGGGAACAGACTCACTCTCAGCTGGACAGTGAACAGACTCTCTCACAGCTGGACAGGGAACAGAATCACTCCCAGCTGGACAGGGGGCAGACTCACTCACAGATGGACAGGGAACAGACTCACTCACAGCTGGACAGGGAGCAGAATCACTCACAGATGGACAGGTAACAGACTCACTCCCAGCTGGACAGGGAACAGACTCACCCTCAGATGGACAGGGAACAGATTCACTCAAAGATGGACAGGGAACAGGATTACTCCCAGCTGGACAGGGGACAGACTCTCTCTCAGATGGACAGGGAACAGATTCACTCACAGTTGGACAGGGAACAGACTCACTCACAGCTGGACAGGGAACAGACACCCTTACCGCTGGACAGGGAACAGACTCACTCACAGCTGGACAGGGAACAGACTCACTCACAGATGCACAGGGAGCAGACTCACACACAGCTGGACAGGGAACAGACTCACTCACAGATGGACAGGGAATAGAGTCACTCACAGCTGGACAGGGAGCAGAATCACTCACAGATGGACAGGGCAAAGACTCACTCCCAGCTGGACAGGGGACAGACTCACTCTCAGATGGACAGGGAACAGATTCACTCACAGTTGGACAGGGAACAGACTCACTCACAAATGGACAGGCAACAGACTCACTCTCAGCCGGACAGGGAACAGACTCACTCTCAGATAGAAAGGGAACAGATTCACACAAAGATGGACAGGGAACAGACTCTCTCACAGATGGACAGGGAACAGACTCACTCACAGCTGGACAGGGAACAGACTCACTCACAGATGGACAGGGAACAGACTCACTCTCAGATGGACAGGGAACAGACTCACTCACAGCTGGACAGGGAACAGACTCACTCACAGATGGACAGGGAGCAGACTCACTCACAGCTGGACAGGGAACAGACTCACTCACAGATGGACAGGGAACAGACTCACTCACAGATGGACAGGGAACAGACTCACTCACAACTGGACAGGGAACAGACTCACTCACAGCTGGACAGGGAACAGGCTCACTCACAGCTGGACAGGGAACAGACACACTCACAGCTGGACAGGGAGCAGACTCACTCACAGCTGGACAGGGAACAGACTCTCTCACAGATGGACAGGGTACAGACTCACTCACAGATGGACAGGGAACAGACTCACTCACAGCTGGACAGGGAACAGACTCACTCACAGCTGGACAGGGAACAGGCTCACTCACAGCTGGACAGGGAACAGACACACTCACAGCTGGACAGGGAACAGACACCCTTACCGCTGGACAGGGAACAGACTCACTCACAGCTGGACAGGGAACAGACTCACTCACAGATGCACAGGGAGCAGACTCACGCACAGCTGGACAGGGAACAGACTCACTCACAGATGGACAGGGAACAGAGTCACTCACAGCTGGACAGGGAGCAGAATCACTCACAGATGGACAGGGCAAAGACTCACTCCCAGCTGGACAGGGGACAGACTCACTCTCAGATGGACAGAGAACAGATTCACTCACAGTTGGACAGGGAACAGACTCACTCACAAATGGACAGGCAACAGACTCACTCTCAGCCGGACAGGGAACAGACTCACTCTCAGATAGAAAGGGAACAGATTCACACAAAGATGGACAGGGAACAGACTCTCTCACAGATGGACAGGGAACAGACTCACTCACAGATGGACAGGGAACAGACTCACTCACAGATGGACAGGGAACAGACTCACTCTCAGATGGACAGGGAACAGACTCACTCACAGCTGGACAGGGAACAGACTCACTCTCAGATGGACAGGGAGCAGACTCACTCACAGCTGGACAGGGAACAGACTCACTCACAGATGGACAGGGAACAGACTCACTCGCAGATGGACAGGGAACAGAATCACTCACAGATGGACAGGGAACAGACACACTCCCAGCTGGACAGGGAGCTGACTCACTCACAGATGGACAGGGAACAGACTCATTCACAGATGGACAGGGAACAGACTCACTCACAGCTGGACAGGGAGCAGACTCACTCACAGCTGGACAGGGAACAGACTCACTCACAGCTGGACAGGGAACAGACTCACTCACAGCTGGACAGGGAATAGACTCAATCACAGCTGGACAGGGAACAGGCTCACTCACAGCTGGACAGGGAACAGACTCACTCACAGCTGGACAGGGAACAGACACACTCACAGCTGGACGGGGAACAGACTAACTAACAGCTGGACAAGGAACAGACTCACTCTCAGATGGACAGGAAACAGACTCACTCACAGCTGGACAGGGAACAGACTCGCTCACAGCTGGACAGGGAGCAGACTCACTCACAGATGGACAGGGAACAGACTCACTCACAGATGGACAGGGAACAGACTCACTCACAGCTGGACAGGGAGCAGAATCACTCACAGATGGACAGGGAACAGACTCACTCCCAGCTGGACAGGGAGCAGACTCACTCACAGATGGACAGGGAACAGACTCACTCACAGATGGACAGGGAACAGACACACTCACAGATGGACATGGAACAGACTCACTTACAGCTGCACAGGGAACAGACTCACTCTCAGATGGACAGGGAACAGATTCACTCAAAGATGGACAGGGAACAGACTCACTCTCAGCTGGACAGTGAACAGACTCTCTCACAGCTGGACAGGGAACAGAATCACTCCCAGCTGGACAGGGGGCAGACTCACTCACAGATGGACAGGGAACAGACTCACTCACAGCTGGACAGGGAGCAGAATCACTCACAGATGGACAGGTAACAGACTCACTCCCAGCTGGACAGGGAACAGACTCACCCTCAGATGGACAGGGAACAGATTCACTCAAAGATGGACAGGGAACAGGATCACTCACAGCTGGACAGGGAAGGGACTCACTCACAGAATGTCAGGGAACAGACTCACTCACAGATGGAAAGGGAACAGACTCACCCTCAGCTGGACAGGGAACAGACTCACTCTCAGCTGGACAGGGAACAGACTCACTCACAGCTGGACAGGGAGCAGACTCACTCACAGCTGGACAGGGAACAGACTCACTCACAGATGGACAGGGAACAGACTCACTCACAGATGGACAGGGAACAGACTCACTCACAGCTGGACAGGGAGCAGACTCACTCACAGCTGGACAGGGAACAGGCTCACTCACAGCTGGACAGGGAACAGACTCACTCACAGCTGGACAGTGAACAGACACACTCACAGCTGGACAGGGAGCAGACTCACTCACAGCTGGACAGGGAACAGACTCTCTCACAGATGGACAGGGTACAGACTCACTCACAGATGGACAGGGAACAGACTCACTCACAGCTGGACAGGGAACAGACACCCTTACCGCTGGACAGGGAACAGACTCACTCACAGCTGGACAGGGAACAGACTCACTCACAGATGGACAGGGAGCAGACTCACACACAGCTGGACAGGGAACAGACTCACTCACAGATGGACAGGGAACAGAGTCACTCACAGCTGGACAGGGAGCAGAATCACTCACAGATGGACAGGGCAAAGACTCACTCCCAGCTGGACAGGGGACAGACTCACTCTCAGATGGACAGGGAACAGATTCACTCACAGTTGGACAGGGAACAGACTCACTCACAAATGGACAGGCAACAGACTCACTCTCAGCCGGACAGGGAACAGACTCACTCTCAGATAGAAAGGGAACAGATTCACTCAAAGATGGACAGGGAACAGACTCTCTCACAGATGGACAGGGAACAGACTCACTCACAGATGGACAGGGAACAGACTCACTCACAGATGGACAGGGAACAGACTCACTCTCAGATGGACAGGGAACAGACTCACTCACAGCTGGACAGGGAACAGACTCACTCTCAGCTGGAGAGGGAACAGACTCACTCACAGATGGACAGGGAACAGACTCACTCTCAGCTGGACAGGGAACAGACTCACTCACAGCTGGGCAGGGAACAGTCTCACTCACAGCTGGACAGGGAACAGGCTCACTCACAGCTGGACAGATAAGAGTCTCACTCACAGAATGACAGAGAACAGACTCACTCACAGATGGAAAGGGAACAGACTCACTCACAGCTGGACAGGGAAGAGACTCACTCTCATCTGGACAGGGAACAGACACACTCACAGCTGGACAGGGAGCAGACTCACTCACAGCTGGACAGGGAACAGACTCACTCACAGCTGGGCAGGGAACAGACTCACTCCCAGCTGGACAGGGAGCAGACACACTCACAGATGGACAGGAAGCAGACTCACTCACAGATGGACAGGGAACAGACTCACTCACAGATGGACAGGGAACAGATTCACTCACAGCTGGACAGGGAACAGACTCACTCACAGCTGGACAGGGAACAGACTCACTCAGAGAATGACAGGGAACAGACTCACGCACAGATGGACAGGGAACAGACTCACTCACAACTGGACAGGGAACAGACACACTCACATCTGGACAGGGAACAGGCTCACTCACAGCTGGACAGGGAACAGACTCACTCAAAGATGGACAGGGAACAGACTCACGCACAGATGGACAGGGAACAGACTCACTCACAGCTGGACAGGGAACAGACACACTCACATCTGGACAGGGAACAGGCTCACTCACAGCTGGACAGGGAACAGACTCACTCACAGCTGGACAGGGAACAGACACACTCACTGCTGGACAGGGAACAGACTCACTCACAGCTGGACAGGGAACAGACTCACTCACAGCTGGACAGGGAACAGACACACTCACTGCTGGACAGGGAACAGACTCACTCACAGATGGACAGGGAACAGACTCACTCACAGCTGGACAGGGAGCAGACTCACTCACAGATGGACAGGGAACAGATTCACTCCCAGCTTTACAGGGAGCAGACTCACTCACAGATGGACAGGGAACAGACTCACTCACAACTGGACAGGGAGCAGAATCACTCACAGATCGACAGGTAACAGACTCACTCCCAGCTGGACAGGGAACAGACTCACTCTCAGATGGACAGGGAACAGATTCACTCAAAGATGGTCAGGGAACAGACTCACTCTCAGCTGGACAGAGAACAGACGCTCTCACAGCTGGACGGGGAACAGATTCACTCACAGATGGATAGGGAACAGAATCAGTCACAGCTGGAGAGAGAACAGAATCACTCACAGCTGCACAGAGAACAGATTCACTCACAGATGGATAGGGAACAGACTCACTCACAAATGGACAGGGAACAGGATCACTCACAGCTGGACAGGGAAGAGACTCACTCACAGAATGTCAGGGAACAGACTCACTCACAGATGGAAAGGGAACAGACTCACTCACAGCTGGACAGGGAGCAGGATCACTCACAGCTGGACAGGGAACAGACTCACTCACAGATGGACAGGGAACAGACTCACTCTCAGATAGAAAGGGAACAGATTCACTCAAAGATGGACAGGGAACAGACTCTCTCACAGATGGGCAGGGAACAGACTCACTCACAGATGGACAGGGAACAGACTCACTCACAGATGGACAGGGAACAGACTCACTCACAGCTGGACAGGGAACAGACTCACTCACAGCTGTGCAGGGAACAGTCTCACTCACAGCTGGACAGGGAAAAGGCTCACTCACAGCTGGACAGGGAACAGACTCACTCTCAGAAGGACAGCGAACAGACTCACTCACAGCTGGACAGGGAGCAGACTCACTCACAGCTGGACTGGGAGCAGACTTACTCACAGCTGGACAGAGAAAAGGTTCACTCACAGCTGGACAGGGAAGAGCCTCACTCACAGAATGACAGAGAACAGACTCTCTCACAGATGGAAAGGGAACAGGCTCACTCACAGCTGGACAGGGAAGAGACTCACTCTCATCTGGACAGGGAACGGACACACTCACAGCTGGACAGGGAGCAGACTCACTCACAGCTGGACAGGGAACAGACTCACTCACAGCTGGACAGGGAACAGACTCACTCACAGCTGGACAGGGAACAGACTCTCTCACAGATGGACAGGGAACAGACTCACTCACAGATGAACAGGGAACAGACTCACTCACAACTGGACAGGGAACAGACTCACTCACAGCTGGATAGGGAACAGGCTCACTCACAGCTGGACAGGGAACAGACTCACTCACAGCTGGACAGGGAACAGACACAATTACAGCTGGACAGGGAACAGACTCACTCACAGCTGGACAGGGAACAGACTCACTCACAGATGGACAGGGAGCAGACTCACTCACAGCTGGACAGGGAACAGACTCACTCACAGATGGACAGCGAACAGACTCACTCACAGCTGGACAGGGAGCAGAATCACTCACAGATGGACAGGGAACGGACACACTCCCAGCTGGACAGGGAACAGACTCACTCTCAGATGGACAGGGAACAGATTCACTCACAGTTGGACAGGGAACAGACTCACTCACAAATGGACAGGGAACAGACTCACTCTCAGCTGGACAGGGAACAGACTCATTCTCAGATAGAAAGGGAACAGATTCACTCAAAGATGGACAGGGAACAGACTCTCTCACAGATGGGCAGGGAACAGACTCACTCACAGATGGACAGGGAACAGACTCACTCACAGATGGACAGGGAACAGACTAACTCTCAGATGGACAGGGAACAGACTCACTCACAGCTGGACAGGGAACAGTCTCACTCACAGCTGGACAGGGAACAGGCTCGCTCATAGCTGGACAGGGAACAGACTCACTCTCAGAAGGACAGCGAACAGACTCACTCACAGCTGGACAGGGAGAAGACTCACTCACAGCTGGACTGGGAGCAGACTCACTCACAGCTGGACAGAGAACAGGTTCACTCACAGCTGGACAGGGAAGAGGCTCACTCACAGAATGACAGACAACAGACTCACTCACAGATGGAAAGGGAAGAGACTCACTCACAGCTGGACAGGGAAGAGACTCACTCTCATCTGGACAGGGAACGGACACACTCACAGCTGGACAGGGAGCAGACTCACTCACAGCTGGACAGGGAACAGACTCACTCACAGATAGACAGGGAACAGGCTCACTCACAGCTGGACAGGGAACAGACTCACTCACAGCTGGACAGGGAACAGACTCACTCCCAGCTGGACAGGGAGCAGACTCACTCACAGATGGGCAGGGAGCAGACTCACTCACAGATGGACAGGGAACAGACTCACTCACAGATGGACAGGGGACAGACTCACTCACAGCTGGACAGGGAACAGGCTCACTCACAGCTGGACAGGGAGCAGACTCACTCACAGCTGGACAAGGAACAGACTCACTCTCAGATGGACAGGGAACAGACTCACTCACAGCTGGACAGGGAACAGACTCACTCACAGCTGGACAGGGAACAGACTCTCTCACAGATGGACAGGGAACAGACTCACTCACAGATGGACAGGGAACAGACTCACTCACAGCTGGACAGGGAACAGACTCACTCACAGCTGGATAGGGAACAGGCTCACTCACAGCTGGACAGGGAACAGACTCACTCACAGCTGGACAGGGAACAGACACAATTAGAGCTGGACAGGGAACAGACTCACTCACAGCTGGACAGGGAACAGACTCACTCACAGACGGACAGGGAGCAGACTCACTCACAGCTGGACAGGGAACAGACTCACTCACAGATGGACAGGGAACAGACTCACTCACAGCTGGACAGGGAGCAGAATCACTCACAGATGGACAGGGCAAAGACTCACTCCCAGCTGGACAGGGGACAGACTCACTCTCAGATTGACAGGGAACAGATTCACTCACAGTTGGACAGGGAACCGACTCACTCACAAATGGACAGGGAACAGACTCACTCTCAGCTGGACAGGGAACAGACTCACTCTCAGATAGAAAGGGAACAGATTCACTCAAAGATGGACAGGGAACAGACTCTCTCACTGATGGGCAGGGAACAGACTCACTCACAGATGGACAGGGAACAGACTCACTCACAGCTGTACAGGGAGCAGACTCACTCACAGCTGGACTGGGAGCAGACTCACTCACAGCTGGACAGAGAATAGGTTCACTCACAGCTGGACAGGGAAGAGCCTCACTCACAGATAGACAGGGAACAGACTCACTCACAGCTGGACAGTGAATAGATTCAATCACAGATGGACAGGGAACAGACTCACTCACAGCTGGACAGGGAACAGGCTCACTCACAGCTGGACAGGGGACAGACTCTCTCACAGCTGGACAGGGAACAGACAGACTCACAGCTGGACAGGGAGCAGACTCACTCACAGCTGGACAAGGAACAGACTCACTCACAGCTGGACAGGGAACAGACTCACTCACAGCTGGACAGGGAACAGACTCACTCACAGCTGGACAGGGAGCAGACTCACTCACAGATGGACAGGGAACAGAATCACTCACAGCTGGACAGGGAACAGATTCACTCACAAATGGATAGGGATCGGACTCACTCACAGATGGACAGGCAACAGACTCACTCACAAATGGACAGGGAACAGACTCACTCCCAGCTGGACAGGGAACAGACTCACTCACAGATGGACAGGGAACAGACTCACTCACAGATGGACAGGGAACAGACTCACTCACAGCTGGACAGGGAACAGACTCACTCTCAGATGGACAGGGAACAGATTCACTCAAAGATGGACAGGGAACAGACTCTCTCACAGCTGGACAGGGAACAGACTCACTCTCAGCTGGACAGGGAACAGACTCTCTCACAGCTGGACAGGGAACAGATTCACTCCCAGCTGGACAGGGAACAGACTCAATCACAGCTGGACAGGGAACAGACACACTCACAGCTGGACAGGGAACAGACTCACTCACAGCTGGACAAGGAACAGACTCACTCTCAGATGGACAGGGAACAGACTCACTCACAGCTGGACAGGGAACAGACTCACTCACAGCTGGACAGGGGACAGACTCTCTCACAGATGGACAGGGAACAGGCTCACTCACAGCTGGACAGGGAACAGACTCACTCACAGATGGACAGGGAACAGACACACTCACAGCTGGACAGGGAGCAAACTCACTCACAGCTGGACAGGGAACAGACTCACTCACAGCTGGACAGGGAACAGACTCACTCACAGCTGGACAGGGAGCAGACTCACTCACAGATGGACAGGGAACAGAATCACTCACAGCTGGACAGAGAACAGATTCACTCACAGATGGATAGGGATCAGAATCACTCACAGATGGACAGGCAACAGACTCACTCACAAATGGACAGGGAACAGAGTCACTCCCAGCTGGACAGGGAACAGACTCACTCTCAGCTGGAGAGGGAACAGACTCACTCACAGATGGACAGGGAACAGTCTCACTCACAGATGGACAGGGAACAGACTCACTCTCAGATGGACAGGGAACAGACTCCCTCTCTGATGAACAGGGAACAGACTCAATCACAGCTGGACAGGTAACAGGCTCACTCAGCTGGACAAGGAACAGACTCACTCACAGCTGGACAGGGAACAGGCTCACTCACATCTGGACTGGGAGCAGACGCAGTCACAGCTGTACAGGGAACATGCTCACTCACAGCTGGACAGGGAACAGACTCACTCACAGCTGGACAGGGAACAGACTCACTCACAGCTGGACAGGGAACAGACTCACTCACAGCTGGATAGGGAACAGGCTCGCTCACAGATGGACAGGGAACAGACTCACTCACTGCTGGACAGGGAACAGGCTCACTCACAGATGGACAGGGAACAGACTCACTCTCAGATGGACAGGGAACAGACTCACTCACAGCTGAACAGGGAACAGACTCACTCACAGCTGGACAGGGAGCAGACTCACTCACAGATGGACAGGGAACAGACTCACTCACAGCTGGACAGGGAGCAGAATCACTCACAGATGGACAGGGAACAGACTCACTCCCAGCTGGACAGGGAGCAGACTCACTCACAGATGGACAGGGAACAGACCCACTCACAGATGGACAGGGAACAGACTCACTCACAGATGGACAGGGAACAGACTCACTCACAGCTGGACAGGGAACAGAATCACTCTCAGATGGACAGGGAACAGATTCACTCAAAGATGGACAGGGAACAGACTCACTCTCAGCTGGACAGGGAACAGACTCTCTCACAGCTGGACAGGGAACAGATTCACTCCCAGCTGAACAGGGAGCCGACTCACTCACAGATGGACAAGGAACAGTCTCACTCACAGATGGACAGGGAACAGACTCACTCACAGCTGGACAGGGAGCAGACTCACTCACAGATGGACAGGGAACAGAATCACTCACAGCTGGACAGAGAACAGATTCACTCACAGATGGATAGGGATCGGACTCACTCACAGATGGACAGGCAACAGACTCACTCACAAATGGACAGGGAACAGACTCACTCCCAGCTGGACAGGGAACAGACTCACTCACAGATGGACAGGGAACAGTCTCACTCACAGATGGACAGGGAACAGACTCACTCACAGCTGGACAGGGAACAGACTCACTCTCAGATGGACAGGGAACAGATTCACTCAAAGATGGACAGGGAACAGACTCACTCTCAGCTGGACAGGGAACAGACTCTCTCACAGCTGGACAGGGAACAGATTCACTCCCAGCTGGACAGGGAACAGACTCAATCACAGCTGGACAGGGAACAGACACACTCACAGCTGGACAGGGAACAGACTCACTCACAGCTGGACAAGGAACAGACTCACTCTCAGATGGACAGGGAACAGACTCACTCACAGCTGGACAGGGAACAGACTCACTCACAGCTGGACAGGGGACAGACTCTCTCACAGATGGACAGGGAACAGGCTCACTCACAGCTGGACAGGGAACAGACTCACTCACAGCTGGACAGGGAACAGACTCACTCACAGCTGGACAAGGAACAGACTCACTCACAGCTGGACAGGGAACAGACTCACTCACAGCTGGACAGGGAACAGACTCACTCACAGCTGGACAGGGAGCAGACTCACTCACAGATGGACAGGGAACAGAATCACTCACAGCTGGACAGAGAACAGATTCACTCACAGATGGATAGGGATCAGAATCACTCACAGATGGACAGGCAACAGACTCACTCACAAATGGACAGGGAACAGAGTCACTCCCAGCTGGACAGGGAACAGACTCACTCTCAGCTGGAGAGGGAACAGACTCACTCACAGAAGGACAGGGAACAGTCTCACTCACAGATGGACAGGGAACAGACTCACTCTCAGATGGACAGGGAACAGACTCCCTCTCTGATGAACAGGGAACAGACTCAATCACAGCTGGACAGGTAACAGGCTCACTCAGCTGGACAAGGAACAGACTCACTCACAGCTGGACAGGGAACAGGCTCACTCACATCTGGACTGGGAGCAGACGCAGTCACAGCTGTACAGGGAACATGCTCACTCACAGCTGGACAGGGAACAGACTCACTCACAGCTGGACAGGGAACAGAATCACTCACAGCTGGACAAGGAACAGACTCACTCACAGCTGTACAGGGAACATGCTCACTCACAGCTGGACAGGGAACAGACCCACTCACCGATGGACAGGGAACAGACTCACTCACAGCTGGACAGGGAGCAGACTCCATCACAGATGGACAGGGAACAGACTCACACCCAGCTGGACAGGGAGCAGACTCACTCACAGATGGACAGGGAACAGACTCACTCACAGCTGGACAGGGAGCAGACTCACTCACAGATGGACAGGGAACAGACTCACACCCAGCTGGACAGGGAGCAGACTCACTCACAGATGGACAGGGAACAGACTCACTCACAGCTGGACAGGGAACAGACTCACTCACAGCTGGACAGTGAATAGATTCAATCACAGATGGACAGGGAACAGACTCACTCACAGCTGGACAGGGA
Organism: Somniosus microcephalus; assembly: GCF_052327205.1. Classification (NCBI taxonomy): domain Eukaryota; kingdom Metazoa; phylum Chordata; class Chondrichthyes; order Squaliformes; family Somniosidae; genus Somniosus; species Somniosus microcephalus. Next base: position 28,100,219 of record NW_028225180.1, on the reverse strand, counting down.
ACAGGCTCACTCACAGCTGGACAGGGGACAGAGTCTCTCACAGCTGGACAGGGAACAGACAGACTCACAGCTGGACAGGGAGCAGACACACTCACAGCTGGACAAGGAACAGACTCACTCACAGCTGGACAGGGAACAGACTCACTCACAGCTGGACAGGGAACAGACTCACTCACAGCTGGACAGGGAGCAGACTCACTCACAGATGGACAGGGAACAGAATCACTCACAGCTGGACAGAGAACAGATTCACTCACAGATGGATAGGGATCGGACTCACTCACAGATGGACAGGCAACAGACTCACTCACAAATGGACAGGGAACAGACTCACTCCCAGCTGGACAGGGAACAGACTCACTCACAGATGGACAGGGAACAGACTCACTCACAGATGGACAGGGAACAGACTCACTCACAGCTGGACAGGGAACAGACTCACTCTCAGATGGACAGGGAACAGATTCACTCAAAGATGGACAGGGAACAGACTCACTCTCAGCTGGACAGGGAACAGACTCTCTCACAGCTGGACAGGGAACAGATTCACTCCCAGCTGGACAGGGAACAGACTCAATCACAGCTGGACAGGGAACAGACACACTCACAGCTGGACAGGGAACAGACTCACTCACAGATGGACAGGGAACAGACTCACTCACAGATGGACAGGGAACAGACTCACTCACAGCTGGACAGGGAACAGACTCACTCACAGCTGGACAAGGAACAGACTCACTCTCAGATGGACAGGGAACAGACTCACTCACAGCTGGACAGGGAACAGACTCACTCACAGCTGGACAGGGGACAGACTCTCTCACAGATGGACAGGGAACAGGCTCACTCACAGCTGGACAGGGAACAGACTCACTCACAGATGGACAGGGAACAGACACACTCACAGCTGGACAGGGAGCAAACTCACTCACAGCTGGACAAGGAACAGACTCACTCACAGCTGGACAGGGAACAGACTCACTCACAGCTGGACAGGGAGCAGACTCACTCACAGATGGACAGGGAACAGACTCACACCCAGCTGGACAGGGAGCAGACTCACTCACAGATGGACAGGGAACAGACTCACTCACAGATGGACAGGGAACAGACTCACTCACAGATAGACAGGGAACAGACTCACTCACAGCTGGACAGTGAATAGATTCAATCACAGATGGACAGGGAACAGACTCACTCACAGCTGGACAGGGAACAGGCTCACTCACAGCTGGACAGGGGACAGACTCTCTCACAGCTGGACAGGGAACAGACAGACTCACAGCTGGACAGGGAGCAGACTCACTCACAGCTGGACAAGGAACAGACTCACTCACAGCTGGACAGGGAACAGACTCACTCACAGCTGGACAGGGAGCAGACTCACTCACAGCTGGACAGGGAGCAGACTCACTCACAGATGGACAGGGAACAGACTCACTCTCAGATGGACAGGGAACAGATTCACTCAAAGATGGACAGGGAACAGACTCACTCTCAGCTGGACAGGGAACAGACTCTCTCACAGCTGGACAGGGAACAGATTCACTCCCAGCTGGACAGGGAACAGACTCAATCACAGCTGGACAGTGAACAGACACACTCACAGCTGGACAGGGAACAGACTCACTCACAGCTGGACAAGGAACAGACTCACTCTCAGATGGACAGGGAACAGACTCACTCACAGCTGGACAGGGAACAGACTCACTCACAGCTGGACAGGGGACAGACTCTCTCACAGATGGACAGGGAACAGGCTCACTCACAGCTGGACAGGGAACAGACTCACTCACAGCTGGACAGGGAACAGACACACTCACAGCTGGACAGGGAGCAGACTCACTCACAGCTGGACAAGGAACAGACTCACTCACAGCTGGACAGGGAACAGACTCACTCACAGCTGGACAGGGAACAGACTCACTCACAGCTGGACAGGGAGCAGACTCACTCACAGATGGACAGGGAACAGAATCACTCACAGCTGGACAGAGAACAGATTCACTCACAGATGGATAGGGATCAGAATCACTCACAGATGGACAGGCAACAGACTCACTCACAAATGGACAGGGAACAGAGTCACTCCCAGCTGGACAGGGAACAGACTCACTCTCAGCTGGAGAGGGAACAGACTCACTCACAGATGGACAGGGAACAGTCTCACTCACAGATGGACAGGGAACAGACTCACTCTCAGATGGACAGGGAACAGACTCCCTCTCTGATGAACAGGGAACAGACTCAATCACAGCTGGACAGGTAACAGGCTCACTCAGCTGGACAAGGAACAGACTCACTCACAGATGGACAGGGAACAGGCTCACTCACATCTGGACTGGGAGCAGACGCAGTCACAGCTGTACAGGGAACATGCTCACTCACAGCTGGACAGGGAACAGACTCACTCACAGCTGGACAGGGAACAGAATCACTCACAGCTGGACAAGGAACAGACTCACTCACAGCTGGACAGGGAACAGACTCACTCACAGCTGGACAGGGAACAGACTCACTCACAGCTGGATAGGGAACAGGCTCGCTCACAGATGGACAGGGAACAGACTCACTCACTGCTGGACAGGGAACAGGCTCACTCACAGATGGACACGGAACAGACTCACTCTCAGATGGACAGGGAACAGACTCACTCAAAGCTGGACAGGGAACAGACTCACTCACAGCTGGACAGGGAGCAGACTCACTCACAGATGGACAGGGAACAGACTCACTCACAGCTGGACAGGGAGCAGAATCACTCACAGATGGACAGGGAACAGACTCACTCCCAGCTGGACAGGGAGCAGACTCACTCACAGATGGACAGGGAACAGACTCACTCACAGATGGACAGGGAACAGACTCACTCACAGATGGACAGGGAACAGACTCACTCACAGCTGGACAGGGAACAGACTCACTCTCAGATGGACAGGGAACAGATTCACTCAAAGATGGACAGGGAACAGACTCACTCTCAGCTGGACAGGGAACAGACTCTCTCACAGCTGGACAGGGAACAGACTCTCTCACAGCTGGACAGGGAACAGATTCAAACCCAGCTGGACAGGGAACAGACTCAATCACAGCTGGACAGGGAACAGACACACTCACAGCTGGACAGGGAACAGACTCACTCACAGCTGGACAAGGAACAGACTCACTCTCAGATGGACAGGGAACAGACTCACTCACAGCTGGACAGGGAACAGACTCACTCACAGCTGGACAGGGGACAGACTCTCTCACAGATGGACAGGGAACAGGCTCACTCACAGCTGGACAGGGAACAGACTCACTCACAGCTGGACAGGGAACAGACACACTCACAGCTGGACAGGGAGCAGACTCACTTACAGCTGGACAAGGAACAGACTCACTCACAGCTGGACAGGGAACAGACTCACTCACAGCTGGACAGGGAACAGACTCACTCACAGCTGGACAGGGAGCAGACGCACTCACAGATGGACAGGGAACAGAATCACTCACAGCTGGACAGAGAACAGATTCACTCACAGATGGATAGGGATCAGAATCACTCACAGATGGACAGGCAACAGACTCACTCACAAATGGACAGGGAACAGAGTCACTCCCAGCTGGACAGGGAACAGACACACTCTCAGCTGGAGAGGGAACAGACTCACTCACAGATGGACAGGGAACAGTCTCACTCACAGATGGACAGGGAACAGACTCACTCTCAGATGGACAGGGAACAGACTCCCTCTCTGATGAACAGGGAACAGACTCAATCACAGCTGGACAGGTAACAGGCTCACTCAGCTGGACAAGGAACAGACTCACTCACAGCTGGACAGGGAACAGGCTCACTCACATCTGGACTGGGAGCAGACGCAGTCACAGCTGTACAGGGAACATGCTCACTCACAGCTGGACAGGGAACAGACTCACTCACAGCTGGACAGGGAACAGAATCACTCACAGCTGGACAAGGAACAGACTCACTCACAGCTGGACAGGGAACAGACTCACTCACAGCTGGACAGGGAACAGACTCACTCACAGCTGGATAGGGAACAGGCTCGCTCACAGATGGACAGGGAACAGACTCACTCACTGCTGGACAGGGAACAGGCTCACTCACAGATGGACAGGGAACAGACTCACTCTCAGATGGACAGGGAACAGACTCACTCACAGCTGGACAGGGAACAGACTCACTCACAGCTGGACAGGGAGCAGACTCACTCACAGATGGACAGGGAACAGACTCACTCACAGCTGGACAGGGAGCAGAATCACTCACAGATGGACAGGGAACAGACTCACTCCCAGCTGGACAGGGAGCAGACTCACTCACAGATGGACAGGGAACAGACTCACTCACAGATGGACAGGGAACAGACTCACTCACAGATGGACAGGGAACAGACTCACTCACAGCTGGACAGGTAACAGACTCACTCTCAGCTGGACAGGGAACAGACTCTCTAACAGCTGGACAGGGAACAGATTCACTCCCAGCTGAACAGGGAGCCGACTCACTCACAGATGGACAAGGAACAGTCTCACTCACAGATGGACAGGGAACAGACTCACTCACAGCTGGACAGGGAACAGACTCACTCACAGCTGGACAGGGAACAGACTCACTCACAGCTGGACAGGGAACAGACTCAATCACAGCTGGACAGGGAACAGACACACTCACAGCTGGACAGGGAACAGACTCACTCACAGCTGGACAAGGAACAGACTCACTCTCAGATGGACAGGGAACAGACTCACTCACAGCTGGACAGGGAACAGACTCACTCACAGCTGGACAGGGGACAGACTCTCACAGATGGACAGGGAACAGGCTCAATCACAGCTGGACAGGGAACAGACTCACTCACAGCTGGACAGGGAACAGACACACTCACAGCTGGACAGGGAGCAGACTCACTCACAGCTGGACAAGGAACAGACTCACTCACAGCTGGACAAGGAACAGACTCACTCACAGCTGGACAGGGAACAGACTCACTCACAGCTGGACAGGGAACAGACTCACTCACAGCTGGACAGGGAGCAGACTCACTCACAGATGGACAGGGAACAGAATCACTCACAGCTGGACAGAGAACAGATTCACTCACAGATGGATAGGGATCAGACTCACTCACAGATGGACAGGCAACAGACTCACTCACAAATGGACAGGGAACAGACTCACTCCCAGCTGGACAGGGAACAGACTCACTCTCAGCTGGAGAGGGAACAGACTCACTCACAGATGGACAGGGAACAGTCTCACTCACAGATGGACAGGGAACAGACTCACTCTCAGATGGACAGGGAACAGACTCACTCACTGCTGGACAGGGAACAGACTCACTCACAGATGGACAGGGAACAGACTCACTCTCAGATGGACAGGGAACAGAATCACTCACAGCTGGACAAGGAACAGACTCACTCACAGCTGGACAGGGAACAGGCTCACTCACAGATGGACAGGGAACAGACTCACTCTCAGATGGACAGGGAACAGACTCACTCACAGCTGGACAGGGAACAGACTCACTCACAGCTGGACAGGGAGCAGACTCACTCACAGATGGACAGGGAACAGACTCACTCACAGCTGGACAGGGAGCAGAATCACTCACAGATGGACAGGGAACAGACTCACTCACAGATGGACAGGGAACAGACTCACTCACAGATGGACAGGGAACAGACTCACTCACAGATGGACAGGGAACAGACTCACTCCCAGCTGGACAGGGAGCAGACTCACTCACAGATGGACAGGGAACAGACTCACTCACAGATGGACAGGGAACAGACTCACTCACAGATGGACAGGGAACAAACTCACTCACAGCTGGACAGGGAACAGACTCACTCTCAGATGGACAGGGAACAGATTCACTCAAAGATGGACAGGGGACAGACTCTCTCACAGCTGGACAGGGAACAGACTCAATCACAGCTGGACAGGGAACAGACACACTCACAGCTGGACAGGGAACAGACACACTCACAGCTGGACAAGGAACAGACTCACTCTCAGATGGACAGGGAACAGACTCACTCACAGCTGGACAGGGAACAGACTCACTCACAGTTGGACAGGGGACAGACTCTCTCACAGATGGACAGGGAACAGGCTCACTCACAGCTGGACAGGGAACAGACTCACTCACAGCTGGACAGGGAACAGACACACTCACAGCTGGACAGGGAGCAGACTCACTCACAGCTGGACAAGGAACAGACTCACTCACAGCTGGACAGGGAACAGACTCACTCACAGCTGGACAGGGAACAGACTCACTCACAGATGGACAGGGAGCAGACTCACTCACAGATGGACAGGGAACAGAATCACTCACAGCTGGACAGAGAACAGATTCACTCACAGATGGATAGGGATCGGACTCACTCACAGATGGACAGGCAACAGACTCACTCACAAATGGACAGGGAACAGACTCACTCCCAGCTGGACAGGGAACAGACTCACTCTCAGCTGGAGAGGGAACAGACTCACTCACAGATGGACAGGGAACAGTCTCACTCACAGATGGACAGGGAACAGACTCACTCTCAGATGGACAGGGAACAGACTCCCTCTCTGATGAACAGGGAACAGACTCACTCACAGCTGGACAGGTAACAGGCTCACTCAGCTGCACAAGGAACAGACTCACTCACAGCTGGACAGGGAACAGGCTCACTCACATCTGGACTGGGAGCAGACGCATTCACAGCTGTACAGGGAACATGCTCACTCACAGCTGGACAGGGAACAGACTCACTCACAGCTGGACAGGGAACAGAATCACTCACAGCTGGACAAGGAACAGACTCACTCACAGCTGGACAGGGAACAGACTCACTCACAGCTGGACAGGGAACAGACTCACTCACAGCTGGACAGGGAACAGGCTCACTCACAGATGGACAGGGAACAGACTCACTCACTGCTGGACAGGGAACAGACTCACTCACAGATGGACAGGGAACAGACTCACTCTCAGATGGACAGGGAACAGTCTCACTCACAGCTGGACAGGGAACAGACTCACTCACAGCTGGACAGGGAGCAGACTCACTCACAGATGGACAGGGAACAGACTCACTCACAGATGGACAGGGAGCAGAATCACTCACAGATGGACAGGGAGCAGACTCACTCCCAGCTGGACAGGGAGCAGACTCACTCACAGATGGACAGGGAACAGACTCACTCACAGATGGACAGGGAACAGCCTCACTCACAGATGGACAGGGAACAGACTCACTCACAGCTGGACAGGGAACAGACTCACTCTCAGATGGACAGGGAACAGATTCACTCAAAGATGGACAGGGAACAGACTCACTCTCAGCTGGACAGGGAACAGACTCTCTCACTGCTGGACAGGGAACAGATTCACTCCCAGCTGAACAGGGAGCAGACTCACTCACAGATGGACATGGAACAGACTCACTCACAGCTGGACAGGGAGCAGACTCACTCACAGCTGGACAGGGAACAGACTCAATCACAGCTGGACAGGGAACAGACTCACTCACAGCTGGACAGGGAACAGACTCACTCCCAGCTGGACAGGGAGCAGACTCACTCACAGATGGACAGGGAACAGACTCACTCACAGATGGACAGGGAACAGACTCACTCACAGATGGACAGGGAACAGACTCACTCACAGCTGGACAGGGAACAGACTCACTCTCAGATGGACAGGGAACAGATTCACTCAAAGATGGACAGGGAACAGACTCACTCTCAGCTGGACAGGGAACAGACTCTCTCACAGCTGGACAGGGAACAGATTCACTCCCAGCTGAACAGGGAGCAGACTCACTCACAGATGGACATGGAACAGACTCAGTCACAGCTGGACAGGGAGCAGACTCACTCACAGCTGGACAGGGAACAGACTCACTCACAGCTGGACAGGGAACAGACTCACTCACAGCTGGACAGGGAACAGACTCAATCACAGCTGGACAGGGAACAGACACACTCACAGCTGGACAGGGAACAGAATCACTCACAGCTGGACAAGGAACAGACTCACTCTCAGATGGACAGGGAACAGACTCACTCACAGCTGGACAGGGAACAGACTCACTCACAGCTGGACAGGGAACAGACTCACTCACAGCTGGACAGGGAACAGACTCACTCACAGCTGGACAGGGAACAGGCTCACTCACAGCTGGACAGGGAACAGACTCACTCACAGCTGGACAGGGAACAGGCACACTCACAGCTGGACAGGGAGCAGACTCACTCACAGCTGGACAGGGAACAGACTCACTCTCAGATGGACAGGGAACAGACCCACTCACAGCTGGACATGGAACAGACACACTCACAGCTGGACAGGGAGCAGACTCACTCACAGATGGACAGGGAACAGATTCACTCACAGCTGGACAGGGAGCAGAATCACTCACAGATGGACAGGGAACAGACTCACTCACAGATGGACAGGGAACAGACTCACTCACAGCTGGACAGGGGACAGACTCTCTCACAGATGGACAGGGAACAGGCTCACTCACAGCTGGACAGGGAACAGACTCACTCACAGCTGGACAGGGAACAGACACACTCACAGCTGGACAGGGAGCAGACTCACTCACAGCTGGACAAGGAACAGACTCACTCACAGCTGGACAGGGAACAGACTCACTCACAGCTGGACAGGGAACAGACTCACTCACAGCTGGACAGGGAGCAGACTCACTCACAGATGGACAGGGAACAGAATCACTCACAGCTGGACAGAGAACAGATTCACTCACAGATGGATAGGGATCAGACTCACTCACAGATGGACAGGCAACAGACTCACTCACAAATGGACAGGGAACAGAGTCACTCCCAGCTGGACAGGGAACAGACTCACTCTCAGCTGGAGAGGGAACAGACTCACTCACAGATGGACAGGGAACAGTCTCACTCACAGATGGACAGGGAACAGACTCACTCTCAGATGGACAGGGAACAGACTCCCTCTCTGATGAACAGGGAACAGACTCAATCACAGCTGGACAGGTAACAGGCTCACTCAGCTGGACAAGGAACAGACTCACTCACAGCTGGACAGGGAACAGGCTCACTCACATCTGGACTGGGAGCAGACGCAGTCACAGCTGTACAGGGAACATGCTCACTCACAGCTGGACAGGGAACAGACTCACTCTCAGCTGGAGAGGGAACAGACTCACTCACAGATGGACAGGGAACAGTCTCACTCACAGATGGACAGGGAACAGACTCACTCTCAGATGGACAGGGAACAGACTCCCTCTCTGATGAACAGGGAACAGACTCAATCACAGCTGGACAGGTAACAGGCTCACTCAGCTGGACAAGGAACAGACTCACTCACAGCTGGACAGGGAACAGGCTCACTCACATCTGGACTGGGAGCAGACGCAGTCACAGCTGTACAGGGAACATGCTCACTCACAGCTGGACAGGGAACAGACTCACTCACAGCTGGACAGGGAACAGAATCACTCACAGCTGGACAAGGAACAGACTCACTCACAGCTGGACAGGGAACAGACTCACTCACAGCTGGACAGGGAACAGACTCACTCACAGCTGGATAGGGAACAGGCTCACTCACAGATGGACAGGGAACAGGCTCACTCACATCTGGACTGGGAGCAGACGCAGTCACAGCTGTACAGGGAACATGCTCACTCACAGCTGGACAGGGAACAGACTCACTCTCAGCTGGAGAGGGAACAGACTCACTCACAGATGGACAGGGAACAGTCTCACTCACAGATGGACAGGGAACAGACTCACTCTCAGATGGACAGGGAACAGACTCCCTCTCTGATGAACAGGGAACAGACTCAATCACAGCTGGACAGGTAACAGGCTCACTCAGCTGGACAAGGAACAGACTCACTCACAGCTGGACAGGGAACAGGCTCACTCACATCTGGACTGGGAGCAGACGCAGTCACAGCTGTACAGGGAACATGCTCACTCACAGCTGGACAGGGAACAGACTCACTCACAGCTGGACAGGGAACAGAATCACTCACAGCTGGACAAGGAACAGACTCACTCACAGCTGGACAGGGAACAGACTCACTCACAGCTGGACAGGGAACAGACTCACTCACAGCTGGATAGGGAACAGGCTCACTCACAGATGGACAGGGAACAGACTCACTCACTGCTGGACAGGGAACAGACTCACTCACAGATGGACAGGGAACAGACACACTCTCAGATGGACAGGGAACAGACTCACTCACAGCTGGACAGGGAACAGACTCACTCACAGCTGGACAGGGAGCAGACTCACTCACAGATGGACAGGGAACAGACTCACTCACAGCTGGACAGGGAGCAGAATCACTCACAGCTGGACAGGGAACAGACTCACTCCCAGCTGGACAGGGAGCAGACTCACTCACAGATGGACAGGGAACAGACTCACTCACAGATGGACAGGGAACAGACTCACTCACAGATGGACAGGGAACAGACTCACTCACAGCTGGACAGGGAACAGACTCACTCTCAGATGGACAGGGAACAGATTCACTCAAAGATGGACAGGGAACAGACTCACTCTCAGCTGGACAGGGAACAGACTCTCTCACAGCTGGACAGGGAACAGATTCACTCCCAGCTGAACAGGGAGCAGACTCACTCACAGATGGACAAGGAACAGTCTCACTCACAGATGGACAGGGAACAGACTCACTCACAGCTGGACAGGGAACAGACTCACTCACAGCTGGACAGGGAACAGACTCACTCACAGCTGGACAGGGAACAGACTCAATCACAGCTGGACAGGGAACAGACACACTCACAGCTGGACAGGGAACAGACTCACTCACAGCTGGACAAGGAACAGACTCACTCTCAGATGGACAGGGAACAGACTCACTCACAGCTGGACAGGGAACAGACTCACTCACAGCTGGACAGGGGACAGACTCTCTCACAGATGGACAGGGAACAGGCTCACTCACAGCTGGACAGGGAACAGACTCACTCACAGCTGGACAGGGAACAGACACACTCACAGCTGGACAGGGAGCAGACTCACTCACAGCTGGACAAGGAACAGACTCACTCACAGCTGGACAGGGAACAGACTCACTCACAGCTGGACAGGGAACAGACTCACTCACAGCTGGACAGGGAGCAGACTCACTCACAGATGGACAGGGAACAGAATCACTCACAGCTGGACAGAGAACAGATTCACTCACAGATGGATAGGGATCAGACTCACTCACAGATGGACAGGCAACAGACTCACTCACAAATGGACAGGGAACAGACTCACTCCCAGCTGGACAGGGAACAGACTCACTCTCAGCTGGAGAGGGAACAGACTCACTCACAGATGGACAGGGAACAGTCTCACTCACAGATGGACAGGGAACAGACTCACTCTCAGATGGACCGGGAACAGACTCACTCACTGCTGGACAGGGAACAGACTCACTCACAGATGGACAGGGAACAGACTCACTCTCAGATGGACAGGGAACAGAATCACTCACAGCTGGACAAGGAACAGACTCACTCACAGCTGGACAGGGAACAGGCTCACTCACAGATGGACAGGGAACAGACTCACTCACTGCTGGACAGGGAACAGACTCACTCACAGATGGACAGGGAACAGACCCACTCTCAGATGGACAGGGAACAGACTCACTCACAGCTGGACAGGGAACAGACTCACTCACAGCTGGACAGGGAGCAGACTCACTCACAGATGGACAGGGAACAGACTCACTCACAGCTGGACAGGGAGCAGAATCACTCACAGATGGACAGGGAACAGACTCACTCCCAGCTGGACAGGGAGCAGACTCACTCACAGATGGACAGGGAACAGACTCACTCACAGATGGACAGGGAACAGACTCACTCACAGATGGACAGGGAACAGACTCACTCACAGCTGGACAGGGAACAGACTCACTCTCAGATGGACAGGGAACAGATTCACTCAAAGATGGACAGGGAACAGACTCACTCTCAGCTGGATAGGGAACAGACTCTCTCACAGCTGGACAGGGAACAGATTCACTCCCAGCTGAACAGGGAGCAGACTCACTCACAGATGGACAGGGAACAGACTCAGTCACAGCTGGACAGGGAACAGACCCACTCACAGCTTGACAGGGAACAGACTCAATCACAGCTGGACAGGGAACAGACACACTCACAGCTGGACAGGGAACAGACTCACTCACAGCTGGACAAGGAACAGACTCACTCTCAGATGGACAGGGAACAGACTCACTCACAGCTGGACAGGGAACAGACTCACTCACAGCTGGACAGATGACAGACTCTCTCACAGATGGACAGGGAACAGGCTCACTCACAGCTGGACAGGGAACAGACTCACTCACAGCTGGACAGGGAACAGTCACACTCACAGCTGGACAGGGAGCAGACTCACTCACAGCTGGACAAGGAACAGACTCACTCACAGCTGGACAGGGAACAGACTCACTCACAGCTGGACAGGGAACAGACTCACTCACAGCTGGACAGGGAGCAGACTCACTCACAGATGGACAGGGAACAGAATCACTCACAGCTGGACAGAGAACAGATTCACTCACAGATGGATAGGGATCGGACTCACTCACAGATGGACAGGCAACAGACTCACTCACAAATGGACAGGGAACAGACTCACTCCCAGCTGGACAGGGAACAGACTCACTCTCAGCTGGAGAGGGAACAGACTCACTCACAGATGGACAGGGAACAGTCTCACTCACAGATGGACAGGGAACAGACTCACTCTCAGATGGACAGGGAACAGACTCACTCACAGCTGGACAGGGAACAGACTCAATCACAGCTGGACAGGGAACAGACACACTCACAGCTGGACAGGGAACAGACTCACTCACAGCTGGACAAGGAACAGACTCACTCTCAGATGGACAGGGAACAGACTCACTCACAGCTGGACAGGGAACAGACTCACTCACAGCTGGACAGGGGACAGACTCTCTCACAGATGGACAGGGAACAGGCTCACTCACAGCTGGACAGGGAACAGACTCACTCACAGCTGGACAGGGAACAGACACACTCACAGCTGGACAGGGAGCAGACTCACTCACAGCTGGACAAGGAACAGACTCACTCACAGCTGGACAGGGAACAGACTCACTCACAGCTGGACAGGGAACAGACTCACTCACAGCTGGACAGGGAGCAGACTCACTCACAGATGGACAGGGAACAGAATCACTCACAGCTGGACAGAGAACAGATTCACTCACAGATGGATAGGGATCGGACTCACTCACAGATGGACAGGCAACAGACTCACTCACAAATGGACAGGGAACAGACTCACTCCCAGCTGGACAGGGAACAGACTCACTCTCAGCTGGAGAGGGAACAGACTCACTCACAAATGGACAGGGAACAGTCTCACTCACAGATGGACAGGGAACAGACTCACTCTCAGATGGACAGGGAACAGACTCCCTCTCTGATGAACAGGGAACAGACTCACTCACAGCTGGACAGGTAACAGGCTCACTCACATCTGGACTGGGAGCAGACGCATTCACAGCTGTACAGGGAACATGCTCACTCACAGCTGGACAGGGAACAGTCTCACTCACAGCTGGACAGGGAACAGAATCACTCACAGCTGGACAAGGAACAGACTCACTCACAGCTGGACAGGGAACAGACTCACTCACAGCTGGACAGGGAACAGACTCACTCACAGCTGGACAGGGAACAGGCTCACTCACAGATGGACAGGGAACAGACTCACTCACTGCTGGACAGGGAACAGACTCACTCACAGATGGACAGGGAACAGACTCACTCTCAGATGGACAGGGAACAGTCTCACTCACAGCTGGACAGGGAACAGACTCACTCACAGCTGGACAGGGAGCAGACTCACTCACAGATGGACAGGGAACAGACTCACTCACAGCTGGACAGGGAGCAGAATCACTCACAGATGGACAGGGAACAGACTCACTCCCAGCTGGACAGGGAGCAGACTCACTCACAGATGGACAGGGAACAGACTCACTCACAGATGGACAGGGAACAGACTCACTCACAGATGGACAGGGAACAGACTCACTCACAGCTGGACAGGGAACAGACTCACTCTCAGATGGACAGGGAACAGATTCACTCAAAGATGGACAGGGAACAGACTCACTCTCAGCTGGACAGGGAACAGACTCTCTCACAGCTGGACAGGGAACAGATTCACTCCCAGCTGAACAGGGAGCAGACTCACTCACAGATGGACATGGAACAGACTCACTCACAGCTGGACAGGGAGCAGACTCACTCACAGCTGGACAGGGAACAGACTCAATCACAGCTGGACAGGGAACAGACTCACTCACAGCTGGACAGGGAACAGACTCACTCCCAGCTGGACAGGGAGCAGACTCACTCACAGATGGACAGGGAACAGACTCACTCACAGATGGACAGGGAACAGACTCACTCACAGATGGACAGGGAACAGACTCACTCACAGCTGGACAGGGAACAGATTCACTCCCAGCTGAACAGTGAGCAGACTCACTCACAGATGGACATGGAACAGACTCACTCACAAATGGACAGGGAACAGACTCACTCCCAGCTGGACAGGGAACAGACTCACTCTCAGCTGGAGAGGGAACAGACTCACTCACAGATGGACAGGGAACAGTCTCACTCACAGATGGACAGGGAACAGACTCACTCTCAGATGGACAGGGAACAGACTCCCTCTCTGATGAACAGGGAACAGACTCACTCACAGCTGGACAGGTAACAGGCTCACTCAGCTGGACAAGGAACAGACTCACTCACAGCTGGACAGGGAACAGGCTCACTCACATCTGGACTGGGAGCAGACGCAGGCACAGCTGTACAGGGAACATGCTCACTCACAGCTGGACAGGGAACAGACTCACTCACAGCTGGACAGGGAACAGAATCACTCACAGCTGGACAAGGAACAGACTCACTCACAGCTGGACAGGGAACAGACTCACTCACAGCTGGACAGGGAACAGACTCACTCACAGCTGGACAGGGAACAGGCTCACTCACAGATGGACAGGGAACAGACTCACTCACTGCTGGACAGGGAACAGACTCACTCACAGCTGGACAGGGGACAGACTCTCTCACAGATGGACAGGGAACAGGCTCACTCACAGCTGGACAGGGAACAGACTCACTCACAGCTGGACAGGGAACAGACACACTCACAGCTGGACAGGGAGCAGACTCACTCACAGCTGGACAGGGAGCAGACTCACTCACAGATGGACATGGAACAGACTCAGTCACAGCTGGACAGGGAGCAGACTCACTCACAGATGGACAGGGAACAGAATCACTCACAGCTGGACAGAGAACAGATTCACTCACAGATGGATAGGGATCGGACTCACTCACAGATGGACAGGCAACAGACTCACTCACAAATGGACAGGGAGCAGACTCACAGATGGACAGGGAACAGACTCACTCCCAGCTGGACAGGGAACAGACTCACTCCCAGCTGGACAGGGAACAGACTCACTCTCAGCTGGAGAGGGAACAGACTCACTCACAGATGGACAGGGAACAGTCTCACTCACAGATGGACAGGGAACAGACTCACTCTCAGATGGACAGGGAACAGACTCACTCACAGCTGGACAGGGAACAGACTCAATCACAGCTGGACAGGGAACAGACACACTCACAGCTGGACAGGGAACAGACTCACTCACAGCTGGACAAGGAACAGACTCACTCTCAGATGGACAGGGAACAGACTCACTCACAGCTGGACAGGGAACAGACTCACTCACAGCTGGACAGGGGACAGACTCTCTCACAGATGGACAGGGAACAGGCTCACTCACAGCTGGACAGGGAACAGACTCACTCACAGCTGGACAGGGAACAGACACACTCACAGCTGGACAGGGAGCAGACTCACTCACAGCTGGACAAGGAACAGACTCACTCACAGCTGGACAGGGAACAGACTCACTCACAGCTGGACAGGGAACAGACTCACTCACAGCTGGACAGGGAGCAGACTCACTCACAGATGGACAGGGAACAGAATCACTCACAGCTGGACAGAGAACAGATTCACTCACAGATGGATAGGGATCGGACTCACTCACAGATGGACAGGCAACAGACTCACTCACAAATGGACAGGGAACAGACTCACTCCCAGCTGGACAGGGAACAGACTCACTCTCAGCTGGAGAGGGAACAGACTCACTCACAAATGGACAGGGAACAGTCTCACTCACAGATGGACAGGGAACAGACTCACTCTCAGATGGACAGGGAACAGACTCCCTCTCTGATGAACAGGGAACAGACTCACTCACAGCTGGACAGGTAACAGGCTCACTCACATCTGGACTGGGAGCAGACGCATTCACAGCTGTACAGGGAACATGCTCACTCACAGCTGGACAGGGAACAGTCTCACTCACAGCTGGACAGGGAACAGAATCACTCACAGCTGGACAAGGAACAGACTCACTCACAGCTGGACAGGGAACAGACTCACTCACAGCTGGACAGGGAACAGACTCACTCACAGCTGGACAGGGAACAGGCTCACTCACAGATGGACAGGGAACAGACTCACTCACTGCTGGACAGGGAACAGACTCACTCACAGATGGACAGGGAACAGACTCACTCTCAGATGGACAGGGAACAGTCTCACTCACAGCTGGACAGGGAACAGACTCACTCACAGCTGGACAGGGAGCAGACTCACTCACAGATGGACAGGGAACAGACTCACTCACAGCTGGACAGGGAGCAGAATCACTCACAGATGGACAGGGAACAGACTCACTCCCAGCTGGACAGGGAGCAGACTCACTCACAGATGGACAGGGAACAGACTCACTCACAGATGGACAGGGAACAGACTCACTCACAGATGGACAGGGAACAGACTCACTCACAGCTGGACAGGGAACAGACTCACTCTCAGATGGACAGGGAACAGATTCACTCAAAGATGGACAGGGAACAGACTCACTCTCAGCTGGACAGGGAACAGACTCTCTCACAGCTGGACAGGGAACAGATTCACTCCCAGCTGAACAGGGAGCAGACTCACTCACAGATGGACATGGAACAGACTCACTCACAGCTGGACAGGGAGCAGACTCACTCACAGCTGGACAGGGAACAGACTCAATCACAGCTGGACAGGGAACAGACTCACTCACAGCTGGACAGGGAACAGACTCACTCCCAGCTGGACAGGGAGCAGACTCACTCACAGATGGACAGGGAACAGACTCACTCACAGATGGACAGGGAACAGACTCACTCACAGATGGACAGGGAACAGACTCACTCACAGCTGGACAGGGAACAGATTCACTCCCAGCTGAACAGTGAGCAGACTCACTCACAGATGGACATGGAACAGACTCACTCACAAATGGACAGGGAACAGACTCACTCCCAGCTGGACAGGGAACAGACTCACTCTCAGCTGGAGAGGGAACAGACTCACTCACAGATGGACAGGGAACAGTCTCACTCACAGATGGACAGGGAACAGACTCACTCTCAGATGGACAGGGAACAGACTCCCTCTCTGATGAACAGGGAACAGACTCACTCACAGCTGGACAGGTAACAGGCTCACTCAGCTGGACAAGGAACAGACTCACTCACAGCTGGACAGGGAACAGGCTCACTCACATCTGGACTGGGAGCAGACGCAGGCACAGCTGTACAGGGAACATGCTCACTCACAGCTGGACAGGGAACAGACTCACTCACAGCTGGACAGGGAACAGAATCACTCACAGCTGGACAAGGAACAGACTCACTCACAGCTGGACAGGGAACAGACTCACTCACAGCTGGACAGGGAACAGACTCACTCACAGCTGGACAGGGAACAGGCTCACTCACAGATGGACAGGGAACAGACTCACTCACTGCTGGACAGGGAACAGACTCACTCACAGCTGGACAGGGGACAGACTCTCTCACAGATGGACAGGGAACAGGCTCACTCACAGCTGGACAGGGAACAGACTCACTCACAGCTGGACAGGGAACAGACACACTCACAGCTGGACAGGGAGCAGACTCACTCACAGCTGGACAGGGAGCAGACTCACTCACAGATGGACATGGAACAGACTCAGTCACTGCTGGACAGGGAGCAGACTCACTCACAGATGGACAGGGAACAGAATCACTCACAGCTGGACAGAGAACAGATTCACTCACAGATGGATAGGGATCGGACTCACTCACAGATGGACAGGCAACAGACTCACTCACAAATGGACAGGGAGCAGACTCACAGATGGACAGGGAACAGACTCACTCACAGCTGGACAGGGAGCAGAATCACTCACAGATGGATAGGGAACAGACTCACTCCCAGCTGGACAGGGAGCAGACTCACTCACAGATGGACAGGGAACAGACTCACTCACAGATGGACAGGGAACAGACTCACTCACAGATGGACAGGGAACAGACTCACTCACAGCTGGACAGGGAACAGACTCACTCTCAGATGGACAGGGAACAGATTCACTCAAAGATGGACAGGGAACAGACTCACTCTCAGCTGGACAGGGAACAGACTCTCTCACAGCTGGACAGGGAACAGATTCACTCCCAGCTGAACAGGGAGCAGACTCACTCACAGATGGACATGGAACAGACTCACTCACAGCTGGACAGGGAGCAGACTCACTCACAGCTGGACAGGGAACAGACTCAATCACAGCTGGACAGGGAACAGGCTCACTCACAGCTGGACAGGGAACAGACTCAATCACAGCTGGACAGGGAACAGACACACTCACAGCTGGACAGGGAACAGACTCACTCACAGCTGGACAAGGAACAGACTCACTCTCAGATGGACAGGGAACAGACTCACTCACAGCTGCACAGGGAACAGACTCACTCACAGCTGGACAGGGGACAGACTCTCTCACAGATGGACAGGGAACAGGCTCACTCACAGCTGGACAGGGAACAGACTCACTCACAGCTGGACAGGGAACAGACACACTCACAGCTGGACAGGGAGCAGACTCACTCACAGCTGGACAAGGAACAGACGCACTCACAGCTGGACAGGGAACAGACTCACTCACAGCTGGACAGGGAACAGACTCACTCACAGCTGGACAGGGAGCAGACTCACTCACAGATGGACAGGGAACAGAATCAATCACAGCTGGACAGAGAACAGATTCACTCACAGATGGATAGGGATCAGACTCACTCACAGATGGACAGGGAACAGACTCACTCACAAATGGACAGGGAACAGACTCACTCCCAGCTGGACAGGGAACATACTCACTCTCAGCTGGAGAGGGAACAGTCTCACTCACAGATGGACAGGGAACAGTCTCACTCAGAGATGGACAGGGAACAGACTCACTCTCAGATGGACAGGGAACAGACTCCCTCTCTGATGAACAGGGAACAGACTCACTCACAGCTGGACAGGTAAAAGGCTCACTCAGCTGGACAAGGAACAGACTCACTCACAGCTGGACAGGGAACAGGCTCACTCACAGCTGGACTGGGAGCAGACTCAGTCACAGCTGTACAGGGAACATGCTCACTCACAGCTGGACAGGGAACAGACTCACTCACAGCTGGACAGGGAACAGAATCACTCACAGCTGGACAAGGAACAGACTCACTCACAGCTGGACAGGGAACAGACTCACTCACAGCTGGACAGGGAACAGACTCACTCACAGCTGGACAGGGAACAGGCTCACTCACAGCTGGACAGGGAACAGACTCACTCACAGATGGACAGGGAACAGACTCACTCACAGCTGGACAGGGAACAGACTCACTCACAGATGGACAGGGAACAGACTCACTCACAGCTGGACAGGGAACAGACTCACTCTCAGATGGACAGGGAACAGATTCACTCAAAGGTGGACAGGGAACAGACTCACTCTCAGCTGGACAGTGAACAGACTCTCTCACAGCTGGACAGGGAACAGATTCACTCCCAGCTTTACAGGGAGCAGACTCACTCACAGATGGACAGGGAACAGACTCACTCACAGCTGGACAGGGAGCAGAATCACTCACAGATCGACAGGTAACAGACTCACTCCCAGCTGGACAGGGAACAGACTCACTCTCAGATGGACAGGGAACAGATTCACTCAAAGATGGTCAGGGAACAGACTCACTCTAAGCTGGACAGGGAACAGACTCTCTCACAGCTGGACGGGGAACAGATTCACTCACAGATGGACAGGGAACAGAATCAGTCACAGCTGGAGAGAGAACAGAATCACTCACAGCTGGACAGAGAACAGATTCACTCACAGATGGATAGGGAACAGACACACTCACAGATGGACAGGGAACAGACTCACTCACAAATGGACAGGGAACAGGATCACTCACAGCTGGACAGGGAAGAGACTCACTCACAGAATGTCAGGGAACAGACTCACTCACAGATGGAAAGGGAACAGACTCACTCACAGCTGGACAGGGAGCAGAATCACTCACAGCTGGACAGGGAACAGACTCACTCACAGATGGACAGGGAACAGACTCACTCACAGATGGACATGGAACAGACTCGCTCACAGATGGACAGGGAACAGATTCACTCTCAAATGGACAGGGAACTGACTCACTCACAGATGGACAGGGAACAGACCCACTCACAGATAGTCAGGGAACAGACTCACTCTCAGATGGACAGGGAACATGTTCACTCTCAGATGGACAGGGAACAGACTCACTCTAAAATGAATAGGGAACAATGTCAATCTCAGATGGACATGGAAGAATCTCACTCTCAGATGGACAGGGAACAGACTCACTCACAGATGGACAGGGAACAGACTCACTCTCAGATGGACAGGGAACAGACTCACTCACAGATGGACTGGGGACAGACTCACTCTCTGATGGACAGCGAACAGTCTCACTCTCAGATGGACACGGAACAGGCTTGCTCACAGATGGACAGGGAACAGATTCACTCTCAAATGGACAGGGAACAGACTCACTCACAGATGGATTGTGTGCAGACTCACTCACAGATGGACTGGGAACAGACTCACTCACAGATGGACAGGGATCAATCCCACTCTCAGCTGGAATCGGAACAGACTCACTCACAGATGGATATGGAACCGACTCACTCACAGATGGACAGGGAACAATCTAACTCTCAGATGGACAGAGAATAGACTCGCTCTTTGATGGACAGGAAACAGACTCACTCACAGATGGACAGCGAACACACTCACTCACAGGTGGACAGGGAACAGACTCACTCAGAGATGGACTGGGAACAGACTCACTCACAGATGGAGAGAGAACATATTCACTCACAGATTGACAGGGAACAGATTCACTCTCAGATGTACAGGGAACAGACTCACTCACGGCTGGAAAGGTAACAGACTAGCTCACGGCTGGACAGGGAACAGACTCTCTCACAAATGGACTGGGAGCAGACACTCTCAGTTGGACAGTGAACAGACTCATTCACAGATGGACAGGGAACAGACTCATTCACAGATGGCCAGGGAACAGACTCACTCACAGATGGACAGGAAACAGACTCACTCACAGGTGGACAGGGAACAGACTCACTCACAGATGGACAGGGAACAGACTCACTCACAGATGGACAGGGATCAATCCCACTCTCAGCTGGACTCGGAACAGACTCACTCACAGATGGACATGGAACTGACTCACTCACAGATGGACAGGGAACAATCTAACTCTCAGATGGACAGAGAATAGACTCACTCATTGATGGACAGGAAACAGACTCACTCACAGATGGACAGCGAACACACTCACTCACAGGTGGACAGGTAACAGACTCACTCACAGATGGACAGAGAACATATTCACTCACAGATGGACAGGGAACAGACTCACTCACTGATGGACAGGGAACGGACTCACTCACAGATGGACAGGGAACAGATTCACTCTCAAATGGACAGGGAACAGACTCACTCTCAGCTGGACTGGGAACAGACCCACTCACAGATGGACAGGGAACAGACTCACTCTCAGTTGGACAGGGAACAGACTCACTCTCAGCTTGACAGGGAACAAACTCACTCTCAGCTGGACAGGGAACCGGCCCACTCACACCAGGACTGGGAACAGACTCACTCTCAGCTGGACAGGGAACAGACTCAGTCACAGAGGGACAGGGAACAGACTCGCTCACAGATGGACTGGGAACAGACTCAGTCACAGAGGGACAGGGGACAGACTCACTCTCTGATGGACAGGGAACAGTCTCACTCTCAGATGGACAAGGAACAGAGTCACTCTCAACTAGACAGGGAACAGACTCACTCTCAGCTGGACAGGGAACAGACTCACTCTAAGCTCGACAGGGAACAGACTCACTCTCAGCTAGACCGGGAACAGACTCTCTCACAGATGTACAGGGAACAGACTCGCTCACAGATGGACTGGGAACAGACTCACTCACAGATGGACAGGGAACAGACCCACTCACAGATGGACAGGGAACAGACTCACTCACTGATGGACAGGGTACAATCTAACTCTCAGATGGATATCGTACTGATTCACTCACAGATGGACACGGAACAGACTCGCTCACAGATGGACAGGGAACAGATTCACTCTCAAATGGACAGGGAACAGACTCACTCACAGATGGACAGGGAACAGACTCACTCACAGATGGACAGGGAACAGACACACTCACAGATGGACAGGGTACAATCTAACTCTCAGATGGATATCGAACTGACTCACTCACAGATGGACACAGAACAGACTCGCTCACAGATGGACAGGGAACAGATTCACTCTCAGATGGACAGGGAACAGTCTAACTCACACCTGGACAGGGAACAGACTCAATCCCGACTGGACAGGGAACAGACTCACTCACTGCTGGGCAGGGAACAGACTCACCCTCAGCTGGACAGGGAACAGACTCACTCACAGATGGACAGGAAACAGACTCACTCACAGATGGACAGGGAACAGACTCACTCACAGATGGACAGGGAACAGACTCACTTTCAAATGGACAGGGAACAGACCCACTCACAGATGGACAGGGTACAATCTAACTCTCAGATGGATTTCGAACAGACTCACTCACAGATGGACACGGAACAGACTCGCTCACAGATGGACAGGGAACAGATTCACTCTCAAATGGACAGGGAACAGACTCACTCACAGATGGACAGGGAACAGACTCACTCACAGATGGACAGGGAACAGACTCACTCACAGATGGACAGGGAACAGACTCACTCACAGATGGACAGGGTACAATCTAACTCTCAGATGGATATCGAACTGACTCACTCACAGATGGACACAGAACAGACTTGCTCACAGATGGACAGGGAACAGATTCACTCTCAGATGGACAGGGAACAGTCTAACTCACACCTGGACAGGGAACAGACTCAATCCCGACTGGACAGGGAACAGACTCACTCACTGCTGGGCAGGGAACAGACTCACTCACAGATGGACAGGGAACAGTCTAACTCACACCTGGACAGGGAACAGACTCAATCCCGACTGGACAGGGAACAGACTCACTCACAGATGGACAGGGAACAGACTCACTCACAGATGGACAGGGAACAGACTCACATTCAGCAGGACAGGGAACAGATTCACTCACTGATGGACAGGGAACAGACTCACTTTCAAATGGACAGGGAACAGACCCACTCACAGATGGACAGGGTACAATCTAACTCTCAGATGGATTTCGAACAGACTCACTCACAGATGGACATGGAACAGACTCGCTCACAGATGGACAGGGAACAGATTCACTCTCAAATGGACAGGGAACAGACTCACTCACAGATGGACAGGGAACAGACCCACTCACAGATAGTCAGGGAACAGACTCACTCTCAGATGGACAGGGAACATGTTCACTCTCAGATGGACAGGGAACAGACTCACTCTAAAATGAATAGGGAACAATGTCAATCTCAGATGGACATGGAAGAATCTCACTCTCAGATGGACAGGGAACAGACTCACTCACAGATGGACAGGGAACAGACTCACTCTCAGATGGACAGGGAACAGACTCACTCACAGATGGACTGGGGACAGACTCACTCTCTGATGGACAGCGAACAGTCTCACTCTCAGATGGACACGGAACAGGCTTGCTCACAGATGGACAGGGAACAGATTCACTCTCAAATGGACAGGGAACAGACTCACTCACAGATGGATTGTGTGCAGACTCACTCACAGATGGACTGGGAACAGACTCACTCACAGATGGACAGGGATCAATCCCACTCTCAGCTGGAATCGGAACAGACTCACTCACAGATGGATATGGAACCGACTCACTCACAGATGGACAGGGAACAATCTAACTCTCAGATGGACAGAGAATAGACTCGCTCTTTGATGGACAGGAAACAGACTCACTCACAGATGGACAGCGAACACACTCACTCACAGTTGGACAGGGAACAGACTCACTCAGAGATGGACTGGGAACAGACTCACTCACAGATGGACAGATAACATATTCACTCACAGATTGACAGGGAACAGATTCACTCTCAGATGTACAGGGAACAGACTCACTCACGGCTGGAAAGGGAACAGACTCGCTCACGGCTGGACAGGGAACAGACTCTCTCACAAATGGACTGGGAGCAGACACTCTCAGATGGACAGTGAACAGACTCATTCACAGATGGACAGGGAACAGACTCATTCACAGATGGCCAGGGAACAGACTCACTCACAGATGGACAGGAAACAGACTCACTCACAGGTGGACAGGGAACAGACTCACTCACAGATGGACAGGGAACAGACTCACTCACAGATGGACAGGGATCAATCCCACTCTCAGCTGGACTCGGAACAGACTCACTCACAGATGGATCTGGAACTGACTCACTCACAGATGGACAGGGAACAATCTAACTCTCAGATGGACAGAGAATAGACTCACTCATTGATGGACAGGAAACAGACTCACTCACAGATGGACAGCGAACACACTCACTCACAGGTGGACAGGTAACAGACTCACTCACAGATGGACAGAGAACATATTCACTCACAGATGGACAGGGAACAGACTCACTCACTGATGGACAGGGAACGGACTCACTCACAGATGGACAGGGAACAGATTCACTCTCAAATGGGCAGGGAACAGACTCACTCTCAGCTGGACTGGGAACAGACCCACTCACAGATGGACAGGGAACAGACTCACTCTCAGTTGGACAGGGAACAGACTCACTCTCAGCTTGACAGGGAACAAACTCACTCTCAGCTGGACAGGGAACCGGCCCACTCACACCAGGACTGGGAACAGACTCACTCTCAGCTGGACAGGGAAAAGACTCAGTCACAGAGGGACAGGGAACAGACTCGCTCACAGATGGACTGGGAACAGACTCAGTCACAGAGGGACAGGGGACAGACTCACTCTCTGATGGACAGGGAACAGTCTCACTCTCAGATGGACAAGGAACAGAGTCACTCTCAACTAGACAGGGAACAGACTCACTCTCAGCTGGACAGGGAACAGACTCACTCTCAAATAGACAGGGAACAGACTCACTCACAGATGGACAGGGAACAGACTCACTCACAGATGGACAGGGAACAGACTCACTCACAGATGGACAGGGAACAGACTCGCTCACAGATGGACAGGGAACAGATTCACTCTCAAATAGACAGGGAACAGACTCACTCACAGATGGACAGGGAACAGACTCACTCACAGATGGACAGGGAACAGACACACTCACAGATGGACAGGGTACAATCTAACTCTCAGATGGATATCGAACTGACTCACTCACAGATGGACACAGAACAGACTCGCTCACAGATGGACAGGGAACAGATTCACTCTCAGATGGACAGGGAACAGTCTAACTCACACCTGGACAGGGAACAGACTCAATCCCGACTGGACAGGGAACAGACTCACTCACTGCTGGGCAGGGAACAGACTCACCCTCAGCTGGACAGGGAACAGACTCACTCACAGATGGACAGGAAACAGACTCACTCACAGATGGACAGGGAACAGACTCACTCACAGATGGACAGGGAACAGACTCACTTTCAAATGGACAGGGAACAGACCCACTCACAGATGGACAGGGTACAATCTAACTCTCAGATGGATTTCGAACAGACTCACTCACAGATGGACACGGAACAGACTCGCTCACAGATGGACAGGGAACAGATTCACTCTCAAATGGACAGGGAACAGACTCACTCACAGATGGACAGGGAACAGACCCACTCACAGATAGTCAGGGAACAGACTCACTCTCAGATGGACAGGGAACATGTTCACTTTCAGATGGACAGGGAACAGACTCACTCTAAAATGAATAGGGAACAATGTCACTCTCAGATGGACATGGAAGAATCTCACTCTCAGATGGACAGGGAACAGACTCACTCACAGATGGACAGGGAACAGACTCACTCTCAGATGGACAGGGAACAGACTCACTCACAGATGGACTGGGGACAGACTCACTCTCTGATGGACAGCGAACAGTCTCACTCTCAGATGGACACGGAACAGGCTCGCTCACAGATGGACAGGGAACAGATTCACTCTCAAATGGACAGGGAACAGACTCACTCACAGATGGATTGTGTGCAGACTCACTCACAGATGGACTGGGAACAGACTCACTCACAGACGGACAGGGATCAATCCCACTCTCAACTGGAATCGGAACAGACTCACTCATAGATGGATATGGAACCGACTCACTCACAGATGGACAGGGAACAATCTAACTCTCAGATGGACAGAGAATAGACTCACTCTTTGATGGACAGGAAACAGACTCACTCACAGATGGACAGCGAACACACTCACTCACAGGTGGACAGGGAACAGACTCACTCAGAGATGGACTGGGAACAGACTCACTCACAGATGGACAGAGAACATATTCACTCACAGATTGACAGGGAACAGATTCACTCTCAGATGTACAGGGAACAGACTCACTCACGGCTGGAAAGGGAACAGACTCGCTCACGGCTGGACAGGGAACAGACTCTCTCACAAATGGACTGGGAGCAGACACTCTCAGATGGACAGTGAACAGACTCATTCACAGATGGACAGGGAACAGACTCATTCACAGATGGCCAGGGAACAGACTCACTCACAGGTGGACAGGAAACAGACTCACTCACAGATGGACAGGGAACAATCTAACTCTCAGATGGACAGAGAATAGACTCACTCATTGATGGACAGCGAACACACTTACTCACAGGTGGACAGGTAACAGACTCACTCACAGATGGACAGAGAACATATTCACTCACAGATGGACAGGGAACAGACTCACTCACTGATGGACAGGGAACGGACTCACTCACAGATGGACAGGGAACAGATTCACTCTCAAATGGACAGGGAACAGACTCACTCTCAGCTGGACTGGGAACAGACCCACTCACAGATGGACAGGGAACAGACTCACTCTCAGTTGGACAGGGAACAGACTCACTTTCAGCTTGACAGGGAACAAACTCACTCTCAGCTGGACAGGGAACCGGCCCACTCACACCAGGACTGGGAACAGACTCACTCTCAGCTGGACAGGGAACAGACTCAGTCACAGAGGGACAGGGAACAGACTCGCTCACAGATGGACTGGGAACAGACTCAGTCACAGAGGGACAGGGGACAGACTTACTCTCTGATGGACAAGGAACAGACTCACTCTCAACTAGACAGGGAACAGACTCACTCTCAGCTGGGCAGGGAACAGACTCACTCTAAGCTCGACAGGGAACAGACTCACTCTCAGCTACACCGGGAACAGACTCTCTCACAGATGTGCAGGGAACAGACTCGCTCACAGATGGACTGGGAACAGACTCACTCACAGATGGACAGGGAACAGACCCACTCACAGATGGACAGGGAACAGACTCACTCACTGATGGACAGGGTACAATCTAACTCTCAGATGGATATCGTACTGATTCACTCACAGATGGACACAGAACAGACTCACTCACAGATGGACAGGGAACAGATTCACTCTCAAATGGACAGGGAACAGACTCACTCACAGATGGACAGGGAACAGACTCACTCACAGATGGACAGGGAACAGACACACTCACAGATGGACAGGGTACAATCTAACTCTCAGATGGATATCGAACTGACTCACTCACAGATGGACACAGAACAGACTCGCTCACAGATGGACAGGGAACAGATTCACTCTCAGATGGACAGGGAACAGTCTAACTCACACCTGGACAGGGAACAGACTCAATCCCGACTGGACAGGGAACAGACTCACTCACTGCTGGGCAGGGAACAGACTCACCCTCAGCTGGACAGGGAACAGACTCACTCACAGATGGACAGGAAACAGACTCACTCACAGATGGACAGGGAACAGACTCACACTCAGCAGGACAGGGAACAGATTCACTCACTGATGGACAGGGAACAGACTCACTTTCAAATGGACAGGGAACAGACCCACTCACAGATGGACAGGGTACAATCTAACTCTCAGATGGATTTCGAACAGACTCACTCACAGATGGACACGGAACAGACTCGCTCACAGATGGACAGGGAACAGATTCACTCTCAAATGGACAGGGAACAGACTCACTCACAGATGGACAGGGAACAGACCCACTCACAGATAGTCAGGGAACAGACTCACTCTCAGATGGACAGGGAACATGTTCACTCTCAGATGGACAGGGAACAGACTCACTCTAAAATGAATAGGGAACAATGTCACTCTCAGATGGACATGGAAGAATCTCACTCTCAGATGGACAGGGAACAGACTCACTCACAGATGGACAGGGAACAGACTCACTCTCAGATGGACAGGGAACAGACTCACTCACAGATGGACTGGGGACAGACTCACTCTCTGATGGACAGCGAACAGTCTCACTCTCAGATGGACACGGAACAGGCTCGCTCACAGATGGACAGGGAACAGATTCACTCTCAAATGGACAGGGAACAGACTCACTCACAGATGGATTGTGTGCAGACTCACTCACAGATGGACTGGGAACAGACTCACTCACAGACGGACAGGGATCAATCCCACTCTCAGCTGGAATCGGAACAGACTCACTCACAGATGGATATGGAACCGACTCACTCACAGATGGACAGGGAACAATCTAACTCTCAGATGGACAGAGAATAGACTCACTCTTTGATGGACAGGAAACAGACTCACTCACAGATGGACAGCGAACACACTCACTCACAGGTGGACAGGGAACAGACTCACTCAGAGATGGACTGGGAACAGACTCACTCACAGATGGACAGGAAACAGACTCACTCACAGATGGACAGGGAACAGACTCACTCACAGATGGACAGGGAACAGACTCACTTTCAAATGGACAGGGAACAGACCCACTCACAGATGGACAGGGTACAATCTAACTCTCAGATGGATTTCGAACAGACTCACTCACAGATGGACACGGAACAGACTCGCTCACAGATGGACAGGGAACAGATTCACTCTCAAATGGACAGGGAACAGACTCACTCACAGATGGACAGGGAACAGACCCACTCACAGATAGTCAGGGAACAGACTCACTCTCAGATGGACAGGGAACATGTTCACTCTCAGATGGACAGGGAACAGACTCACTCTAAAATGAATAGGGAACAATGTCACTCTCAGATGGACATGGAAGAATCTCACTCTCAGATGGACAGGGAACAGACTCACTCACAGATGGACAGGGAACAGACTCACTCTCAGATGGACAGGGAACAGACTCACTCACAGATGGACTGGGGACAGACTCACTCTCTGATGGACAGCGAACAGTCTCACTCTCAGATGGACACGGAACAGGCTCGCTCACAGATGGACAGGGAACAGATTCACTCTCAAATGGACAGGGAACAGACTCACTCACAGATGGATTGTGTGCAGACTCACTCACAGATGGACTGGGAACAGACTCACTCACAGACGGACAGGGATCAATCCCACTCTCAACTGGAATCGGAACAGACTCACTCATAGATGGATATGGAACCGACTCACTCACAGATGGACAGGGAACAATCTAACTCTCAGATGGACAGAGAATAGACTCACTCTTTGATGGACAGGAAACAGACTCACTCACAGATGGACAGCGAACACACTCACTCACAGGTGGACAGGGAACAGACTCACTCAGAGATGGACTGGGAACAGACTCACTCACAGATGGACAGAGAACATATTCACTCACAGATTGACAGGGAACAGATTCACTCTCAGATGTACAGGGAACAGACTCACTCACGGCTGGAAAGGGAACAGACTCGCTCACGGCTGGACAGGGAACAGACTCTCTCACAAATGGACTGGGAGCAGACACTCTCAGATGGACAGTGAACAGACTCATTCACAGATGGACAGGGAACAGACTCATTCACAGATGGCCAGGGAACAGACTCACTCACAGGTGGACAGGAAACAGATTCACTCACAGATGGACAGGGAACAATCTAACTCTCAGATGGACAGAGAATAGGCTCACTCATTGATGGACAGGAAACAGACTCACTCACAGATGGACAGCGAACACACTTACTCACAGGTGGACAGGTAACAGACTCACTCACAGATGGACAGAGAACATATTCACTCACAGATGGACAGGGAACAGACTCACTCACTGATGGACAGGGAACGGACTCACTCACAAATGGACAGGGAACAGATTCACTCTCAAATGGACAGGGAACAGACTCACTCTCAGCTGGACTGGGAACAGACCCACTCACAGATGGACAGGGAACAGACTCACTCTCAGTTGGACAGGGAACAGACTCACTCTCAGCTTGACAGGGAACAAACTCACTCTCAGCTGGACAGGGAACCGGCCCACTCACACCAGGACTGGGAACAGACTCACTCTCAGCTGGACAGGGAACAGACTCAGTCACAGAGGGACAGGGAACAGACTCGCTCACAGATGGACTGGGAACAGACTCAGTCACAGAGGGACAGGGGACAGACTTACTCTCTGATGGACAAGGAACAGACTCACTCTCAACTAGACAGGGAACAGACTCACTCTCAGCTGGACAGGGAACAGACTCACTCTAAGCTCGACAGGGAACAGACTCACTCTCAGCTAGACCGGGAACAGACTCTCTCACAGATGTGCAGGGAACAGACTCGCTCACAGATGGACTGGGAACAGACTCACTCACAGATGGACAGGGAACAGACCCACTCACAGATGGACAGGGAACAGACTCACTCACTGATGGACAGGGTACAATCTAACTCTCAGATGGATATCGTACTGATTCACTCACAGATGGACACAGAACAGACTCGCTCACAGATGGACAGGGAACAGATTCACTCTCAAATGGACAGGGAACAGACTCACTCACAGATGGACAGGGAACAGACTCACTCACAGATGGACAGGGAACAGACACACTCACAGATGGACAGGGTACAATCTAACTCTCAGATGGATATCGAACTGACTCACTCACAGATGGACACAGAACAGACTCGCTCACAGATGGACAGGGAACAGATTCACTCTCAGATGGACAGGGAACAGTCTAACTCACACCTGGACAGGGAACAGGCTCAATCCCGACTGGACAGGGAACAGACTCACTCACTGCTGGGCAGGGAACAGACTCACCCTCAGCTGGACAGGGAACAGACTCACTCACAGATGGACAGGAAACAGACTCACTCACAGATGGACAGGGAACAGACTCACACTCAGCAGGACAGGGAACAGATTCACTCACTGATGGACAGGGAACAGACTCACTTTCAAATGGACAGGGAACAGACCCACTCACAGATGGACAGGGTACAATCTAACTCTCAGATGGATTTCGAACAGACTCACTCACAGATGGACACGGAACAGACTCGCTCACAGATGGACAGGGAACAGATTCACTCTCAAATGGACAGGGAACAGACTCACTCACAGATGGACAGGGAACAGACCCACTCACAGATAGTCAGGGAACAGACTCACTCTCAGATGGACAGGGAACATGTTCACTCTCAGATGGACAGGGAACAGACTCACTCTAAAATGAATAGGGAACAATGTCACTCTCAGATGGACATGGAAGAATCTCACTCTCAGATGGACAGGGAACAGACTCACTCACAGATGGACAGGGAACAGACTCACTCTCAGATGGACAGGGAACAGACTCACTCACAGATGGACTGGGGACAGACTCACTCTCTGATGGACAGCGAACAGTCTCACTCTCAGATGGACACGGAACAGGCTCGCTCACAGATGGACAGGGAACAGATTTACTCTCAAATGGACAGGGAACAGACTCACTCACAGATGGATTGTGTGCAGACTCACTCACAGATGGACTGGGAACAGACTCACTCACAGACGGACAGGGATCAATCCCACTCTCAGCTGGAATCGGAACAGACTCACTCACAGATGGATATGGAACCGACTCACTCACAGATGGACAGGGAACAATCTAACTCTCAGATGGACAGAGAATAGACTCACTCTTTGATGGACAGGAAACAGACTCACTCACAGATGGACAGCGAACACACTCACTCACAGGTGGACAGGGAACAGACTCACTCAGAGATGGACTGGGAACAGACTCACTCACAGATGGACAGAGAACATATTCACTCACAGATTGACAGGGAACAGATTCACTCTCAGATGTACAGGGAACAGACTCACTCACGGCTGGAAAGGGAACAGACTCGCTCATGGCTGGACAGGGAACAGACTCTCTCACAAATGGACTGGGAGCAGACACTCTCAGATGGACAGTGAACAGACTCATTCACAGATGGACAGGGAACAGACTCATTCACAGATGGCCAGGGAACAGACTCACTCACAGATGGACAGGAAACAGACTCACTCACAGGTGGACAGGGAACAGACTCACTCACAGATGGACAGGGAACAGACTCACTCACAGATGGACAGGGATCAATCCCACTCTCAGCTGGACTCGGAACAGACTCACTCACAGATGGACATGGAACTGACTCACTCACAGATGGACAGGGAACAATCTAACTCTCAGATGGACAGAGAATAGACTCACTCATTGATGGACAGGAAGCAGACTCACTCACAGATGGACAGCGAACACACTCACTCACAGGTGGACAGGTAACAGACTCACTCACAGATGGACAGAGAACATATTCACTCACAGATTGACAGTGAACAGATTCACTCTCAGATGTACAGGGAACAGACTCTCTCATGGCTGGACAGGGAACAGACTCGCTCCCGGCTGGACAGGGAACAGACTCGCTCACAAATGGACTGGGAACAGACTCATTCACAGATGGCCAGGGAAATGACTCACTCACAGATGGACAGGAAACAGACTCACTCACAGGTGGACAGGGAACAGACTCACTCACAGATGGACAGGGAACAGACTCACTCTCAGCTGGACAGGGAACAGACTCACTCTCAGATGTACAGGGAACAGACTCGCTCACAGATGGACTGGGAAGAGACTCACTCACAGATGGACAGGGAACAGACTCACTCACAGATGGACTGGGAACAGACTCACTCTCAGATGGACTGGGAACAGACTCACTCTCAGCTGGACAGGGAACAGACCCACTCACAGATGGACAGGAAACAGACTCACTCACAGATACACAGGGAACAGAATCACTCTCAGCTGGACAGGAAACAGACTCACTCACAGATGGACACGGAACAGACTCGCTCACAGATGGACAGGGAACAGACTCACTCTCAGCTGGACAGGGAACAGACTCACCCTCAGATGGACAGGGAACAGTCTAACTCACACCTGGACAGGGAACAGACTCACTCACCGCTGGCCAGGGAACAGACTCACCCTCAGCTGGACAGGGAACAGACTCACTCACTGATGGACAGGAAACAGACTCACTCACAGATGGACAGGGAACAGACTCACTCTCAGATGGACAGGGAACAGTCTCACTCTCAGATTGACAGGGTACAGACTCACTCTCAGCTGGACTGGGAACAGACTCACTCTCAGCTGGACAGGGAACAGACCCACTCACAGATGGACAGGGAGCAGACTCACTCACTGATGGACAGGGAACGGATTCACTCACAGATGGACAGGGAACAGATTCACTCTCAAATGGACAGGGAACAGACTCACTCTCAGCTGGACTGGGAACAGACCCACTCACAGATGGACAGGGAACAGACTGACTCTCAGTTGGACAGGGAACAGACTTACTCTCAGCTTGACAGGGAACAAACTCACTCTCAGCTGAACAGGGAACCGGCCCACTCACACCAGGACTGGGAACAGACTCACTCTCAGCTGGACAGGGAACAGACTCAGTCACAGAGGGACAGGGAACAGACTCGCTCACAGGTGGACTGGGAACAGACTCAGTCACAGAGGGACAGCGGACAGACTCACTCTCTGATGGACAGGGAACAGTCTCACTCTCAGATGGACACGGAACAGACTCACTCTCAACTGGACAGGGAACAGACTCACTCTCAGCTGGACAGGGAACAGACTCACTCACAGATGGACACGGAACAGACTCGCTCACAGATGGACAGGGAACAGATTCACTCTCAAATGGACAGGGAACAAACTCACTCTCAGATGAACAGGAAACAAACTCACTCTCAGCTGGACAGGGAACAAACTCACTCTCAGCTGGACAGGGAACAGACTCAATCCCGACTGGACAGGGAACAGACTCACTCACCGCTGGACAGGGAACAGACTCACCCTCAGCTGGACAGGGAACAGACTCACTCACACCAGGACTGGGAACAGACTCACTCACAGATGGACAGGGAACAGACTCACTCTCAGATGGACAGGGAACAAACTCACTCTCAGCTGGACAGGGAACAGACTCACTCACAGATGGACAGGGAACAGAATCACTCTCAGCTGGACAGGGAACCGGCCTGCTCACACCAGGACTGGGAACAGACTCACTCTCAGCTGGACAGGGAACAAACTCACTCTCATCTTGACAGGGAACAGACTCGCTCGCAGATGGACAGGGAACAGACTCACTCACAGAGCGACAGGGAACAGACTCACTCACAGATGGACTGGGGACGGACTCACTCACAGATGGACAGGGAACACACTCACACACAGATGGACAAGGAACAGACTCACTCACAAATGGACAGGGATCAATCCCACTCACAGATGGACTCGGAACAGACTCACTCACAGATGGATATGGAACTGACTCACTCACAGATGGACACGGAACAGACTCGCTCGCAGATGGACAGGGAACAGATTCACTCTCAAATGGACAGGGAACAGACTCACTCTCAGATGAACAGGGAACAGACACACTCACAGATGGACACGGAACAGACGCGCTCACAGATGGACAGGGAACAGATTCACTCTCAAATGGACAGGGAACAGACTCACTCACAGATGGACATGGAACTGATTCACTCTCAGATGGACAGGGAACAATCTAACTCTCAGATGGACAGAGAACAGACTCACTCACAGATGGACAGGGAACATACTCACTCTCAGATGGACAGGGAACAGACTCACTCACAGATGGACAGGGAACAGACTCACTCACAGATGGACAGGGAACAGACTCTCCCTCAGCTAGACCGGGAACAGACTCACTCACAGATGGACAGGAAAAGACTCACTCTCAAATGGACAGGGAACAATCTAACTCTCAGATGGACAGAAAATAGACTCACTCATTGATGGACAGGAAACAGACTCACTCACAGATGGACAGGGAACAGACTCACTCTCAGGTGGACAGGGAGCAGACTCATTCACAGATGGCCAGGGAACAGACTCACTCACAGATGGACAGGGAACAGACACACTCTCAACTAGACAGGGAACAGACTCACTCTCAGCTGGACAGGGAACAGACTCACTCACAGATGTACAGGGAACAGACTGGCTCACAGATGGACTGGGAACAGACTGTCTCAGATGGACAGGGAACAGACTCACTCACTGATGGACAGGAAACAGAATCATTCTCAGCTGGACAGGGAACAGACTCACTCTCAGATGGACAGGGAACAGACTCACTCTCAGATTGACAGAGAACAGACTCACCCTCAGCTGGACAGGGAACAGACTCACTCTCAGATGGACAAGGAACAGACTCACTCACAGAGCGACAGGGAACAGACTCACTCACAGATGGACTGAGGACAGACTCGCTCACAGATGGACCGGGAACAGACTCACTCACAGATGGACAGGAATCAATCCCACTCTCAGATGGACTCGGAACAGACTCACTCACAGATGGACAGGAATCCGGCCCCCTCACACGAGGACTGGGAACAGACTCACTCTCAGCTGGACAGGGAACAATCTCACTCTCATCTGGACAGGGAACGGACTCACTCACAGATGGACAGGGAACAGACTCACTAACAGAAGGACAGGGAACAGACTCACTCACAGATGGACAGGGAACAGACTCACTCTCAAATGGACAGGGAACAGACTCGCTCGCAGATGGACAGGGAACAGATTCACTCTCAGATGGACAGGGAACAAACACACTCACAGATGGATATGGAACAGACTCGCTCACAGATGGACAGGGAACAGATTCACTCTCAAATGGACAGGGAACAGACTCACTCTCAGCTGGACAGGGAACAGACTCACTCTCAGCTGCACAGGGAACAAGCTCACTCTCATCTTGACAGGGAACCGACTCACTCACAGATGGTCAGGGAACAGGCTCACTAACAGAAGGACAGGGAAATGACTCACTCTCAGATGGACAAGGAACAGACTCACTCTCAGATGGACAAGGAACAGACTCACTCACAGATGGACAGGGAACAGACACACTCACAGATGGACAGAGAACAGACTCACTCACAGATGGACAGGGAACAGACTCACTCTCAGCTAGACCGGGAATAGCCTCACTTACAGATGGACAGGGAACAGACTCACTCTCAAATGGACAGGGAACAGACTCATTCACAGATGGACAGGGAACAGACTCACTCTCAGCTAGAAAATGTACAGCCTCACGCTCAGATGAACATGGTGCAATCTCCCTCTAAGATG
Organism: Somniosus microcephalus; assembly: GCF_052327205.1. Taxonomy (NCBI): domain Eukaryota; kingdom Metazoa; phylum Chordata; class Chondrichthyes; order Squaliformes; family Somniosidae; genus Somniosus; species Somniosus microcephalus. The sequence goes on along the minus strand of NW_028225180.1, from coordinate 28,063,008 downwards.
GACAGCGAACAGACTCAGTCACAGAGGGACAGGGAACAGACTCACTCACAGATGGACAAGGAACAGATTCACTCACAGATGGACAAGGAACAGACTCAGTCACAGATGGACATGGAACTGACTCACTCACAGATGGACATGGAACAATTTAACTCTCAGATGGACAGAGAATAGACTCACTCATTGATGGACAGGTAACAGACTCACTCACAGATGGACAGGTAACAGACTCACTCTCGGCTGGACAGAGAACCAGCCCACTCATACGAGGACTGGGAACAGACACACTCTCAGCTGGACAGGGAACAAACTCACTCTCAGATGGACACGGAACAGACTCGCTCGCAGATGGACAGGGAACAGATTCACTCTCAAATGGACAGGGAACAGACTCACTCTCAGCTGGACAGAGAACAGACTCACTCACAGATGGACAGGGAACAGAATCACTCTCATCTGGACAGGGAACAATCTAACTCTCAGAAGGACAGAAAATAGACTCACTCATTGATGGACAGGAAACAGTCTCACTCACAGATGGACAGGGAACATAATCACTCTCAGCTGGACAGGGAACCAGCCCACTCATACGAGGACTGGTAACAGACTCACTCTCAGCTGGACAGGGAACACACTCACTCACAGGTGGACAGGGAACAGACTCACTCAGAGATGGACTGTGAACAGACTCGCTCACAGATGGACAGAGAACATATTCACTCTCAGATGTACAGGGAACAGATTCACTCTCAGATGTACAGGGAACAGACTCACTCACGGCTGGACAGGGAACAGACTCATTCACAGATGGCCAGGGAACAGACTCACTCACAGATGGACAGGGAACACACTCGCTCACAGATGGACTGGGAACAGACAGTCTCAGATGGACAGTGAACAGACTCACTCACAGATGGACAGGGAACAGACTCACTTTCAAATGGACAGGGAACAGACCCACTCACAGATGGACAGGGTACAGTCTAACTCTCAGATGGACAGGGAACGGACTCACTCACAGATGGACAGGGAACAGACACACTCACAGATGGACAAGGAACAGTCTCACCCTCAGCTGGACAGGGAACAGACTCACTTTCAAATGGACAGGGAACAGACCCACTCACAGATGGACAGGGTACAACCTACCTCTCAGATGGACATAGAACAGACTCACTCACAGATGGACACGGAACAGATTCACTCACATATTGGACAGGGAACAGACTCACTCTCAGATTGACAGGAAACAGACTCACCCTCAGCTGGACAGGGAACAGACTCACTCACTGATGGACAGGAAAGAGACTCACTCTCAGCTAGGCTGGGAACAGACGCAGTCTCTGATGGACAGGGTACAGGCTCACTCTGAGATGGACAGGGAACTGACCCACTCAGATGGAGAGGGAAAAGCCTCGCTCACAGTTGGACAGGGAACAGAGTCACTCACCGCTGTCCAGGGGACAGACTCGCTCACACATGGACAAGGAACAGAATCACTCACAGCTGGAAAGGGAACAGACTCACTCACAGACGGACAGGGAACAGACTCACTCATGGCTGGACAGGGAACAGGCTCACTCACAGAAGAACTGGGAACAGACTCACTCAGAGATGGACAGGGAACAGATTCACTCACAGATGGACTGGGAACAGGCCCACTCACAGATGGACGGGGAACAGACTCACTCACAGATGGACGGGGAACAGACTCACTCTCAGACGGACAGGGAACAGACACACTCTCAGATGGACAGGGCACAGACTCACTCACAGATGAACAGGGAACAGACTCACTCACAGATGGACGGGGAACAGACTCACTCGCAGATGGACAGGGAACAGACTCACTCTCAGCTGGACAGGGAACAGACTCACTCACAGATGGACAGGGAACAGAATCACTCTCAGCTGGACAGGGAACTGGCCCACTCACACCAGGACTGGGAACAGACTCACTCTCAGATGGACAGGGAACAATCTAACTCTCAGAAGGACAGAAAATAGACTCACTCATTGATGGACAGGAAACAGACTCACTCTCAGCTGGACAGGGAACACACTCACTCACAGGTGGACAGGGAACAGACTCACTCAGAGATGGACTGTGAACAGACTCGCTCACAGATGGACAGAGAACATATTCACTCTCAGATGTACAGGGAACAGATTCACTCACGGCTGGACAGGGAACAGAATCATTCACAGATGGCCAGGGAACAGACTCACTCACAGAGGGACAGGAAACAGACTCACTCACAGATGGACAGGGAACAGACTCACTCACAGGAGGACAGGGAACAGACTCACTTACAGATGGACAGGGAACAGACTCACTCACAGGTGGACAGTGAACAGACTCACTCACAGATGGACAGGAAACAGACTCACTCACAGATGGACAGGGAACAGACTCACTCACGGCTGGACAGGGAACAGACTCACTTTCAAATGGACAGGGAACAGACCCACTCACAGATGGACAGGGTACAATCTAACTCTCAGATGGACAGGAAACGGACTCACTCACAGATGGACAAGGAACAGTCTCACCCTCAGCTGGACAGGGAACAGACTCACTGTCAGATGCACAGGGAACAGACTCACTCACTGATGGACAGGAAACAGACTCACTCTCAGCTAGACCGGGAACAGACGCAGACTCAGATGGACAGGGTACAGGCTCTCTCTGAGATGGTCAGGGAACCGACCCACTCAGGTGGAGAGGGAATAGACTTGCTCACAGTTGGACAGGGAAGAGAGTCACACTCGGATGGACAGGGAACAGACTCCCACTCAGATGAACAGGGAACAGACTCACTCACGGCTGGAAAGGGAACAGACTCGCTCACGGCTGGACAGGGAACAGACTCACTCACAAATGGACAGGGAACAGACTCACTCACAGATGGACAGGGAACAGACTCACTCACAGATGGACTGGGAACAATCTCACTCTCAGATGGTCAGGGAACAGACTCACTCAGAGACGGACAGGGAACAGACTCACTCACAGATGGACAGGAAACAGTCTAACTCACACATGGACAGGGAACAGGCTCACTCTCAGCTGGAGAGGGAACAGACGCACTCACCGCTGTACAGGGAACAGACTCGCTCACACCTGGACAGGGAACAGACTCACTCACGGCTGGAGAGGGAACAGACTCACTCACCGCTGTACAGGGAACAGACTCGCTCACACATGGACAGGGAACAGAATCACTCACAGCTGGAAAGGGAACAGACTCACTCACAGACGGACAGGGAACAGACTCAGTCATGGCTGGACAGGGAACAGGCTCACTCACAGAAGAACTGGGAACAGACTCACTCAGAGATGGACAGGGAACAGATTCACTCACAGATGGACTCGGAACAGACCCACTCACAGATGGACGGGGAACAGGCTCACTCACAGATGGACGGGGAACAGACTCACTCTCAGATGGACAGGGAACAGACTCACTCTCAGATGGACAGGGCACAGACACACTCACAGATGAACGGCAAACAGACTCACTCACAGATGAACGGGGAACAGACTCACTCACACATGGACAGGGAACAGGCTCACTCTCAGATGGACAGGGAACAGACACACTCATTGATGAACGGGGAACAGACTCACTCTCCGATGGACAGGGAACAGACTCACCCTCAGATGGACAGGGAACAGACTCTCTCACAAATAGACATGAACCAATCTCACTCTCAGATGGACAGCCAACAGACTCACTCTCAGATGGACAGGAAACCGTCTAACTCACACCTGGACAGGTAACAGACTCGCTCTCAGCTGGGCAGGGAACAAACTCACTCTCAGCTGGACAGGGAACAGACTCACTCACAGACGGACAGGGAACAGACTCACTCATGGCTGGACAGGGAACAGGCTCACTCACAGAAGAACTGGGAACAGACTCACTCAGAGATGGACAGGGAACAGATTCACTCACAGATGGACTCGGAACAGACCCACTCACAGATGGACGGGGAACAGGCTCACTCACAGATGGACGGGGAACAGACTCACTCTCAGATGGACAGGGAACAGATTCACTCTCAGATGGACAGGGCACAGACACACTCACAGATGAACGGCAAAGAGACTCACTCACAGATGAACGGGGAACAGACTCACTCACACATGGACAGGGAACAGGCTCACTCTCAGATGGACAGGGAACAGACACACTCATTGATGAACGGGGAACAGACTCACTCTCCGATGGACAGGGAACAGACTCACCCTCAGATGGACAGGGAACAGACTCTCTCACAAATAGACATGAACCAATCTCACTCTCAGATGGACAGCCAACAGACTCACTCTCAGATGGACCGGAAACCGTCTAACTCACACCTGGACAGGTAACAGACTCGCTCTCAGCTGGGCAGGGAACAAACTCACTCTCAGCTGGACAGGGAACAGACTCACTCATGGCTGGACAGTGAACAGACTCACTTTCAGATTGACAGGGTACAGACTCACACTCAGCAGTACAGGGAACAGGCCCACTCAGAGATGGACTGGGAACAGACTCGCTCACAGATGGACAGGGAACATATTCACTCACAGATGTACAGTGAACAGACTCACTCTCAGATGAACAGGGAACAGACTCACTCTCAGATGGACAGGGAACAGACACACTCTCAGATGGACAGGTAACAGACTCAATCACGGCTGGACAGGGAACAGACTCGCTCATGGCTGGACTGGGAACAGACTCGCTCACAGATGGACAGGGAACAGACTCACTCTCAGATGGACAGGGAACAGACTCACTCTCAGATGGACAGGGAACAGACTCACTCTCAGATGAACAGGGAACAGACTCACTCACAGAAGGACAGGGAACAGAAGCACTCACAGGTGGACAGGGAACAGGCTAACTCACAGATGTACAGGGAACAGACTCACTCACAGATGGTCAGGGAACAGACTCACTCTCAGATGGACCGGAACCAGACTCACTCACAGACGGACAGGGAACAGACTCACTCATGGCTGGACAGGGAACAGGCTCACTCACAGAAGAACTGGGAACAGACTCACTCAGAGATGGACAGGGAACAGATTCACTCACAGATGGACTCGGAACAGACCCACTCACAGATGGACGGGGAACAGGCTCACTCACAGATGGACGGGGAACAGACTCACTCTCAGATGGACAGGGAACAGACTCACTCTCAGATGGACAGGGCACAGACACACTCACAGATGAACGGCAAACAGACTCACTCACAGATGGACGGGGAACAGACTCACTCACACATGGACAGGGAACAGACACACTCACACATGGACAGGGAACAGGCTCACTCTCAGATGGACAGGGAACAGACACACTCATTGATGAACGGGGAACAGACTCACTCTCCGATGGACAGGGAACAGACTCACCCTCAGATGGACAGGGAACAGACTCTCTCACAAATAGACCTGAACCAATCTCACTCTCAGATGGACAGCCAACAGACTCACTCTCAGATGGACCGGAAACCGTCTAACTCACACCTGGACAGGTAACAGACTCGCTCTCAGCTGGGCAGGGAACAAACTCACTCTCAGTTGGGCAGGGAACAGACTCACTCACGGCTGGACAGTGAACAGACTCACTTTCAGATTGACAGGGTACAGACTCACACTCAGCAGTACAGGGAACAGGCCCACTCAGAGATGGACTGGGAACAGACTCGCTCACAGATGGACAGGGAACATATTCACTCACAGATGTACAGTGAACAGACTCACTCTCAGATGAACAGGGAACAGAGTCACTCTCAGATGGACAGGGAACATATTCACTCTCAGATGTCCAGTGAACAGACTCACTCTCAGATTAACAGGGAACAGACTCACTCTCAGATGGACTGGGAACAGACACACTCTCAGATGGACAGGTAACAGACTCAATCACGGCTGGACAGGGAACAGACTCGCTCACGGCTGGACTGGGAACAGACTCGCTCACAGATGGACACGGAACAGACTCACTCTCAGATTGACAGGGAACAGACTCACTCTCAGATGGACAGGGAACAGACTCACTCTCAGATGAACAGGGAACAGACTCACTCACAGAAGGACAGGGAACAGAAACACTCACAGGTGGACAGGGAACAGACTAACTCACAGATGTACAGGGAACAGACTCACTCACAGATGGACAGGAAACAGACTCACTCACAGCTGGACAGGGAACAGACTCACTCACAGATGGACTGGGAATGGACTCACTCACAGATGGACAGGAAACAGACACACTCACAGATGGACAGGGTACAATCTAACTCTCAGATGGATATCGAACAGACTCACTCACAGATGGACACGGAACAGACTCGCTCACAGATGGACAGGGAACAGATTCACTCTCAAATGGGCAGGGAACAGACTCACTCACAGATGGACAGGGAACAGACTCGCTCACAGATGGACAGGGAACAGATTCACTCTCAAATGGACAGGGAACAGACTCACTCACAGATGGACACGGAACAGAATCGCCCTCAGCTGGACAGGGAACAGACTCACTCTCAGCTGGACAGGGAACAGACTCACTCACAGATGTACAGGGAACAGAATCACTCTCATCTTGACAAGGGAACTGACTCACTCACAAATGGTCAGGGAACAGGCTCACTAACAGAAGGAAAGGGAAATGACTCACTCTCAGATGGACATGGTGCAATCTCCCTCTCAGATGGACAGCGAACAGACTCAGTCACAGAGGGACAGGGAACAGACTCACTCACAGATGGACTGGGGACAGACTCACTCTCAGCTGGACAGGGAACAGTCTCACTCTCAAATGGACACGGAACAGACTCGCTCACAGATGGACAGGGAACAGATTCACTCTCAAATGGACAGGGAACAGACTCACTCACAGATGGACACGGAACAGACTCACTCACAGATGGACTGGGAACAGACTCACTCTCAGCTGGACAGGGAACAGACCCACTCACAGATGGACAGCGAACAGTCTCACTCACTGATGGACAGGGAACGGACTCACTCACAGATGGACAGGGAACAGACTCACTCTCAGCTGGACAGGGAACAAACTCACTCTCAGCTGGACAGGGTTCCGGCCCACTCACACCAGGACTGGGAACAGACTCAGTCTCAACTAGACAGGGAACAGACTCACTCTCAGCTGGACAGGGAACAGACTCACTCACAGATGAACGGCAAACAGACTCACTCACAGATGGACGGGGAACAGACTCACTCACACATGGACAGGGAACAGACTCACTCACACATGGAAAGGGAACAGGCTCACTCTCAGATGGACAGGGAACAGACACACTCATTGATGAACGGGGAACAGACTCACTCTCCAATGGACAGGGAACAGACTCACCCTCAGATGGACAGGGAACAGACTCTCTCACAAATAGACATGAACCAATCTCACTCTCAGATGGACAGCCAACAGACTCACTCTCAGATGGACAGGAAACCGTCTAACTCACACCTGGACAGGTAACAGACTCGCTCTCAGCTGGGCAGGGAATAAACTCACTCTCAGCTAGACAGGGAACAGACTCACTCACAGACGGACAGGGAACTGACTCACTCATGGCTGGACAGGGAACAGGCTCACTCACAGAAGAACTGGGAACAGACTCACTCAGAGATGGACAGGGAACAGATTCACTCACAGATGGACTCGGAACAGACCCACTCACAGATGGACGGGGAACAGGCTCACTCACAGATGGACGGGGAACAGACTCACTCTCAGATGGACAGGGAACAGACTCACTCTCAGATGGACAGGGCACAGACACACTCACAGATGAACGGCAAACAGACTCACTCACAGATGAACGGGGAACAGACTCACTCACACATGGACAGGGAACAGGCTCACTCTCAGATGGACAGGGAACAGACACACTCATTGATGAACGGGGAACAGGCTCACTCTCCGATGGACAGGGAACAGACTCACCCTCAGATGGACAGGGAACAGACTCACTCTCAGATGGACAGCCAACAGACTCACTCTCAGATGGACAGGAAACCGTCTAACTCACACCTGGACAGGTAACAGACTCGCTCTCAGCTGGGCAGGGAACAAACTCACTCTCAGCTGGACAGGGAACAGACTCACTCACGGCTGGACAGTGAACAGACTCACTTTCAGATTGACAGGGTACAGACTCACACTCAGCAGTACAGGGAACAGGCCCACTCAGAGATGGACTGGGAACAGACTCGCTCACAGATGGACAGGGAACATATTCACTCACAGATGTACAGTGAACAGACTCACTCTCAGATGAACAGGGAACAGACTCACTCTCAGATGGACAGGGAACTGACACACTCTCAGATGGACAGGTAACAGACTCAATCACGGCTGGACAGGGAACAGACTCGCTCATGGCTGGACTGGGAACAGACTCGCTCACAGATGGACAGGGAACAGACTCACTCTCAGATGGACAGGGAACAGACTCACTCTCAGATGGACAGGGAACAGACTCACTCTCAGATGAACAGGGAACAGACTCACTCACAGAAGGACAGGGAACAGAAACACTCACAGGTGGACAGGGAACAGGCTAACTCACAGATATACAGGGAACAGACTCACTCACAGATGGTCAGGGAACAGACTCACTCTCAGATGGACCGGAACCAGACTCACTCACAGACGGACAGGGAACAGACTCACTCATGGCTGGACAGGGAACAGGCTCACTCACAGAAGAACTGGGAACAGACTCACTCAGAGATGGACAGGGAACAGATTCACTCACAGATGGACTCGGAACAGACCCACTCACAGATGGACGGGGAACAGGCTCACTCACAGATGGACGGGGAACAGACTCACTCTCAGATGGACAGGGAACAGACTCACTCTCAGATGGACAGGGCACAGACACACTCATAGATGAACGGCAAACAGACTCACTCACAGATGGACGGGGAACAGACTCACTCACACATGGACAAGGAACAGACTCACTCACACATGGACAGGGAACAGGCTCACTCTCAGATGGACAGGGAACAGACACACTCATTGATGAACGGGGAACAGACTCACTCTCCGATGGACAGGGAGCAGACTCACCCTCAGATGGACAGGGAACAGACTCTCTCACAAATAGACCTGAACCAATCTCACTCTCAGATGGACAGCCAACAGACTCACTCTCAGATGGACCGGAAACCGTCTAACTCACACCTGGACAGGTAACAGACTCGCTCTCAGCTGGGCAGGGAACAAACTCACTCTCAGCTGGACAGGGAACAGACTCACTCACGGCTGGACAGTGAACAGACTCACTTTCAGATTGACAGGGTACAGACTCACACTCAGCAGTACAGGGAACAGGCCCACTCAGAGATGGACTGGGAACAGACTCGCTCACAGATGGACAGGGAACATATTCACTCACAGATGTACAGTGAACAGACTCACTCTCAGATGAACAGGGAACAGAGTCACTCTCAGATGGACAGGGAACATATTCACTCTCAGATGTACAGTGAACAGACTCACTCTCAGATTAACAGGGAACAGACTCACTCTCAGATGGACTGGGAACAGACACACTCTCAGATGGACAGGTAACAGACTCAATCACGGCTGGACAGGGAACAGACTCGCTCACGGCTGGACTGGGAACAGACTCGCTCACAGATGGACACGGAACAGACTCACTCTCAGATTGACAGGGAACAGACTCACTCTCAGATGGACAGGGAACAGACTCACTCTCAGATGAACAGGGAACAGACTCACTCACAGAAGGACAGGGAACAGAAACACTCACAGGTGGACAGGGAACAGACTAACTCACAGATGTACAGGGAACAGACTCACTCACAGATGGACAGGAAACAGACTCACTCACAGCTGGACAGGGAACAGACTCACTCACAGATGGACTGGGAATGGACTCACTCACAGATGGACAGGAAACAGACACACTCACAGATGGACAGGGTACAATCTAACTCTCAGATGGATATCGAACAGACTCACTCACAGATGGACACGGAACAGACTCGCTCACAGATGGACAGGGAACAGATTCACTCTCAAATGGGCAGGGAACAGACTCACTCACAGATGGACAGGGAACAGACTCGCTCACAGATGGACAGGGAACAGATTCACTCTCAAATGGACAGGGAACAGACTCACTCACAGATGGACACGGAACAGAATCGCCCTCAGCTGGACAGGGAACAGACTCACTCACACCAGGACTGGGAACAGACTCACTCACAGATGGACAGGGAACAGACTCACTCTCAGAGGGACAGGGAACAAACTCACTCTCAGCTGGACAGGGAACAGACTCACTCACAGATGTACAGGGAACAGAATCACTCTCAGCTGGACAGGGAACCGGCCCACACACACCAGGACTGGGAACAGACTCACTCTCAGCTGGACAGGGAACAAACTCACTCTCATCTTGACAAGGGAACTGACTCACTCACAAATGGTCAGGGAACAGGCTCACTAACAGAAGGAAAGGGAAATGACTCACTCTCAGATGGACATGGTGCAATCTCCCTCTCAGATGGACAGCGAACAGACTCAGTCACAGAGGGACAGGGAACAGACTCACTCACAGATGGACTGAGGACAGACTCACTCTCTGATGGACAGGGAACAGTCTCACTCTCAAATGGACACGGAACAGACTCGCTCACAGATGGACAGGGAACAGATTCACTCTCAAATGGACAGGGAACAGACTCACTCACAGATGGACACGGAACAGACTCACTCACAGATGGACTGGGAACAGACTCACTCTCAGCTGGACAGGGAACAGACCCACTCACAGATGGACAGGGAATAGACTCACTCACTGATGGACAGGGAACGGACTCACTCACAGATGGACAGGGAACAGATTCACTCTCAAATGGACAGGGAACAGACTCACTCTCAGCTGGACAGGGAACAGACCCACTCACAGATGGACAGGGAACAGACTCACTCTCAATTGGACAGGGAACAGACTCACTCTCAGCTGGACAGGGAACAAACTCACTCTCAGCTGGACAGGGAACCGGCCCACTCACACCAGGACTGGGAACAGACTCAGTCTCAACTAGACAGGGAACAGACTCACTCTCAGCTGGACAGTGAACAGACTCACTCACAGATGAACGGCAAACAGACTCACTCACAGATGGACGGGGAACAGACTCACTCACACATGGACAGGGAACAGACTCACTCACACATGGACAGGGAACAGGCTCACTCTCAGATGGACAGGGAACAGACACACTCATTGATGAACGGGGAACAGACTCACTCTCCGATGGACAGGGAACAGACTCACCCTCAGATGGACAGGGAACAGACTCTCTCACAAATAGACCTGAACCAATCTCACTCTCAGATGGACAGCCAACAGACTCACTCTCAGATGGACAGGAAACCGTCTAACTCACACCTGGACAGGTAACAGACTCGCTCTCAGCTGGGCAGGGAACAAACTCACTCTCAGCTGGACAGGGAACAGACTCACTCACGGCTGGACAGTGAACAGACTCACTTTCAGATTGACAGGGTACAGACTCACACTCAGCAGTACAGGGAACAGGCCCACTCAGAGATGGACTGGGAACAGACTTGCTCACAGATGGACAGGGAACATATTCAATCACAGATGAACAGTGAACAGACTCACTCTCAGATGAACAGGGAACAGAGTCACTCTCAGATGGACAGGGAACATATTCACTCTCAGATGTACAGTGAACAGACTCACTCTCAGATTAACAGGGAACAGACTCACTCTCAGATGGACTGGGAACAGACACACTCTCAGATGGACAGGTAGCAGACTCAATCACGGCTGGACAGGGAACAGACTCGCTCACGGCTGGACTGGGAACAGACTCGCTCACAGATGGACACGGAACAGACTCACTCTCAGATGGACAGGGAACAGACTCACTCTCAGATGGACAGGGAACAGACTCACTCTCTGATGAACAGGGAACAGACTCACTCACAGAAGGACAGGGAACAGAAACACTCACAGGTGGACAGGGAACAGACTAACTCACAGATGTCCAGGGAACAGACTCACTCACAGATGGTCAGGGAACAGACTCACTCTCAGATGGACCGGAACCAGACTCACTCACAGATGGACAGGGAACAGACTCACTCTCAAATGGACAGGGAACAGACTCACTCTTATCTTGACTGGGAACAGACTCACTCACAGGTGGACAAGGAAACAGGCTCACTCACAGGTGGACAGGGAACAGACTCACTCACAGATGGTCAGGGAACAGACTCACTCTCAGATGGACAGGGAACAGACTCACTCTCAGCTGGACAGGGAACAGACTCACTCACAGATGGACAGGAAACAGACTCACTCACAGATGGACAGGGAACAGACTCACTCACAGATGGACAGGGAACAGACTCGCTCACAGATGGACACGGAACAGACTCGCCCTCAGCTGGACAGGGAACAGACTCACTCACACCAGGACTGGGAACAGACTCACTCACAGATGGACAGGGAACAGACTCACTCTCAGATGGACAGGGAACAAACTCACTCTCAGCTGGACAGGGAACAGACTCACTCACAGATGGACAGGGAACAGAATCACTCTCAGCTGGACAGGGAACCGGCCCACTCACACCAGGACTGGGAACAGACTCACTCACAGATGGACACGGAACAGAATCGCCCTCAGCTGGACAGGGAACAGACTCACTCACACCAGGACTGGGAACAGACTCACTCACAGATGGACAGGGAACAGACTCACTCTCAGAGGGACAGGGAACAAACTCACTCTCAGCTGGACAGGGAACAGACTCACTCACAGATGTACAGGGAACAGAATCACTCTCAGCTGGACAGGGAACTGGCCCACACACACCAGGACTGGGAACAGACTCACTCTCAGCTGGACAGGGAACAAACTCACTCTCATCTTGACAAGGGAACTGACTCACTCACAAATGGTCAGGGAACAGGCTCACTAACAGAAGGAAAGGGAAATGACTCACTCTCAGATGGACATGGTGCAATCTCCCTCTCAGATGGACAGCGAACAGACTCAGTCACAGAGGGACAGGGAACAGACTCACTCACAGATGGACTGAGGACAGACTCACTCTCTGATGGACAGGGAACAGTCTCACTCTCAAATGGACACGGAACAGACTCGCTCACAGATGGACAGGGAACAGATTCACTCTCAAATGGACAGGGAACAGACTCACTCACAGATGGACACGGAACAGACTCACTCACAGATGGACTGGGAACAGACTCACTCTCAGCTGGACAGGGAACAGACCCACTCACAGATGGACAGGGAACAGACTCACTCACTGATGGACAGGGAACGGACTCACTCACAGATGGACAGGGAACAGATTCACTCTCAAATGGACAGGGAACAGACTCACTCTCAGCTGGACAGGGAACAGACCCACTCACAGATGGACAGGGAACAGACTCACTCTCAATTGGACAGGGAACAGACTCACTCTCAGCTGGACAGGGAACAAACTCACTCTCAGCTGGACAGGGAACCGGCCCACTCACACCAGGACTGGGAACAGACTCAGTCTCAACTAGACAGGGAACAGACTCACTCTCAGCTGGACAGGGAACAGACTCACTCACAGATGAACGGCAAACAGACTCACTCACAGATGGACACGGAACAGACTCGCTCACAGATGGACAGGGAACAGATTCACTCTCAAATGGGCAGGGAACAGACTCACTCACAGATGGACAGGGAACAGACTCGCTCACAGATGGACAGGGAACAGATTCACTCTCAAATGGACAGGGAACAGACTCACTCACAGATGGACACGGAACAGACTCGCCCTCAGCTGGACAGGGAACAGACTCACTCACACCAGGACTGGGAACAGACTCACTCTCAGCTGGACAGGGAACAAACTCACTCACAGATGGACAGGGAACAGACTCACTCTCAGATGGACAGGGAACAAACTCACTCTCAGCTGGACAGAGAACAGACTCACTCACAGATGGACAGGGAACAGAATCACTCTCAGCTGGACAGGGAACCGGCCCACTCACACCAGGACTGGGAACAGACTCACTCTCAGCTGGACAGGGAACAAACTCACTCTCATCTTGACAGGGAACGGACTCACTCACAAATGGTCAGGGAACAGGCTCACTAACAGAAGGAAAGGGTAATGACTCACTCTCAGATGGACATGGTGCAATCTCCCTCTCAGATGGACAGCGAACAGACTCAGTCACAGAGGGACAGGGAACAGACTCACTCACAGATGGACTGGGGACAGACTCACTCTCTGATGGACAGGGAACAGTCTCACTCTCAAATGGACACGGAACAGACTCGCTCACAGATGGACAGGGAACAGATTCACTCTCAAATGGACAGGGTACAGACTCACTCACAGATGGACTGGGAACAGACTCACTCACAGATGGACAGGGATCAATCCCACTCTCAGCTGGACTCGGAACAGACTCACTCACAGATGGACAGGGAACAGACTCACTCTCAACTAGACAGGGAACAGACTCACTCTCAGCTGGACAGGGAACAGACTCACTCACAGATGTACAGGGAACAGACTCACTCACAGATGGACAGGGAACAGACTCACTCACAGATGGACTGGGAACAGACTCACTCTCAGATGGACTGGGAACAGACTCACTCTCAGCTAAACAGGGAACAGACCCACTCACAGATGGACAGGGAACAGACTCACTCACTGATGGACAGGGAACGGACTCACTCACAGATGGACAGAGAACAGATTCACTCTCAAATGGACAGGGAACAGACTCACTCTCAGCTGGACAGGGAACAGACCCACTCACAGATGGACAGGGAACAGACTCACTCTCAATTGGACAGGGAACAGACTCACTCTCAGCTGGACAGGGAACAAACTGACTCTCAGCTGGACAGGGAACTGGCCCACTCACACCAGGACTGGGAACAGACTCACTCTCAGCTGCACAGGGAACAGACTCAGTCACAGAGGGACAGGGAACAGACTCACTCACAGATGGACTGTGTACAGACTCACTCACAGATGGACTGGGAACAGACTCACTCACAGATGGACAGGGATCAATCCCACTCTCAGCTGGACTCGGAACAGACTCACTCACAGATGGACAGGGAACAGACTCACTCTCAACTAGACAGGGAACAGACTCACTCTCAGCTGGACAGGGAACAGACTCACTCACAGATGTACAGGGAACAGACTCACTCACAGATGGACAGGGAACAGACTCACTCACAGATGGACTGGGAACAGACTCACTCTCAGATGGACTGGGAACAGACTCACTCTCAGCTAAACAGGGAACAGACCCACTCACAGATGGACAGGGAACAGACTCACTCACTGATGGACAGGGAACGGACTCACTCACAGATGGACAGAGAACAGATTCACTCTCAAATGGACAGGGAACAGACTCACTCTCAGCTGGACAGGGAACAGACCCACTCACAGATGGACAGGGAACAGACTCACTCTCAATTGGACAGGGAACAGACTCACTCTCAGCTGGACAGGGAACAAACTGACTCTCAGCTGGACAGGGAACTGGCCCACTCACACCAGGACTGGGAACAGACTCACTCTCAGCTGGACAGGGAACAGACTCAGTCACAGAGGGACAGGGAACAGACTCACTCACAGATGGACTGGGAACAGACTCAGTCTCAACTAGACAGGGAACAGACTCACTCTCAGCTGGACAGGGAACAGACTCACTCTCAACTAGACAGGGAACAGACTCACTCTCAGCTGGACAGGGAACATACTCACTCTAAGCTCGACAGGGAACAGACTCACTCACAGGTGGACAGGGAACAGACTCACTCACAGATGGACAGGGAACAGACTCACTCACAGATGGACAGGGATCAATCCCACTCTCAGCTGGACTCGGAACAGACTCACTCACAGATGGACATGGAACTGACTCACTCACAGATGGACAGGGAACAATCTAACTCTCAGATGGACAGAGAATAGACTCACTCATTGATGGACAGGAAACAGACTCACTCACAGATGGACAGCGAACACACTCACTCACAGGTGGACAGGGAACCGACTCACTCACAGATGGACAGAGAACATATTCACTCACAGATTGACAGGGAACAGATTCACTCTCAGATATACAGGGAACAGACTCACTCACGGCTGGACAGGGAACAGACTCGCTCACGGCTGGACAGGGAACAGACTCGCTCACAAATGGACTGGGAACAGACTCATTCACAGATGGCCAGGGAAATGACTCACTCACAGATGGACAGGAAACAGACTCACTCACAGGTGGACAGGGAACAGACTCACTCACAGATGGACAGGGAACAGACTCACTCTCAGCTGGACAGGGAACAGACTCACTCTCAGATGTACAGGGAACAGACTCGCTCACAGATGGACTGGGAACAGACTCACTCACAGATGGACAGGGAACAGACTCACTCACAGATGGACTGGGAACAGACTCACTCTCAGATGGACTGGGAACAGACTCACTCTCAGCTGGACAGGGAACAGACCCACTCACAGATGGACAGGAAACAGACTCACTCACAGATACACAGGGAACAGAATCACTCTCAGCTGGACAGGAAACAGACTCACTCACAGATGGACACGGAACAGACTCGCTCACAGATGGACAGGGAACAGACTCACTCTCAGCTGGACAGGGAACAGACTCACCCTCAGATGGACAGGGAACAGTCTAACTCACACCTGGACAGGGAAAGACTCACCCTCAGCTGGACAGGGAACAGACTCACCCTCAGCTGGACAGGAAACAGACTCACTCACAGATGGACAGGGAACAGACTCATTCTCAGATGGACAGGGAACAGTCTCACTCTCAGCTGGACAGGAAACAGACTCACTCACAGATGGACAGGGAACAGACTCACCCTCAGCTGGACAGGAAACAGACTCACTCACAGATGGACAGGGAACAGACTCACTCTCAGATGGACAGGGAACAGTCTCACTCACGGCTGGAAAGGGAACAGACTCGCTCATGGCTGGACAGGGAACAGACTCTCTCACAAATGGACTGGGAGCAGACACTCTCAGATGGACAGTGAACAGACTCATTCACAGATGGACAGGGAACAGACTCATTCACAGATGGCCAGGGAACAGACTCACTCACAGATGGACAGGAAACAGACTCACTCACAGGTGGACAGGGAACAGACTCACTCACAGATGGACAGGGAACAGACTCACTCACAGATGGACAGGGATCAATCCCACTCTCAGCTGGACTCGGAACAGACTCACTCACAGATGGACATGGAACTGACTCACTCACAGATGGACAGGGAACAATCTAACTCTCAGATGGACAGAGAATAGACTCACTCATTGATGGACAGGAAACAGACTCACTCACAAATGGACAGCGAACACACTCACTCACAGGTGGACAGGTAACAGACTCACTCACAGATGGACAGAGAACATATTCACTCACAGATTGCCAGTGAACAGATTCACTCTCAGATGTACAGGGAACAGACTCACTCACGGCTGGACAGGGAACAGACTCGCTCACGGCTGGACAGGGAACAGACTCGCTCACAAATGGACTGGGAACAGACTCATTCACAGATGGCCAGGGAAATGACTCACTCACAGATGGACAGGAAACAGACTCACTCACAGGGGGACAGGGAACAGACTCACTCACAGATGGACAGGGAACAGACTCACTCTCAGCTGGACAGGGAACAGACTCACTCTCAGATGTACAGGGAACAGACTCGCTCACAGATGGACTGGGAACAGACTCACTCACAGATGGACAGTGAACAGACTCACTCACAGATGGACTGGGAACAGACTCACTCTCAGATGGACTGGGAACAGACTCACTCTCAGCTGGACAGGGAACAGACCCACTCACAGATGGACAGGAAACAGACTCACTCACAGATACACAGGGAACAGAATCACTCTCAGCTGGACAGGAAACAGACTCACTCACAGATGGACAGGGAACAGACTCACTCTCAGATGGACAGGGAACAGTCTCACTCTCAGCTGGACAGGAAACAGACTCACTCACAGATGGACAGGGAACAGACTCACCCTCAGCTGGACAGGAAACAGACTCACTCACAGATGGACAGGGAACAGACTCACTCTCAGATGGACAGGGAACAGTCTCACTCTCAGATTGAGAGGGTACAGACTCACTCACAAATACACAGGGAACAGAATCACTCTCAGCTGGACAGGGAACAGACCCACTCACAGATGGTCAGGAAACAGATTCACTCACAGATACACAGGGAACAGAATCACTCTCAGCTGGACAGGAAACAGACTCACTCACAGATGGACACGGAACAGACTCGCTCACAGATGGACAGGGAACAGACTCACTCTCAGCTGGACAGGGAACAGACTCACCCACAGATGGACACGGAACAGACTCACTCACCGCTGGACAGGGAACAGACTCACCCTCAGCTGGACAGGGAACAGACTCACTCACTGACGGACAGGAAACAGACTCACTCACAGATGGACAGGGAACAGACTCACTCTCAGATGGACAGGGAACAGTCTCACTCTCAGATTGACAGGGTACAGACTCACTCTCAGCTGGACAGGGAACAATCTCACTCTCAGCTGGACAGGGAACAAACTCACTCTCAGCTGGACAGGGAACAGACTCAATCCCGACTGGACAGGGAACAGACTCACTCACAGATGGACAGGGAACAGAATCACTCTCAGCTGAAGAGGGAACCGGCCCATTCACGCCAGCACTGGGAACAGACTCACTCTCAGCTGGACAGGTAACAAACTCACTCACATCATGACAGGGAACAGACTCACTCACAAATGCTCAGGGAACAGGCTCACTAACAGAAGGAAAGGGAAATGACTCACTCTCAGATGGACATGGTGCAATCTCCCTCTCAGATGGACATCGAACAGACTCATTCACAGAGGGACAGGGAACAGGCTCACTCACAGATGGACTGGAGACAGATTCACTCTCTGATGGACAGGGAACAGTCGCACTCTCAGATGGACACGGAACAGACTCGCTCACAGATGGACAGGGAACAGACTCACTCACTGATGGACAGGAAACAGACTCACTCACAGATACACAGGGAACAGAATCACTCTCAGCTGGACAGGGAACAGACTCACTCACAGATGGACAGGGAACAGACTCGCTCACAGATGGACAGGGAACAGATTCACTCTCAAATGGACAGGGAACAGACTCACTCACAGATGGTCACGGAACAGACTCGCTCACAGATGGACAGGGAACAGATTCACTCTCAAATGGACAGGGAACAAACTCACTCTCAGATGGACAGGAAACAAACTCACTCTCAGCTGGACAGGGAACAGACTCACTCACAGGTGGACAGGGAACAGACTCACTCTTAGCTTGACTGGGAACAGACTCACTCACAGGTGGACAAGGAAACGGGCTCACTCACAGGTGGACAGGGAACAGACTCACTCACAGATGGACAGGGAACAGACTCACTCTCAGATGGACAGGGAACAGACTCACTCTCAACTAGACAGGGAACAGACTCACTCTCAGCTGGACAGGGAACAGACTCACTCACAGATGTACAGGGAACAGACTCACTCACAGATGGACAGGGAACAGACTCACTCACAGATGGACTGGGAACAGACTCACTCTCAGATGGACTGGGAACAGACTCACTCTCAGCTAAACAGGGAACAGACCCACTCACAGATGGACAGGGAACAGACTCACTCACTGATGGACAGGGAACGGACTCACTCACAGATGGACAGGGAACAGATTCACTCTCAAATGGACAGGGAACAGACTCACTCTCAGCTGGACAGGGAACAGACCCACTCACAGATGGACAGGGAACAGACTCACTCTCAATTGGACAGGGAACAGACTCACTCTCAGCTGGACAGGGAACAAACTGACTCTCAGCTGGACAGGGAACTGGCCCACTCACACCAGGACTGGGAACAGACTCACTCTCAGCTGGACAGGGAACAGACTCAGTCACAGAGGGACAGGGAACAGACTCACTCACAGATGGACTAGGAACAGACTCAGTCTCAACTAAACAGGGAACAGACTCACTCTCAGCTGGACAGGGAACAGACTCACTCTCAACTAGACAGGGAACAGACTCACTCTCAGCTGGACAGGGAACATACTCACTCTAAGCTCGACAGGGAACAGACTCACTCACAGGTGGACAGGGAACAGACTCACTCACAGATGGACAGGGAACAGACTCACTCACAGATGGACAGGGATCAATCCCACTCTCAGCTGGACTCGGAACAGACTCACTCACAGATGGACATGGAACTGACTCACTCACAGATGGACAGGGAACAATCTAACTCTCAGATGGACAGAGAATAGACTCACTCATTGATGGACAGGAAACAGACTCACTCACAGATGGACAGCGAACACACTCACTCACAGGTGGACAGGGAACCGACTCACTCACAGATGGACAGAGAACATATTCACTCACAGATTGACAGGGAACAGATTCACTCTCAGATATACAGGGAACAGACTCACTCACGGCTGGACAGGGAACAGACTCGCTCACGGCTGGACAGGGAACAGACTCGCTCACAAATGGACTGGGAACAGACTCATTCACAGATGGCCAGGGAAATGACTCACTCACAGATGGACAGGAAACAGACTCACTCACAGGTGGACAGGGAACAGACTCACTCACAGATGGACAGGGAACAGACTCACTCTCAGCTGGACAGGGAACAGACTCACTCTCAGATGTACAGGGAACAGACTCGCTCACAGATGGACTGGGAACAGACTCACTCACAGAAGGACAGGGAACAGACTCACTCACAGATGGACTGGGAACAGACTCACTCTCAGATGGACTGGGAACAGACTCACTCTCAGCTGGACAGGGAACAGACCCACTCACAGATGGACAGGCAACAGACTCACTCACAGATACACAGGGAACAGAATCACTCTCAGCTGGACAGGAAACAGACTCACTCACAGATGGACACGGAACAGACTCGCTCACAGATGGACAGGGAACAGACTCACTCTCAGCTGGACAGGGAACAGACTCACCCTCAGATGGACAGGGAACAGTCTAACTCACACCTGGACAGGGAACAGACTCACCCTCAGCTGGACAGGGAACAGACTCACCCTCAGCTGGACAGGAAACAGACTCACTCACAGATGGACAGGGAACAGACTCACTCTCAGATGGACAGGGAACAGACTCACTCTCAACTAGACAGGGAACAGACTCACTCTCAGCTGGACAGGGAACAGACTCACTCACAGATGTACAGGGAACAGACTCACTCACAGATGGACAGGGAACAGACTCACTCACAGATGGACTGGGAACAGACTCACTCTCAGATGGACTGGGAACAGACTCACTCTCAGCTAAACAGGGAACAGACCCACTCACAGATGGACAGGGAACAGACTCACTCACTGATGGACAGGGAACGGACTCACTCACAGATGGACAGGGAACAGATTCACTCTCAAATGGACAGGGAACAGACTCACTCTCAGCTGGACAGGGAACAGACCCACTCACAGATGGACAGGGAACAGACTCACTCTCAATTGGACAGGGAACAGACTCACTCTCAGCTGGACAGGGAACAAACTGACTCTCAGCTGGACAGGGAACTGGCCCACTCACACCAGGACTGGGAACAGACTCACTCTCAGCTGGACAGGGAACAGACTCAGTCACAGAGGGACAGGGAACAGACTCACTCACAGATGGACTAGGAACAGACTCAGTCTCAACTAGACAGGGAACAGACTCACTCTCAGCTGGACAGGGAACAGACTCACTCTCAACTAGACAGGGAACAGACTCACTCTCAGCTGGACAGGGAACATACTCACTCTAAGCTCGACAGGGAACAGACTCACTCACAGGTGGACAGGGAACAGACTCACTCACAGATGGACAGGGAACAGACTCACTCACAGATGGACAGGGATCAATCCCACTCTCAGCTGGACTCGGAACAGACTCACTCACAGATGGACATGGAACTGACTCACTCACAGATGGACAGGGAACAATCTAACTCTCAGATGGACAGAGAATAGACTCACTCATTGATGGACAGGAAACAGACTCACTCACAGATGGACAGCGAACACACTCACTCACAGGTGGACAGGGAACCGACTCACTCACAGATGGACAGAGAACATATTCACTCACAGATTGACAGGGAACAGATTCACTCTCAGATATACAGGGAACAGAGTCACTCACGGCTGGACAGGGAACAGACTCGCTCACGGCTGGACAGGGAACAGACTCGCTCACAAATGGACTGGGAACAGACTCATTCACAGATGGCCAGGGAAATGACTCACTCACAGATGGACAGGAAACAGACTCACTCACAGGTGGACAGGGAACAGACTCACTCACAGATGGACAGGGAACAGACTCACTCTCAGCTGGACAGGGAACAGACTCACTCTCAGATGTACAGGGAACAGACTCGCTCACAGATGGACTGGGAACAGACTCACTCACAGATGGACAGGGAACAGACTCACTCACAGATGGACTGGGAACAGACTCACTCTCAGATGGACTGGGAACAGACTCACTCTCAGCTGGACAGGGAACAGACCCACTCACAGATGGACAGGCAACAGACTCACTCACAGATACACAGGGAACAGAATCACTCTCAGCTGGACAGGAAACAGACTCACTCACAGATGGACACGGAACAGACTCGCTCACAGATGGACAGGGAACAGACTCACTCTCAGCTGGACAGGGAACAGACTCACCCTCAGATGGACAGGGAACAGTCTAACTCACACCTGGACAGGGAACAGACTCACCCTCAGCTGGACAGGGAACAGACTCACCCTCAGCTGGACAGGAAACAGACTCACTCACAGATGGACAGGGAACAGACTCACTCTCAGATGGACAGGGAACAGTCTCACTCTCAGCTGGACAGGAAACAGACTCACTCACAGATGGACAGGGAACAGACTCACCCTCAGCTGGACAGGAAACAGACTCACTCACAGATGGACAGGGAACAGACTCACTCTCAGATGGACAGGGAACAGTCTCACTCTCAGATTGACAGGGTACAGACTCACTCACAGATACACAGGGAACAGAATCACTCTCAGCTGGACAGGGAACAGACCCACTCACAGATGGACAGGAAACAGACTCACTCACAGATGGACAGGGAACAGAATCACTCACAGATGGACACGGAACAGACTCGCTCACAGATGGACAGGGAACAGACTCACTCTCAGCTGGACAGGGAACAGACTCACCCACAGATGGACACGGAACAGACTCACTCACCGCTGGACAGGGAACAGACTCACCCTCAGCTGGACAGGGAACAGACTCACTCACTGACGGACAGGAAACAGACTCACTCACAGATGGACAGGGAACAGACTCACTCTCAGATGGACAGGGAACAGTCTCACTCTCAGATTGACAGGGTACAGACTCACTCTCAGCTGGACAGGGAACAATCTCACTCTCAGCTGGACAGGGAACAAACTCACTCTCAGCTGGACAGGGAACAGACTCAATCCCGACTGGACAGGGAACAGACTCACTCACAGATGGACAGGGAACAGAATCACTCTCAGCTGAAGAGGGAACCGGCCCATTCACACCAGGACTGGGAACAGACTCACTCTCAGCTGGACAGGTAACAAACTCACTCACATCATGACAGGGAACAGACTCACTCACAAATGCTCAGGGAACAGGCTCACTAACAGAAGGAAAGGGAAATGACTCACTCTCAGATGGACATGGTGCAATCTCCCTCTCAGATGGACAGCGAACAGACTCATTCACAGAGGGACAGGGAACAGGCTCACTCACAGATGGACTGGAGACAGATTCACTCTCTGATGGACAGGGAACAGTCGCACTCTCAGATGGACACGGAACAGACTCGCTCACAGATGGACAGGGAACAGACTCACTCACAGCTGGACAGGGAACAGACCCACTCACAGATGGACAGGGAACAGACTCACTCACTGATGGACAGGAAACAGACTCACTCACAGATACAGAGGGAACAGAATCACTCTCAGCTGGACAGGGAACAGACTCACTCACAGATGGACAGGGAACAGACTCGCTCACAGATGGACAGGGAACAGATTCACTCTCAAATGGACAGGGAACAGACTCACTCACAGATGGACACGGAACAGACTCGCTCACAGATGGACAGGGAACAGATTCACTCTCAAATGGACAGGGAACAAACTCACTCTCAGATGGACAGGAAACAAACTCACTCTCAGCTGGACAGGGAACAGACTCACTCTCAAATGGACAGGGAACAGACTCACTCTTAGCTTGACTGGGAACAGACTCACTCACAGGTGGACAGGGAACAGACTCACTCACAGATGGATAGGGAACAGACTCACTCTCAGATGGACAGGGAACAGACTCACTCTCAGCTGGACAGGGAACAGACTCACTCACAGATGGACAGGAAACAGACTCACTCACAGATGGACAGGGAACAGACTCACTCACAGATGGACTGGGAATGGACTCACTCACAGATGGACAGGAAACAGACACACTCACAGATGGACAGGGTACAATCTAACTCTCAGATGGATATCGAACAGACTCATTCACAGATGGACACGGAACAGACTCGCTCACAGATGGACAGGGAACAGATTCACTCTCAAATGGGCAGGGAACAGACTCACTCACAGATGGACAGGGAACAGACTCGCTCACAGATGGACAGGGAACAGATTCACTCTCAAATGGACAGGGAACAGACTCACTCACAGATGGACACGGAACAGACTCGCACTCAGCTGGACAGTGAACAGACTCACTCACACCAGGACTGGGAACAGACTCACTCACAGATGGACAGGGAACAGACTCACTCTCAGATGGACAGGGAACAAACTCACTCTCAGCTGGACAGGGAACAGACTCACTCACAGATGGACAGGGGACAGAATCACTCTCAGCTGGACAGGGAACCGGCCCACTCACACCAGGACTGGGAACAGACTCACTCTCAGCTGGACAGGGAACAAACTCACTCTCATCTTGACAGGGAACGGACTCACTCACAAATGGTCAGGGAACAGGCTCACTAACAGAAGGAAAGGGAAATGACTCACTCTCAGATGGACATGGTGCAATCTCCCTCTCAGATGGACAGCGAACAGACTCAGTCACAGAGGGACAGGGAACAGACTCACTCACAGATGGACTGGGGACAGACTCACTCTCTGATGGATATCGAACAGACTCACTCACAGATGGACACGGAACAGACTCGCTCACAGATGGACAGGGAACAGATTCACTCTCAAATGGACAGGGAACAGACTCGCTCACAGATGGACAGGGAACAGACTCGCTCACAGATGGACAGGGAACAGATTCACTCTCAAATGGACAGGAAACAAACTCACTCTCAGCTGGACAGGGAACAAACTCACTCTCAGCTGGACAGGGAACAGACCCACTCACAGATGGACAGGGAACAGACTCACTCTCAGTTGGACAGGGAACAGACTCACTCTCAGCTGGACAGGGAACAAACTCACTCTCAGCTGGACAGGGAACCGGCCCACTCACACCAGGACTGGGAACAGACTCACTCTCAGCTGGACAGGGAACAGACTCAGTCACAGAGGGACAGGGAACAGACTCACTCACAGATGGACTGGGAACAGACTCAGTCACAGAGGTACAGGGGACAGACTCACTCTCTGATGGACAGGGAACAGTCTCACTCTCAGATGGACACGGAACAGACTCACTCTCAACTAGACAGGGAACAGACTCACTCTCAGCTGGACAGGGAACAGACTCACTCTAAGCTCGACAGGGAACAGACTCACTCTCAGCTAGACCGGGAACAGACTCTCTCACAGATGTACAGGGAACAGACTTGCTCACAGATGGACTGGGAACAGACTCACTCTCAGATGGACAGCGAACAGACTCAGTCACAGAGGGACAGGGAACAGACTCACTCACAGATGGACTGGGGACAGACTCACTCTCTGATGGACAGGGAACAGTCTCACGCTCAAATGAACACGGAACAGACTCACTCACAGATGGACAGGGAACAGACTCACTCACAGATGGACTGGGAACAGACTCACTCTCAGATGGACTGGGAACAGACTCACTCTCAGCTAAACAGGGAACAGACCCACTCACAGATGGACAGGGAACAGACTCACTCACTGATGGACAGGGAACGGACTCACTCACAGATGGACAGGGAACAGATTCACTCTCAAATGGACAGGGAACAGACTCATTCTCAGCTGGACAGGGAACAGACCCACTCACAGATGGACAGGGAACAGACTCACTCTCAATTGGACAGGGAACAGACTCACTCTCAGCTGGACAGGGAACAAACTGACTCTCAGCTGGACAGGGAACTGGCCCACTCACACCAGGACTGGGAACAGACTCACTCTCAGCTGGACAGGGAACAGACTCAGTCACAGAGAGACAGGGAACAGACTCACTCACAGATGGACTGGGAACAGACTCAGTCTCAACTAGACAGGGAACAGACTCACTCTCAGCTGGACAGGGAACAGACTCACTCTCAACTAGACAGGGAACAGAGTCACTCTCAGCTGGACAGGGAACATACTCACTCTAAGCTCGACAGGGAACAGACTCACTCACAGGTGGACAGGGAACAGACTCACTCACAGATGGACAGGGAACAGACTCACTCACAGATGGACAGGGATCAATCCCACTCTCAGCTGGACTCGGAACAGACTCACTCACAGATGGACATGGAACTGACTCACTCACAGATGGACAGGGAACAATCTAACTCTCAGATGGACAGAGAATAGACTCACTCATTGATGGACAGGAAACAGACTCACTCACAGATGGACAGCGAACACACTCACTCACAGGTGGACAGGGAACCGACTCACTCACAGATGGACAGAGAACATATTCACTCACAGATTGACAGGGAACAGATTCACTCTCAGATATACAGGGAACAGACTCATTCACGGCTGGACAGGGAACAGACTCGCTCACGGCTGGACAGGGAACAGAATCGCTCACAAATGGACTGGGAACAGACTCATTCACAGATGGCCAGGGAAATGACTCACTCACAGATGGACAGGAAACAGACTCACTCACAGGTGGACAGGGAAGAGACTCACTCACAGATGGACAGGGAACAGACTCACTCTCAGCTGGACAGGGAACAGACTCACTCTCAGATGCACAGGGAACAGACTCGCTCACAGATGGACTGGGAACAGACTCACTCACAGATGGACAGGGAACAGACTCACTCACAGATGGACTGGGAACAGACTCACTCTCAGATGGACTGGGAACAGACTCACTCTCAGCTGGACAGGGAACAGACCCACTCACAGATGGACAGGAAACAGACTCACTCACAGATACACAGGGAACAGAATCACTCTCAGCTGGACAGGAAACAGACTCACTCACAGATGGACACGGAACAGACTCGCTCACAGATGGACAGGGAACAGACTCACTCTCAGCTGGACAGGGAACAGACTCACCCTCAGATGGACAGGGAACAGTCTAACTCACACCTGGACAGGGAACAGACTCACTCACCGCTGGACAGGGAACAGACTCACCCTCAGCTGGACAGGGAACAGACTCACTCACTGACGGACAGGAAACAGACTCACTCTCAGATGGACAGGGAACAGTCTCACTCTCAGATTGACAGGGTACAGACTCACTCTCAGCTGGACAGGGAACAATCTCACTCTCAGCTGCACAGGGAACAAACTCACTCTCAGCTGGACAGGGAACAGACTCAATCCCGACTGGACAGGGAACAGACTCACTCACAGATGGACAGGGAACAGAATCACTCTCATCTGAAGAGGGAACCGGCCCATTTACGCCAGGACTGGGAACAGACTCACTCTCAGCTGGACAGGTAACAAACTCACTCACATCATGACAGGGAACAGACTCACTCACAAATGCTCAGGGAACAGGCTCACTAACAGAAGGAAAGGGAAATGACTCACTCTCAGATGGACATGGTGCAATCTCCCTCTCAGATGGACAGCGAACAGACTCATTCACAGAGGGACAGGGAACAGGCTCACTCACAGATGGACTGGAGACAGATTCACTCTCTGATGGACAGGGAACAGTCGCACTCTCAGATGGACACGGAACAGACTCGCTCACAGATGGACAGGGAACAGACTCACTCTCAGCTGGACAGGGAACAGACCCACTCACAGATGGACATGGAACAGACTCACTCACTGATGGACAGGAAACAGACTCACTCACAGATACACAGGGAACAGAATCACTCTCAGCTGGACAGGGAACAGACTCACTCACAGATGGACAGGGAACAGACTCGTTCACAGATGGACAGGGAACAGATTCACTCTCAAATGGACAGGGAACAGACTCACTCACAGATGGACACGGAACAGACTCGCTCACAGATGGACAGGGAACAGATTCACTCTCAAATGGACAGGGAACAAACTCACTCTCAGATGGACAGGAAACAAACTCACTCTCAGCTGGACAGGGAGCAGACTCACTCTCAAATGGACAGGGAACAGACTCACTCTTAGCTTGACTGGGAACAGACTCACTCACAGGTGGACAAGGAAACAGGCTCACTCACAGGTGGACAGGGAACAGACTCACTCACAGATGGACAGGGAACAGACTCACTCTCAGATGGACAGGGAATAGACCCACTCTCAGCTGGACAGGGAACAGACTCACTCACAGATGGACAGGAAACAGACTCACTCACAGATGGACAGGGAACAGACTCACTCACAGATGGACTGGGAATGGACTCACTCACAGATGGACAGGAAACAGACACACTCACAGATGGACAGGGTACAATCTAACTCTCAGATGGATATCGAACAGACTCACTCACAGATGGACACGGAACAGACTCGCTCACAGTTGGACAGGGAACAGATTCACTCTCAAATGGGCAGGGAACAGACTCACTCACAGATGGACAGGGAACAGACTCGCTCACAGATGGACAGGGAACAGATTCACTCTCAAATGGACAGGGAACAGACTCACTCACAGATGGACACGGAACAGACTCGCTCACAGATGGACAGGGAACAGATTCACTCTCAAATGGACAGGGAACAAACTCACTCTCAGATGGACAGGAAACAAACTCACTCTCAGCTGGACAGGGAACAAACTCACTCTCAGCTGGACAGGGAACAGACTCAATCCCAACTGGACAGGGAACAGACTCAATCACCGCTGGACAGGGAACAGACTCACCCTCAGCTGGACAGGGAACAGACTCACTCGCACCAGGACTGGGAACAGACTCACTCACAGATGGACAGGGAACAGACTCACTCACAGATGGACAGGGAACAGACTCGCTCACAGATGGACAGGGAACAGATTCACTCTCAAATGGACAGGGAACAGTCTCACTCACAGATGGACACGGAACAGGCTCGCTCACAGATGGACAGGGAACAGATTCACTCTCAAATGGACAGGGAACAGACTCACTCACAGATGGACAGGGAACAAACTCACTCTCATCTTGACAGGGAACGGACTCACTCACAAATGGTCAGGGAACAGGCTCACTAACAGAAGGAAAGGGAAATGACTCACTCTCAGATGGACATGGTGCAATCTCCCTCTCAGATGGACAGCGAACAGACTCAGTCACAGAGGGACAGGGAACAGGCTCACTCACAGATGGACTGGGGACAGACTCGCTCACAGATGGACAGGGAACAGATTCACTCTCAAATGGACAGGGAACAGACTCACTCACAGATGGACTGTGTACAGACTCACTCACAGATGGACTGGGAACAGACTCACTCACAGATGGACAGGGATCAATCCCACTCTCAGCTGGACTCGGAACAGACTCACTCACAGATGGACAGGGAACAGACTCACTCTCAACTAGACAGGGAACAGACTCACTCTCAGCTGGACAGGGAACAGACTCACTCACAGATGTACAGGGAACAGACTCACTCTCAGATGTACAGGGAACAGATTCACTCACGGCTGGACAGGGAACAGACTCGCTCACGGCTGGACAGGGAACAGACTCACTCACAAATGGACTGGGAACAGACTCATTCACAGATGGCCAGGGAAATGACTCACTCACAGATGGACAGGAAACAGACTCACTCACAGGTGGACAGGGAACAGACTCACTCACAGATGGACAGGGAACAAACTCACTCTCAGCTGGACAGGGAACAGACTCACTCTCAGATGTACAGGGAACAGACTCGCTCACAGATGGACTGGGAACAGACTCACTCACAGATGGACAGGGAACAGACTCACTCACAGATGTACAGGGAACAGACTCACTCACAGATGGACAGGGAACAGACTCACTCACAGATGTACAGGGAACAGACTCACTCTCAGATGTACAGGGAACAGATTCACTCACGGCTGGACAGGGAACAGACTCGCTCACGGCTGGACAGGGAACAGACTCACTCACAAATGGACTGGGAACAGACTCATTCACAGATGGCCAGGGAAATGACTCACTCACAGATGGACAGGAAACAGACTCACTCACAGGTGGACAGGGAACAGACTCACTCACAGATGGACAGGGAACAAACTCACTCTCAGATGGACAGGGAACAGACTCACTCTCAACTAGACAGGGAACAGACTCACTCTCAGCTGGACAGGGAACAGACTCACTCACAGATGTACAGGGAACAGACTCACTCTCAGATGTACAGGGAACAGATTCACTCACGGCTGGACAGGGAACAGACTCGCTCACGGCTGGACAGGGAACAGACTCACTCACAAATGGACTGGGAACAGACTCATTCACAGATGGCCAGAGAAATGACTCACTCACAGATGGACAGGAAACAGAATCACTCACAGGTGGACAGGGAACAGACTTACTCACAGATGGACAGGGAACAAACTCACTCTCAGCTGGACAGGGAACAGACTCACTCTCAGATGTACAGGGAACAGACTCGCTCACAGATGGACTGGGAACAGACTCACTCACAGATGGACAGGGAACAGACTCACTCACAGATGTACAGGGAACCGACTCACTCACAGATGGACAGGGAACAGACTCACTCACAGATGGACTGGGAACAGACTCACTCTCAGATGGACTGGGAACAGACTCACTCTCAGCTGGACAGGAAACAGACCCACTCACAGATGGACAGGGAACAGACTCACTCACTGATGGACAGGGAACGGACTCACTCACAGATGGACAGGGAACAGATTCACTCTCAAATGGACAGGGAACAGACTCACTCTCAGCTGGACAGGGAACAGACCGACTCACAGATGGACAGGGAACAGACTCACTCTCAATTGGACAGGGAACAGACTCACTCTCAGCTGGACAGGGAACAAACTCACCCTCAGCTGGACAGGGAACCGGCCCACTCACACCAGGACTGGGAACAGACTCACTCTCAGCTGGACAGGGAACAGACTCAGTCACAGAGGGACAGGGAACAGACTCACTCACAGATGGACTGGGAACAGACTCAGTCTCAACTAGACAGGGAACAGACTCACTCTCAGCTGGACAGGGAACAGACTCACTCTCAACTAGACAGGGAACAGACTCACTCTCAGCTGGACAGGTAACAGACTCACTCTAAGCTCGACAGGAACAGACTCACTCACAGGTGGACAGGGAACAGACTCACTCACAGATGGACAGGGAACAGACTCACTCACAGATGGACAGGGATCAATCCCACTCTCAGCTGGACTCGGAACAGACTCACTCACAGATGGACATGGAACTGACTCACTCACAGATGGACAGGGAACAATCTAACTCTCAGATGGACAGAGAATAGACTCACTCATTGATGGACAGGAAACAGACTCACTCAGAGATGGACAGCGAACACACTCACTCACAGGTGGACAGGGAACAGACTCACTCACAGATGGACAGAGAACATATTCACTCACAGATTGACAGGGAACAGATTCACTCTCAGATGTACAGGGAACAGATTCACTCACGGCTGGACAGGGAACAGACTCGCTCACGGCTGGACAGGGAACAGACTCGCTCACAAATGGACTGGGAACAGACTCATTCACAGATGGCCAGGGAAATGACTCACTCACAGATGGACAGGAAACAGACTCACTCACAGGTGGACAGGGAACAGACTCACTCACAGATGGACAGGGAACAGAC
Source organism: Somniosus microcephalus (assembly GCF_052327205.1). Lineage (NCBI taxonomy): Eukaryota > Metazoa > Chordata > Chondrichthyes > Squaliformes > Somniosidae > Somniosus > Somniosus microcephalus. The sequence continues at coordinate 28,030,570 of NW_028225180.1, read as the reverse complement.
TCACTCTCAGCTGGACAGGGAACAGACTCACTCTCAGATGTACAGGGAACAGACTCGCACACAGATGGACTGGGAACAGACTCACTCACAGATGGACAGGGAACAGACTCACTCACAGATGGACTGGGAACAGACTCACACTCAGATGGACTGGGAACAGACTCACTCTCAGCTGGACAGGGAGCAGACCCACTCACAGATGGACAGGAAACAGACTCACTCACAGATACACAGGGAACAGAATCACTCTCAGCTGGACAGGAAACAGACTCACTCACAGATGGACACGGAACAGACTCGCACACAGATGGACAGGGAACAGACTCACTCTCAGCTGGACAGGGAACAGACTCACCCTCAGATGGACAGGGAACAGTCTAACTCACACCTGGACAGGGAACAGACTCACTCACCGCTGGACAGGGAACAGACTCACCCTCAGCTGGACAGGGAACAGACTCACTCACTCACGGACAGGAAACAGACTCACTCACAGATGGACAGGGAACAGACTCACTCTCAGATGGACAGGGAACAGTCTCACTCTCAGATTGACAGGGTACAGACTCACTCTCAGCTGGACAGGGAACAAACTCACTCTCAGCTGGACAGGGAACAAACTCACTCTCAGCTGGACAGGGAACAGACTCAATCCCGACTGGACAGGGAACAGACTCACTCACAGATGGACAGGGAACAGACTCACTCAGAGATGGACAGGGTACAGAATCACTCTCAGCTGAACAGGGAACCGGCCAATTCACGCCAGGACTGGGAACAGACTCACTCTCAGCTGGACAGCTAAAAAACTCACTCACATCATGACAGGGAACAGACTCACTCACAAATGCTCAGGGAACAGGCTCACTCACAGAAGGAAAGGGAAATGACTCACTCTCAGATGGACATGGTGCAATCTCCCTCTCAGATGGACAGCGAACAGACTCATTCACAGAGGGACAGGGAAGAGGCTCACTCACAGATGGACTGGAGACAGATTCACTCTCTGATGGACAGGGAACAGTCGCACTCTCAGATGGACACGGAACAGACTCGCTCACAGATGGACAGGGAACAGAATCACTCTCAGCTGGACAGGGAACAGACTCACTCACAGATGGACAGGGAACAGACTCGCTCACAGATGGACAGGGAACAGATTCACTCTCAAATGGACAGGGAACAGACTCACTCACAGATGGACACGGAACAGACTCGCTCACAGATGGACAGGGAACAGATTCACTCTCAAATGGACAGGGAACAGACTCACTCTCAGATGGACAGGAAACAAACTCACTCTCAGCTGGACAGGGAACAGAATCACTCTCAAATGGACAGGGAACAGACTCACTCTTAGCTTGACTGGGAACAGACTCACTCACAGGTGGACAGGGAACAGACTCACTCACAGATGGATAGGGAACAGACTCACTCTCAGATGGACAGGGAACAGACTCATTCACAGATGGCCAGGGAAATGACTCACTCACAGATGGACAGGAAACAGACTCACTCACAGGTGGACAGGGAACAGACTCACTCACAGATGGACAGGGAACAGACTCACTCTCAGCTGGACAGGGAACAGACTCACTCTCAGATGTACAGGGAACAGACTCGCTCACAGATGGACTGGGAACAGACTCACTCACAGATGGACAGGGAACAGACACACTCACAGATGTACAGGGAACAGACTCAATCACAGATGGACAGGGAACAGACTCACTCACAGATGGACTGGGAACAGACTCACTCTCAGATGGACTGGGAACAGACTCACTCTCAGCTGGACAGGAAACAGACCCACTCACAGATGGACAGGGAACAGACTCACTCACTGATGGACAGGGAACGGACTCACTCACAGATGGACAGGGAACAGATTCACTCTCAAATGGACAGGGAACAGACTCACTGTCAGCTGGACAGGGAACAGACCGACTCACAGATGGACAGGGAACAGACTCACTCTCAATTGTACAGGGAACAGACTCACTCTCAGCTGGACAGGGAACAAACTCACCCTCAGCTGGACAGGGAACCGGCCCACTCACACCAGGACTGGGAACAGACTCACTCTCAGCTGGACAGGGAACAGACTCAGTCACAGAGGGACAGGGAACAGACTCATTCACAGATGGACTGGGAACAGACTCAGTCTCAACTAGACAGGGAACAGACTCACTCTCAGCTGGACAGGGAACAGACTCACTCTCAACTAGACAGGGAACAGACTCACTCTCAGCTGGACAGGGAACAGACTCACTCTAAGCTCGACAGGAACAGACTCATTCACAGGTGGACAGGGAACAGACTCACTCACAGATGGACAGGGAACAGACTCACTCACAGATGGACAGGGATCAATCCCACTCTCAGCTGGACTCGGAACAGACTCACTCACAGATGGACATGGAACTGACTCACTCACAGATGGACAGGGAACAATCTAACTCTCAGATGGACAGAGAATAGACTCACTCATTGATGGACAGGAAACAGACTCACTCAGAGATGGACAGCGAACACACTCACTCACAGGTGGACAGGGAACAGACTCACTCACAGATGGACAGAGAACATATTCACTCACAGATTGACAGGGAACAGACTCACTCTCAGATGTACAGGGAACAGATTCACTCACGGCTGGACAGGGAACAGACTCGCTCACGGCTGGACAGGGAACAGACTCGCTCACAAATGGACTGGGAACAGACTCATTCACAGATGGCCAGGGAAATGACTCACTCACAGATGGACAGGAAACAGACTCACTCACAGGTGGACAGGGAACAGACTCACTCACAGATGGACAGGGAACAGACTCACTCTCAGCTGGACAGGGAACAGACTCACTCTCAGATGTACAGGGAACAGACTCGCTCACAGATGGACTGGGAACAGACTCACTCACAGATGGACAGGGAACAGACTCACTCACAGATGTACAGGGAACAGACTCACTCACAGATGGACAGCGAACAGACTCACTCACAGATGGACTGGGAACAGACTCACTCTCAGATGGACTGGGAACAGAATCTCTCTCAGCTGGACAGGAAACAGACCCACTCACAAATGGACAGGGAACAGACTCACTCACTGATGGACAGGGAACGGACTCACTCTAAGCTCGACAGGAACAGACTCACTCACAGGTGGACAGGGAACAGACTCACTCACAGATGGACAGGGAACAGACTCACTCACAGATGGACAGGGATCAATCCCACTCTCAGCTGGACTCGGAACAGACTCACTCACAGATGGACATGGAACTGACTCACTCACAGATGGACAGGGAACAATCTAACTCTCAGATGGACAGAGAATAGACTCACTCATTGATGGACAGGAAACAGACTCACTCAGAGATGGACAGCGAACACACTCACTCACAGGTGGACAGGGAACAGACTCACTCACAGATGGACAGAGAACATATTCACTCACAGATTGACAGGGAACAGATTCACTCTCAGATGTACAGGGAACAGATTCACTCACGGCTGGACAGGGAACAGACTCGCTCACGGCTGGACAGGGAACAGACTCGCTCACAAATGGACTGGGAACAGACTCATTCACAGATGGCCAGGGAAATGACTCACTCACAGATGGATAGGGAACAGACTCACTCTCAGCTGGACAGGGAACAGACTCACTCTCAGATGTACAGGGAACAGACTCGCTCACAGATGGACTGGGAACAGACTCACTCACAGATGGACAGGGAACAGACTCACTCACAGATGTACAGGGAACAGACTCACTCACAGATGGACAGGGAACAGACTCACTCACAGATGGACTGGGAACAGACTCACTCTCAGATGGACTGGGAACAGACTCACTCTCAGCTGGACAGGAAACAGACCCACTCACAGATGGACAGGGAACAGACTCACTCACTGATGGACCGGGAACGGACTCACTCACAGATGGACAGGGAACAGATTCACTCTCAAATGGACAGGGAACAGACTCACTCTCAGCTGGACAGGGAACAGACCGACTCACAGATGGACAGGGAACAGACTCACTCTCAATTGGACAGGGAACAGACTCACTCTCAGCTGGACAGGGAACAAACTCACCCTCAGCTGGACAGGGAACCGGCCCACTCTCACCAGGACTGGGAACAGACTCACTCTCAGCTGGACAGGGAACAGACTCAGTCACAGAGGGACAGGGAACAGACTCACTCACAGATGGACTGGGAACAGACTCAGTCTCAACTGGACAGGGAACACACTCACTCTCAGCTGGACAGGGAACAGACTCACTCTCAACTAGACAGGGAACAGACTCACTCTCAGTTGGACAGGGAACAGACTCACTCTAAGCTCGACAGGAACAGACTCATTCACAGGTGGACAGGGAACAGACTCACTCACAGATGGACAGGGAACAGACTCACTCACAGATGGACAGGGATCAATCCCACTCTCAGCTGGACTCGGAACAGACTCACTCACAGATGGACATGGAACTGACTCACTCACAGATGGACAGGGAACAATCTAACTCTCAGATGGACAGAGAATAGACTCACTCATTGATGGACAGGAAACAGACTCACTCAGAGATGGACAGCGAACACACTCACTCACAGGTGGACAGGGAACAGACTCACTCACAGATGGACAGAGAACATATTCACTCACAGATTGACAGGGAACAGATTCACTCTCAGATGTACAGGGAACAGATTCACTCACGGCTGGACAGGGAACAGACTCGCTCACGGCTGGACAGGGAACAGACTCGCTCACAAATGGACTGGGAACAGACTCATTCACAGATGGCCAGGGAAATGACTCACTCACAGATGGACAGGAAACAGACTCACTCACAGGTGGACAGGGAACAGACTCACTCACAGATGGACAGGGAACAGACTCACTCTCAGCTGGACAGGGAACAGACTCACTCTCAGATGTACAGGGAACAGACTCGCTCACAGATGGACTGGGAACAGACTCACTCACAGATGGACAGGGAACAGACTCACTCACAGATGTACAGGGAACAGACTCACTCACAGATGGACAGGGAACAGACTCACTCACAGATGGACTGGGAACAGACTCACTCTCAGATGGACTGGGAACAGACTCACTCTCAGCTGGACAGGAAACAGACCCACTCACAGATGGACAGGGAACAGACTCACTCACTGATGGACAGGGAACGGACTCACTCACAGATGGACAGGGAACAGATTCACTCTCAAATGGACAGGGAACAGACTCACTCTCAGCTGGACAGGGAACAGACCGACTCACAGATGGACAGGGAACAGACTCACTCTCAATTGGAGAGGGAACAGACTCACTCTCAGCTGGACAGGGAACAAACTCACCCTCAGCTGGACAGGGAACCGGCCCACTCACACCAGGACTGGGAACAGACTCACTCTCAGCTGGACAGGGAACAGACTCAGTCACAGAGGGACAGGGAACAGACTCACTCACAGATGGACTGGGAACAGACTCAGTCTCAACTAGACAGGGAACAGACTCACTCTCAGCTGGACAGGGAACAGACTCACTCTCAACTAGACAGGGAACAGACTCACTCTCAGCTGGACAGGGAACAGACTCACTCTAAGCTCGACAGGAACAGACTCACTCACAGGTGGACAGGGAACAGACTCACTCACAGATGGACAGGGAACAGACTCACTCACAGATGGACAGGGATCAATCCCACTCTCAGATGGACTCGGAACAGACTCACTCACAGATGGACATGGAACTGACTCACTCACAGATGGACAGGGAACAATCTAACTCTCAGATGGACAGAGAATAGACTCACTCATTGATGGACAGGAAACCGACTCACTCAGAGATGGACAGCGAACACACTCACTCACAGGTGGACAGGGAACAGACTCACTCACAGATGGACAGAGAACATATTCACTCACAGATTGACAGGGAACAGATTCACTCTCAGATGTACAGGGAACAGATTCACTCATGGCTGGACAGGGAACAGACTCGCTCACGGCTGGACAGGGAACAGACTCGCTCACAAATGGACTGGGAACAGACTCATTCACAGATGGCCAGGGAAATGACTCACTCACAGATGGACAGGAAACAGACTCACTCACAGGTGGACAGGGAACAGACTCACTCACAGATGGACAGGGAACAGACTCACTCTCAGCTGGACAGGGAACAGACTCACTCTCAGATGTACAGGGAACAGACTCGCTCACAGATGGACTGGGAACAGACTCACTCACAGATGGACAGGGAACAGACTCACTCACAGATGGACTGGGAACAGACTCACTCTCAGATGGACTGGGAACAGACTCACTCTCAGCTGGACAGGGAGCAGACCCACTCACAGATGGACAGGAAACAGACTCACTCACAGATACACAGGGAACAGAATCACTCTCAGCTGGACAGGAAACAGACTCACTCACAGATGGACACGGAACAGACTCGCTCACAGATGGACAGGGAACAGACTCACTCTCAGCTGGACAGGGAACAGACTCACCCTCAGATGGACAGGGAACAGTCTAACTCACACCTGGACAGGGAACAGACTCACTCACCGCTGGACAGGGAACAGACTCACCCTCAGCTGGACAGGGAACAGACTCACTCACTGACGGACAGGAAACAGACTCACTCACAGATGGACAGGGAACAGACTCACTCTCAGATGGACAGGGAACAGTCTCACTCTCAGATTGACAGGGTACAGACTCACTCTCAGCTGGACAGGGAACAAACTCACTCTCAGCTGGACAGGGAACAAACTCACTCTCAGCTGGACAGGGAACAGACTCAATCCCGACTGGACAGGGAACAGACTCACTCACAGATGGACAGGGAACAGAATCACTCTCAGCTGAACAGGGAACCGGCCAATTCACGCCAGGACTGGGAACAGACTCACTCTCAGCTGGACAGCTAAAAAACTCACTCACATCATGACAGGGAACAGACTCACTCACAAATGCTCAGGGAACAGGCTCACTTACAGAAGGAAAGGGAAATGACTCACTCTCAGATGGACATGGTGCAATCTCCCTCTCAGATGGACAGCGAACAGACTCATTCACAGAGGGACAGGGAACAGGCTCACTCACAGATGGACTGGAGACAGATTCACTCTCTGATGGACAGGGAACAGTCGCACTCTCAGATGGACACGGAACAGACTCGCTCACAGATGGACAGGGAACAGAATCACTCTCAGCTGGACAGGGAACAGACACACTCACAGATGGACAGGGAACAGACTCGCTCACAGATGGATAGGGAACAGATTCACTCTCAAATGGACAGGGAACAGACTCACTCTCAGATGGACACGGAACAGACTCGCTCACAGATGGACAGGGAACAGAATCACTCTCAGCTGGACAGGGAACAGACTCACTCACAGATGGACACGGAACAGACTCGCTCACAGATGGACAGGGAACAGATTCACTCTCAAATGGACAGGGAACAAACTCACTCTCAGATGGACAGGAAACAAACTCACTCTCAGCTGGACAGGGAACAGACTCACTCTCAAATGGACAGGGAACAGACTCACTCTTAGCTTGACTGGGAACAGACTCACTCACAGATGGACAGGAAACAGACTCACTCACAGATGGACAGGGAACAGACTCACTCACAGATGGACAGGGAACAGACTCACTCTCAGATGGACAGGGAACAGACTCACTCTCAGCTGGACAAGGAACAGACTCACTCACAGATGGACAGGAAACAGACTCACTCACAGATGGACAGGGAACAGACTCACTCACAGATGGACTGGGAATGGACTCACTCACAGATGGACAGGAAACAGCCACACTCACAGATGGACAGGGTACAATCTAACTCTCAGATGGATATCGAACAGACTGACTCACAGATGGACACGGAACAGACTCGCTCACAGATGGACAGGGAACAGATTCACTCTCAAATGGGCAGGGAACAGACTCACTCACAGATGGACAGTGAACAGACACGCTCACAGATGGACAGGGAACAGATTCACTCTCAAATGGACAGGGAACAGACTCACTCACAGATGGACACGGAACAGACTCGCTCACAGATGGACAGGGAACAGATTCACTCTCAAATAGACAGGGAACAAACTCACTCACACCAGGACTGGGAACAGACTCACTCACAGATGGACAGGGAACAGACTCACTCTCAGATGGACAGGGAACAAACTCACTCTCAGCTGGACAGGGAACAGACTCACTCACAGATGGACAGGGAACAGAATCACTCTCAGCTGGACAGGGAACCGACCCACTCACACCAGGACTGGGAACAGACTCACTCTCAGCTGGACAGGGAACAAACTCACTCTCATCTTGACAGGGAACGGACTCAGTCACAAATGGTCAGGGAACAGGCTCACTAACAGAAGGAAAGGGAAATGACTCACTCTCAGATGGACATGGTGCAATCTCCCTCTCAGATGGACAGCGAACAGACTTAGTCACAGAGGGACAGGGAACAGACTCACTCACAGATGGACTGGGGACAGACTCACTCTCTGATGGACAGGGAACAGTCTCACTCTCAAATGGACACGGAACAGACTCGCTCACAGATGGACAGGGAACAGATTCACTCTCAAATGGACAGGGAACAGACTCACTCACAGATGGACTGTGTACAGACTCACTCACAGATGGACTGGGAACAGACTCACTCACAGATGGACAGGGATCAATCCCACTCTCAGCTGGACTCAGAACAGACTCACTCTCAGCTGGACAGGGAACAGACTCACTCTAAGCTCGACAGGGAACAGACTCACTCACAGGTGGACAGGGAACAGACTCACTCACAGATGGACAGGGAACAGACTCACTCACAGATGGACAGGGATCAATCCCACTCTCAGCTGGACTCGGAACAGACTCACTCACAGATGGACATGGAACTGACTCACTCACAGATGGACAGGGAACAATCTAACTCTCAGATGGACAGAGAATAGACTCACTCATTGATGGACAGGAAACAGACTCACTCAGAGATGGACAGCGAACACACTCACTCACAGGTGGACAGGGAACAGACTCACTCACAGATGGACAGAGAAAATATTCACTCACAGATTGACAGGGAACAGATTCACTCTCAGATGTACAGGGAACAGATTCACTCACGGATGGACAGGGAACAGACTCGCTCATGGCTGGACAGGGAACAGACTCGCTCACAAATGGACTGGGAACAGACTCATTCACAGATGGCCAGGGAAATGACTCACTCACAGATGGACAGGAAACAGACTCACTCACAGGTGGACAGGGAACAGACTCACTCACAGATGGACAGGGAACAGACTCACTCTCAGCTGGACAGGGAACAGACTCACTCTCAGATGTACAGGGAACAGACTCGCTCACAGATGGACTGGGAACAGACTCACTCACAGATGGACAGGGAACAGACTCACTCACAGATGTACAGGGAACAGACTCACTCACAGATGGACAGGGAACAGACTCACTCACAGATGGACTGGGAACAGACTCACTCTCAGATGGACTGGGAACAGACTCACTCTCAGCTGGACAGGAAACAGACTCACTCACAGATGGACAGAGAACATATTCACTCACAGATTGACAGGGAACAGATTCACTCTCAGATGTACAGGGAACAGATTCACTCACGGCTGGACAGGGAACAGACTCGCTCACGGCTGGACCGGGAACAGACTCGCTCACAAATGGACTGGGAACAGACTCATTCACAGATGGCCAGGGAAATGACTCACTCACAGATGGACAGGAAACAGACTCACTCACAGGTGGACAGGGAACAGACTCACTCACAGATGGACAGGGAACAGACTCACTCTCAGCTGGACAGGGAACAGACTCACTCTCAGATGTACAGGGAACAGACTCGCTCACAGATGGACTGGGAACAGACTCACTCACAGATGGACAGGGAACAGACTCACTCACAGATGTACAGGGAACAGACTCACTCACAGATGGACAGGGAACAGACTCACTCACAGATGGACTGGGAACAGACTCACTCTCAGATGGACTGGGAACAGACTCACTCTCAGCTGGACAGGAAACAGACCCACTCACAGATGGACAGGGAACAGACTCACTCACTGATGGACAGGGAACGGACTCACTCACAGATGGACAGGGAACAGATTCACTCTCAAATGGACAGGGAACAGACTCACTCTCAGCTGGACAGGGAACAGACCGACTCACAGATGGACAGGGAACAGACTCACTCTCAATTGGACAGGGAACAGACTCACTCTCAGCTGGACAGGGAACAAACTCACCCTCAGCTGGACAGGGAACCGGCCCACTCACACCAGGACTGGGAACAGACTCACTCTCAGCTGGACAGGGAACAGACTCAGTCACAGAGGGACAGGGAACAGACTCACTCACAGATGGACTGGGAACAGACTCAGTCTCAACTAGACAGGGAACAGACTCACTCTCAGCTGGACAGGGAACAGACTCACTCTCAACTAGACAGGGAACAGACTCACTCTCAGCTGGACAGGGAACAGACTCACTCTAAGCTCGACAGGAACAGACTCACTCACAGGTGGACAGGGAACAGACTCACTCACAGATGGACAGGGAACAGACTCACTCACAGATGGACAGGGATCAATCCCACTCTCAGCTGGACTCGGAACAGACTCACTCACAGATGGACATGGAACTGACTCACTCACAGATGGACAGGGAACAATCTAACTCTCAGATGGACAGAGAATAGACTCACTCATTGATGGACAGGAAACAGACTCACTCAGAGATGGACAGCGAACACACTCACTCACAGGTGGACAGGGAACAGACTCACTCACAGATGGACAGAGAACATATTCACTCACAGATTGACAGGGAACAGATTCACTCTCAGATGTACAGGGAACAGATTCACTCACGGCTGGACAGGGAACAGACTCGCTCACGGCTGGACAGGGAACAGACTCGCTCACAAATGGACTGGGAACAGACTCATTCACAGATGGCCAGGGAAATGACTCACTCACAGATGGACAGGAAACAGACTCACTCACAGGTGGACAGGGAACAGATTCACTCACAGATGGACAGGGAACAGACTCACTCACAGATGGACTGGGAACAGACTCACTCTCAGATGGACTGGGAACAGACTCACTCTCAGCTGGACAGGGAGCAGACCCACTCACAGATGGACAGGAAACAGACTCACTCACAGATACACAGGGAACAGAATCACTCTCAGCTGGACAGGAAACAGACTCACTCACAGATGGACACGGAACAGACTCGCTCACAGATGGACAGGGAACAGACTCACTCTCAGCTGGACAGGGAACAGACTCACCCTCAGATGGACAGGGAACAGTCTAACTCACACCTGGACAGGGAACAGACTCACCGCTGGACAGGGAACAGACTCACCCTCAGCTGGACAGGGAACAGACTCACTCACTGACGGACAGGAAACAGACTCACTCACAGATGGACAGGGAACAGACTCACTCTCAGATGGACAGGGAACAGTCTCACTCTCAGATTGACAGGGTACAGACTCACTCTCAGCTGGACAGGGAACAAACTCACTCTCAGCTGGACAGGGAACAAACTCACTCTCAGCTGGACAGGGAACAGACTCAATCCCGACTGGACAGGGAACAGACTCACTCACAGATGGACAGGGAACAGAATCACTCTCAGCTGAACAGGGAACCGGCCAATTCACGCCAGGACTGGGAACAGACTCACTCTCAGCTGGACAGCTAAAAAACTCACTCACATCATGACAGGGAACAGACTCACTCACAAATGCTCAGGGAACAGGCTCACTAACAGAAGGAAAGGGAAATGACTCACTCTCAGATGGACATGGTGCAATCTCCCTCTCAGATGGACAGCGAACAGACTCATTCACAGAGGGACAGGGAACAGGCTCACTCACAGATGGACTGGAGACAGATTCACTCTCTGATGGACAGGGAACAGTCGCACTCTCAGATGGACACGGAACAGACTCGCTCACAGATGGACAGGGAACAGAATCACTCTCAGCTGGACAGGGAACAGACTCACTCACAGATGGACAGGGAACAGACTCGCTCACAGATGGATAGGGAACAGATTCACTCTCAAATGGACAGGGAACAGACTCACTCTCAGATGGACACGGAACAGACTCGCTCACAGATGGACAGGGAACAGAATCACTCTCAGCTGGACAGGGAACAGACTCACTCACAGATGGACAGGGAACAGACTCGCTCACAGATGGATAGGGAACAGATTCACTCTCAAATGGACAGGGAACAGACTCACTCTTAGCTTGACTGGGAACAGACTCACTCACAGATGGACAGGAAACAGACTCACTCACAGATGGACAGGGAACAGACTCACTCACAGATGGACAGGGAACAGACTCACTCTCAGATGGACAGGGAACAGACTCACTCTCAGCTGGACAAGGAACAGACTCACTCACAGATGGACAGGAAACAGACTCACTCACAGATGGACAGGGAACAGACTCACTCACAGATGGACTGGGAATGGACTCACTCACAGATGGACAGGAAACAGCCACACTCACAAATGGACAGGGTACAATCTAACTCTCAGATGGATATCGAACAGACTGACTCACAGATGGACACGGAACAGACTCGCTCACAGATGGACAGGGAACAGATTCACTCTCAAATGGGCAGGGAACAGACTCACTCACAGATGGACAGGGAACAGACACGCTCACAGATGGACAGGGAACAGATTCACTCTCAAATGGACAGGGAACAGACTCACTCACAGATGGACACGGAACAGACTCGCTCACAGAGGGACAGGGAACAGATTCACTCTCAAATAGACAGGGAACAAACTCACTCGCACCAGGACTGGGAACAGACTCACTCACAGATGGACAGGGAACAGACTCACTCTCAGATGGACAGGGAACAAACTCACTCTCAGCTGGACAGGGAACAGACTCACTCACAGATGGACAGGGAACAGAATCACTCTCAGCTGGACAGGGAACCGGCCCACTCACACCAGGACTGGGAACAGACTCACTCTCAGCTGGACAGGGAACAAACTCACTCTCATCTTGACAGGGAACGGACTCAGTCACAAATGGTCAGGGAACAGGCTCACTAACAGAAGGAAAGGGAAATGACTCACTCTCAGATGGACATGGTGCAATCTCCCTCTCAGATGGACAGCGAACAGACTTAGTCACAGAGGGACAGGGAACAGACTCACTCACAGATGGACTGGGGACAGACTCACTCTCTGATGGACAGGGAACAGTCTCACTCTCAAATGGACACGGAACAGACTCGCTCACAGATGGACAGGGAACAGATTCACTCTCAAATGGACAGGGAACAGACTCACTCACAGATGGACTGTGTACAGACTCACTCACAGATGGACTGGGAACAGACTCACTCACAGATGGACAGGGATCAATCCCACTCTCAGCTGGACTCGGAACAGACTCACTCACAGATGGACAGGGAACAGACTCACTCTCAACTAGACAGGGAACAGACTCACTCTCAGCTGGACAGGGAACAGACTCACTCACAGATGTACAGGGAACAGACTCACTCACAGATGGACAGGGAACAGACTCACTCACAGATGGACTGGGAACAGACTCACTCTCAGATGGACTGGGAACAGACTCACTCTCAGCTGGACAGGGAACAGACCCACTCACAGATGGACAGGGAACAGACTCACTCACTGATGGACAGGGAACGGACTCACTCACAGATGGACAGGGAACAGATGCACTCTCAAATGGACAGGGAACAGACTCACTCTCAGCTGGACAGGGAACAGACCCACTCACAGATGGACAGGGAACAGACTCACTCTCAATTGGACAGGGAACAGACTCACTCTCAGCTGGACAGGGAACAAACTCACTCTCAGCTGGACAGGGAACCGGCCCACTCACACCAGGACTGGGAACAGACTCACTCTCAGCTGGACAGGGAACAGACTCAGTCACAGAGGGACAGGGAACAGACTCACTCACAGATGGACTGGGAACAGACTCAGTCTCAACTAGACAGGGAACAGACTCACTCTCAGCTGGACAGGGAACAGACTCACTCACAGATGAACGGCAAACAGACTCACTCACAGATGGACGGGGAACAGACTCACTCACACATGGACAGGGAACAGACTCACTCACACATTGACAGGGAACAGGCTCACTCTCAGATGGACAGGGAACAGACACACTCATTGATGAACGGGGAACAGACTCACTCTCCGATGGACAGGGAACAGACTCACCCTCAGCTGGACAGGGAACAGACTCTCTCACAAATAGACCTGAACCAATCTCACTCTCAGATGGACAGCCAACAGACTCACTCTCAGATGGACAGGAAACCGTCTAACTCACACCTGGACAGGTAACAGACTCGCTCTCAGCTGGGCAGGGAACAAACTCACTCTCAGCTGGACAGGGAACAGACTCACTCACGGCTGGACAGTGAACAGACTCACTTTCAGATTGACAGGGTACAGACTCACACTCAGCAGTACAGGGAACAGGCCCACTCAGAGATGGACTGGGAACAGACTCGCTCACAGATGGACAGGGAACATATTCACTCACAGATGTACAGTGAACAGACTCACTCTCAGATGGACTGGGAACAGACTCACTCTCAGCTGGACAGGAAACAGACCCACTCACAGATGGACAGGGAACAGACTCACTCACTGATGGACAGGGAACGGACTCACTCACAAATGGACAGGGAACAGATTCACTCTCAAATGGACAGGGAACAGACTCACTCTCAGCTGGATAGGGAACAGACTCGCTCACAGATGGACAGGGAACAGAATCACTCTCAGCTGGACAGGGAACAGACTCACTCACAGATGGACAGGGAACAGACTCGCTCACAGATGGATAGGGAACAGATTCACTCTCAAATGGACAGGGAACAGACTCACTCACAGATGGACACGGAACAGACTCGCTCACAGATGGACAGGGAACAGATTCACTCTCAAATGGACAGGGAACAAACTCACTCTCAGATGGACAGGAAACAAACTCACTCTCAGCTGGACAGGGAACAGACTCACTCCCAAATGGACAGGGAACAGACTCACTCTTAGCTTGACTGGGAACAGACTCACTCACAGGTGGACAAGGAAACAGGCTCACTCACAGGTGGACAGGGAACAGACTCACTCACAGATGGACAGGGAACAGACTCACTCTCAGATGGACAGGGAACAGACTCACTCTCAGCTGGACAAGGAACAGACTCACTCACAGATGGACAGGAAACAGACTCACTCACAGATGGACAGGGAACAGACTCACTCACAGATGGACTGGGAATGGACTCACTCACAGATGGACAGGAAACAGCCACACTCACAGATGGACAGGGTACAATCTAACTCTCAGATGGATATCGAACAGACTGACTCACAGATGGACACGGAACAGACTCGCTCACAGATGGACAGGGAACAGATGCACTCTCAAATGGGCAGGGAACAGACTCACTCACAGATGGACAGGGAACAGACACGCTCACAGATGGACAGGGAACAGATTCACCCTCAAATGGACAGGGAACAGACTCACTCACAGATGGACACGGAACAGACTCGCTCACAGATGGACAGGGAACAGATTCACTCTCAAATAGACAGGGAACAAACTCACTCTCAGATGGACAGGAAACAAACTCACTCTCAGCTGGACAGGGAACAAACTCACTCTCAGCTGGACAGGGAACAGACTCAATCCCGACTGGACAGGGAACAGACTCAATCACCGCTGGACAGGGAACAGACTCACCCTCAGCTGGACAGGGAACAGACTCACTCACACCAGGACTGGGAACAGACTCACTCACAGATGGACAGGGAACAGAATCACTCTCAGATGGACAGGGAACAAACTCACTCTCAGCTGGACAGGGAACTGACTCACTCACAGATGGACAGGGAACAGAATCACTCTCAGCTGGACAGGGAACCGGCCCACTCACACCAGGACTGGGAACAGACTCACTCTCAGCTGGACAGGGAACAAACTCACTCTCATCTTGACAGGGAACGGACTCAGTCACAAATGGTCAGGGAACAGGCTCACTAACAGAAGGAAAGGGAAATGACTCACTCTCAGATGGACATGGTGCAATCTCCCTCTCAGTTGGACAGCGAACAGACTTAGTCACAGAGGGACAGGGAACAGACTCACTCACAGATGGACTGGGGACAGACTCACTCTCTGATGGACAGGGAACAGTCTCACTCTCAAATGGACACGGAACAGACTCGCTCACAGATGGACAGGGAACAGATTCACTCTCAAATGGACAGGGAACAGACTCACTCACAGATGGACTGTGTACAGACTCACTCACAGATGGACTGGGAACAGACTCACTCACAGATGGACAGGGATCAATCCCACTCTCAGCTGGACTCGGAACAGACTCACTCACAGATGGACAGGGAACAGACTCACTCTCAACTAGACAGGGAACAGACTCACTCTCAGCTGGACAGGGAACAGACTCACTCACAGATGTACAGGGAACAGACTCACTCACAGATGGACAGGGAACAGACTCACTCACAGATGGACTGGGAACAGACTCACTCTCAGATGGACTGGGAACAGACTCACTCTCAGCTGGACAGGGAACAGACCCACTCACAGATGGACAGGGAACAGACTCACTCACTGATGGACAGGGAACGGACTCACTCACAGATGGACAGGGAACAGATGCACTCTCAAATGGACAGGGAACAGACTCACTCTCAGCTGGACAGGGAACAGACCCACTCACAGATGGACAGGGAACAGACTCACTCTCAATTGGACAGGGAACAGACTCACTCTCAGCTGGACAGGGAACAAACTCACTCTCAGCTGGACAGGGAACCGGCCCACTCACACCAGGACTGGGAACAGACTCACTCTCAGCTGGACAGGGAACAGACTCAGTCACAGAGGGACAGGGAACAGACTCACTCACAGATGGACTGGGAACAGACTCAGTCTCAACTAGACAGGGAACAGACTCACTCTCAGCTGGACAGGGAACAGACTCACTCACAGATGAACGGCAAACAGACTCACTCACAGATGGACGGGGAACAGACTCACTCACACATGGACAGGGAACAGACTCACTCACACATGGACAGGGAACAGGCTCACTCTCAGATGGACAGGGAACAGACACACTCATTGATGAACGGGGAGCAGACTCACTCTCCGATGGACAGGGAACAGACTCACCCTCAGATGGACAGGGAACAGACTCTCTCACAAATAGACCTGAACCAATCTCACTCTCAGATGGACAGCCAACAGACTCACTCTCAGATGGACAGGAAACCGTCTAACTCACACCTGGACAGGTAACAGACTCGCTCTCAGCTGGGCAGGGAACAAACTCACTCTCAGCTGGACAGGGAACAGACTCACTCACGGCTGGACAGTGAACAGACTCACTTTCAGATTGACAGGGTACAGACTCACACTCAGCAGTACAGGGAACAGGCCCACTCAGAGATGGACTGGGAACAGACTCGCTCACAGATGGACAGGGAACATATTCACTCACAGATGTACAGTGAACAGACTCGCTCTCAGATGAACAGGGAACAGAGTCACTCTCAGATGGACAGGGAACATATTCACTCTCAGATGTACAGTGAACATACTCACTCTCAGATTAACAGGGAACAGACTCACTCTCAGATGGACTGGGAAGAGACACACTCTCAGATGGACAGGTAACAGACTCAATCACGGCTGGACAGGGAACAGACGCGCTCACGGCTGGACTGGGAACAGACTCGCTCACAGATGGACACGGAACAGACTCACTCTCAGATGGACAGGGAACAGACTCACTCTCAGATGGACAGGGAACAGACTCACTCTCTGATGAACAGGGAACAGACTCACTCACAGAAGGACAGGGAACAGAAACACTCACAGGTGGACAGGGAACAGACTAACTCACAGATGTCCAGGGAACAGATTCACTCACAGATGGTCAGGGAACAGACTCACTCTCAGATGGACCGGAACCAGACTCACTCACAGATGGACAGGGAACAGACTCACTCTCAAATGGACAGGGAACAGACTCACTCTTATCTTGACTGGGAACAGACTCACTCACAGGTGGACAAGGAAACAGACTCACTCTCAGATGCACAGGGAACAGACTCACTCTCAGCTGGACAGGGAACAGACTCACTCACAGATGGACAGGAAACAGACTCACTCACAGATGGACAGGGAACAGACTCACTCACAGATGGACAGGAAACAGACTCACTCACAGATGGACAGGGAACAGACTCACTCACAGATGGACACGGAACAGGCTCGCTCACAGATGGACAGGGAACAGATTCACTCTCAAATGGGCAGGGAACAGACTCACTCACAGATGGACAGGGAACAGACTCGCTCACAGATGGACAGGGAACAGATTCACTCTCAAATGGACAGGGAACAGACTCACTCACAGATGGACACGGAACAGACTCGCCCTCAGCTGGACAGGGAACAGACTCACTCACACCAGGACTGGAAACAGACTCACTCACAGATGGACAGGGAACAGATTCACTCTCAGATGGACAGGGAACAAACTCACTCTCAGCTGGACAGGGAACAGACTCACTCACAGATGGACAGGGAACAGATTCACTCTCAGCTGGACAGGGAACCGGCCCACTCACACCAGGACTGGGAACAGACTCACTCTCAGCTGGACAGGGAACAAACTCACTCTCATCTTGACAGGGAACGGACTCACTCACAAATGGTCAGGGAACAGGCTCACTAACAGAAGGAAAGGGAAATGACTCACTCTCAGATGGACATGGTGCAATCTCCCTCTCAGATGGACAGCGAACAGGCTCAGTCACAGAGGGACAGGGAACAGACTCACTCACAGATGGACTGGGGACAGACTCACTCTCTGATGGACAGGGAACAGTCTCACTCTCAAATGGACACGGAACAGACTCGCTCACAGATGGACAGGGAACAGATTCACTCTCAAATGGACAGGGAACAGACTCACTCACAGATGGACTGTGTACAGACTCACTCACAGATGGACTGGGAACAGACTCACTCACAGATGGACAGGGATCAATCCCACTCTCAGCTGGACTCGGAACAGACTCACTCACAGATGGACAGGGAACAGACTCACTCTCAACTAGACAGGGAACAGACTCACTCTCAGCTGGACAGGGAACAGACTCACTCACAGATGTACAGGGAACAGACTCACTCACAGATGGACAGGGAACAGACTCACTCACAGATGGACTGGGAACAGACTCACTCTCAGATGGACTGGGAACAGATTCACTCTCAGCTGGACAGGGAACAGACCCACTCACAGATGGACAGGGAACAGACTCACTCACTGATGGACAGGGAACGGACTCAGTCACAGATGGACAGGGAACAGATTCACTCTCAAATGGACTGGGAACAGACTCACTCTCAGTTGGACAGGGAACAGACCCACTCACAGATGGACAGGGAACAGACTCACTCTCAATTGGACAGGGAACAGACTCACTCTCAGCTGGACAGGGAACAAACTCACTCTCAACTGGACAGGGAACAGACTCACTCTCAGCTGGACAGGGAACAAACTCACTCTCAGCTGGAAAGGGAACCGGCCCACTCACACCAGGACTGGGAACAGACTCACTCTCAGCTGGACAGGGAACAGACTCAGTCACAGAGGGACAGGGAACAGACTCACTCACAGATGGACTGGAAACAGACTCAGTCTCAACTAGACAGGGAACAGACTCACTCTCAGCTGGACAGGGAACAGACTCACTCTCAGCTGGACAGGGAACATACTCACTCTAAGCTCGACAGGGAACAGACTCACTCACAGGTGGACAGGGAACCGACTCACTCACAGATGGACATGGAACTGACTCACTCACAGATGGACAGGGAACAATCTAACTCTCAGATGGACAGAGAATAGACTCACTCATTGATGGACAGGAAACAGACTCACTCACAGATGGACAGCGAACACACTCACTCACAGGTGGACAGGGAACCGACTCACTCACAGATGGACAGAGAACATATTCACTCACAGATTTACAGGGAACAGATTCACTCTCAGATATACAGGGAACAGACTCGCTCAGGGCTGGACAGGGAACAGACTCGCTCACAAATGGACTGGGAACAGACTCATTCACAGATGGCCAGGGAAATGACTCACTCACAGATGGACAGGAAACAGACTCACTCACAGGTGGACAGGGAACAGACTCACTCACAGATGGACAGGGAACAGACTCACTCTCAGCTGGACAGGGAACAGACTCACTCTCAGATTTACAGGGAACAGACTCGCTTACAGATGGACTGGGAACAGACTCACTCACAGATGGACAGGGAACAGACTCACTCACAGATGTACAGGGAACAGACTCACTCACAGATGGACAGGGAACAGACTCACTCACAGATGGACTGGGAACAGACTCACTCTCAGATGGACTGGGAACAGACTCACTCTCAGCTGGACAGGGAACAGACCCACTCACAGATGGACAGGGAACAGACTCACTCACTGATGGACAGGGAACGGACTCACTCACAGATGGACAGGGAACAGATTCACTCTCAAATGGACAGGGAACAGACTCACTCTCAGCTGGACAGGGAACAGACCCACTCACAGATGGACAGGGAACAGACTCACTCTCATTTGGACAGGGAACAGACTCACTCTCAGCTGGACAGGGAACAAACTCACTCTCAGCTGGACAGGGAACCGGCCCACTCACACCAGGACTGGGAACAGACTCACTCTCAGCTGGACAGGGAACAGACTCAGTCACAGAGGGACAGGGAACAGACTCACTCACAGATGGACTGGGAACAGACTCAGTCTCAACTAGACAGGGAACAGACTCACTCTCAGCTGGACAGGGAACAGACTCACTCACAGATGAACGGCAAACAGACTCACTCACAGATGGACGGGGAACAGACTCACTCACACATGGACAGGGAAGAGGCTCACTCTCAGATGGACAGGGAACAGACACACTCATTGATGAACGGGGAACAGACTCACTCTCCGATGGACAGGGAACAGACTCACCCTCAGATGGACAGGGAACAGACTCTCTCAGAAATAGACCTGAACCAATCTCACTCTCAGATGGACAGCCAACAGACTCACTCTCAGATGGACAGGAAACCGTCTAACTCACACCTGGACAGGTAACAGACTCGCTCTCAGCTGAGCAGGGAACAAACTCACTCTCAGCTGGACAGGGAACAGACTCACTCACGGCTGGACAGTGAACAGACTCACTTTCAGATTGACAGGGTACAGACTCACACTCAGCAGTACAGGGAACAGGCCCACTCAGAGATGGACTGGGAACAGACTCGCTCACAGATGGACAGGGAACATATTCACTCACAGATGTACAGTGAACAGACTCACTCTCAGATGAACAGGGAACAGAGTCACTCTCAGATGGACAGGGAACATATTCACTCTCAGATGTACAGTGAACAGACTCACTCTCAAATTAACAGGGAACAGACTCACTCTCAGATGGACTGGGAACAGACACACTCTCAGATGGACAGGTAACAGACTCAATCACGGCTGGACAGGGAACAGACTCGCTCACGGCTGGACTGGGAACAGACTCGCTCACAGATGGACACGGAACAGACTCACTCTCAGATGGACAGGGAACAGACTCACTCTCAGATGGACAGGGAACAGACTCACTCTCACATGAACAGGGAACAGACTCACTCACAGAAGGACAGGGAACAGAAACACTCACAGGTGGACAGGGAACAGACTAACTCACAGATGTACAGGGAACAGACTCACTCACAGATGATCAGGGAACAGACTCACTCTCAGATGGACCGGAACCAGACTCACTCACAGATGGACAGGGAACAGACTCACTCTCAAATGGACAGGGAACAGACTCACTCTTATCTTGACTGGGAACAGACTCACTCACAGGTGGACAAGGAAACAGGCTCACTCACAGGTGGACAGGGAACAGACTCACTCTCAGATGCACAGGGAACAGACTCACTCTCAGCTGGACAGGGAACAGACTCACTCACAGATGGACAGGAAACAGACTCACTCACAGATGGACAGGAAACAGACACACTCACAGATGGACAGGGTAAAATCTAACTCTCAGATGGATATCGAACAGACTCACTCACAGATGGACACGGAACAGGCTCGCTCACAGATGGACAGGGAACAGATTCACTCTCAAATGGGCAGGGAACAGACTCACTCACAGATGGACTGGGAACAGACTCACTCACAGATGGACAGGGATCAATCCCACTCTCAGCTGGACTCGGAACAGACTCACTCACAGATGGACAGGGAACAGACTCACTCTCAACTAGACAGGGAACAGACTCACTCTCAGCTGGACAGGGAACAGACTCACTCACAGATGTACAGGGAACAGACTCACTCACAGATGGACAGGGAACAGACTCACTCACAGATGGACTGGGAACAGACTCACTCTCAGATGGACTGGGAACAGATTCACTCTCAGCTGGACAGGGAACAGACCCACTCACAGATGGACAGGGAACAGACTCACTCACTGATGGACAGGGAACGGACTCACTCACAGATGGACAGGGAACAGATTCACTCTCAAATGGACAGGGAACAGACTCACTCTCAGCTGGACAGGGAACAGACCCACTCACAGATGGACAGGGAACAGACTCACTCTCAATTGGACAGGGAACAGACTCACTCTCAGCTGGACAGGGAACAAACTCACTCTCAGCTGGACAGTTAACCGGCCCACTCACACCAGGACTGGGAACAGACTCACTCTCAGCTGGACAGGGAACAGACTCACTCTCAGCTGGACAGGGAACAGACTCACTCTCAACTAGACAGGGAACAGACTCACTCACAGATGGACAGGGAACAGACTCACTCACAGATGGACAGGGATCAATCCCACTCTCAGCTGGACTCGGAACAGACTCACTCACAGATGGACATGGAACTGACTCACTCACAGATGGACAGGGAACAATCTAACTCTCAGATGGACAGAGAATAGACTCACTCATTGATGGACAGGAAACAGACTCACTCACAGATGGACAGCGAACACACTCACTCACAGGTGGACAGGGAACAGACTCACTCACAGATGGACAGAGAACATATTCACTCACAGATTGACAGGGAACAGATTCACTCTCAGATGTACAGGGAACAGACTCACTCACGGCTGGACAGGGAACAGACTCGCTCACGGCTGGACAGGGAACAGACTCGCTCACAAATGGACTGGGGACAGACTCATTCACAGATGGCCAGGGAAATGACTCACTCACAGATGGACAGGAAACAGACTCACTCACAGGTGGACAGGGAACAGACTCACTCACAGATGGACAGGGAACAGACTCACTCTCAGCTGGACAGGGAACAGACTCACTCTCAGATGTACAGGGAACAGACTCGCTCACAGATGGACTGGGAACAGACTCACTCACAGATGGACAGGGAACAGACTCACTCACAGATGGACTGGGAACAGACTCACTCTCAGATGGACTGGGAACAGACTCACTCTCAGCTGGACAGGGAACAGACCCACTCACAGATGGACAGGAAACAGACTCACTCACAGATACACAGGGAACAGAATCACTCTCAGCTGGACAGGAAACAGACTCACTCACAGATGGACACGGAACAGACTCGCTCACAGATACACAGGGAACAGACTCACTCTCAGCTGGACAGGGAACAGACTCACCCTCAGATGGACAGGGAACAATCTAACTCACACCTGGACAGGGAACAGACTCACTCACCGCTGGACAGGGAACAGACTCACCCTCAGCTGGACAGGGAACAGACTCACTCACTGACGGACAGGAAACAGACTCACTCACAGATGGACAGGGAACAGACTCACTCTCAGATGGACAAGGGAACAGTCTCACTCTCAGATTGACAGGGTACAGACTCACTCTCAGCTGGACAGGGAACAAACTCACTCTCAGCTGGACAGGGAACAAACTCACTCTCAGCTGGACAGGGAACAGACTCAATCCCGACTGGACAGGGAACAGACTCCCTCACAGATGGACAGGGAACAGAATCGCTCTCAGCTGAACAGGGAACCGGCCCATTCACGCCAGGACTGGGAACAGACTCACTCTCAGCTGGACAGGTAAAAAACTCACTCACATCATGACAGGGAACAGACTCACTCACAAATGCTCAGGGAACAGGCTCACTAACAGAAGGAAAGGGAAATGACTCACTCTCAGATGGACATGGTGCAATCTCCCTCTCAGATGGACAGCGAACAGACTCATTCACAGAGGGAAAGGGAACAGGCTCACTCACAGATGGACTGGAGACAGATTCACTCTCTGATGGACAGGGAACAGTCGCACTCTCAGATGGACACGGAACAGACTCGCTCACAGATGGACAGGGAACAGACTCACTCTCAGCTGGACAGGGAACAGACCCACTCACAGATGGACAGGGAACAGACTCACTCACAGATACACAGGGAACAGAATCACTCTCAGCTGGACAGGGAGCGGACTCACTCACAGATGGACAGGGAACAGACGCACTCACAGATGGACAGGGTACAATCTAACTCTCAGATGGATATCGAACAGACTCACTCACAGATGGACACGGAACAGACTCGCTCACAGATGGACAGGGCACAGATTCACTCTCAAATGGACAGGCAACAGACTCACTCACAGATGGACAGGGAACAGAATCACTCTCAGCTGGACAGGGAACCGGCCCACTCACACCAGGACTGGGAAGAGACTCACTCTCAGCTGGACAGGGAACAAACTCACTCTCAGCTGGACAGCGAACAGACTCATTCACAGATGGACAGGGAACAGACTCATTCACAGATGGCCAGGGAACAGACTCACTCACAGATGGACAGGAAGCAGACACACTCACAGGTGGACAGGGAACAGACTCACTCACAGATGGACAGGGAACAGACTCACTCTCAGATGGACAGGGAACAGACTCACTCTCAGCTGGACAGCAAACAGACTCACTCACAGATGGACAGGAAACAGACTCACTCACAGATGGACAGGGAACAGACTCACTCACAGATGGACAGGGAACAGACACACTCACAGATGGACAGGGTACAATCTAACTCTCAGATGGATATCGAACAGACTCACTCACAGATGGACACGGAACAGACTCGCTCACAGATGGACAGGGAACAGATTCACTCTCAAATGGACAGGGAACAGACTCACTCACAGATGGACAGGGAACAGACTCGCTCACAGATGGACAGGGAACAGATTCACTCTCAAATGGACAGGGAACAGACTCACTCACAGATGGACACGGAACAGACTCGCTCACAGATGGACAGGGAACAGATTCACTCTCAAATGGACAGGGAACAGACTCACTCACAGATGGACACGGAACAGACTCGCTCACAGATGGACAGGGAACAAATTCACTCTCAAATGGACAGGGAACAAACTCACTCTCAGATGGACAGGAAACAAACTCACTCTCAGCTGGACAGGGAACAAACTCACTCTCAGCTGGACAGGGAACAGACTCAATCCCGACTGGACAGGGAACAGACTCACTCACCGCTGGACAGGGAACAGACTCACCCTCAGCTGGACAGGGAACAGACTCACTCACACCAGGACAGGGAACAGACTCACTCACAGATGGACAGGGAACAGACTCACTCACTGATGGACAGGGAATTGACTCACTCACAGATGGACAGGGAACAGATTCACTCTCAAATGGACAGGGAACAGACTCACTCTCAGCTGGACAGGGAACAGACCCACTCACAGATGGACAGGGAACAGACTCACTCTCAGTTGGACAGGGAACAGACTCACTCTCAGCTGGACAGGGAACAAACTGACTCTCAGCAGGACAGGGAACCGGCCCACTCACACCAGAACTGGGAACAGACTCACTCTCAGCTGGACAGGGAACAGACTCACTCACAGATGAACTGGGAACACACTCAGTCACAAAGGGACAGGGGACAGACTCACTCTCTGATGGACAGGGAACAGTCTCACTCTCAGATGGACACGGAACAGACTCACTCTCAACCAGACAGGGAACAGACTCATTCTCAGCTGGACAGGGAACAGACTCACTCTAAGCTCGACAGGAAACAGACTCACTCTCAGCTAGACCGGGAACAGACTCTCTCACAGATGTACAGGGAACAGACTCGCTCACAGATGGACAGGGAACAGACCCACTCACAGAGGGACAGGGAACAGTCTCACTCACTGATGGACAGTGTACAATCTAACTCTCAGATGGATATCGAACTGACTCATTCACAGATGGAGGCGGAACAGACTCGCTCACAGATGGACAGGGAACAGATTCACTCTCAAATGGACAGGGAACAGACTCACTCACAGATGGACAGGGAACAGACTCACTCACAGATGGACAGGGAACAGGCTCACTCTCAGCTGGACAGGGAACAAACTCACTCTCAGCTGGACAGGGAACAAACTCACTCTCATCTGGACAGGGAACAGACTCAATCCCGACTGGACAGGGAACAGACTCACTCACTGCTGGGCAGGGAACAGACTCACCCTCAGCTGGACAGGGAATAGACTCACTCACTGATGGACAGGAAACAGACTCACTCACAGATGGACAGGGAACAGACTCACTCACAGATGGACAGGGAACAGACTCACTCTCAGATGGACAGGGAACAGTCTCACTCTCAGATTGACAGGGTACAGACTCACACTCAGCAGGACAGGGAACAGATTCACTCTCTGATGGACAGGGACCAGACTCACTTTCAAATGGAAAGGGAACAGACCCACTCACAGATGGACAGGGAACAGACCCACTCACAGATAGTCAGGGAACAGACTCACTCTCAGATGGACAGGGAACAGATTCACTCTCAGATGGACAGGGAACAGACTCACTCTAAAATGAATAGGGAGCAATGTCACTCTCAGATGGACATGGAAGAATCTCACTCTCAGATGGACAGGGAACAGACTCACTCACAGATGGACAGGGAACAGACTCACTCTCAGATGGACAGGGAACAGACTCACTCACAGAGCCACAGGGAACAGACTCACTCACAGATGGACTGGGGACAGACTCACTCACAGATGGACAGGGAACACACTCACACACAGATGGACAAGGAACAGACTCACTCACAAATGGACAGGGATCAATCCCACTCTCAGATGGACTCGGAACAGACTCACTCACAGATGGACATGGAACTGACTCACTCACAGATGGACACGGAACAGACTCGCTCGCAGATGGACAGGGAACAGATTCACTCTCAAATGGACAGGGAACAGACTCACTCTCAGATGAACAGGGAACAGACACAGTCACAGATGGACACGGAACAGACGCGCTCACAGATGGACAGGGAACAGATTCACTCTCAAATGGACAGGGAACAGACTCACTCACAGATGGACATGGAACTGACTCACTCTCAGATGGACAGGGAACAATCTAACTCTCAGATGGACAGAGAACAGACTCACTCACAGATGGACAGGGAACATACTCACTCTCAGATGGACAGGGAACAGACTCACTCACAGATGGACAGGGAACAGACTCACTCACAGATGGACAGGGAACAGACTCACTCTCAGCTAGACCGGGAACAGACTCACTCACAGATGGACAGGGAAAAGACTCACTCTCAAATGGACAGGGAACAATCTAGCTCTCAGATGGACAGAAAATAGACTCACTCACAGATGGACAGGAAACAGAATTGTTCTCAGCTGGACAGGGAACAGACTCACTCTCAGCTGGACAAGGAACAGACCCACTCACAGATGGACAGGGAACAGACTCACTCACTGATGGACAGGGAACGGACTCACTCACAGATGGACAGGGAACAGATTCACTCTCAAATGGACAGGGAACAGACTCACTCTCAGCTGGACAGGGAACAGACTCATTCTCAGCTGGACAGGGAACAGACTCAGTCACAGAGGGACAGGGAACAGACTCACTCACAGGTGGACTGGGAACAGACTCAGTCACAGAGGGACAGGGGACAGACTCACTCTCTGATGGACAGGGAACAGTCTCACTCTCAGATGGACACGGAACAGACTCACTCTCAACTAGACAGGGAACAGACTCACTCTCAGCTGGACAGGGAACAGACTCACTCTAAGCTCGACAGGGAACAGACTCACTCTCAGCTAGACCGGGAACAGACTCTCTCACAGATGTACAGGGAACAGACTCGCTCACAGATGGACTGGGAACAGACTCACTCACAGATGGACAGGGAACAGACCCACTCACAGAGGGACAGGGAACAGACTCACTCACTGATGGACAGGGTACAATCTAACTCTCAGATGGATATCGAACTGACTCACTCACAGATGGACACGGAACAGACTCGCTCACAGATGGACAGGGGACAGACTCACTCTCAGCTGGACAGGGAACAGACCCACTCACAGATGGACAGGGAACAGAATCACTCTCAGCTGGACAGGGAGCGGACTCACTCACAGATGGACAGGGAACAGACACACTCACAGATGGACAGGTTACAATCTAACTCTCAGATGGATATCGAACAGACTCACTCACAGATGGACACGGAACAGACTCGCTCACAGATGGACAGGGAACAGATTCACTCTCAAATGGACAGGGAACAGACTCACTCACAGATGGGCAGGGAACAGAATCACTCTCAGCTGGACAGGGAACCGGCCCACTCACACCAGGACTGGGAAGAGACTCACTCTCTGATGGACAGGGAACAGTCTCACTCTCAGATGGACACGGAACAGACTCGCTCACAGATGGACAGGGGACAGATTCACTCTCAAATGGACAGGGAACAGACTCACTCACAGATGGACTGTGTACAGACTCACTCACAGATGGACTGGGAACAGACTCACTCACAGATGGACAGGGATCAATCCCACTCTCAGCTGGACTCGGAACAGACTCACTCACAGATGGACAGGGAACAGACTCACTCTCAACTAGACAGGGAACAGACTCACTCTCAGCTGGACAGGGAACAGACTCACTCACAGATGTACAGGGAACAGACTCACTCACAGATGGTCAGGGAACAGACTCACTCACAGATGGACTGGGAACAGACTCACTCTCAGATGGACTGGGAACAGACTCACTCTCAGCTGGACAGGGAACAGACCCACTCACAGATGGACAGGGAACAGACTCACTCACTGATGGACAGGGAACGGACTCACTCACAGATGGACAGGGAACAGATTCACTCTCAAATGGACAGGGAACAGACTCACTCTCAGCTGGACAGGGAACAGACCCACTCACAGATGGACAGGGAACAGACTCACTCTCAGTTGGACTGGGAACAGACTCACTCTCAGCTGGACAGGGAACAGACTCAGTCACAGAGGGACAGGGAACAGACTCACTCACAGATGTACTGGGAACAGACACAGTCAGAGAGGGACAGGGGACAGACTCACTCTCTGATGGACAGGGAACAGTCTCACTCTCAGATGGACACGGAACAGACTCACTCTCAACTAGACAGGAAACAGACTCACTCTCAGCTGGACAGGGAACAGACTCACTCTCAGCTGGACAGGGAACAGACTCACTCTAAGCTCGCCAGGGAACAGACTCACTCTCAGCTAGACCGGGAACAGACTCTCTCACAGATGTACAGGGAACAGACTCGCTCACAGATGGACTGGGAACAGACTCACTCACAGATGGACAGGGAACAGGCCCACTCACAGAGGGACAGGGAATAGACTCACTCACTGATGGACAGGGTACAATCTAACTCTCAGATGGATATCGAACTGACTCACTCACAGATGGACACGGAACAGACTCGCTCACAGATGGACAGGGAACAGATTCACTCTCAAATGGACAGGGAACAGACTCACTCACAGATGGACAGGGAACAGACTCACTCACAGATGGACAGGGAGCAGACACACTCACAGATGGACAGGGTACAATCTAACTCTCAGATGGATATCGAACTTACTCACTCACAGATGGACACGGAACAGACTCGCTCACAGATGGACAGGGAACAGATTCACTCTCAGATGGACAGGGAACAGTCTAACTCACACCTGGACAGGGAACAGGCTCACTCTCAGCTGGACAGGGAACAAACTCACTCTCAGCTGGACAGGGAACAAACTCACTCTCAGCTGGAGAGGGAACAGACTCAATCCCGACTGGACAGGGAACAGACTCACTCACTGCTGGGCAGGGAACAGACTCACCCTCAGCTGGACAGGGAACAGACTCACTCACTGATGGACAGGAAACAGACTCACTCACAGATGGACAGGTAACAGACTCACTCTCAGATGGACAGGGAACAGTCTCACTCTCAGATTGACAGGGTACAGACTCACACTCAGCAGGACAGGGAACAGACCCACTCACAGATGGACAGGGTACAATCTAACGCTCAGATGGATTTCGAACAGACTCACTCACAGATGGACACGGAACAGACTCGCTCACAGATGGACAGGGAACAGATTCACTCTCAAATGGACAGGGAACAGACTCACTCACAGATGGACAGGGAACAGACCCACTCACAGATAGTCAGGGAACAGACTCACTCTCAGATGGACAGGGAACAGATTCACTCTCAGATGGACAGGGAACAGACTCACTCTAAAATGAATAGGGAACAATGTCACTCTCAGATGGACATGGAAGAATCTCACTCTCAGGTCGACAGGGAACAGACTCACTCATAGATGGACAGGGAACAGACTCACTCTCAGATGGACAGGGAACAGACTCACTCACAGAGCGACAGGGAACAGACTCACTCACAGATGGACTGGGGACAGACTCACTCACAGATGGACAGGGAACACACTCACACACAGATGGACAAGGAACAGACTCACTCACAAATGGACAGGGATCAATCCCACTCTCAGATGGACTCGGAACAGACTCACTCACAGATGGACATGGAACAGATTCACTCTCAGATGGACAGGGAACAGTCTAACTCACACCTGGACAGGGAACAGGCTCACTCTCAGCTGGACAGGGAACAAACTCACTCTCAGCTGGACAGGGAACAAACTCACTCTCAGCTGGACAGGGAACAGACTCAATCCCGACTGGACAGGGAACAGACTCACTCACTACTGGGCAGGGAACAGACTCACCCTCAGCTGGACAGGGAACAGACTCACTCACTGATGGACAGGAAACAGACTCACTCACAGATGGACAGGGAACAGACTCACTCTCAGATGGACAGGGAACAGTCTCACTCTCAGATTGACAGGGTACAGACTCACACTCAGCAGGACGGGGAACAGATTCACTCACTGATGGACAGGGAACAGACTCACTTTCAAATGGACAGGGAACAGACCCACTCACAGATCGACAAGGAACAGACTCACTCACAAATGGACAGGGATCAATCCCACTCTCAGATGGACTCGGAACAGACTCACTCACAGATGGACATGGAACTGACTCACTCACAGATGGACACGGAACAGACTCGCTCGCAGATGGACAGGGAACAGATTCACTCTCAAATGGACAGGGAACAGACTCACTCTCAGATGAACAGGGAACAGACACACTCACAGATGGACACGGAACAGACGCGCTCACAGATGGACAGGGAACAGATTCACTCTCAAATGGACAGGGAACAGACTCACTCACAGATGGACACGGAACAGACTTGCTCACAGATGGACAGGGAACAGATTCACTCTCAAATGGACAGGGAACAAACTCACTCTCAGCTGGACAGGGAACAGACTCAATCCCGACTGGACAGGGAACAGACTCACTCACAGATGGACAGGGAACAGACTCACTCTCAGATGGACAGGGAACAAACTCACTCTCAGCTGGACAGGGAACAGACTCACTCACAGATGGACAGGGAACAGAATCACTCTCAGCCGGACAGGGAACCGGCCCTCTCACACTAGGACTGGGAACAGACTCACTCTCAGCTGGACAGGGAACAAACTCACTCTCATCTTGACAGGGAACGGACTCACTCACAAATGGCCAGGGAACAGGCTCACTAACAGAAGGAAAGGGAAATGACTCACTCTCAGATGGACATGGTGCAATCTCCCTCTCAGATGGACAGCGAACAGACTCAATCACAGAGGGACAGGGAACAGACTCACTCACAGATGGACTGGGGACAGACTCACTCTCTGATGGACAGGGAACAGTCTCACTCTCAAATGGACATGGAACAGACTCGCTCACAGATGGACAGGGAACAGATTCACTCTCAAATGGACAGGGAACAGACTCACTCACAGATGGACTGTGTACAGACTCACTCACAGATGGACTGGGAACAGTCTCACTCACAGATGGACAGGGATCAATCCCACTCTCAGCTGGACTCGGAACAGACTCACTCACAGATGGACAGGGAACAGACTCACTCACAACTAGACACGGAACAGACTCACTCTCAGCTGGACAGGGAACAGACTCACTCACAGATGTACAGGGAACAGACTCACTCACAGATGGACAGGGAACAGACTCACTCACAGATGGACTGGGAACAGACTCACTCTCAGATGGACTGGGAACAGACTCACTCTCAGCTGGACAGGGAACAGACCCACTCACTGATGGACAGGGAACAGACTCACTCACTGATGGACAGGGAACGGACTCACTCACAGATGGACAGGGAACAGATTCACTCTCAAATGGACAGGGAACAGACTCAATCTCAGCTGGACAGGGAACAGACCCACTCACAGATGGACAGGGAACAGACTCACTCTATGTTGGACAGGGAACAGACTCACTCTCAGCTGGACAGGGAACAAACTCACTCTCAGCTGGACAGGGAACCGGCCCACTCACACCAGGACTGGGAACAGACTCACTCTCAGCTGGACAGGGAACAGACTCATTCACAGAGGGACAGGGAACAGACTCACTCACAGATCGACTGGGAACAGACTCAGTCACAGAGGGACAGGGGACAGACTCACTCTCTGATGGACAGGGAACAGTCTCACTCTCAGATGGACACGGAACAGACTCACTCTCAACTAGACAGGGAACAGACTCACTCTCAGCTGGACAGGGAACAGACTCGCTCTAAACTCGACAGGGAACAGACTCACTCTCAGCTAGACCGGGAACAGACTCTCTCACAGATGTACAGGGAACAGACTCGCTCACAGATGGACTGGGAACAGACTCACTCACAGATGGACAGGGAACAGACCCACTCACCGAGGGACAGGGAACAGACTCACTCACTGATGGACAGGGTACAATCGAACTCTCAGATGGATATCGAACTGACTCACTCACAGATGGACACGGAACAGACTCGCTCACAGATGGACAGGGAACAGATTCACTCTCAAATGGACAGGGAACAGACTCACTCACAGATGGACAGGGAACAGACTCACTCACAGATGGACAGGGAACAGACACACTCACAGATGGACAGGGTACAATCTAACTCTCAGATGGATATCGAACTGACTCACTCACAGATGGACACGGAACAGACTCGCTCACAGATGGACAGGGAACAGATTCACTCTCAAATGGACAGGGAACAGACTCACTCACAGATGGACAGGGAACAGACTCACTCACAGATGGACAGGGAACAGACTCACTCACAGATGGACTGGGAACAGACTCACTCTCAGATGGACTGGGAACAGACTCACTCTCAGCTGGACAGGGAACAGACCCACTCACAGATGGACAGGGAACAGACTCACTCACTGATGGACAGGGAACGGACTCACTCACAGATGGACAGGGAACAGATTCACTCTCAAATGGACAGGGAACACACTCACTCTCAGCTGGACAGGGAACAGACCCACTCACAAATGGACAGGGAACAGTCTCACTCTCAGTTGGACTGGGAACAGACTCACTCTCAGCTGGACAGGGAACAGACTCAGTCACAGAGGGACAGGGAACAGACTCACTCACAGATGGACTGGGAACAGACACAGTCACAGAGGGACAGGGGACAGACTCACTCTCTGATGGATAGGGAACAGTCTCACTCTCAGATGGACACGGAACAGACTCACTCTCAACTAGACAGGAAACAGACTCACTCTCAGCTGGACAGGGAACAGACTCACTCTCAGCTGGACAGGGAACAGACTCACTCTAAGCTCGCCAGGGAACAGACTCACTCTCAGCTAGACCGGGAACAGACTCTCTCACAGATGTACAGGGAACAGACTCGCTCACAGATGGACTGGGAACAGACTCACTCACAGATGGACAGGGAACAGGCCCACTCACAGAGGGACAGGGAATAGACTCACTCACTGATGGACAGGGTACAATCTAACTCTCAGATGGATATCGAACTGACTCACTCACAGATGGACTGGGAACAGACTCACTCTCAGATGGACTGGGAACAGACTCACTCTCAGCTGGACAGGGAACAGACCCACTCACAGATGGACAGGGAACAGACTCACTCACTGATGGACAGGGAACGGACTCACTCACAGATGGACAGGGAACAGATTCACTCTCAAATGGACAGGGAACACACTCACTCTCAGCTGGACAGGGAACAGACCCACTCACAAATGGACAGGGAACAGACTCACTCTCAGTTGGACTGGGAACAGACTCACTCTCAGCTGGACAGGGAACAGACTCAGTCACAGAGGGACAGGGAACAGACTCACTCACAGATGGACTGGGAACAGACACAGTCACAGAGGGACAGGGGACAGACTCACTCTCTGATGGATAGGGAACAGTCTCACTCTCAGATGGACACGGAACAGACTCACTCTCAACTAGACAGGAAACAGACTCACTCTCAGCTGGACAGGGAACAGACTCACTCTCAGCTGGACAGGGAACAGACTCACTCTAAGCTCGCCAGGGAACAGACTCACTCTCAGCTAGACCGGGAACAGACTCTCTCACAGATGTACAGGGAACAGACTCGCTCACAGATGGACTGGGAACAGACTCACTCACAGATGGACAGGGAACAGGCCCACTCACAGAGGGACAGGGAATAGACTCACTCACTGATGGACAGGGTACAATCTAACTCTCAGATGGATATCGAACTGACTCACTCACAGATGGACACGGAACAGACTCGCTCACAGATGGACAGGGAACAGATTCACTCTCAAATGGACAGGGAACAGACTCACTCACAGATGGACAGGGAACAGACTCACTCACAGATGGACAGGGAGCAGACACACTCACAGATGGACAGGGTACAATCTAACTCTCAGATGGATATCGAACTGACTCACTCACAGATGGACACGGAACAGATTCACTCTCAGATGGACAGGGAACAGTCTAACTCACACCTGGACAGGGAACAGGCTCACTCTCAGCTGGACAGGGAACAAACTCACTCTCAGCTGGACAGGGAACAAACTCACTCTCAGCTGGACAGGGAACAGACTCAATCCCGACTGGACAGGGAACAGACTCACTCACTGCTGGGCAGGGAACAGACTCACCCTCAGCTGGACAGGGAACAGACTCACTCACTGATGGACAGGAAACAGACTCACTCACAGATGGACAGGTAACAGACTCACTCTCAGATGGACAGGGAACAGTCTCACTCTCAGATTGACAGGGTACAGACTCACACTCAGCAGGACAGGGAACACACCCACTCACAGATGGACAGGGTACAATCTAACTCTCAGATGGATTTCGAACAGACTCACTCACAGATGGACACGGAACAGACTCGCTCACAGATGGACAGGGAACAGATTCACTCTCAAATGGACAGGGAACAGACTCACTCTCAGATGGACAGGGAACAGATTCACTCTCAGATGGACAGGGAACAGACTCACTCTAAAATGAATAGGGAACAATGTCACTCTCAGATGGACATGGAAGAATCTCACTCTCAGAAGGACAGGGAACAGACTCACTCACAGATGGACAGGGAACAGACTCACTCTCAGATGGACAGGGAACAGACTCACTCACAGAGCGACAGGGAACAGACTCACTCACAGATGGACTGGGGACAGACTCACTCACAGATGGACAGGGAACACACTCACACACAGATGGACAAGGAACAGACTCACTCACAAATGGACAGGGATCAATCCCACTCTCAGATGGACTCGGAACAGACTCACTCACAGATGGACACGGAACAGATTCACTCTCAGATGGACAGGGAACAGTCTAACTCACACCTGGACAGGGAACAGGCTCACTCTCAGCTGGACAGGGAACAAACTCACTCTCAGCTGGACAGGGAACAAACTCACTCTCAGCTGGACAGGGAACAGACTCAATCCCGACTGCACAGGGAACAGACTCACTCACTGCTGGGCAGGGAACAGACTCACCCTCAGCTGGACAGGGAACAGACTCACTCACTGATGGACAGGAAACAGACTCACTCACAGATGGACAGGGAACAGACTCACTCTCAGATGGACAGGGAACAGTCTCACTCTCAGATTGACAGGGTACAGACTCACACTCAGCAGGACAGGGAACAGATTCACTCACTGATGGACAGGGAACAGACTCACTTTCAAATGGACAGGGAACAGACCCACTCACAGATGGACAGGGTACAATCTAACTCTCAGATGGATTTCGAACAGACTCACTCACAGATGGACACAGAACAGACTCGCTCACAGATGGACAGGGAACAGATTCACTCTCAAATGGACAGGGAACAGACTCACTCACAGATGGACAGGGAACAGACCCACTCACAGATAGTCAGGGAACAGACTCACTCTCAGATGTACAGGGAACAGATTCACTCTCAGATGGACAGGGATCAGACTCACTCTAAAATGAATAGGGAACAATGTCACTCTCAGATGGACATGGAAGAATCTCACTCTCAGATGGACAGGGAACAGACTCACTCACAGATGGACAGGGAACAGACTCACTCTCAGATGGACAGGGAACAGACTCACTCACAGAGCGACAGGGAACAGACTCACTCTCAGATGGACATGGAAGAATCTCACTCTCAGATGGACAGGGAACAGACTCACTCACAGATGGACAGGGAACAGACTCACTCTCAGATGGACAGGGAACAGACTCACTCACAGAGCGACAGGGAACAGACTCACTCACAGATGGACTGGGAACAGACTCACTCACAAATGGACAGGGATCAATCCCACTCTCAGATGGACTCGGAACAGACTCACTCACAGATGGACATGGAACTGACTCACTCACAGATGGACACGGAACAGACTCGCTCGCAGATGGACAGGGAACAGATTCACTCTCAAATGGACAGGGAACAGACTCACTCTCAGATGAACAGGGAACAGACACACTCACAGATGGACACGGAACAGACGCGCTCACAGATGGACAGGGAACAGATTCACTCTCAAATGGACAGGGAACAGACTCACTCACAGATGGACACGGAACAGACTCGCTCACAGATGGACAGGGAACAGATTCACTCTCAAATGGACAGGGAACAAACTCACTCTCAGATGGACAGGAAACAAACTCACTCTCAGCTGGACAGGGAACAAACTCACTCTCAGCTGGACAGGGAACAGACTCAATCCCGACTGGACAGGGAACAGACTCACTCACAGATGGACAGGGAACAGACTCACTCTCAGATGGCCAGGGAACAAACTCACTCTCAGCTGGACAGGGAACAGACTCACTCACAGATGGACAGGGAACAGAATCACTCTCAGCTGGACAGGGAACCGGCCCTCTCACACTAGGACTGGGAACAGACTCACTCTCAGCTGGACAGGGAACAAACTCACTCTCATCTTGACAGGGAACGGACTCACTAACAAATGGCCAGGGAACAGGCTCACTAACAGAAGGAAAGGGAAATGACTCACTCTCAGATGGACATGGTGCAATCTCCCTCTCAGATGGACAGCGAACAGACTCAGTCACAGAGGGACAGGGAACAGACTCACTCACAGATGGACTGGGGACAGACTCACTCTCTGATGGACACGGAACAGTCTCACTCTCAAATGGACACGGAACAGACTCGCTCACAGTTGGACAGGGAACAGATTCACTCTCAAATGGACAGGGAACAGACTCACTCACAGATGGACTGTGTACAGACTCACTCACAGATGGACTGGGAACAGACTCACTCACAGATGGACAGGGATCAATCCCACTCTCAGCTGGACTCGGAACAGACTCACTCACAGATGGACAGGGAACAGACTCACTCACAACTAGACACGGAACAGACTCACTCTCAGCTGGACAGGGAACAGACTCACTCACAGATGTACAGGGAACAGACTCACTCACAGATGGACAGGGAACAGACTCACTCACAGATGGACTGGGAACAGACTCACTCTCAGATGGACTGGGAACAGACTCACTCTCAGCTGGACAGGGAACAGACCCACTCACTGATGGACAGGGAACAGACTCACTCACTAATGGACAGGGAACGGACTCACTCACAAATGGACAGGGAACAGATTCACTCTCAAATGGACAGGGAACAGACTCAATCTCAGCTGGACAGGGAACAGACCCACTCACAGATGGACAGGGAACAGACTCACTCTCAGTTGGACAGGGAACAGACTCACTCTCAGCTGGACAGGGAACAAACTCACTCTCAGCTGGACAGGGAACCGGCCCACTCACACCAGGACTGGGAACAGACTCACTCTCAGCTGGACAGGGAACAGACTCATTCACAGAGGGACAGGGAACAGACTCACTCACAGATCGACTGGGAACAGACTCAGTCACAGAGGGACAGGGGACAGACTCACTCTCTGATGGACAGGGAACAGTCTCACTCTCAGATGGACATGGAACAGACTCACTCTCAACTAGACAGGGAACAGACTCACTCTCAGCTGGACAGGGAACAGACTCACTCTAAACTCGACAGGGAACAGACTCACTCTCAGCTAGACCGGGAACAGACTCTCTCACAGATGTACAGGGAACAGACTCGCTCACAGATGGACTGGGAACAGACTCACTCACAGATGGACAGGGAACAGACCCACTCACCGAGGGACAGGGAACAGACACACTCACTGATGGACAGGGTACAATCTAACTCTCAGATGGATATCGAACTGACTCACTCACACATGGACACGGAACAGACTCGCTCACAAATGGACAGGGAACAGATTCACTCTCAAATGGACAGGGAACAGACTCACTCACAGATGGACAGGGAACAGACTCACTCACAGATGGACAGGGAACAGACACACTCACAGATGGATAGGGTACAATCTAACTCTCAGATGGATATCGAACTGACTCACTCACAGATGGACACGGAACAGACTCGCTCACAGATGGACAGGGAACAGATTCACTCTCAGATGGACAGGGAACAGTCTAACTCACACCTGGACAGGGAACAGGCTCACTCTCAGCTGGACAGGGAACAAACTCACTCTCAGCTGGATAGGGAACAAACTCACTCTCAGCTGGACAGGGAACAGACTCAATCCCGACTGGACAGGGAACAGACTCACTCACTGCTGGGCAGGGAACAGACTCACCCTCAGCTGGACAGGGAACAGACTCACTCACTGATGGACAGGAAACAGACTCACTCACAGATGGACAGGGAACAGACTCACTCTCAGATGGACAGGGAACAGTCTCACTCTCAGATTGACAGGGTACAGACTCACACTCAGCAGGACAGGGAACAGATTCACTCACTGATGGACAGGGAACAGACTCACTTTCAAATGGACAGGGAACAGACCCACTCACAGATGGACAGGGTACAATCTAACTCTCAGATGGATTTTGAACAGACTCACTCACAGATGGACACGGAACAGACTCGCTCACAGATGGACAGGGAACAGATTCACTCTCAAATGGACAGGGAACAGACTCACTCACAGATGGACAGGGAACAGACCCACTCACAGATAGTCAGGGAACAGACTCACTCTCAGATGGACAGGGAACAGATTCACTCTCAGATGGACAGGGAACAGACTCACTCTAAAATGAATAGGGAACAATGTCACTCTCAGATGGACATGGAAGAATCTCACTCTCAGATGGACAGGGAACAGACTCACTCACAGATGGACAGGGAACAGACTCACTCTCAGATGGACAGGGAACAGACTCACTCACAGAGCGACAGGGAACAGACTCACTCACAGATGGACTGGGGACAGACTCACTCACAGATGGACAGGGAACACACTCACACACAAATGGACAAGGAACAGACTCACTCACAAATGGACAGGGATCAATCCCACTCTCAGATGGACTCGGAACAGACTCACTCACAGATGGACATGGAACTGACTCACTCACAGATGGACACGGAACAGACTCGCTCGCAGATGGACAGGGAACAGATTCACTCTCAAATGGACAGGGAACAGACTCACTCTCAGATGAACAGGGAACAGAAACACTCACAGATGGACACGGAACAGACGCGCTCACAGATGGACAGGGAACAGATTCACTCTCAAATGGACAGGTAACAGACTCACTCACAGATGGACATGGAACTGACTCACTCTCAGATGGACAGGGAACAATCTAACTCTCAGGTGGACAGAGAACAGACTCACTCTCAGATGGACAGGGAACAGACTCACTCACAGATGGACAGGGAATAGACTCACTCACAGATGGACAGGGAACAGACTCACTCTCAGCTAGACCGGGAACAGACTGACTCACAGATGGACAGGGAACAGACTCGCTCACAGATGGACTGGGAACAGACTCACTCACAGATGGACAGGGAACAGACCCACTCACAGAGGGACAGGGAACAGACTCACTCACTGATGGACAGGGTACAATCTAACTCTCAGATGGATATCGAACTGACTCACTCACAGATGGACACGGAACAGACTCGCTCACAGATGGACAGGGAACAGACTCACTCTCAGATGGACAGGGAACAGACTCACTCTCAGCTGGACAGGGAACAGACTCACTCACAGATGGGCAGGAAACAGACTCACTCACAGATGGACAGGGAACAGGCTCACTCACAGATGGACTGGGAATGGACTCACTCACAGATGGACAGGGAACAGACACACTCACAGATGGACAGGGTACAATCTAACTCTCAGATGGATATCGAACTGACTCACTCACAGATGGACACGGAACAGACTCGCTCACAGATGGACAGGGATCAATCCCACTCTCAGCTGGACTCGGAACAGACTCACTCACAGATGGACAGGGAACTGACTCACTCACAGATGGACAGGGAACAATCTAACTCTCAGATGGACAGATAATAGACTCACTCATTGATGGACAGGAAACAGACTCACTCACAGATGGACAGCGAACACACTCACTCACAGGTGGACAGGGAACAGACTCACTCAGAGATGGACTGGGAACAGACTCACTCACAGATGGACAGGGAACAGATTCACTCAGATGTACAGGGAACAGACTCACTCACGGCTGGACAGGGAACAGACTCGCTCACGGCTGGACAGGGAACAGACCCGCTCACAAATGGACTGGGAGCAGACACTCTCAGATGGACAGTGAACAGACTCATTCACAGATGGACAGGGAACAGACTCATTCACAGATGGCCAGGGAACAGACTCACTCACAGATGGACAGGAAGCAGACTCACTCACAGGTGGACAGGGAACAGACTCACTCACAGATGGACAGGGAACAGACTCACTCTCAGATGGACAGGGAACAGACTCACTCTCAGATGGACAGGGAACAGTCTCACTCACAGATGGACAGGAAACAGGCTCACTCACAGATGGACAGGGAACAGACTCACTCACAGATGGACTGGGAATGGACTCACTCACAGATGGACAGGGAACAGACACACTCACAGATGGACAGGGTACAATCTAACTCTCAGATGGATATCGAACAGACTCACTCACAGATGGACACGGAACAGACTCGCTCACAGATGGACAGGGAACAGATTCACTCTCAAATGGACAGGGAACAGACTCACTCACAGATGGACAGGGAACAGACTCGCTCACAGATGGACAGGGAACAGATTCACTCTCAAATGGACAGGGAACAGACTCACTCACAGATGGACTCGGAACAGACTCGCTCACAGATGGACAGGGAACAGATTCACTCTCAAATGGACGGGGAACAAACTCAC
This sequence comes from Somniosus microcephalus, assembly GCF_052327205.1. Classification (NCBI taxonomy): domain Eukaryota; kingdom Metazoa; phylum Chordata; class Chondrichthyes; order Squaliformes; family Somniosidae; genus Somniosus; species Somniosus microcephalus. The sequence goes on along the minus strand of NW_028225180.1, from coordinate 27,988,131 downwards.
TCTCAGATGGACAGGAAACAAACTCACTCTCAGCTGGACAGGGAACAAACTCACTCTCAGCTGGACAGGGAACAGACCCACTCACAGATGGACAGGGAACAGACTCACTCTCAGTTGGACAGGGAACAGACTCACTCTCAGCTGGACAGGGAACAAACTCACTCTCAGCTGGACAGGGAACCGGCCCACTCACACCAGGACAGGGAACAGACTCACTCTCAGCTGGACAGGGAACAGACTCAGTCACAGAGGGACAGGGAACAGACTCACTCACAGATGGACTGGGAACAGACTCAGTCACAGAGGGACAGGGGACAGACTCACTCTCTGATGGACAGGGAACAGTCTCACTCTCAGATGGACACGGAACAGACTCACTCTCAACTAGACAGGGAACAGACTCACTCTCAGCTGGACAGGGAACAGACTCACTCTAAGCTCGACAGGGAACAGACTCACTCTCAGCTAGACCGGAAACAGACTCTCTCACAGATGTACAGGGAACAGACTCACTCACTGATGGACAGGGAACGGACTCACTCACAAATGGACAGGGAACAGATTCACTCTCAAATGGACAGGGAACAGACTCAATCTCAGCTGGACAGGGAACAGACCCACTCACAGATGGACAGGGAACAGACTCACTCTCAGTTGGACAGGGAACAGACTCACTCTCAGCTGGACAGGGAACAAACTCACTCTCAGCTGGACAGGGAACCGGCCCACTCACACCAGGACTGGGAACAGACTCACTCTCAGCTGGACAGGGAACAGACTCATTCACAGAGGGACAGGGAACAGACTCACTCACAGATCGACTGGGAACAGACTCAGTCACAGAGGGACAGGGGACAGACTCACTCTCTGATGGACAGGGAACAGTCTCACTCTCAGATGGACACGGAACAGACTCACTCTCAACTAGACAGGGAACAGACTCACTCTCAGCTGGACAGGGAACAGACTCACTCTAAACTCGACAGGGAACAGACTCACTCTCAGCTAGACCGGGAACAGACTCTCTCACAGATGTACAGGGAACAGACTCGCTCACAGATGGACTGGGAACAGACTCACTCACAGATGGACAGGGAACAGACCCACTCACCGAGGGACAGGGAACAGACTCACTCACTGATGGACAGGGTACAATCTAACTCTCAGATGGATATCGAACTGACTCACTCACAGATGGACACGGAACAGACTCGCTCACAGATGGACAGGGAACAGATTCACTCTCAAATGGACAGGGAACAGACTCACTCACAGATGGACAGGGAACAGACTCACTCACAGATGGACAGGGAACAGACACACTCACAGATGGATAGGGTACAATCTAACTCTCAGATGGATATCGAACTGACTCACTCACAGATGGACACGGAACAGACTCGCTCACAGATGGACAGGGAACAGATTCACTCTCAGATGGACAGGGAACAGTCTAACTCACACCTGGACAGGGAACAGGCTCACTCTCAGCTGGACAGGGAACAAACTCACTCTCAGCTGGACAGGGAACAAACTCACTCTCAGCTGGACAGGGAACAGACTCAATCCCGACTGGACAGGGAACAGACTCACTCACTGATGGACAGGAAACAGACTCACTCACAGATGGACAGGGAACAGACTCACTCTCAGATGGACAGGGAACAGTCTCACTCTCAGATTGACAGGGTACAGACTCACACTCAGCAGGACAGGGAACAGATTCACTCACTGATGGACAGGGAACAGATTCACTTTCAAATGGACAGGGAACAGACCCACTCACAGATGGACAGGGTACAATCTAACTCTCAGATGGATTTTGAACAGACTCACTCACAGATGGACACGGAACAGACTCGCTCACAGATGGACAGGGAACAGATTCACTCTCAAATGGACAGGGAACAGACTCACTCACAGATGGACAGGGAACAGACCCACTCACAGATAGTCAGGGAACAGACTCACTCTCAGATGGACAGGGAACAGATTCACTCTCAGATGGACAGGGAACAGACTCACTCTAAAATGAATAGGGAACAATGTCACTCTCAGATGGACATGGAAGAATCTCACTCTCAGATGGACAGGGAACAGACTCACTCACAGATGGACAGGGAACAGACTCACTCTCAGATGGACAGGGAACAGACTCACTCACAGAGCGACAGGGAACAGACTCACTCACAGATGGACTGGGGACAGACTCACTCACAGATGGACAGGGAACACACTCACACACAAATGGACAAGGAACAGACTCACTCACAAATGGACAGGGATCAATCCCACTCTCAGTTGGACTCGGAACAGACTCACTCACAGATGGACATGGAACTGACTCACTCACAGATGGACACGGAACAGACTCGCTCGCAGATGGACAGGGAACAGATTCACTCTCAAATGGACAGGGAACAGACTCACTCTCAGATGAACAGGGAACAGAAACACTCACAGATGGACACGGAACAGACGCGCTCACAGATGGACAGGGAACAGATTCACTCTCAAATGGACAGGTAACAGACTCACTCACAGATGGACATGGAACTGACTCACTCTCAGATGGACAGGGAACAATCTAACTCTCAGGTGGACAGAGAACAGACTCACTCTCAGATGGACAGGGAACAGACTCACTCACAGATGGACAGGGAATAGACTCACTCACAGATGGACAGGGAACAGACTCACTCTCAGCTAGACCGGGAACAGACTGACTCACAGATGGACAGGGAACAGACTCGCTCACAGATGGACTGGGAACAGACTCACTCACAGATGGACAGGGAACAGACCCACTCACAGAGGGACAGGGAACAGACTCACTCACTGATGGACAGGGTACAATCTAACTCTCAGATGGATATCGAACTGACTCACTCACAGATGGACACGGAACAGACTCGCTCACAGATGGACAGGGAACAGACTCACTCTCAGATGGACAGGGAACAGACTCACTCTCAGCTGGACAGGGAACAGACTCACTCACAGATGGACAGGAAACAGACTCACTCACAGATGGACAGGGAACAGGCTCACTCACAGATGGACTGGGAATGGACTCACTCACAGATGGACAGGGAACAGACTCACTCACAGATGGACAGGGAACAGAATCACTCTCAGCTGGACAGGGAACCGGCCCACTCACACCAGGACTGGGAAGAGACTCACTCTCAGCTGGACAGGGAACAAACTCACTCTCATCTTGACAGGGAACGGACTCACTCACAAATGGTCAGGGAACAGGCTCACCAACAGAAGGAAAGGGAAATGACTCACTCTCAGATGTACATGGTGCAATCTCCCTCTCAGATGGACAGCGAACAGGCTCAGTCACAGAGGGACAGGGAACAGGCTCACTCACAGATGGACTGGGGACAGACTCACTCTCTGATGGACAGGGAACAGTCTCACTCTCAGATGGACATGGAACAGACTCGCTCACAGATGGACAGGGAACAGATACACTCTCAAATGGACAGGGAACAGACTCACTCACAGATGGACTGTGTACAGACTCACTCACAGATGGACTGGGAACAGACTCACTCACAGATGGACAGGGATCAATCCCACTCTCAGCTGGAGTCGGAACAGACTCACTCACAGATGGACAGGGAACTGACTCACTCACAGATGGACAGGGAACAATCTAACTCTCAGATGGACAGATAATAGACTCACTCATTGATGGACAGGAAACAGACTCACTCACAGATGGACAGCGAACACACTCACTCACAGGTGGACAGGGAACAGACTCACTCAGAGATGGACTGGGAACAGACTCACTCACAGATGGACAAGGAACAGATTCACTCAGATGTACAGGGAACAGACTCACTCACGGCTGGACAGGGAACAGACTCGCTCACGGCTGGACAGGAAGCAGACTCACTCACAGGTGGACAGGGAACAGACTCACTCACAGATGGACAGGGAACAGACTCACTCTCAGATGGACAGGGAACAGACTCACTCTCAGATGGACAGGGAACAGTCTCACTCACAGATGGACAGGAAACAGGCTCACTCACAGATGGACAGGGAACAGACTCACTCACAGATGGACTGGGAATGGACTCACTCACAGATGGACAGGGAACAGACACACTCACAGATGGACAGGGTACAATCTAACTCTCAGATGGATATCGAACAGACTCACTCACAGATGGACACGGAACAGACTCGCTCACAGATGGACAGGGAACAGATTCACTCTCAAATGGACAGGGAACAGACTCACTCACAGATGGACAGGGAACAGACTCGCTCACAGATGGACAGGGAACAGATTCACTCTCAAATGGACAGGGAACAGACTCACTCACAGATGGACACGGAACAGACTCGCTCACAGATGGACAGGGAACAGATTCACTCTCAAATGGACGGGGAACAAACTCACTCTCAGATGGACAGGAAACAAACTCACTCTCAGCTGGACAGGGAACAAACTCACTCTCAGCTGGACAGGGAACAGACCCACTCACAGATGGACAGGGAACAGACTCACTCTCAGTTGGACAGGGAACAGACTCACTCTCAGCTGGACAGGGAACAAACTCACTCTCAGCTGGACAGTGAACCGGCCCACTCACACCAGGACTGGGAACAGACTCACTCTCAGCTGGACAGGGAACAGACTCAGTCACAGAGGGACAGGGAACAGACTCACTCACAGATGGACTGGGAACAGACTCAGTCACAGAGGGACAGGGGACAGACTCACTCTCTGATGGACAGGGAACAGTCTCACTCTCAGATGGACACGGAACAGACTCACTCTCAACTAGACAGGGAACAGACTCACTCTCAGCTGGACAGGGAACAGACTCACTCTAAGCTCGACAGGGAACAGACTCACTCTCAGCTAGACCGGGAACAGACTCTCTCACAGATGTACAGGGAACAGACTCGCTCACAGATGGACAGGGAACAGATTCACTCTCAAATGGACAGGGAACAGACTCACTCACAGATGGACAGGGAACAAACTCACTCTCAGCTCGACAGGGAACAGACTCAATCCCGACTGGACAGGGAACAGACTCACACACTGCTGTGCAGGGAACAGACTCACCCTCAGCTGGACAGGGAACAGACTCACTCACTGATGGACAGGAAACAGACTCACTCACAGATGGACAGGGAACAGACTCACTCTCAGATGGACAGGGAACAGTCTCACTCTCAGATTGACAGGGTACAGACTCACACTCAGCAGGACAGGGAACAGATTCACTCACTGATGGACAGGGAACAGACTCACTTTCAAATGGACAGGGAACAGACCCACTCACAGATGGACAGGTAACAATCTAACTCTCAGATGGATTTCGAACTGATTCACTCACAGATGGACACGGAACAGACTCGCTCACAGATGGACAGGGAACAGATTCACTCTCAAATGGACAGCGAACAGACTCACTCACAGATGGACAGGGAACAGACCCACTCACAAATAGTCAGGGAACAGACTCACTCTCAGATGGACAGGGAACAGATTCACTCTCAGATGGACAGGGAACAGACTCACTCTAAAATGAATAGGGAACAATGTCACTCTCAGATGGACATGGAAGAATCTCACTCTCAGATGGACAGGGAACAGACTCACTCACAGATGGACAGGGAACAGACTCACTCTCAGATGGACAGGGAACAGACTCACTCACAGAGCGACAGGGAACAGACTCACTCACAGATGGACTGGGGACAGACTCACTCACAGATGGACAGGGAACACACTCACACACAGATGGACAAGGAACAGACTCACTCACAAATGGACAGGGATCAATCCCACTCTCAGATGGACTCGGAACAGACTCACTCACAGATGGACATGGAACTGACTCACTCACAGATGGACACGGAACAGACTCGCTCGCAGATGGACAGGGAACAGATTCACTCTCAAATGGACAGGGAACAGACTCACTCTCAGATGAACAGGGAACAGACACACTCACAGATGGACACGGAACAGACGCGCTCACAGATGGACAGGGGACAGATTCACTCTCAAATGGACAGGGAACAGACTCACTCACAGATGGACATGGAACTGACTCACTCTCAGATGGTCAGGGAACAGACTGGCTCACAGATGGACTGGGAACAGACAGTCTCAGATGGACAGGGAACAGACTCACTCACTGATGGACAGGAAACAGAATCATTCTCAGCTGGACAGGGAACAGACTCACTCTCAGCTGGACAAGGAACAGACCCACTCACAGATGGACAGGGAACAGACTCACTCACTGATGGACAGGGAACGGACTCACTCACAGATGGACAGGGAACAGATTCACTCTCAAATGGACAGGGAACAGACTCACTCTCAGCTGGACAGGGAACAGACCCACTCACAGATGGACAGGGAACAGACTCACTCTCAGTTGGACAGGGAACAAACTCACTCTCAGCTGGACAGGGAACTGGCCCACTCACACCAGGACTGGGAACAGACTCACTCTCAGCTGGACAGGGAACAGACTCAGTCACAGAGGGACAGGGAACAGACTCACTTACAGATGGACTGGGAACAGACTCAGTCACAGAGGGACAGGGGACAGACTCACTCTCTGATGGACAGGGAACAGTCTCACTCTCAGATGGACACGGAACAGACTCACTCTCAACTAGACAGGGAACAGACTCACTCTCAGCTGGACAGGGAACAGACTCACTCTAAGCTCGACAGGGAACAGACTCACTCTCAGCTAGACCGGGAACAGACTCTCTCACAGATATACAGGGAACAGACTCGCTCACAGATGGACTGGGAACAGACTCACTCACAGATGGACAGGGAACAGACCCACTCACAGAGGGACAGGGAACAGACTCACTCACTGATGGACAGGGTACAATCTAACTCTCAGATGGATATCGAACTGACTCACTCACAGATGGACACGGAACAGACTCGCTCACAGATGGACAGGGAACAGACTCACTCTCAGCTGGACAGGGAACAGACCCACTCACAGATGGACAGGGAACAGACTCACTCACTGATGGACAGGAAACAGACTCACTCACAGATACAGAGGGAACAGAATCACTCTCAGCTGGACAGGGAGCGGACTCACTCACAGATGGACAGGGTACAATCTAACTCTCAGATGGATATCGAACAGACTCACTCACAGATGGACACGGAACAGACTCGCTCACAGATGGACAGGGAACAGATTCACTCTCAAATGGACAGGGAACAGGCTCGCTCACAGATGGACAGGGAACAGACTCACTCACAGATGGACAGGGAACAGAATCACTCTCAGCTGGACAGGGAACAAACTCACTCTCAGCTGGACAGTAAACAAACTCACTCTCAGCTGGACAGGGAACAAACTCACTCTCAGCTGGACAGGGAACAGACTCAATCCCGACTGGACAGGGAACAGACTCACTCACAGATGGACAGGGAACAAACTCACTCTCAGATGGACAGGAAACAAACTCACTCTCAGCTGGACAGGGAACAAACTCACTCTCAGCTGGACAGGGAACAGACTCAATCCCGACTGGACAGGGATCAGACTCACTCACAGATGGACAGGGTACAGACTCACTCTCAGATGGACAGGGAACAAACTCACTCTCAGCTGGACAGGGAACAGACTCACTCACAGATGGACAGGGAACAGAATCACTCTCAGCTGGACAGGGAACCGGCCCACTCACACCAGGACTGGGAAGAGACTCACTCTCAGCTGGACAGGGAACAAACTCACTCTCATCTTGACAGGGAACGGACTCACTCTAAAATGGTCAGGGAACAGGCTCACTAACAGAAGGAAAGGGAAATGACTCACTCTCAGATGGACATGGTGCAATCTCCCTCTCAGATTTACAGCGAACAGACTCAGTCACAGAGGGACAGGGAACAGACTCACTCACAGATGGACTGGGGACAGTCTCACTCTCTGATGGACAGGGAACAGTCTCACTCTCAGATGGACACGGAACAGACTCGCTCACAGATGGACAGGGAACAGATTCACTCTCAAATGGACAGGGAACAGACTCACTCACAGATGGACTGTGTACAGACTCACTCACAGATGGACTGGGAACAGACTCACACACAGATGGACAGGGATCAATCCCACTCTCAGCTGGATTCGGAACAGACTCACTCACAGATGGACGTGGAACTGACTCACTCACAGATGGACAGGGAACAATCTAACTCTCAGATGGACAGATAATAGACTCACTCATTGATGGACAGGAAACAGACTCACTCACAGATGGACAGCGAACACACTCACTCACAGGTGGACAGGGAACAGACTCACTCAGAGATGGACTGGGAACAGACTCACTCACAGATGGACAGAGAACATATTCACTCACAGATTGACAGGGAACAGATTCACTCTCAGATGTACAGGGAACAGACTCACTCACGGCTGGACAGGGAACAGACTCGCTCACGGCTGGACAGGGAACAGACTCGCTCACAAATGGACTGGGAGCAGACACTCTCAGATGGACAGTGAACAGACTCATTCACAGATGGACAGGGAACAGACTCATTCACAGATGGCCAGGGAACAGACTCACTCACAGATGGACAGGAAGCAGACTCACTCACAGGTGGACAGGGAACAGACTCACACTCAGCAGGACAGGGAACAGATTCACTCACTGATGGACAGGGAACAGACTCACTTTCAAATGGACAGGGAACAGACCCACTCACAGATGGACAGGGTACAATCTAACTCTCAGATGGATTTCGAACAGACTCACTCACAGATGGACACGGAACAGACTCGCTCACAGATGGACAGGGAACAGATTCACTCTCAAATGGACAGGGAACAGACTCACTCTCAGATGGACAGGGAACAGGTTCACTCTAAGATGGACAGGGAACAGACTCACTCTAAAATGAAAAGGGAACAATGTCACTCTCAGATGGACATGGAAGAATCTCACTCTCAGGTGGACAGGGAACAGACTCACTCACAGATGGACAGGGAACAGACTCACTCTCAGATGGACAGGGAACAGACTCACTCACAGAGCGACAGGGAACAGACTCACTCACAGATGGACTGGGGACAGACTCACTCACAGATGGACAGGGAACACACTCACACACAGATGGACAAGGAACAGACTCACTCACAAATGGACAGGGATCAATCCCGCTCTCAGATGGACTCGGAACAGACTCACTCACAGATGGACATGGAACTGACTCACTCACAGATGGACACGGAACAGACTCGCTCGCAGATGGACAGGGAACAGATTCACTCTCAAATGGACAGGGAACAGACTCACTCTCAGATGAACAGGGAACAGACACACTCACAGATGGACACGGAACAGACGCGCTCACAGATGGACAGGGAACAGATTCACTCTCAAATGGTCCGGGAACAGACTCACTCACAGATGGACACGGAACAGACTCGCTCACAGATGGACAGGGAACAGATTCACTCTCAAATGGACAGGGAACAAACTCACTCTCAGATGGACAGGAAACAAACTCACTCTCAGCTGGACAGGGAACAAACTCACTCTCAGCTGGACAGGGAACAGACTCAATCCCGACTGGACAGGGAACAGACTCACTCACAGATGGACAGGGAACAGACTCACTCTCAGATGGACAGGGAACAAACTCACTCTCAGCTGGACAGGGAACAGACTCACTCACAGGTGGACAGGGAACAGAATCACTCTCAGCTGGACAGGGAACCGGCCCACTCACACCAGGACTGGGAACAGACTCACTCTCAGCTGGACAGGGAACAAACTCACTCTCATCTTGACAGGGAACGGACTCACTCACAAATGGTCAGGGAACAGGCTCACTAACAGAAGGAAAGGGAAATGACTCACTCTCAGATGGACATGGTGCAATCTCCGTCTCAGATGGACAGCGAACAGACTCAATCACAGAGGGACAGGGAACAGACTCACTCACAGATGGACTGGGGACAGACTCACTCTCTGATGGACAGGGAACAGTCTCACTCTCAAATGGACACGGAACTGACTCGCTCACAGATGGACAGGGAACAGATTCACTCTCAAATGGACAGGGAACAGACTCACTCACAGATGGACTGTGTACAGACTCACTCACAGATGGACTGGGAACAGACTCACTCACAGATGGACAGGGATCAATCCCACTCTCAGCTGGACTCGGAACAGACTCACTCACAGATGGACAGGGAACAGACTCACTCTCAACTAGACAGGGAACACACTCACTCTCAGCTGGACAGGGAACAGACTCACTCACAGATGTACAGGGAACAGACTCACTCACAGATGGACAGGGAACAGACTCACTCACAGATGGACTGGGAACAGACTCACTCTCAGATGGACTGGGAACAGACTCACTCTCAGCTGGACAGGGAACAGACCCACTCACAGATGGACAGGGAACAGACTCACTCACTGATGGACAGGGAACGGACTCACTCACAGATGGACAGGGAACAGATTCACTCTCAAATGGACAGGGAACAGACTCACTCTCAGCTGGACAGGGAACAGACCCACTCACAGATGGACAGGGAACAGACTCACTCTCAGTTGGACAGGGAACAGACTCACTCTCAGCTGGACAGGGAACAAACTCACTCTCAGCTGGACAGGGAACCGGCCCACTCACACCAGGACTGGGAACAGACTCACTCTCAGCTGGACAGGGAACAGACTCACTCACAGATGGACAGGGAACAGATTCACTCTCAAATGGACAGGGAACAGACTCACTCTCAGTTGGACAGGGAACAAACTCACTCTCAGCTGGACAGGGAACCGGCACACTCACACCAGGACTGGGAACAGACTCACTCTCAGCTGCACAGGGAATAGACTCAGTCACAGAGGGACAGGGAACAGACTCACTCACAGATGGACTGGGAACAGACTCAGTCACAGAGGGACAGGGGACAGACTCACTCTCTGATGGACAGGGAACAGTCTCACTCTCAGATGGACACGGAACAGACTCACTCTCAACTAGACAGGGAACAGACTCACTCTCAGCTGGACAGGGAACAGACTCACTCTAAGCTCGACAGGGAACAGACTCACTCTCAGCTAGACCAGGAACAGACTCTCTCACAGATGTACAGGGAACAGACTCGCTCACAGATGGACTGGGAACAGACTCACTCACAGATGGACAGGGAACAGACCCACTCACAGAGGGACAGGGAACAGACTCACTCACTGATGGACAGGGTACAATCTAACTCTCAGATGGATATCGAACTGACTCACTCACAGATGGACACGGAACAGACTCGCTCACAGATGGACAGGGAACAGACTCACTCTCAGATGGACAGGGAACAGACTCACTCTCAGCTGGACAGGGAACAGACTCACTCACAGATGGACAGGAAACAGACTCACTCACAGATGGACAGGGAACAGACTCACTCACAGATGGTCTGGGAATGGACTCACTCACAGAGGACAGGGAACAGACACACTCACAGATGGACAGGGTACAATCTAACTCTCAGATGGATATCGAACAGACTCGCTCACCGATGGACAGGGAACAGATTCACTCTCAAATGGACAGGGAACAGACTCACTCACAGATGGACAGGGAACAGAATCACTCTCAGCTGGACAGGGAACTGGCCCACTCACACCAGGACTGGGAACAGACTCACTCTCAGCTGGACAGGGAACAAACTCACTCTCATCTTGACAGGGAACGGACTCACTCACAAATGGTCAGGGAACAGGCTCACTAACAGAAGGAAAGGGAAATGACTCACTCTCAGATGGACATGGTGCAATCTCCCTCTCAGATTTACAGCGAACAGACTCACTCACAGATGGACTGGGGACAGACTCACTCTCTGATGGACAGGGAACAGTCTCACTCTCAGATGGACAGGGAACAGACTCGCTCACAGATGGACAGGGAACAGATTCACTCTCAAATGGACAGGGAACAGACTCACTCACAGATGGACTGTGTACAGACTCACTCACAGATGGACTGGGAACAGACTCACTCACAGATGGACAGGGATCAATCCCACTGTCAGCTGGACTCGGAACAGACTCACTCACAGATGGACGTGGAACTGACTCACTCACAGATGGACATTGAACAATCTAACTCTCAGATGGACAGATAATAGACTCACTCATTGATGGACAGGAAACAGACTCACTCACAGATGGACAGCGAACACACTCACTCACAGGTGGACAGGGAACAGACTCACTCAGAGATGGACTGGGAACAGACTCACTCACAGATGGACAGAGAACATATTCACTCACAGATTGACAGGGAACAGATTCACTCTCAGATGTACAGAGAACAGACTCACTCACGGCTGGGCAGGGAACAGACTCGCTCACGGCTGGACAGGGAACAGACTCGCTCACAAATGGACTGGGAGCAGACACTCTCAGATGGACAGTGAACAGACTCATTCACAGATGGACAGGGAACAGACTCATTCACAGATGGCCAGGGAACAGACTCACTCACAGATGGACAGGAAGCAGACTCACTCACAGGTGGACAGGGAACAGACTCACTCACAGATGGACAGGGAACAGACTCACTCTCAGATGGACAGGGAACAGACTCACTCTCAGCCGGACAGGGAACAGACTCACTCACAGATGGACAGGAAACAGACTCACTCACAGATGGACAGGGAACAGACTCACTCACAGATGGACTGGGAATGGACTCACTCACAGATGGACAGGGAACAGACTCACTCACAGATGGACTGGGAATGGACTCACTCTCAAATGGGCAGGGAACAGACTCACTCACAGATGGACACGGAACAGACTCGCTCACAGATGGACAGGGAACAGATTCACTCTCAAATGGACAGGGAACAAACTCACTCTCAGATGGACAGGAAACAAACTCACTCTCAGCTGGACAGGGAACAAACTCACTCTCAGCTGGACAGAGAACAGACTCAATCCCGACTGGACAGGGAACAGACTCACTCACCGCTGGACAAGGAACAGACTCACCCTCAGCTGGACAGGGAACAGACTCACTCTCAGATGGACAGGGAACAAACTCACTCTCAGCTGGACAGGGAACAGACTCACTCACAGATGGACAGGGAACAGAATCACTCTCAGCTGGACAGGGAACCGGCCCACTCACACCAGGACTGGGAACAGACTCACTCTAAGCTCGACAGGGAACAGACTCACTCTCAGCTAGACCGGGAACAGACTCTCTCACAGATGTACAGGGAACAGACTCGCTCACAGATGGACTGGGAACAGACTCACTCACAGATGGACAGGGAACAGACCCACTCACAGAGGGATGGGGAACAGACTCACTCGCTGATGGATAGGGTACAATCTAACTCTCAGATGGATATCGAACTGACTCACTCTCAAATGGACAGGGAACAGACTCACTCACAGATGGACAGGGAACAAAATCACTCTCAGCTGGACAGGGAACAGACTCAATCCCGACTGGACAGGGAACAGACTCACTCACTGCTGGGCAGGGAACAGACTCACCCTCAGCTGGACAGGGAACAGACTCACTCTCAGCTGGACAGGGAACCGGCCCACTCACACCAGGACTGGGAACAGACTCACTCTCAGCTGGACAGGGAACAGACTCAGTCACAGAGGGACAGGGAACAGACTCACTCACAGATGGACAGGGAACAGACTCACTCACAGATGGACAGGAAACAGAATCACTCTCAGCTGGACAGGGAACAGACTCACTCTCAGCTGGACAAGGAACAGACCCACTCACAGATGGACAGGGAACAGACTCACTCTCAGTTGGACAGGGAACAGACTCAGTCACAGAGGGACAGGGAACAGACTCACTCACAGATGGACAGGGAACAGACGCGCTCACAGATGGACAGGGAACAGATTCACTCTCAAATGGACAGGGAACAGACTCACTCACAGATGGACATGGAACTGACTCACTCTCAGATGGACAGGGAACAATCAAACTCTCAGATGGACAGAGAACAGACTCACTCACAGATGGGCAGGGAACAGACTCACTCACAGATGGACAGGGAACAGACTCACTCACAGATGGACAGGGAACAGACTCACTCTCAGCTAGACCGGGAACAGACTCACTCACAGATGGACAGGGAAAAGACTCACTCTCAAATGGACAGGGAACAATCTAGCTCTCAGATGGACAGAAAATAGACTCACTCATTGATGGACAGGAAACAGACTCACTCACAGATGGACAGGGAACAGACTCACTCACCGCTGGACAAGGAACAGACTCACCCTCAGCTGGACAGGGAACAGACTCACTCACACCAGGACTGGGAACAGACTCACTCACAGATGGACAGGGAACAGACTCACTCTCAGATGGACAGGGAACAAACTCACTCTCAGCTGGACAGGGAACAGACTCACTCACAGATGGACAGGGAACAGAATCACTCTCAGCTGGACAGGGAACCGGCCCAATCACACCAGGACTGGGAACAGACTCACTCTCATCTTGACAGCAACGGACTCACTCACAAATGGTCAGGGAACAGGCTCACTAACAGAAGTAAAGGGAAATGACTCACTCTCAGATGGACATGGTGCAATCTCCCTCTCAGATGGACAGCGAACAGACTCAGTCACAGAGGGACAGGGAACAGACTCACTCACAGATGGACTGGGGACAGACTCACTCTCTGATGGACAGGGAACAGTCTCACTCTCAAATGGACACGGAACAGACTCGCTCACAGATGGACAGGGAACAGACTCAGTCACAGAGGGACAGGGAACAGACTCACTCACAGATGGACAGGGAACAGACACACTCACAGATGGACACGGAACAGACGCGCTCACAGATGGACAGGGAACAGATTCACTCTCAAATGGACACGGAACAGACTCGCTCACAGATGGACAGGGAACAGACTCACTCACAGATGGACTGGGAACAGACACACTCACAGATGGACAGGGATCAATCCCACTCTCAGCTGGACTCGGAACAGACTCACTCACAGATGGACAGGGAACAGACTCACTCTCAGCTAGACCGGGAACAGACTCACTCACAGATGGACAGGGAAAAGACTCACTCTCAAATGGACAGGGAACAATCTAGCTCTCAGATGGACAGAAAATAGACTCACTCATTGATGGACCGGAAACAGACTCACTCACAGATGGACAGGGAACAGACTCACTCTCAGCTGGACAGGGAGCAGACTCATTCACAGATGGCCAGGGAACAGACTCTCTCACAGATGGACAGGGAACAGACACACTCTCAACTAGACAGGGAACAGACTCACTCTCAGCTGGACAGGGAACAGACTCACTCACAGATGTACAGGTAACAGACTGGCTCACAGATGGACTGGGAACAGACAGTCTCAGATGGACAGGGAACAGACTCACTCACTGATGGACAGGAAACAGAATCATTCTCAGCTGGACAGGGAACAGACTCACTCTCAGCTGGACACGGAACAGACCCACTCACAGATGGACAGGGAACAGACTCACTCACTGATGGACAGGGAACGGACTCACTCACAGATGGACAGGGAACAGATTCACTCTCAAATGGACAGGGAACAGACTCACTCTCAGCTGGACAGGGAACAGACCCACTCACAGATGGACAGGGAACAGACTCACTCTCAGTTGGACAGGGAACAAACTCACTCTCAGCTGGACAGGGAACCGGCCCACTCACACCAGGACTGGGAACAGACTCACTCTCAGCTGGACAGGGAACAGACTCAGTCACAGAGGGACAGGGAACAGACTCACTCACAGATGGACTGGGAACAGTCTCACTCTCAGATGGACACGGAACAGACTCACTCTCAACTAGACAGGGAACAGACTCACTCTCAGCTGGACAGGGAACAGACCCACTCACAGATGGACAGGGAACAGACTCACTCACTGATGGACAGGAAACAGACTCACTCACAGATACACAAGGAACAGAATCACTCTCAGCTGGACAGGGAGTGGACTCACTCACAGATGGACAGGGAACAGACACACTCACAGATGGACAGGGTACAATCTAACTCTCAGATGGATATCGAACAGACTCACTCACAGATGGACACGGAACAGACTCGCTCAGAGATGGACAGGGGACAGACTCACTCTCAGCTGGACAGGGAACAGACCCACTCACAGATGGACAGGGAACAGACTCACTCTCATCTTGACAGGGAACGGACTCACTCACAAATGGTCAGGGAACAGGCTCACTAACAGAAGGAAAGGGAAATGACTCACTCTCAGATGGACATGGTGCAATCTCCCTCTCAGATTTACAGCGAACAGACTCACTCACAGATGGACTGGGGACAGACTCACTCTCTGATGGACAGGGAACAGTCTCACTCTCAGATGGACACGGAACAGACTCGCTCACAGATGGACAGGGAACAGATTCACTCTCAAATGGACAGGGAACAGACTCACTCACAGATGGACTGTGTACAGACTCACTCACAGATGGACAGGGAACAGATTCACTCTCAAATGGACAGGGAACAAACTCACTCTCAGATGGACAGGAAACAAACTCACTCTCAGCTGGACAGGGAACAAACTCACTCTCAGCTGGACAGAGAACAGACTCAATCCCGACTGGACAGGGAACAGACTCACTCACCGCTGGACAAGGAACAGACTCACCCTCAGCTGGACAGGGAAAAGACTCACTCACACCAGGACTGGGAACAGACTCACTCACAGATGGACAGGGAACAGACTCACTCTCAGATGGACAGGGAACAAACTCACTCTCAGCTGGACAGGGAACAGACTCACTTACAGATGGACAGGGAACAGAATCACTCTCAGCTGGACAGGGAACCGGCCCACTCACACCAGGACTGGGAACAGACTCACTCTAAGCTCGACAGGGAACAGACTCACTCTCAGCTAGACCGGGAACAGACTCTCTCACAGATGTACAGGGAACAGACTCGTTCACAGATGGACTGGGAACAGACTCACTCACAGATGGACAGGGAACAGACCCACTCACAGATGGACAGGGAACAGACTCAATCCCGACTGGACAGGGAACAGACTCACTCACTGCTGGGCAGGGAACAGACTCACCCTCAGCTGGACAGGGAACAGACTCACTCTCAGCTGGACAGGGAACCGGCCCACTCACACCAGGACTGGGAACAGACTCACTCTCAGCTGGACAGGGAACAGACTCAGTCACAGAGGGACAGGGAACAGACGCACTCACAGATGGACAGGGAACAGACTCACTCACAGATGGACAGGAAACAGAATCACTCTCAGCTGGACAGGGAACAGACTCACTCTCAGCTGGACAAGGAACAGACCCACTCACAGATGGACAGGGAACAGACTCACTCACTGATGGACAGGGAACGGACTCACTCACAGATGGACAGGGAACAGATTCACTCTCAAATGGACAGGGAACAGACTCACTCTCAGCTGGACAGGGAACAGACCCACTCACAGATGGACAGGGAACAAACTCACTCTCAGCTGGACAGGGAACCGGCCCACTCACACCAGGACTGGGAACAGACTCACTCTCAGCTGGACAGGGAACAGACTCAGTCACAGAGGGACAGGGAACAGACTCTCTCACAGATGGACAGGGAACAGACTCACTCACAGATGGACTGGGAACAGACTCACTCTCAGATGGACTGGGAACAGACTCACTCTCAGCTGGACAGGGAACAGACCCACTCACAGATGGACAGGGAACAGACTCACTCACTGATGGACAGGGAACGGACTCACTCACAGATGGACAGGGAACAGACTCACTCTTAAATGGACAGGAAACAGACTCACTCTCAGCTGGACAGGGAACAGACCCACTCACAGATGGACAGGGAACAGACTCACTCTCAGTTGGACAGGGAACAGACTCACTCTCAGCTGGACAGGGAACAAACTCACTCTCAGCTGGACAGGGAACCGGCCCACTCACACCAGGACTGGGAACAGACTCACTCTCAGCTGGACAGGGAACAGACTCAGTCACAGAGGGACAGGGAACAGACTCTCTCACAGATGGACTGGGAACAGACTCAGTCACAGAGGGACAGGGGACAGACTCACTCTCTGATGGACAGGGAACAGTCTCACTCTCAGATGGACACGGAACAGACTCACTCTCAACAAGACAGGGAACAGACTCACTCTCAGCTGGACAGGGAACAGACTCACTCTAAGCTCGACAGGGAACAGACTCACTCTCAGCTAGACCGGGAACAGACTCTCTCACAGATGTGCAGGGAACACACTCGCTCACAGATGGACTGGGAACAGACTCACTCACAGATGGACAGGGAACAGACCCACTTAGAGATGGACAGGGAACAGACTCACTCACTGATGGACAGGAAACAGAATCATTCTCAGCTGGACAGGGAACAGACTCACTCTCAGATGGACAGGGAACAGACTCACTCTCAGATTGACAGGGAACAGACTCACCCTCAGCTGGACAGGGAACAGACTCACTCTCAGGTGGACAGGGAACAGACTCACTCACAGAGGGACAGGGAACAGACTCACTCTGAGATGGACAGGGAACCGACCCACTCAGATGGAGAGGGAAAAGACTCGCTCACAGTTGGACAGGGAACAGAGTCACTCTCAGATGGACAGGGAACAGACTCCCACTCAGATGAACAGGGAACAGACTCACTCACGGCTGGAAAGGGAACAGACTCGCTCACGGCTGGACAGGGAACAGACTCACTCACAAATGGACAGGCAACAGACTCACTCACAGATGGACAGGGAACAGACTCACTCACAGATGGACTGGGAACAGATTCAGTCACAAATGGACAGGGAACAGACTCACTTTCAAATGGACAGGGAACAGACCCACTCACAGATGGATAGGGTACAATCTAACTCTCAGATGGATTTCGAACAGACTCACTCACAGATGGACACGGAACAGACTCGCTCACAGATGGACAGGGAACAGATTCACTCTCAAATGGACAGGGAACAGACTCACTCACAGATGGACAGGGAACAGACCCACTCACAGATAGTCAGGGAACAGACTCACTCTCAGATGGACAGGGAACAGACTCACTCTAAAATGAATAGGGAACAATGTCACTCTCAGATGGACATGGAAGAATCTCACTCTCAGATGGACAGGGAACAGACTCACTCACAGATGGACAGGGATCAGACTCACTCTCAGATGGACAGGGAACAGACTCACTCACAGAGCGACAGGGAACAGACTCACTCACAGATGGACTGGGGACAGACTCACTCACAGATGGACAGGAAACACACTCACACACAGATGGACAAGGAACAGACTCACTCACAAATGGACAGGGTCAATCCCACTCTCAGATGGACTCGGAACAGACTCACTCACAGATGGACATGGAACTGACTCACTCACAGATGGACACGGAACAGACTCGCTCGCAGATGGACAGGGAACAGATTCACTCTCAAATGGACAGGGAACAGACTCACTCTCAGATGAACAGGGAACAGACACACTCACAGATGGACACGGAACAGACGCGCTCACAGATGGACAGGGAACAGATTCACTCTCAAATGGACAGGGAACAGACTCACTCACAGATGGACATGGAACTGACTCACTCTCAGATGGACAGGGAACAATCTAACTCTCAGATGGACAGAGAACAGACTCACTCACAGATGGACAGGGAACATACTCACTCTCAGATGGACAGGGAACAGACTCACTCACAGATGGACAGGGAACATACTCACTCACAGATGGACAGGGAACAGACTCACTCTCAGCTAGACCGGGAACAGACTCACTCACAGATGGACAGGGAAAAGACTCACTCTCAAATGGACAGGGAACAATCTAACTCTCAGATGGACAGAAAATAGACTCACTCATTGATGGACAGGAAACAGACTCACTCACAGATGGACAGGGAACAGAATCACTCTCAGCTGGACAGGGAACAGACTCACTCTCAGCTGGACAAGGAACAGACCCACTCACAGATGGACAGGGAACAGACTCACTCACTGATGGACAGGGAACGGACTCACTCACAGATGGACAGGGAACAGATTCACTCTCAATTGGACAGGGAACAGACTCACTCTCAGCTGGACAGGGAACAGACCCACTCACAGATGGACAGGGAACAAACTCACTCTCAGCTGGACAGGGAACCGGCCCACTCACACCAGGACTGGGAACAGACTCACTCTCAGCTGGACAGGGAACAGACTCAGTCACAGAGGGACAGGGAACAGACTCTCTCACAGATGGACAGGGAACAGACTCACTCACAGATGGACTGGGAACAGACTCACTCTCAGATGGACTGGGAACAGACTCACTCTCAGCTGGACAGGGAACAGACCCACTCACAGATGGACAGGGAACAGACTCACTCACTGATGGACAGGGAACGGACTCACTCACAGATGGACAGGGAACAGACTCACTCTTAAATGGACAGGAAACAGACTCACTCTCAGCTGGACAGGGAACAGACCCACTCACAGATGGACAGGGAACAGACTCACTCTCAGTTGGACAGGGAACAGACTCACTCTCAGCTGGACAGGGAACAAACTCACTCTCAGCTGGACAGGGAACCGGCCCACTCACACCAGGACTGGGAACAGACTCACTCTCAGCTGGACAGGGAACAGACTCAGTCACAGAGGGACAGGGAACAGACTCTCTCACAGATGGACTGGGAACAGACTCAGTCACAGAGGGACAGGGGACAGACTCACTCTCTGATGGACAGGGAACAGTCTCACTCTCAGATGGACACGGAACAGACTCACTCTCAACAAGACAGGGAACAGACTCACTCTCAGCTGGACAGGGAACAGACTCACTCTAAGCTCGACAGGGAACAGACTCACTCTCAGCTAGACCGGGAACAGACTCTCTCACAGATGTGCAGGGAACACACTCGCTCACAGATGGACTGGGAACAGACTCACTCACAGATGGACAGGGAACAGACCCACTTAGAGATGGACAGGGAACAGACTCACTCACTGATGGACAGGAAACAGAATCATTCTCAGCTGGACAGGGAACAGACTCACTCTCAGATGGACAGGGAACAGACTCACTCTCAGATTGACAGGGAACAGACTCACCCTCAGCTGGACAGGGAACAGACTCACTCTCAGGTGGACAGGGAACAGACTCACTCACAGAGGGACAGGGAACAGACTCACTCTGAGATGGACAGGGAACCGACCCACTCAGATGGAGAGGGAAAAGACTCGCTCACAGTTGGACAGGGAACAGAGTCACTCTCAGATGGACAGGGAACCGACTCCCACTCAGATGAACAGGGAACAGACTCACTCACGGCTGGAAAGGGAACAGACTCGCTCACGGCTGGACAGGGAACAGACTCACTCACAAATGGACAGGCAACAGACTCACTCACAGATGGACAGGGAACAGACTCACTCACAGATGGACTGGGAACAGATTCAGTCACAAATGGACAGGGAACAGACTCACTTTCAAATGGACAGGGAACAGACCCACTCACAGATGGATAGGGTACAATCTAACTCTCAGATGGATTTCGAACAGACTCACTCACAGATGGACACGGAACAGACTCGCTCACAGATGGACAGGGAACAGATTCACTCTCAAATGGACAGGGAACAGACTCACTCACAGATGGACAGGGAACAGACCCACTCACAGATGGTCAGGGAACAGACTCACTCTCAGATGGACAGGGAACAGACTCACTCTAAAATGAATAGGGAACAATGTCACTCTCAGATGGACATGGAAGAATCTCACTCTCAGATGGACAGGGAACAGACTCACTCACAGATGGACAGGGATCAGACTCACTCTCAGATGGACAGGGAACAGACTCACTCACAGAGCGACAGGGAACAGACTCACTCACAGATGGACTGGGGACAGACTCACTCACAGATGGACAGGAAACACACTCACACACAGATGGACAAGGAACAGACTCACTCACAAATGGACAGGGTCAATCCCACTCTCAGATGGACTCGGAACAGACTCACTCACAGATGGACATGGAACTGACTCACTCACAGATGGACACGGAACAGACTCGCTCGCAGATGGACAGGGAACAGATTCACTCTCAAATGGACAGGGAACAGACTCACTCTCAGATGAACAGGGAACAGACACACTCACAGATGGACACGGAACAGACGCGCTCACAGATGGACAGGGAACAGATTCACTCTCAAATGGACAGGGAACAGACTCACTCACAGATGGACATGGAACTGACTCACTCTCAGATGGACAGGGAACAATCTAACTCTCAGATGGACAGAGAACAGACTCACTCACAGATGGACAGGGAACATACTCACTCTCAGATGGACAGGGAACAGACTCACTCACAGATGGACAGGGAACATACTCACTCACAGATGGACAGGGAACAGACTCACTCTCAGCTAGACCGGGAACAGACTCACTCACAGATGGACAGGGAAAAGACTCACTCTCAAATGGACAGGGAACAATCTAACTCTCAGATGGACAGAAAATAGACTCACTCATTGATGGACAGGAAACAGACTCACTCACAGATGGACAGGGAACAGAATCACTCTCAGCTGGACAGGGAACAGACTCACTCTCAGCTGGACAGGGAACAGACTCACTCACAGATGGACAGGGAACAGACTCACTCACTGATGGACAGGGAACGGACTCACTCACAGATGGACAGGGAACAGATTCACTCTCAAATGGACAGGGAACAGACTCACTCTCAGCTGGACAGGGAACAGACCCACTCACAGATGGACAGGGAACAAACTCACTCTCAGCTGGACAGGGAACCGGCCCACTCACACCAGGACTGGGAACAGACTCACTCTCAGCTGGACAGGGAACAGACTCAGTCACAGAGGGACAGGGAACAGACTCTCTCACAGATGGACAGGGAACAGACTCACTCACAGATGGACTGGGAACAGACTCACTCTCAGATGGACTGGGAACAGACTCACTCTCAGCTGGACAGGGAACAGACCCACTCACAGATGGACAGGGAACAGACTCACTCACTGATGGACAGGGAACGGACTCACTCACAGATGGACAGGGAACAGACTCACTCTTAAATGGACAGGAAACAGACTCACTCTCAGCTGGACAGGGAACAGACCCACTCACAGATGGACAGGGAACAGACTCACTCTCAGTTGGACAGGGAACAGACTCACTCTCAGCTGGACAGGGAACAAACTCACTCTCAGCTGGACAGGGAACCGGCCCACTCACACCAGGACTGGGAACAGACTCACTCTCAGCTGGACAGGGAACAGACTCAGTCACAGAGGGACAGGGAACAGACTCTCTCACAGATGGACTGGGAACAGACTCAGTCACAGAGGGACAGGGGACAGACTCACTCTCTGATGGACAGGGAACAGTCTCACTCTCAGATGGACACGGAACAGACTCACTCTCAACAAGACAGGGAACAGACTCACTCTCAGCTGGACAGGGAACAGACTCACTCTTAGCTCGACAGGGAACAGACTCACTCTCAGCTAGACCGGGAACAGACTCTCTCACAGATGTGCAGGGAACACACTCGCTCACAGATGGACTGGGAACAGACTCACTCACAGATGGACAGGGAACAGACCCACTCACAGATGGACAGGGAACAGACTCACTCACTGATGGACAGGAAACAGAATCATTCTCAGCTGGACAGGGAACAGACTCACTCTCAGATGGACAGGGAACAGACTCACTCTCAGATTGACAGGGAACAGACTCACCCTCAGCTGGACAGGGAACAGACTCACTCTCAGGTGGACAGGGAACAGACTCACTCACAGAGGGACAGGGAACAGACTCACTCTGAGATGGACAGGGAACCGACCCACTCAGATGGAGAGGGAAAAGACTCGCTCACAGTTGGACAGGGAACAGAGTCACTCTCAGATGGACAGGGAACAGACTCCCACTCAGATGAACAGGGAACAGACTCACTCACGGCTGGAAAGGGAACAGACTCGCTCACGGCTGGACAGGGAACAGACTCACTCACAAATGGACAGGCAACAGACTCACTCACAGATGGACAGGGAACAGACTCACTCACAGATGGACTGGGAACAGATTCAGTCACAAATGGACAGGGAACAGACTCACTTTCAAATGGACAGGGAACAGACCCACTCACAGATGGATAGGGTACAATCTAACTCTCAGATGGATTTCGAACAGACTCACTCACAGATGGACACGGAACAGACTCGCTCACAGATGGACAGGGAACAGATTCACTCTCAAATGGACAGGGAACAGACTCACTCACAGATGGACAGGGAACAGACCCACTCACAGATAGTCAGGGAACAGACTCACTCTCAGATGGACAGGGAACAGACTCACTCTAAAATGAATAGGGAACAATGTCACTCTCAGATGGACATGGAAGAATCTCACTCTCAGATGGACAGGGAACAGACTCACTCACAGATGGACAGGGATCAGACTCACTCTCAGATGGACAGGGAACAGACTCACTCACAGAGCGACAGGGAACAGACTCACTCACAGATGGACTGGGGACAGACTCACTCACAGATGGACAGGAAACACACTCACACACAGATGGACAAGGAACAGACTCACTCACAAATGGACAGGGTCAATCCCACTCTCAGATGGACTCGGAACAGACTCACTCACAGATGGACATGGAACTGACTCACTCACAGATAGACACGGAACAGACTCGCTCGCAGATGGACAGGGAACAGATTCACTCTCAAATGGACAGGGAACAGACTCACTCTCAGATGAACAGGGAACAGACACACTCACAGATGGACACGGAACAGACGCGCTCACAGATGGACAGGGAACAGATTCACTCTCAAATGGACAGGGAACAGACTCACTCACAGATGGACATGGAACTGACTCACTCTCAGATGGACAGGGAACAATCTAACTCTCAGATGGACAGAGAACAGACTCACTCACAGATGGACAGGGAACATACTCACTCTCAGATGGACAGGGAACAGACTCACTCACAGATGGACAGGGAACATACTCACTCACAGATGGACAGGGAACAGACTCACTCTCAGCTAGACCGGGAACAGACTCACTCACAGATGGACAGGGAAAAGACTCACTCTCAAATGGACAGGGAACAATCTAACTCTCAGATGGACAGAAAATAGACTCACTCATTGATGGACAGGAAACAGACTCACTCACAGATGGACAGGGAACAGACTCACTCTCAGCTGGACAGGGAGCAGACTCATTCACAGATGGCCAGGGAACAGACTCACTCACAGATGGACAGGGAACAGACACACTCTCAACTAGACAGGGAACAGACTCACTCTCAGCTGGACAGGGAACAGACTCACTCACAGTTGTACAGGGAACAGACTGGCTCACAGATGGACTGGGAACAGACAGTCTCAGATGGACAGGGAACAGAATCACTCACTGATGGACAGGAAACAGAATCATTCTCAGCTGGACAGGGAGCAGACTCACTCTCAGATGGACAGGGAACAGACTCACTCTCAGATTGACAGGGAACAGACTCACCCTCAGCTGGACAGGGAACAGACTCACTCTCAGATGGACAGGGAACAGACTCACTCACAGAGCGACAGGGAACAGACTCACTCACAGATGGACTGGGGACAGACTCGCTCACAGATGGACCGGGAACAGACTCACTCACAGATGGACAGGGATCCGGCCCCCTCACACGAGGACTGGGAACAGACTCACTCTCAGCTGGACAGGGAACAATCTCACTCTCATCTGGACAGGGAACGGACTCACTCACAGATGGACTGGGAGCAGACACTCTCAGATGGACAGTGAACAGACTCATTCACAGATTGACAGGGAACAGACTCATTCACAGATGGCCAGGGTACAGACTCACTCACAGATGGACAGGAAGCAGACTCACTCACAGGTGGACAGGGAACAGACTCACTCACAGATGGACAGGGAACAGACTCACTCTCAGATGGACAGGGAACAAACTCACTCTCAGCTGGACAGGGAACAGACTCACTCACAGATGGACAGGAAACAGACTCACTCACAGATGGACAGGGTACAATCTAACTCTCAGATGGATATCGAACAGACTCACTCACAGATGGACACGGAACAGACTCGCTCACAGATGGACAGGGAACAGACTCACTCACAGATGGACTGGGAGTGGACTCACTCACAGATGGACAGGGAACAGACACACTCACAGATGGACAGGGTACAATCTAACTCTCAGATGGATATCGAACAGACTCACTCACAGATGGACACGGAACAGACTCGCTCACAGATGGACAGGGAACAGATTCACTCTCAAATGGACAGGGAACAGACTCACTCACAGATGGACAGGGAACAGACTCGCTCACAGATGGACAGGGAACAGATTCACTCTCAAATGGACAGGGAACAGACTCACTCAAAGATGGACAGGGAACAGACTCGCTCACAGATGGACAGGGAACAGATTCACTCTCAAATGGACAGGGAACAGACTCACTCTAAGCTCGACAGGGAACAGACTCACTCACAGGTGGACAGGGAACAGACTCACTCACAGATGGACAGGGAACAGACTCACTCACAGATGGACAGGGATCAATCCCACTCTCAGCTGGACTCGGAACAGACTCACTCACAGATGGACATGGAACTGATCACTCACAGATGGACAGGGAACAATATAACTCTCAGATGGACAGAGAATAGACTCACTCATTGATGGACAGGAAACAGACTCACTCACAGATGGACAGCGAACACACTCACTCACAGGTGGACAGGGAACAGACTCACTCACAGATGGACAGAGAACATATTCACTCACAGATTGACAGGGAACAGATTCACTCTCAGATGTACAGGGAAAAGACTCACTCATGGCTGGACAGGGAACAGACTCGCTCATGTCTGGACAGGGAACAGACTCGCTCACAAATGGACTGGGAACAGACTCATTCACAGATGGCCAGGGAAATGACTCACTCACAGATGGACAGGAAACAGACTCACTCACAGGTTGACAGGGAACAGACTCACTCACAGATGGACAGGGAACAGACTCACTCTCAGCTGGACAGGGAACAGACTCACTCTCAGATGTACAGGGAACAGACTCGCTCACAGATGGACAGGGAGCAGACTCGCTCACAGATGGACTGGGAACAGACTCACTCACAGATGGACAGGGAACAGACTCACTCACAGATGGACTGGGAACAGACTCACTCTCAGATGGACAGGGAACAGACTCACTCACAGATGGACTGGGAACAGACTCACTCACAGATGGACAGGGAAAAGACTCACTCATGGCTGGACAGGGAACAGACTCGCTCATGTCTGGACAGGGAACAGACTCGCTCACAAATGGACTGGGAACAGACTCATTCACAGATGGCCAGGGAAATGACTCACTCACAGATGGACAGGAAACAGACTCACTCACAGGTTGACAGGGAACAGACTCACTCACAGATGGACAGGGAACAGACTCACTCTCAGCTGGACAGGGAACAGACTCACTCTCAGATGTACAGGGAACAGACTCGCTCACAGATGGACAGGGAGCAGACTCGCTCACAGATGGACTGGGAACAGACTCACTCACAGATGGACAGGGAACAGACTCACTCACAGATGGACTGGGAACAGACTCACTCTCAGATGGACAGGGAACAGACTCACTCACAGATGGACTGGGAACAGACTCACTCACAGATGGACAGGGAACAGACTCACTCACAGATGGACTGGGAACAGACTCACTCTCAGCTGGACAGGGAACAGACCCACTCACAGATGGACATGGAACAGACTCGCTCACAGATGGACAGGGAACAGACTCACCCTCAGATGGACAGGGAACAGACTCACTCACCGCTGGACAGGGAACAGACTCACTCACTGATGGACAGGAAACAGACTCACTCACAGATGGACAGGGAACAGACTCACTCTCAGATGGAAAGGGAACAGTCTCACTCTCAGATTGACAGGGTACAGACTCACTCTCAGCTGGACAGGGAACAAACTCACTCTCAGCTGGACAGGGAACAAACTCACTCTCAGCTGGACAGGTAACAAACTCACTCACATCATGACAGGGAACAGACTCACTCACAAATGCTCAGGGAACAGGCTCACTCACTGAAGGAAAGGGAAATGACTCACTCTCAGATGGACATGGTGCAATCTCCCTCTCAGATGGACAGCGAACAGACTCATTCACAGAGGGACATGGAACAGACTCACTCACAGATGGACTGGAGACAGATTCACTCTCTGATGGACAGGGAACAGTCTCACTCTCAGATGGACTGGAGACAGATTCACTCTCAGATGGACACGGAACAGACTCGCTCACAGATGGACAGGGAACAGACCCACTCTCAGCTGGACAGGGAACAGACTCACTCACTGATGGACAGGGTACAATCTAACTCTCAAATGATTATCGAACAGACTCACTCACAGATGGACAGGGAACAGATTCACTCTCAGCTGGACAGGGAACAATCTCACTCTCATCTTGACAGGGAACAGACTCACTCACAAATGCTCAGGGAACAGGCTCACTAACAGAAGGAAAGGGAAATGACTCACTCTCAGATGGACATGGTGCAATCTCCCTCACAGATGGACAGCGAACAGACTCAGTCACAGAGGGACAGGGAACAGGCTCACTCACAGATGGACTGGGGACAGACTCACTCTCTGATGGACAGGGAACAGTCTCACTCTCAGATGGACACGGAACAGACTCGCTCACAGATGGACAGGGAACAGATTCACTCTCAAATGGACAGGGAACAGACTCACTCACAGATGGACTGTGTACAGACTCACTCACAGATGGACTGGGAACAGACTCACTCACAGATGGACACGGATCAATCCCACTCTCAGCTGGACTCGGAACAGTCTCGTTCACGGCTGGACAGGGAACAGACTCACTCACGGCTGGACAGGAAACAGACTCGCTCACGGCTGGACAGGGAACAGACTCGCTCACAAATGGACTGGGAGCAGACACTCTCAGATGGACAGGGAACAGACTCATTCACAGATGGCCAGGGAACAGACTCACTCACAGATGGACAGGAAGCAGACTCACTCACAGGTGGACAGGGAACAGACTCACTCACAGATGGACAGGGAACAGACTCACTCTCAGATGGACAGGGAACAAACTCACTCTCAGCTGGACAGGGAACAGACTCACTCACAGATGGACAGGAAACAGACTCACTCACAGATGGACAGGGAACTGACTCACTCACAGATGGACAGGGAACAGACACACTCACAGATGGACAGGGTACAATCTAACTCTCAGATGGATATCGAACAGACTCACTCACAGATGGACACGGAACAGACTCGCTCACAGATGGACAGGGAACAGATTCACTCTCAAATGGACAGGGAACAAACTCACTCTCAGATGGACAGGAAACAAACTCACTCTCAGCTGGACAGGGAACAAACTCACTCTCAGCTGGACAGGGAACAGACTCAATCATGACTGGACAGGGAACAGACTCACTCACCGCTGGACAGGGAACAGACTCACCCTCAGCTGGACAGGGAACAGACTCACTCACACCAGGACTGGGAACAGACTCACTCACAGATGGACTGGGAACAGACTCACTCTCAGATGGACTGGGAACAGACTCACTCTCAGCTGGACAGGGAACAGACCCACTCACAGATGGACAGGAAACAGACTCACTCACAGATACACAGGGAACAGAATCACTCTCAGCTGGACAGGAAACAGACTCACTCACAGATGGACATGGAACAGACTCGCTCACAGATGGACAGGGAACAGACTCACTCTCAGCTGGACAGGGAACAGACTCACCCTCAGATGGACAGGGAACAGTCTAACTCACACCTGGACAGGGAACAGACTCACTCACCGCTGGACAGGGAACAGACTCACCCTCAGCTGGATAGGGAACAGACTCACTCACTGATGGACAGGAAACAGACTCACTCACAGATGGACAGGGAACAGACTCACTCTCAGATGGACAGGGAACAGTCTCACTCTCAGATTGACAGGGTACAGACTCACTCTCAGCTGGACAGGGAACAAACTCACTCTCAGCTGGACAGGGAACAAACTCACTCTCAGCTGGACAGCGAACAGACTCAATCCCGACTGGACAGGGAACAGACTCACTCACAGATGGACAGGGAACAGAATCACTCTCAGCTGAACAGGGAACCGGCCCATTCACGCCAGGACTGGGAACAGACTCACTCTCAGCTGGACAGGTAACAAACTCACTCACATCATGACAGGGAACAGACTCACTCACAAATGCTCAGGGAACAGGCTCACTCACAGAAGGAAAGGGAAATGACTCACTCTCAGATGGACATGGTGCAATCTCCCTCTCAGATGGACAGCGAACAGACTCATTCACAGAGGGACATGGAACAGACTCACTCACAGATGGACTGGAGACAGATTCACTCTCTGATGGACAGGGAACAGTCTCACTCTCAGATGGACTGGAGACAGATTCACTCTCAGATGGACACGGAACAGACTCGCTCACAGATGGACAGGGAACAGACCCACTCTCAGCTGGACAGGGAACAGACTCACTCACTGATGGACAGGGTACAATCTAACTCTCAAATGATTATCGAACAGACTCACTCACAGATGGACAGGGAACAGATTCACTCTCAGCTGGACAGGGAACAGACTCACTCACAAATGCTCAGGGAACAGGCTCACTAACAGAAGGAAAGGGAAATGACTCACTCTCAGATGGACATGGTGCAATCTCCCTCTCAGATGGACAGCGAACAGACTCAGTCACAGAGGGACAGGGAACAGGCTCACTCACAGATGGACTGGGGACAGACTCACTCTCTGATGGACAGGGAACAGTCTCACTCTCAGATGGACACGGAACAGACTCGCTCACAGATGGACAGGGAACAGATTCACTCTCAAATGGACAGGGAACAGACTCACTCACAGATGGACTGTGTACAGACTCACTCACAGATGGACTGGGAACAGACTCACTCACAGATGGACACGGATCAATCCCACTCTCAGCTGGACTCGGAACAGTCTCGTTCACGGCTGGACAGGGAACAGACTCACTCACGGCTGGACAGGAAACAGACTCGCTCACGGCTGGACAGGGAACAGACTCGCTCACAAATGGACTGGGAGCAGACACTCTCAGATGGACAGTGAACAGACTCATTCACAGATGGACAGGGAACAGACTCATTCACAGATGGCCAGGGAACAGACTCACTCACAGATGGACAGGAAGCAGACTCACTCACAGGTGGACAGGGAACAGACTCACTCACAGATGGACAGGGAACAGACTCACTCTCAGATGGACAGGGAACAAACTCACTCTCAGCTGGACAGGGAACAGACTCACTCACAGATGGACAGGAAACAGACTCACTCACAGATGGACAGGGAACTGACTCACTCACAGATGGACTGGGAATGGACTCACTCACAGATGGACAGGGAACAGACACACTCACAGATGGACAAGGTACAATCTAACTCTCAGATGGATATCGAACAGACTCACTCACAGATGGACACGGAACAGACTCGCTCACAGATGGACAGGGAACAGATTCACTCTCAAATGGACAGGGAACAAACTCACTCTCAGATGGACAGGAAACAAACTCACTCTCAGCTGGACAGGGAACAAACTCACTCTCAGCTGGACAGGGAACAGACTCAATCATGACTGGACAGGGAACAGACTCACTCACCGCTGGACAGGGAACAGACTCACCCTCAGCTGGACAGGGAACAGACTCACTCACACCAGGACTGGGAACAGACTCACTCACAGATGGACTGGGAACAGACTCACTCTCAGATGGACTGGGAACAGACTCACTCTCAGCTGGACAGGGAACAGACCCACTCACAGATGGACAGGAAACAGACTCACTCACAGATACACAGGGAACAGAATCACTCTCAGCTGGACAGGAAACAGACTCACTCACAGATGGACATGGAACAGACTCGCTCACAGATGGACAGGGAACAGACTCACTCTCAGCTGGACAGGGAACAGACTCACCCTCAGATGGACAGGGAACAGTCTAACTCACACATGGACAGGGAACAGACTCACTCACCGCTGGACAGGGAACAGACTCACCCTCAGCTGGATAGGGAACAGACTCACTCACTGATGGACAGGAAACAGACTCACTCACAGATGGACAGGGAACAGACTCACTCTCAGATGGACAGGGAACAGTCTCACTCTCAGATTGACAGGGTACAGACTCACTCTCAGCTGGACAGGGAACAAACTCACTCTCAGCTGGACAGGGAACAGATTCAATCCCGACTGGACAGGGAACAGACTCACTCACAGATGGACAGGGAACAGAATCACTCTCAGCTGAACAGGGAACCGGCCCATTCACGCCAGGACTGGGAACAGACTCACTCTCAGCTGGACAGGGAACAGACTCACTCGCAGATGTACAGGGAACAGACTCACTCACAGATGGACAGGGAACAGACTCACTGACAGATGGACTGGGAACAGACTCACTCTCAGCTGGACAGGGAACAGACCCACTCACAGATGGACAGGGAACAGACTCACTCTCATTTGGACAGGGAACAGACTCACTCTCAGCTGGACAGGGAACAAACTCACTCTCAGCTGGACAGGGAACCGGCCCACTCACACCAGGACTGGGAACAGACTCACTCTCAGCTGGACAGGGAACAGACTCAGTCACAGAGGGACAGGGAACAGACTCACTCACAGATGGACTGGGAACAGACTCAGTCACAGAGGGACAGGGGACAGACTCACTCTCTGATGGACAGGGAACAGTCTCACTCTCAGATGTACACGGAACAGACTCACTCTCAACTAGACAGGGAACAGACTCACTCTCAGCAGGACAGGGAACAGACTCACTCTAAGCTCGACAGGGAACAAACTCACTCTCAGCTAGACCGGGAACAGACTCTCTCACAGATGTACAGGGAACAGACCCACTCACAGAGGGACAGGGAACAGACTCACTCACTGATGGACAGGGTACAATCTAACTCTCAGATGGATATCGAACTGACTCACTCACAGATGGACACGGAACAGACTCGCTCACAGATGGACAGGGAACAGATTCACTCTCAAATGGACAGGGAACAGACTCACTCACAGACGGACAGGGAACAGACTCACTCACAGATGGACAGGGAACAGACACACTCACAGATGGACAGGGTACAATCTAACTCTCAGATGGATATCGAACTGACTCACTCACAGATGGACACGGAACAGACTCACTCACAGATGGACAGGGAACAGATTCACTCTCAGATGGACAGGGAACAGTCTAACTCACACCTGGACAGGGAACAGGCTCACTCTCAGCTGGACAGGGAACAAACTCACTCTCAGCTGGACAGGGAACAGACTCAATCCCGACTGGACAGGGAACAGACTCACTCACTGCTGGACAGGGAACAGACTCACCCTCAGCTGGACAGGGAACAGACTCACTCACTGATGGACAGGGAACAGACTCGCTCACAGATGGACAGGGAACAGATTCACTCTCAAATGGACAGGGAACAGACTCACTCTAAGCTCGACAGGGAACAGACTCACTCACAGGTGGACAGGGAACAGACTCACTCACAGATGGACAGGGAACAGACTCATTCACAGATGGCCAGGGAACAGACTCACTCACAGATGGACAGGAAGCAGACTCACTCACAGGTGGACAGGGAACAGACTCACTCACAGATGGACAGGGAACAGACTCACTCTCAGATGGACAGGGAACAAACTCACTCTCAGCTGGACAGGGAACAGACTCACTCACAGATGGACAGGAAACAGACTCACTCACAGATGGACAGGGAACAGACTCACTCACAGATGGACTGGGAATGGACTCACTCACAGATGGACAGGGAACAGACTCGCTCACAGATGGACAGGGAACAGATTCACTCTCAAATGGACAGGGAACAGACTCACTCACAGATGGACAGGGAACAGTCTCGCTCACAGATGGACAGGGAACAGATTCACTCTCAAATGGACAGGGAACAGACTCACTCACAGATGAACACGGAACAGACTCGCTCACAGATGGACAGGGAACAGATTCACTCTCAAATGGACAGGGAACAAACTCACTCTCAGATGGACAGGAAACAAACTCACTCTCAGCTGGACAGGGAACAAACTCACTCTCAGCTGGACAGGGAACAGACTCAATCATGACTGGACAGGGAACAGACTCACTCACCGCTGGACAGGGAACAGACTCACCCTCAGCTGGACAGGGAACAGACTCACTCACACCAGGACTGGGAACAGACTCACTCACAGATGGACAGGGAACAGACTCACTCTCAAATGGACAGGGAACAGACTCACTCACAGATGGACAGGGAACAGAATCACTCTCAGCTGGACAGGGAACCGGCCCACTCACACCAGGACTGGGAACAGACTCACTCTCAGCTGGACAGGGAACAGACTCACTCACAGATGTACAGGGAACAGACTCACTCACAGATGGACAGGGAACAGACTCACTGACAGATGGACTGGGAACAGACTCACTCTCAGATGGACTGGGAACAGACTCACTCTCAGCTGGACAGGGAACAGACCCACTCACAGATGGACAGGGAACAGACTCACTCCCTGATGGACAGGGAACAGATTCACTCTCAAATGGACAGGGAACAGACTCACTCTCAGCTGGACAGGGAACAGACCCACTCACAGATGGACAGGGAACAGACTCACTCTCAGTTGGACAGGGAACAGACTCACTCTCAGCTGGACAGGGAACAAACTCACTCTCAGCTGGATAGGGAACCGGCCCACTCACACCAGGACTGGGAACAGACTCACTCTCAGCTGGACAGGGAACAGACTCAGTCACAGAGGGACAGGGAACAGACTCACTCACAGATGGACTGGGAACAGACTCAGTCACAGAGGGACAGGGGACAGACTCACTCTCTGATGGACAGGGAACAGTCTCACTCTCAGATGTACACGGAACAGGCTCACTCTCAACTAGACAGGGAACAGACTCACTCTCAGCAGGACAGGGAACAGACTCACTCTAAGCTCGACAGGGAACAAGCTCACTCTCAGCTAGACCGGGAACAGACTCTCTCACAGATGTACAGGGAACAGACCCACTCACAGAGGGACAGGGAACAGACTCACTCACTGATGGACAGGGTACAATCTAACTCTCAGATGGATATCGAACTGACTCACTCACAGATGGACACGGAACAGACTCGCTCACAGATGGACAGGGAACAGATTCACTCTCAAATGGACAGGGAACAGACTCACTCACAGACGGACAGGGAACAGACTCACTCACAGATGGACAGGGAACAGACACACTCACAGATGGACAGGGTACAATCTAACTCTCAGATGGATATCGAACTGACTCACTCACAGATGGACACGGAACAGACTCGCTCACAGATGGACAGGGAACAGATTCACTCTCAGATGGACAGGGAACAGTCTAACTCACACCTGGACAGGGAACAGGCTCACTCTCAGCTGGACAGGGAACAAACTCACTCTCAGCTGGACAGGGAACAGACTCAATCCCGACTGGACAGGGAACAGACTCACTCACTGCTGGACAGGGAACAGACTCACCCTCAGCTGGACAGGGAACAGACTCACTCACTGATGGACAGGAAACAGACTCACTCACAGATGGACAGGGAACAGACTCACTCTCAGATGGACAGGGAACAGTCTCACTCTCAGATTGACAGGGTACAGACTCACACTCAGCAGGACAGGGAAAAGATTCACTCACTGATGGACAGGGAACAGACTGACTTTCAAATGGACAGGGAACAGACCTACTCACAGATGGACAGGGTACAATCTAACTCTCAGATGGATTTCGAACAGACTCACTCACAGATGGACACGGAACAGACTCGCTCACAGATGGACAGTGAACAGATTCACTCTCAAATGGACAGGGAACAGACTCACTCACAGATGGACAGGGAACAGACCCACTCACAGATAGTCAGGGAACAGACTCACTCTCAGATGGACAGGGAACAGATTCACTCTCAGATGGACAGGGAACAGACTCACTCTAAAATGAATAGGGAACAATGTCACTCTCAGATGGACATGGAAGAATCTCACTCTCAGATGGACAGGGAACAGACTCACTCACAGATGGACAGGGAACAGACTCACTCTCAGATGGACAGGGAACAGACTCACTCACAGAGCGACAGGGAACAGACTCACTCACAGATGGACTGGGGACAGACTCACTCACAGATGTACAGGGAACACACTCACACACAGATGGACAAGGAACAGACTCACTCACAAATGGACAGGGATCAATCCCACTCTCAGATGGACTCGGAACAGACTCACTCACAGATGGACAAGGAACTGACTCACTCACAGATGGACACGGAACAGACTCGCTCGCAGATGGACAGGGAACAGATTCACTCTCAAATGGACAGGGAACAGACTCACTCTCAGATGAACAGGGAACAGACACACTCACAGATGGACACGGAACAGACGCGCTCACAGATGGACAGGGAACAATCTAACTCTCAGATGGACAGAGAACAGACTCACTCACAGATGGACAGGGAACATACTCACTCTCAGATGGACAGGGAACAGACTCACTCACAGATGGACAGGGAACAGACTCACTCACAGATGGACAGGGAACAGACTCACTCTCAGCTAGACCGGGAACAGACTCACTCACAGATGGACAGGGAAAAGACTCACTCTCAAATGGACAGGGAACAATCTAGCTCTCAGATGGACAGTGATACGCTTATCAATTACTTCATAAAAGGTGATGAGTCGAAGAAGAGATGATGAGTCGAAAGAAGAGATGAATAAGGCTTTTATTAGCTAAGAAGAGACCATGCTTCTTCGTGAGTGACTGAACAAGTCTGAACGAATCCCACACAGTGGTGGGTGGAGTCAGCTGAGGCATGCCTCCATACACAGCGCCACCCAGAGGTGGCAATATACAATACAGTGGTTTACCACATTCACCCCTTGTTTAATGTGAAGTCCGGCGGGGTGAAGGGTACTACAAGTTAAGTCTATCAGGAGGCCTTGTCTGACGTCCTGATCGTCGTGGTGGCGGCGGTGGTGTTGCAGCATCCGACGTCGGGTCTGGTGTCTGGGTGGTTGGCGACGATTCCTGGGGCTTTGGCATGCCGTCTGCAGGGGTTGGGTTGGGAGGGGTGGTGGGGGATAACAGTGGTAAGGGGGATAATGGTGGTAAGGGGGACTTTTAATGTGGAAAGGCTGCAGGTGGTTTGCAGCGGGCGATTTAAAAGTTGTTGGTTGCAGACTGTGAGTGGGGGGAGGGGTCCACCGTATGCTCGTGTGACACTCTTAAGGTGGCACTGAAAATCCAACCCTAGCAGGACGGCAGCGCAAAGACGGGGCAGGACTAGCAGTTTAAATTTTTGATATTCAGTGCCCCCTACTGACAGGGTCACCACACAGTAGCCGCTGATGTCCATTGACTGGGACTTGGACGCCATAGAAATGCGATGGTGCGTTGGCAGAATCGTGAGGGAGTGGCTACGTACCGTGTCGGGGTGGACGAAACTCTCTGTGCTCCCGCTGTCGATCAGGCAACTGGTGGCGCGGCCGTTTACCGCGATATCCATCATGGAGCTGGATAGATGGTGAGGGTGGCCTTGATCCAGCGTCACGGAGGCCAGTATGTGGCTTAGTGAGTCACTATAGTCATCCGCCGAGACGGTGGTCGGTTCCGGTGACGAAATGGCGGTTGAGTGCGTTGGATACGATGGCGGCGGATGCCATGCGGCCGGGGGTACACAAAATGGCGGATAAGATGGCTGCTCCCACGGCCCGCACGCTGCGCTGCTGGCTGGCTTCCCCTTGCAGGCGTTCGCGTAATGGCCTTTCTTCCCGCAGCCCGAGCAGGTAGCTGTCTTAGCTGGGCAGTGCGCTCTGGGATGTTTTAACTGGCCACAGAAATAGCATTTTTGGGCCTGGTTACTGGGCATCGAAGCAGTTCTTACCGGAGGCTGCTGTCTCGGTTGGGTCGCTGCAGCGGTTGGTGCCGGGGGCGGCGGTCCCGTGTCCCACGGTTTCGATTGCCATGTCTCGGCGCCGTTACGGGGGTATGCCTCGAGGTTTCGGTGGGCCTCCTCTAACGAGAGCGAAAGGGCAATGGCCATCTTCAGGTCGGGTTCCTTGCTTTCTAGCAGTCTCTGCCGGGTGTGGTCTGACTGGAGGCCCCTGACGAAGGCATCACAGGCGAGTCCCTGCGCATGCTCCACAGCCGTTACCGCTTTACAATCGCAGTCTCTGCAGAGTGCCAGTAGCGCCCGTGCAAATGCCCCTACCGATTCTCCCGGTTGCTGCCTGCGGGATCCCAAGAGGTGTCGGGCGTAAATTGTGTTCACTGGGCGCGTATATTGCCCTTTTAGTAGCTCGAGGGCCGCCACGTACGTATTAGAGTCCCGGATTAGCATATATACTTGATGGCTCACCTGGGCGGTCAAAATTTTCAGTTTGTGATCCTCCTCTGTAACCTGTGAGATTGCGAGGAAGGATTCAAAGCAGCTCAGCCAGTGTTCAAACTTGGCTGATGCACCCACATCTTGAGGGTCGAGGTCCAGGCGTGGTGGTCTGAGGGCTCTCAGCAATGTCTGCTGTATCCGTTGCTGTTGTTGCTCCTCAGGTGTCGCCATTTAACTTTTAGCTAATAAAATTGATACGCTTATCAATTACTTCATAAAAGGTGATGAGTCGAAGAAGAGATGATGAGTCGAAAGAAGAGATGAATAAGGCTTTTATTAGGTAAGAAGAGACCATGCTTCTTCGTGAGTGACTGAACAAGTCTGAACGAAACCCACACAGTGGTGGGTGGAGTCAGCTGAGGCATGCCTCCATACACAGCGCCACCCAGAGGTGGCAATATACAATACAGTATTTTACCACAGACAGAAAATAGACTCACTCATTGATGGACAGGAAACAGACTCACTCACAGATGGACAGGGAACAGACTCACTCTCAGCTGGACAGGGAGCAGACTCATTCACAGATGGCCAGGGAACAGACTCACTCACAGATGGACAGGGAACAGACACACTCTCAACTAGATAGGGAACAGACTCACTCTCAGCTGGACAGGGAACAGACTCACTCACAGCTGTACAGGGAACAGACTGGCTCACAGATGGGCTGGGAACAGACAGTCTCAGATGGACAGGGAACAGACTCACTCACAGATGGACTGGGAATGGACTCACTCACAGATGGACAGGGAACAGACACACTCACAGATGGACAGGGTACAATCTAACTCTCAGATGGATATCGAACAGACTCACTCACAGATGGACACGGAACAGACTCGCTCACAGATGGACAGGGAACAGATTCACTCTCAAATGGACAGGGAACAGACTCACTCACAGATGGACAGGGAACAGTCTCGCTCACAGATGGACAGGGAACAGATTCACTCTCAAATGGACAGGGAACAGACTCACTCACAGATGAACACGGAACAGACTCGCTCACAGATGGACAGGGAACAGATTCACTCTCAAATGGACAGGGAACAAACTCACTCTCAGATGGACAGGAAACAAACTCACTCTCAGCTGGACAGGGAACAAACTCACTCTCAGCTGGACAGGGAACAGACTCAATCATGACTGGACAGGGAACAGACTCACTCACCGCTGGACAGGGAACAGACTCACCCTCAGCTGGACAGGGAACAGACTCACTCACACCAGGACTGGGAACAGACTCACTCACAGATGGACAGGGAACAGACTCACTCTCAAATGGACAGGGAACAGACTCACTCACAGATGGACAGGGAACAGAATCACTCTCAGATGTACAGGGAACAGACTCACTCACAGATGGACAGGGAACAGACTCACTGACAGATGGACTGGGAACAGACTCACTCTCAGATGGACTGGGAACAGACTCACTCTCAGCTGGACAGGGAACAGACCCACTCACAGATGGACAGGGAACAGACTCACTCCCTGATGGACAGGGAACAGATTCACTCTCAAATGGACAGGGAACAGACTCACTCTCAGCTGGACAGGGAACAGACCCACTCACAGATGGACAGGGAACAGACTCACTCTCAGTTGGACAGGGAACAGACTCACTCTCAGCTGGACAGGGAACAAACTCACTCTCAGCTGGACAGGGAACCGGCCCACTCACACCAGGACTGGGAACAGACTCACTCTCAGCTGGACAGGGAACAGACTCAGTCACAGAGGGACAGGGAACAGACTCACTCACAGATGGACTGGGAACAGACTCAGTCACAGAGGGACAGGGGACAGACTCACTCTCTGATGGACAGGGAACAGTCTCACTCTCAGATGTACACGGAACAGACTCACTCTCAACTAGACAGGGAACAGACTCACTCTCAGCAGGACAGGGAACAGACTCACTCTAAGCTCGACAGGGAACAAACTCACTCTCAGCTAGACCGGGAACAGACTCTCTCACAGATGTACAGGGAACAGACCCACTCACAGAGGGACAGGGAACAGACTCACTCACTGATGGACAGGGTACAATCTAACTCTCAGATGGATATCGAACTGACTCACTCACAGATGGACACGGAACAGACTCGCTCACAGATGGACAGGGAACAGATTCACTCTCAAATGGACAGGGAACAGACTCACTCACAGACGGACAGGGAACAGACTCACTCACAGATGGACAGGGAACAGACACACTCACAGATGGACAGGGTACAATCTAACTCTCAGATGGATATCGAACTGACTCACTCACAGATGGACACGGAACAGACTCGCTCACAGATGGACAGGGAACAGATTCACTCTCAGATGGACAGGGAACAGTCTAACTCACACCTGGACAGGGAACAGGCTCACTCTCAGCTGGACAGGGAACAAACTCACTCTCAGCTGGACAGGGAACAGACTCAATCCCGACTGGACAGGGAACAGACTCACTCACTGCTGGACAGGGAACAGACTCACCCTCAGCTGGACAGGGAACAGACTCACTCACTGATGGACAGGAAACAGACTCACTCACAGATGGACAGGGAACAGACTCACTCTCAGATGGACAGGGAACAGTCTCACTCTCAGATTGACAGGGTACAGACTCACACTCAGCAGGACAGGGAAAAGATTCACTCACTGATGGACAGGGAACAGACTGACTTTCAAATGGACAGGGAACAGACCCACTCACAGATGGACAGGGTACAATCTAACTCTCAGATGGATTTCGAACAGACTCACTCACAGATGGACACGGAACAGACTCGCTCACAGATGGACAGTGAACAGATTCACTCTCAAATGGACAGGGAACAGACTCACTCACAGATGGACAGGGAACAGACCCACTCACAGATAGTCAGGGGACAGACTCACTCTCAGATGGACAGGGAACAGATTCACTCTCAGATGGACAGGGAACAGACTCACTCTAAAATGAATAGGGAACAATGTCACTCTCAGATGGACATGGAAGAATCTCACTCTCAGATGGACAGGGAACAGACTCACTCACAGATGGACAGGGAACAGACTCACTCTCAGATGGACAGGGAACAGACTCACTCACAGAGCGACAGGGAACAGACTCACTCACAGATGGACTGGGGACAGACTCACTCACAGATGTACAGGGATCAATCCCACTCTCAGATGGACTCGGAACAGACTCACTCACAGATGGACAAGGAACTGACTCACTCACAGATGGACACGGAACAGACTCGCTCGCAGATGGACAGGGAACAGATTCACTCTCAAATGGACAGGGAACAGACTCACTCTCAGATGAACAGGGAACAGACACACTCACAGATGGACACGGAACAGACGCACTCACAGATGGACAGGGAACAATCTAACTCTCAGATGGACAGAGAACAGACTCACTCACAGATGGACAGGGAACATACTCACTCTCAGATGGACAGGGAACAGACTCACTCACAGATGGACAGGGAACAGACTCACTCACAGATGGACAGGGAACAGACTCACTCTCAGCTAGACCGGGAACAGACTCACTCACAGATGGACAGGGAAAAGACTCACTCTCAAATGGACAGGGAACAATCTAGCTCTCAGATGGACAGTGATACGCTTATCAATTACTTCATAAAAGGTGATGAGTCGAAGAAGAGATGATGAGTCGAAAGAAGAGATGAATAAGGCTTTTATTAGCTAAGAAGAGACCATGCTTCTTCGTGAGTGACTGAACAAGTCTGAACGAAACCCACACAGTGGTGGGTGGAGTCAGCTGAGGCATGCCTCCATACACAGCGCCACCCAGAGGTGGCAATATACAATACAGTGGTTTACCACATTCACCCCTTGTTTAATGTGAAGTCCGGCGGGGTGAAGGGTACTACAAGTTAAGTCTATCAGGAGGCCTTGTCTGACGTCCTGATCGTCGTGGTGGCGGCGGTGGTGTTGCAGCATCCGACGTCGGGTCTGGTGTCTGGGTGGTTGGCGAAGATTCCTGGGGCTTTGGCATGCCGTCTGCAGGGGTTGGGTTGGGAGGGGTGGTGGGGGATAACAGTGGTAAGGGGGATAATGGTGGTAAGGGGGACTTTTAATGTGGAAAGGCTGCAGGTGGTTTGCAGCGGGCGATTTAAAAGTTGTTGGTTGCAGACTGTGAGTGGGGGGAGGGGTCCACCGTATGCTCGTGTGACACTCTTAAGGTGGCACTGAAAATCCAACCCTAGCAGGACGGCAGCGCAAAGACGGGGCAGGACTAGCAGTTTAAATTTTTGATATTCAGTGCCCCCTACTGACAGGGTCACCACACAGTAGCCGCTGATGTCCATTGACTGGGACTTGGACGCCATAGAAATGCGATGGTGCGTTGGCAGAATCGTGAGGGAGTGGCTACGTACCGTGTCGGGGTGGACGAAACTCTCTGTGCTCCCGCTGTCGATCAGGCAACTGGTGGCGCGGCCGTTTACCGCGATATCCATCATGGAGCTGGATAGATGGTGAGGGTGGCCTTGATCCAGCGTCACGGAGGCCAGTATGTGGCTTAGTGAGTCACTATAGTCATCCGCCGAGACGGTGGTCGGTTCCGGTGACGAAATGGCGGTTGAGTGCGTTGGATACGATGGCGGCGGATGCCATGCGGCCGGGGGTACACAAAATGGCGGATAAGATGGCTGCTCCCACGGCCCGCACGCTGCGCTGCTGGCTGGCTTCCCCTTGCAGGCGTTCGCGTAATGGCCTTTCTTCCCGCAGCCCGAGCAGGTAGCTGTCTTAGCTGGGCAGTGCGCTCTGGGATGTTTTAACTGGCCACAGAAATAGCATTTTTGGGCCTGGTTACTGGGCATCGAAGCAGTTCTTACCGGAGGCTGCTGTCTCGGTTGGGTCGCTGCAGCGGTTGGTGCCGGGGGCGGCGGTCCCGTGTCCCACGGTTTCGATTGCCATGTCTCGGCGCCGTTACGGGGGTATGCCTCGAGGTTTCGGTGGGCCTCCTCTAACGAGAGCGAAAGGGCAATGGCCATCTTCAGGTCGGGTTCCTTGCTTTCTAGCAGTCTCTGCCGGGTGTGGTCTGACTGGAGGCCCCTGACGAAGGCATCACAGGCGAGTCCCTGCGCGTGCTCCACAGCCGTTACCGCTTTACAATCGCAGTCTCTGCAGAGTGCCAGTAGCGCCCGTGCAAATGCCCCTACCGATTCTCCCGGTTGCTGCCTGCGGGATCCCAAGAGGTGTCGGGCGTAAATTGTGTTCACTGGGCGCGTATATTGCCCTTTTAGTAGCTCGAGGGCCGCCACGTACGTATTAGAGTCCCGGATTAGCATATATACTTGATGGCTCACCTGGGCGGTCAAAATTTTCAGTTTGTGATCCTCCTCTGTAACCTGTGAGATTGCGAGGAAGGATTCAAAGCAGCTCAGCCAGTGTTCAAACTTGGCTGATGCACCCACATCTTGAGGGTCGAGGTCCAGGCGTGGTGGTCTGAGGGCTCTCAGCAATGTCTGCTGTATCCGTTGCTGTTGTTGCTCCTCAGGTGTCGCCATTTAACTTTTAGCTAATAAAATTGATACGCTTATCAATTACTTCATAAAAGGTGATGAGTCGAAGAAGAGATGATGAGTCGAAAGAAGAGATGAATAAGGCTTTTATTAGCTAAGAAGAGACCATGCTTCTTCGTGAGTGACTGAACAAGTCTGAACGAAACCCACACAGTGGTGGGTGGAGTCAGCTGAGGCATGCCTCCATACACAGCGCCACCCAGAGGTGGCAATATACAATACAGTGGTTTACCACAGACAGAAAATAGACTCACTCATTGATGGACAGGAAACAGACTCACTCACAGATGGACAGGGAACAGACTCACTCTCAGCTGGACAGGGAGCAGACTCATTCACAGATGGCCAGGGAACAGACTCACTCACAGATGGACAGGGAACAGACACACTCTCAACTAGATAGGGAACACACTCACTCTCAGCTGGACAGGGAACAGACTCACTCACAGCTGTACAGGGAACAGACTGGCTCACAGATGGGCTGGGAACAGACAGTCTCAGATGGACAGGGAACAGACTCA
Source organism: Somniosus microcephalus (assembly GCF_052327205.1). Classification (NCBI taxonomy): domain Eukaryota; kingdom Metazoa; phylum Chordata; class Chondrichthyes; order Squaliformes; family Somniosidae; genus Somniosus; species Somniosus microcephalus. Next base: position 27,943,266 of record NW_028225180.1, on the reverse strand, counting down.
CTCACTGATGGACAGGAAACAGAATCATTCTCAGCTGGACAGGGAACAGACTCACTCTCAGCTGGACAAGGAACAGACCCACTCACAGATGGACAGGGAACAGACTCACTCACGGATGGACAGGGAATGGACTCACTCACAGATGGACAAGGAACAGATTCACTCTCAAATGGACAGGGAACAGACTCACTCTCAGCTGGACAGGGAACAGACCCACTCACAGATGGACAGGGAACAGTCTCACTCTCAGTTGGACAGGGAACAGACTCACTCTCAGCTGGACAGGGAACAAACTCACTCTCAGCTGGCCAGGGAACCGGCCCACTCACACCAGGACTGGGAACAGACTCACTCTCAGCTGGACAGGGAACAGACTCAGTCACAGAGGGACAGGGAACAGACTCACTCACAGATGGACTGGGAACAGACTCAGTCACAGAGGGACAGGGGACAGACTCACTCTCTGATGGACAGGGAACAGTCTCACTCTCAGATGGACACGGAACAGACTCACTCTCAACTAGACAGGGAACAGACTCACTCTCAGCTGGACAGGGAACAGACTCACTCTAAGCTCGACAGGGAACAGACTCACTCTCAGCTAGACCGGGAACAGACTCTCTCACAGATGTACAGGGAACAGACTCGCTCACAGATGGACTGGGAACAGACTCACTCACAGATGGACAGGGAACAGACCCACTCACAGATGGACAGGGAACAGACTCACTCACTGATGGACAGCGTACAATCTAACTCTCAGATGGATATCGAACTGACTCACTCACAGATGGACACGGAACAGACTCGCTCACAGATGGACAGGGAACACATTCACTCTCAAATGGACAGGGAACAGACTCACTCTAAAATGAATAGGGAACAATGTCACTCTCAGATGGACATGGAAGAATCTCACTCTCAGATGGACAGGGAACAGACTCACTCACAGATGGACAGGGAACAGACTCACTCTCAGATGGACAGGGAACAGACTCACTCACAGAGCGACAGGGAACAGACTCACTCACAGATGGATTGGGGACAGACTCACTCACAGATGGACAGGGAACACACTCACACACAGATGGACAAGGAACAGACACACTCACAAATGGACAGGGATCAATCCCACTCTCAGATGGACTCGGAACAGACTCACTCACAGATGGACATGGAACTGACTCACTCACAGATGGACACGGAACAGACTCGCTCGCAGATGGACAGGGAACAGATTCACTCTCAAATGGATAGGGAACAGACTCACTCTCAGATGAACAGGGAACAGACACACTCACAGATGGACACGGAACAGACGCGCTCACAGATGGACAGGGTACAGATTCACTCTCAAATGGACAGGGAACAGACTCACTCACAGATGGACATGGAACTGACTCACTCTCAGATGGACAGGGAACAATCTAACTCTCAGATGGACAGAGAACAGACTCACTCACAGATGGACAGGGAACATACTCACTCTCAGATGGACAGGGAACAGACTCACTCACAGATGGACAGGGAACAGACTCACTCACAGATGGACAGGGAACAGACTCACTCTCAGCTAGACCGGGAACAGACTCACTCACAGATGGACAGGGAAAAGACTCACTCTCAAATGGACAGGGAACAATCTAGCTCTCAGATGGACAGAAAATAGACTCACTCATTGATGGACAGGAAACAGACTCACTCACAGATGGACAGGGAACAGACTCACTCTCAGCTGGACAGGGAGCAGACTCATTCACAGATGGCCAGGGAACAGACTCACTCACAGATGGACAGGGAACAGACACACTCTCAACTAGACAGGGAACAGACTCACTCTCAGCTGGACAGGGAACAGACTCACTCACAGATGTACAGGGAACAGACTGGCTCACAGATGGACTGGGAACAGACAGTCTCAGATGGACAGGGAACAGACTCACTCACTGATGGACAGGAAACAGAATCATTCTCAGCTGGACAGGGAACAGACTCACTCTCAGCTGGACAAGGAACAGACCCACTCAATGATGGACAGGGAACAGACTCACTCACGGATGGACAGGGAACGGACTCACTCACAGATGGACAGGGAACAGATTCACTCGCAAATGGACAGGGAACAGACTCACTCTCAGCTGGACAGGGAACAGACCCACTCACAGATGGACAGGGAACAGACTCACTCTCAGTTGGACAGGGAACAGACTCACTCTCAGCTGGACAGGGAGCAAACTCACTCTCAGCTGGACAGGGAACCGGCCCACTCACACCAGGACTGGGAACAGACTCACTCTCAGCTGGACAGGGAACAGACTCAGTCATAGAGGGACAGGGAACAGACTCACTCACAGATGGACTGGGAACAGACTCAGACACAGAGGGACAGGGGACAGACTCACTCTCTGATGGACAGGGAACAGTCTCACTCTCAGATGGACACGGAACAGACTCACTCTCAACTAGACAGGGAACAGACTCACTCTCAGCTGGACAGGGAACAGACTCACTCTAAGCTCGACAGGGAACAGACTCACTCTCAGCTAGACCGGGAACAGACTCTCTCACAGATGTACAGGGAACAGACTCGCTCACAGATGGACTGGGAACAGACTCACTCACAGATGGACAGGGAACAGACCCACTCACAGATGGACAGGGAACAGACTCACTCACTGATGGGCAGGGTACAATCTAACTCTCAGATGGATATCGAACTGACTCACTCACAGATGGACACGGAACAGACTCGCTCACAGATGGACAGGGAACAGATTCACTCTCAAATGGACAGGGAACAGACTCACTCACAGATGGACAGGGAACAGACTCACTCACAGATGGACAGGGAACAGACACACTCACAGATGGACAGGGTACAATCTAACTCTCAGATGGATATCGAACTGACTCACTCACAGATGGACACGGAACAGACTCGCTCACAGATGGACAGGGAACAGATTCACTCTCAGATGGACAGGGAACAGTCTAACTCACACCTGGACAGGGAACAGGCTCACTCTCAGCTGGACAGGGAACAAACTAACTCTCAGCTGGACAGGGAACAAACTCACTCTCAGCTGGACAGGGAACAGACTCAATCCCGACTGGACAGGGAACAGACTCACTCACTGCTGGACAGGGAACAGACTCACCCTCAGCTGGACAGGGAACAGACTCACTCACAGATGGACAGGAAACAGACTCACTCACAGATGGACAGGGAACTGACTCACTCTCAGATGGACAGGGAACAGTCTCACTCTCAGATTGACAGGGTACAGACTCACACTCAGCAGGACATGGAACAGATTCACTCACTGATGGAGAGGGAACAGACCCACTCACAGATGGACAGGGTACAATCTAACTCTCAGATGGATTTCGAACAGACTCACTCACAGATGGACACGGAACAGACTCGCTCACAGATGGACAGGGAACAGACTCACTCTCAGATGGACAGGGAACAGATTCACTCTCAGATGGACAGGGAACAGACTCACTCTAAAATGAATAGGGAACAGACTCACTCACAGAGCGACAGGGAACAGACTCACTCACAGATGGATTGGGGACAGACTCACTCACAGATGGACAGGGAACACACTCACACACAGATGGACAAGGAACAGACTCACTCACAAATGGACAGGGATCAATCCCACTCTCAGATGGACTCGGAACAGACTCACTCACAGATGGACATGGAACTGACTCACTCACAGATGGACACGGAACAGACTCGCTCGCAGATGGACAGGGAACAGATTCACTCTCAAATGGATAGGGAACAGACTCACTCTCAGATGAACAGGGAACAGACACACTCACAGATGGACACGGAACAGACGCGCTCACAGATGGACAGGGAACAATCTAACTCTCAGATGGACAGAGAACAGACTCACTCACAGATGGACAGGGAACATACTCACTCTCAGATGGACAGGGAACAGACTCACTCACAGATGGACAGGGAACAGACTCACTCACAGATGGACAGGGAACAGACTCACTCTCAGCTAGACCGGGAACAGACTCACTCACAGATGGACAGGGAAAAGACTCACTCTCAAATGGACAGGGAACAATCTAGCTCTCAGATGGACAGAAAATAGACTCACTCATTGATGGACAGGAAACAGACTCACTCACAGATGGACAGGGAACAGACTCACTCTCAGCTGGACAGGGAGCAGACTCATTCACAGATGGCCAGGGAACAGACTCACTCACAGATGGACAGGGAACAGACACACTCTCAACTAGACAGGGAACAGACTCACTCTCAGCTGGACAGGGAACAGACTCACTCACAGATGTACAGGGAACAGACTGGCTCACAGATGGACTGGGAACAGACAGTCTCAGATGGACAGGGAACAGACTCACTCACTGATGGACAGGAAACAGAATCATTCTCAGCTGGACAGGGAACAGACTCACTCTCAGCTGGACAAGGAACAGACCCACTCAATGATGGACAGGGAACAGACTCACTCACGGATGGACAGGGAACGGACTCACTCACAGATGGACAGGGAACAGATTCACTCGCAAATGGACAGGGAACAGACTCACTCTCAGCTGGACAGGGAACAGACCCACTCACAGATGGACAGGGAACAGACTCACTCTCAGTTGGACAGGGAACAGACTCACTCTCAGCTGGACAGGGAGCAAACTCACTCTCAGCTGGACAGGGAACCGGCCCACTCACACCAGGACTGGGAACAGACTCACTCTCAGCTGGACAGGGAACAGACTCAGTCATAGAGGGACAGGGAACAGACTCACTCACAGATGGACTGGGAACAGACTCAGACACAGAGGGACAGGGGACAGACTCACTCTCTGATGGACAGGGAACAGTCTCACTCTCAGATGGACACGGAACAGACTCACTCTCAACTAGACAGGGAACAGACTCACTCTCAGCTGGACGGGGAACAGACTCACTCTAAGCTCGACAGGGAACAGACTCACTCTCAGCTAGACCGGGAACAGACTCTCTCACAGATGTACAGGGAACAGACTCGCTCACAGATGGACTGGGAACAGACTCACTCACAGATGGACAGGGAACAGACCCACTCACAGATGGACAGGGAACAGACTCACTCACTGATGGGCAGGGTACAATCTAACTCTCAGATGGATATCGAACTGACTCACTCACAGATGGACACGGAACAGACTCGCTCACAGATGGACAGGGAACAGATTCACTCTCAAATGGACAGGGAACAGACTCACTCACAGATGGACAGGGAACAGACTCACTCACAGATGGACAGGGAACAGACACACTCACAGATGGACAGGGTACAATCTAACTCTCAGATGGATATCGAACTGACTCACTCACAGATGGACACGGAACAGACTCGCTCACAGATGGACAGGGAACAGATTCACTCTCAGATGGACAGGGAACAGTCTAACTCACACCTGGACAGGGAACAGGCTCACTCTCAGCTGGACAGGGAACAAACTAACTCTCAGCTGGACAGGGAACAAACTCACTCTCAGCTGGACAGGGAACAGACTCAATCCCGACTGGACAGGGAACAGACTCACTCACTGCTGGACAGGGAACAGACTCACCCTCAGCTGGACAGGGAACAGACTCACTCACAGATGGACAGGAAACAGACTCACTCACAGATGGACAGGGAACTGACTCACTCTCAGATGGACAGGGAACAGTCTCACTCTCAGATTGACAGGGTACAGACTCACACTCAGCAGGACATGGAACAGATTCACTCACTGATGGAGAGGGAACAGACCCACTCACAGATGGACAGGGTACAATCTAACTCTCAGATGGATTTCGAACAGACTCACTCACAGATGGACACGGAACAGACTCGCTCACAGATGGACAGGGAACAGACTCACTCTCAGATGGACAGGGAACAGATTCACTCTCAGATGGACAGGGAACAGACTCACTCTAAAATGAATAGGGAACAGACTCACTCACAGAGCGACAGGGAACAGACTCACTCACAGATGGACTGGGGACAGCCTCACTCACAGATGGACAGGGAACACACTCACACACAGATGGACAAGGAACAGACTCACTCACAAATGGACAGGGATCAATCCCACTCTCAGATGGACTCAGAACAGACTCACTCACAGATGGACATGGAACTGACTCACTCACAGATGGACATGGAACAGACTCGCTCGCAGATGGACAGGGAACAGATTCACTCTCAAATGGACAGGGAACAGACTCACTCTCAGATGAACAGGGAACAGACACACTCACAGATGGACACGGAACAGACGCGCTCACAGATGGACAGGGAACAGATTCACTCTCAAATGGACAGGGAACAGACTCACTCACAGATGGACATGGAACTGACTCACTCTCAAATGGACAGGGAACAATCTAACTCTCAGATGGACAGAGAACAGACTCACTCACAGATGGACAGGGAACATACTCACTCTCAGATGGACAGGGAACAGACTCACTCACAGATGGACAGGGAACAGACTCACTCACAGATGGACAGGGAACAGACTCACTCTCAGCTAGACCGGGAACAGACTCACTCACAGATGGACAGGGAAAAGACTCACTCTCAAATGGACAGGGAACAATCTAGCTCTCAGATGGACAGAAAATAGACTCACTCATTGATGGACAGGAAACAGACTCACTCACAGATGGACAGGGAACAGACTCACTCTCAGCTGGACAGGGAGCAGACTCACTCACAGATGGCCAGGGAACAGACTCACTCACAGATGGACAGGGAACAGACACACTCTCAACTAGACAGGGAACAGACTCACTCTCAGCTGGACAGGGAACAGACTCACTCACAGATGTACAGGGAACAGACTGACTCACAGATGTACAGGGAACAGACTGGCTCACAGATGGACTGGGAACAGACAGTCTCAGATGGACAGGGAACAGACTCACTCACTGAGGGACAGGAAACAGAATCATTCTCAGCTGGACAGGGAACAGACTCACTCTCAGATGGACAGGGAACAGACCCACTCTCAGATTGACAGGGAACAGACTCACCCTCAGCTGGACAGGGAACAGACACACTCTCAGATGGACAGGGAACAGACTCAATCACATAGCGACAGGGAACAGACTCACTCACAGATGGACTGGGGACAGACTCACTCACAGATGGACCGGGAACAGACTCACTCACAGATGGACAGGGATCAATCCCACTCTCAGATGGACTCGGAACAGACTCACTCACAAATGGACAGGGATCCGGCCCCCTCACACGAGGACTGGGAGCAGACTCACTCTCAGCTGGACAGGGAACGGACTCACTCACAGATGGACAGGGAACAGACTCACTCTCAAATGGTCAGGGAACACACTCACCCACAGGTGGACAGGGAACAGACTCACACACAGATGAACAAGGAATAGACTCACTCACAGATGGACAGGGAATAGGCTCACTCTCAGATGGACAGGGAACAGACTCACTCTCACATGGACATCGAACAGACTCACTCACAGATGGACACAGAACAGACTCACTCGCAGATGGACAGGGAACAGATTCACTCAGAGATTGACTGTGAACAGACTCGCTCACAGATGGACAGAGAACATATTCACTCTCAGATGTACAGGGAACAGATTCACTCTCAGATGCACAGGGAACAGACTCACTCACGGCTGGACAGGGAACAGACTCATTCACAGATGGCCAGAGAACAGACTCACTCACAGATGGACAGGAAACAGACTCACTCACAGGTGGACAGGGAACAGACTCGCTCACAGATGGACTGGGAACAGACAGTCTCAGATGGACAGTGAACAGACTCACTCACAGATGGACAGGAAACAGACTCACTCACAGATGGACAGGGCACAGACACACTCACAGATGAACGGCGAACAGACTCACTCACAGATGGACGGGGAACAGACTCACTCACACATGGACAGGGAAGAGGCTCACTCTCAGATGGACAGGGAACAGACACACTCATTGATGAACGGGGAACAGACTCACTCTCCGATGGACAGGGAACAGACTCACCCTCAGATGGACAGGGAACAGACTCTCTCACAAATAGACATGAACCAATCTCACTCTCAGATGGACAGCCAACAGACGCACTCTCAGATGGACAGGGAACAGACTCTCTCACAAATAGACATGAACCAATCTCACTCTCAGATGGACAGCCAACAGACTCACTCTCAGATGGACAGGAAACCGTCTAACTCACACCTGGACAGGCAACAGACTCGCTCTCAGCTGGGCAGGGAACAAACTCACTCTCAGCTTGTAGGGGTTTTTTTCCTGCTCTCTTGCCCGTTCTGGCCCCCTGCCAGGCTTCGTGCAAGAATTACCCTTGAGTGGTTCGACCCACCCCCCGCTACGATTCTAGACCTTGGACTTAGATGCAGAGAACAGTAGTGCAGAGAAGAGGACTCAATAGACCAGGCTGAATAGCACGAAATGGATGCTTTTATTTTTGAACAGTTTGAAGCATTACAAAATACATGTCATAGGCACAGATTAAAGTAACTCCAATCATGCACAAATTTATGAACTTGACTCTATGGAAATGGGGAACACACGGCACATCGTAAAAGGGGAAACACATTACGATTTCCCTTAACTCCCTCCCCTATACCTAAACTAAGTTTCGACCTGGGGAACTTGGGATCATGCTCACCACTCTCGAAATCGCGAAAAGGGGTACGCAGCCTTTTTGACACCGCTTCCCGTCGTCACGTGGATTGGAAGCTTCTGGCGCAGTCGATATTCTCTCCTCCCTCAAGGCGGTGGGGTAGACCCAGCCTCGATGAGCGCTCGTCAAGGTTGAGATCCACTAGGCCTGTCGTGGATTTTTGTTCGTGGAGTAGACCTAGATGCAGGTTATGCACATGGGAGAATCTTGTGGCATCGATCGCCGGTTCTCCAGAGGGTTTCTTCTCCGTCGGCCTGGGTCGTCGATGATCTCCCGACCCCAGTACCCGGGCCACCCTTGTCGTCTTCTCGTCGTGGCCGAGCCTTGTTTGGCTGAACACCGGCCACGTTGTCCTTTTTCCGAAACCGTCCGTCTTTAAAAAAAGACGAAAACGTTTTCATCGATCTGCCGAAGTGGAAGAGGCGCCGATCCGGGCACCGTCCGCCCTTCGTTCGTTCCTCGTAGAAGAAAGTTCTTGAAGAAATGGAAGCCTGAAGTCGCCCAACAAGAAGCCGTAGCAGTGAAGAAGTAACTTAGATGGACTTTCAATCCATAGTTATACTCTTTTGGGACAGTCTTATCTCCCGCCAAATCATAGTCCTGTCTTTGTATTAATTTTGGCGGGCAGAGATCTCTGCAGGGGCGCTTTGTCTTGTAACGGAGCCGGTGATAACTTAAACTGGCCTTCCTGGCCGATAATGTCTGTTAATGTCCTTTGCATTGTCACCGCGGCTCGGTTCGCATATTGATCGGTCCGGACATTTTCCTTGATGGCTGCTAAACGGTTTTTCCTTTGTACAATAAATGGGTATAAGTGTTTTTACATTGTCCGCCCATATCTTGATGGGCCCCATCCTGTACTTATAATCCATTGAATATGTATGCTGTTTCTCTGAGTTTCGGTTCCCAGATACTGGCTTTCGCAGGTTTACTGTCTTCAATCCACAAGCCTGTCTAGCTTGCAGTAACAGAAATAAACTGGTTCAGAAACTGATCACGGGGCCTGGCGGCCATTTTGTATGCCCTTTTATCAAAGGTTTTTCTGTGCAAGCTTACTTTGGTCAATAGACAGTCTTATTTTTTTATCCAGTTTTCTTGCGTGATTTTTGCTGAAAATTTTCGAATCTTACAAGCTGGACAGGGAACAGACTCACTCATGGCTGGACAGTGAACAGACTCACTTTCAGATTGACAGGGTACAGACTCACACTCAGCAGTACAGGGAACAGGCCCACTCAGAGATGGACAGGGAACAGACTCACTCACAAATGGACAGGGAACAGATTCAGTCACAAATGGACAGGGAACAGACTCACTCACAGATGGACAGGAAACAGTCTAACTCACACCTGGACAGGGAACAGGCTCACTCTCAGCTGGACAGGCAACAAACTCACTCTAAGCTGGACAGGGAACAGACTCACTCACGGCTGGAGAGGGAACAGACTCACTCACAGATGGACACAGAACAGACTCACTCTCAGCTGGACAGGCAACAAACTCACTCTAAGCTGGACAGGGAACAGACTCACTCATGGCTGGAGAGGGAACAGACTCACTCACCGCTGTACAGGGAACAGACTCGCTCACACATGGACAGGGAACAGAATCACTCACAGCTGGAAAGGGAACAGACTCACTCACAGACGGACAGGGGTCAGACTCACTCATGGCTGGACAGGGAACAGGCTCACTCACAGAAGGACTGGGAACAGACTCACTCAGAGATGGACAGGGAACAGATTCACTCACAGATGGACTCGGAACAGACCCACTCTCAGATGGACAGGGTACAGACTCACTCTCAGATGGACAGGGCACAGACACACTCACAGATGAACGGCGAACAGACTCACTCACAGATGGACGGGGAACAGACTCACTCACACATGGACAGGGAAGAGGCTCACTCTCAGATGGACAGGGAACAGACGCACTCATTGATGAACGGGGAACAGACTCACTCTCCGATGGACAGGGAACAGACTCACCCTCAGATGGACAGGGAACAGACTCTCTCACAAATAGACATGAACCAATCTCACTCTCAGATGGACAGCCAACAGACTCACTCTCAGATGGACAGGGTACAGACTCTCTCACAAATAGACATGAACCAATCTCACTCTCAGATGGACAGCCAACAGACTCACTCTCAGATGGACAGGAAACCGTCTAACTCACACCTGGACAGGCAACAGACTCGCTCTCAGCTGGGCAGGGAACAAACTCACTCTCAGCTTGTAGGGTTTTTTTTCCTGCTCTCTTGCCCGTTCTGGCCCCCTGCCAGGCTTCGTGCAAGAATTACCCTTGAGTGGTTCGACCCACCCCCCCCTACGGTTCTAGACCTTGGACTTAGATGCAGAGAACAGTAGTGCAGAGAAGAGGACTCAATAGACCAGGCTGAATAGCACGAAATGGATGCTTTTATTTTTGAACAGTTTGAAGCATTACAAAATACATGTCATAGGCACAGATTAAAGTAACTACAATCATGCACAAATTTATGAACTTGACTCTATGGAAATGGGGAACACACGGCACATCGTAAAAGGGGAAACACATTACGATTTCCCTTAACTCCCTCCCCTATACCTAAGCTAAGTTTCGACCTGGGGAACTTGGGATCATGCTCACCACTCTCGAAATCGCGAAAAGGGGTTCGCAGCCTTTTCGACACCGCTTCCCGTCGTCACGTGGATTGGAAGCTTCTGGCGCAGTCGATATTCTCTCCTCCCTCGAGGCGATGGGGTAGACCCAGCCTCGATGAGCGCTCGTCAAGGTTGAGATCCACTAGGCCTGTCATGGATTTTTGTTCGTGGAGTAGACCTAGATGCAGGTTATGCACATGGGAGAATCTTGTGGCATCGATCGCCGGTTCTCCAGAGGGTTTCTTCTCCGTCGGCCTGGGTCGTCGATGGTCTCCCGACCCCAGTACCCGGGCCACCCTTGTCGTCTTCTCGTCGTGGCCGAGCCTTGTTTGGCTGAACACCGGCCACGTTGTCCTTTTTCCAAAACCGTCCGTCTTTAAAAAAAGACGAAAACGTTTTCATCGATCTGCCGAAGTGGAAGAGGCGCCGATCCGGGCACCGTCCGCCCTTCGTTCGTTCCTCGTAGAAGAAAGTTCTTGAAGAAATGGAAGCCTGAAGTCGCCCAACAAGAAGCCGTAGCAGTGAAGAAGTAACTTAGATGGACTTTCAATCCATAGTTATACTCTTTTGGGACAGTCTTATCTCCCGCCAAATCATAGTCCTGTCTTTGTATTAATTTTGGCGGGCAGAGATCTCTGCAGGGGCGCTTTGTCTTGTAACGGAGCCGGTGATAACTTGAACTGGCCTTCCTGGCCGATAATGTCTGTTAATGTCCTTTGCATTGTCACCGCGGCTCGGTTCGCATATTGATCGGTCCGGACATTTTCCTTGATGGCTGCTAAACGGTTTTTCCTTTGTACGATAAATGGGTATAAGTGTTTTTACATTGTCCGCCCATATCTTGATGGGCCCCATCCTGTACTTATAATCCATTGAATATGTATGCTGTTGCTCTGAGTTTCGGTTCCCAGATACTGGCTTTCGCGGGTTTACTGTCTTCAATCCACAAGCCTGTCTAGCTTGCAGTAACAGAAATAAACTGGTTCAGAAACTGATCACGGGGCCTGGCGGCCATTTTGTATGCCCTTTTATCAAAGGTTTTTCTGTGCAAGCTTACTTTGGTCAATAAACAGTCTTATTTTTTTATCCAGTTTTCTTGCGTGATTTTTGCTGAAAATTTTCGAATCTTAAAAGCTGGACAGGGAACAGACTCACTCACGGCTGGACAGTGAACAGACTCACTTTCAGATTGACAGGGTACAGACTCACACTCAGCAGTACAGGGAACAGGCCCACTCAGAGATGGACAGGGAACAGACTCACTCACAAATGGACAGGGAACAGACTCACTCACAGATGGACAGGGAACAGACTCACTCTCAGATGGACTGGGAACAGATTCAGTCACAAATGGACAGGGAACAATCTCACTCTCAGATGGTCAGGGAACAGACTCACTCTCAGATGGACTGGGAACAGATTCAGTCACAAATGGACAGGGAACAATCTCACACTCAGATGGTCAGGGAACAGACTCACTCAGAGACGGACAGGGAACAGACTCACTCACAGATGGACAGGAAACAGTCTAACTCACACCTGGACAGGGAGCAGACTCACTCTCAGCTGGACAGGCAACAAACTCACTCTAAGCTGGACAGGGAACAGACTCACTCACAGATGGACAGGGAACAGATTCACTCTCAGATGGACAGGGAACAAACACACTCTCAGCTGGACAGGGAACAGACTCACTCTCAGCTGCACAGGGAACAAGCTCACTCTCATCTTGACAGGGAACCGACTCACTCACAGATGGTCAGGGAACAGGCTCACTAACAGAAGGACAGGGAAATGACTCACTCTCAGATGGACAAGGAACAGACTCACTCACAGATGGACAGGGAACAGACTCACTCACAGATGGACAGGGAACAGACTCACTCACAGATGGACAGGGAACAGACTCACTCACAGATGGACAGGGAACAGACTCACTCACAGATGGACAGGGAACAGACTCACTCACAGATGGACAGGGAACAGACTCACTCACAGATGGACAGGGAACAGACTCACTCTCAGCTAGACCGGGAACAGACTCACTCACAGATGGACAGGGAACAGACTCACTCTCAAATGGACAGGGAACAGACTCACTCACAGATGGACAGGGAACAGACTCACTCTCAGCTAGAAAATGTACAGCCTCACGCTCAGATGAACATGGTGCAATCTCCCTCTAAGATGGACAGCGAACAGACTCAGTCACAGAGGGACAGGGAACAGACTCACTCACAGATGGACAAGGAACAGATTCACTCACAGATGGACAAGGAACAGACTCACTCACAGATGGACATGGAACTGACTCACTCACAGATGGACAGGGAACAATTTAACTCTCAGATGGACAGAGAATAGACTCACTCATTGATGGACAGGTAACAGACTCACTCACAGATGGACAGGTAACAGACTCACCCTCGGCTGGACAGGGAACCAGCCCACTCATACGAGGACTGGGAACAGACACACTCTCAGCTGGACAGGGAACAAACTCGCTCACAGATGGACAGGGAACAGATTCACTCTCAAATGGACAGAGAATAGACTCACTCATTGATGGACAGGTAACAGACTCACTCACAGATGGACAGGTAACAGACTCACCCTCGGCTGGACAGGGAACCAGCCCACTCATACGAGGACTGGGAACAGACACACTCTCAGCTGGACAGGGAACAAACTCGCTCACAGATGGACAGGGAACAGATTCACTCTCAAATGGACAGGGAACAGACTCACTGTCAGCTGGACAGGGAACAGACTCACTCACAGATGGACATGGAACTGACTCACTCACAGATGGACAGGGAACAATCTAACTCTCAGATGGACAGAGAACAGACTCACTCACAGATGGACAGGGAACAGAATCACTCTCATCTGGACAGGGAACCAGCCCACTCATACGAGGACTGGTAACAGACTCACTCTCAGCTGGACAGGGAACACACTCACTCACAGGTGGACAGGGAACAGACTCACTCAGAGATTGACTGTGAACAGACTCGCTCACAGATGGACAGAGAACATATTCACTCTCAGATGCACAGGGAACAGACTCACTCACGGCTGGACAGGGAACAGACTCATTCACAGATGGCCAGAGAACAGACTCACTCACAGATGGACAGGAAACAGACTCACTCACAGATGGACAGGGAACAGACTCGCTCACAGATGGACTGGGAACAGACAGTCTCAGATGGACAGTGAACAGACTCACTCACAGATGGACAGGAAACAGACTCACTCACAGATGGACAGGGAACAGACTCACTTTCAAATGGACAGGGAACAGACCCACTCACAGATGGACAGGGTACAATCTAACTCTCAGATGGACAGGGAACGGACTCACTCACAGATGGACAGGGAACAGACACACTCACAGATGGACAAGGAACAGTCTCACCCTCAGCTGGACAGGGAACAGACTCACTTTCAAATGGACAGGGAACAGACCCACTCACAGATGGACAGGGTACAATCTAACTCTCAGATGGACAGGGAACAGACTTACTCACTGATGGACAGGAAACGGACTCACTCACAGATGGACAAGGAACAGTCTCACCCTCAGCTGGACAGGGAACAGACTCACTGTCAGATGCACAGGGAACAGACTCACTCACTGATGGACAGGAAACAGACTCACTCTCAGCTAGACCGGGAACAGACGCAGTCTCAGATGGACAGGTTACAGGCTGACTCTGAGATGGTCAGGGAACCGACCCACTCAGATGGAGAGGGAATAGACTCGCTCACAGTTGGACAGGGAACAGAGTCACACTCAGATGGACAGGGAACAGACTCCCACTCAGATGAACAGGGAACAGACTCACTCACGGCTGGAAAGGGAACAGACTCGCTCACACATGGACAGGGAACAGAATCACTCACAGCTGGAAAGGGAACAGACTCACTCACAGACGGACAGGGAACAGACTCACTCATGGCTGGACAGGGAACAGGCTCACTCACAAAAGAACTGGGAACAGACTCACTCAGAGATGGACAGGGAACAGATTCACTCACAGATGGACTCGGAACAGACCCACTCTCAGATGGACAGGGAACAGACTCACTCTCAGATGGACAGGGCACAGACACACTCACAGATGAACGGCGAACAGACTCACTCACAGATGGACGGGGAACAGACTCACTCTCAGCTAGACCGGGAGCAGACGCAGTCTCAGATGGACAGGGTACAGGCTCACTCTGAGATGGTCAGGGAACCGACCCACTCAGATGGAGAGGGAATAGACTCGCTCACTGTTGGACAGGGAACAGAGTCACACTCAGATGGACAGGGAACAGACTCCCACTCAGATGAACAGGGAACAGACTCACTCACGGCTGGAAAGGGAACAGACTCGCTCACGGCTGGACAGGGAACAGACTCACTCACAAATGGACAGGGAACAGACTCACTCACAGATGGACAGGGAACAGACTCACTCACAGATGGACTGGGAACAGATTCAGTCACAAATGGACAGGGAACAATCTCACTCTCAGATGTTCAGGGAACAGACTCACTCATAGACGGACAGGGAACAGACTCACTCACAGATGGACAGGCAACAAACTCACTCTAAGCTGGACAGGGAACAGACTCACTCATGGCTGGAGAGGGAACAGACTCACTCACCGCTGCACAGGGAACAGACTCGCTCACACATGGACAGGGAACAGAATCACTCACAGCTGGAAAGGGAACAGACTCACTCACTGACGGACAGGGAACAGACTCACTCATGGCTGGACAGGGAACAGGCTCACTCACAGAAGAACTGGGAACAGACTCACTCAGAGATGGACAGGGAACAGATTCACTCACAGATGGACTCGGAACAGACCCACTCTCAGATGGACAGGGAAGAGGCTCACTCTCAGATGGACAGGGAACAGATACACTCATTGATGAACGGGGAACAGACTCACTCTCCGATGGACAGGGAACAGACTCGCTCACGGCTGGACAGGGAACAGACTCACTCACAAATGGACAGGGAACAGACTCACTCACAGATGGACAGGGAGCAGACTCACTCACAGATGGACAGGGACCAGACTCACTCACAGATGGACAGGGATCAGACTCACTCTTAGCTAGACCGGGAACAGACTCACTCACAGATGGACAGGGAACAGGCTCACTCACAGATGGACAGGGAACAGACTCACTCATTCATGGACAGGAAACAGACTCACTCACAGATGGACAGGGAACAGACTCACTCTCAAATGGACAGGGAACAGACTAACTCACAGATGGACAGGGAACAGACTCACTCACAGATGGACAGGTAACAGACTCTCTCTCAGCTAGACCAGGAACAGACTCACTCACAGGTGGACAAGGAGCAGACTCACACTCAGATGGACAGGGAACAGACGCACTCACAGATGGACAGGGAACAGAATCACTCCCAGCTGGACAGGGAATGGACTCACTCACAGATGGACAGGGAACAGACTCACTCACAGATGGACAGGGAACAGACTCACTCACAGGTAGCCAGGGAAATGAATCACTCTCAGCTGGACAGTGTAAGATTCGCAATTTTCAGCAAAAATCACGCAAGAAAACTGGATAAAATAAGACTGTTTATTGACCAAAGTAATCTTGCACAGAAAAACCTTTGATAAAAGGGCATACAAAATGGCCGCCAGGCCCCGTGATCAGTTTCTGAACCATTTTATTTCTGTTACTGCAAGCCAGACAGGCTTGTGGATTGAAGACAGTGAGCCCGCGAAAGCCAGCATCTGGGAACCGAAACTCAGAGGAACAGCATACATATTCAATGGATTACAAGTACAGGATGGGGCCCATCAAGATATGGGCGGACAATGCAAAATCACTCATACCCATTTATTGTACAAAGGAAAAACCGTTTAGCAGCCATCAAGGAAAATCTCCGGACCGATCAATATGCGAACCGAGCCGCGGTGACAATGCAAAGGACATTAACAGACATTATCGGCCAGGAAGGCCAGTTTAAGTTATCACCGGCTCCGTTACAAGACAAAGCGCCCCTGCAGAGATTTCTGCCCGCCAAAATTAATACAAAGACAGGACTATGATTTGGCGGGAGATAAGACTGTTCCAAAAGAGTATAACTATGGATTGAAAGTCCATATACATTACTTCAACTTCTTCGGACGGGGCCAGGATCGGCGCCTCTTCCACTTCGGCAGATGCAGAATCGATGAAAACATTTTCGTTTTTTTAAAGACGGACGGTTTCGTTAAATGGACAACGTGGTCGGTGTTCAGCCAAACAAGGCTCGGCCACGACGAGAAGACAACGAGGGTGGCCCGGGTACTGGGGTCAGGAGATCATCAACGACCCAGGCCGACGGAGAAGAAACCCTCTGGAGAGCCGAACAGGCCGGAGACAAAAGGACAGTCCGGGCCTGGCACTTCCGTGTCTCAACATCCCATTGGGTTGTTGTTCTACTCCATGAACAAAAATCCACGACAGGCTTAGTGGATCTCAACCTTGACGAGCGCTCATCGAGGCTGTGTCTACCCCATCGCCTCGAGAGAGAGAGAGAGAGAGAGAGAGAATATCGACTGCGCCAGAATTTTCCAAATCCTCGTGACGACGGAAAGCGGTGCCAAAAGGGCTGCGAACCCCCCCCTTTCTCACGATTTCGAGAGTGGTGAGCATGATCCCAGGTTCCCCAGGTCGAAACTTAGTTTAGGTATAGGGGAGGGAGTTAAGGGAAATCGTAATGTGTTTCCCCTTTTACGATGTGCCGTGTGTTCCCCATTTCCATAGAGTCAAGTTCATAATTTTGTGCATGATTGTAGTTACTTTAATCTGTGCCTATGACACGTATTTTGTAATGCTTCAAACTGTTTAAAAGTAAAAGCATCCATTTCGTGCTATTCAGCCTGGTCTATTGAGTCCTTTTCTCTGCACTACTGTTCTCTGCATCTAAGTCCAAGGTCTAGAACCGTAGGGGGAGTGGGTCGAACCACTCAAGGGTAATTCTTGCACGAAGCCTGGCAGGAGGCCAGAACGGGCAAGAGAGCAGAAAAAAAACCCCTACAGAAATGGCGACCGCGGCAGGACCTTGGCAGCAGGAAAGTAGTGTGTTAGATCAAGATCTGAATAAACGAAATGTGATGGATGAAAGAATAGCAGATTATGTTTTCGGAAAAGTCAACCTCACTAAACAATGGATATCTGATCTATTAAGGGATAGGCGCCCGCTAGACGCAGCCATCAAGTGGACAGCGGGTAGAGAGCATAAGAAATCTGTAGAAAAGGCGGTCTGGCTGATGTGCTACAAGAAGCAAGTCCAGCTTTTGGACCAGGTAGTTGCAGCACAGACAGTCCAGATCAACGGCTTGCTTAAAGACGTAGAGGAAAAGGTTGCGGGAGGTCAAAAACTGATTGAATCACTTGACGCGCTGAATCAGGAACGCCGCTCCGTAATTCGCTGCCACGAAACCCGGGTAGAATATTTAAAATGTCAGGTCGTTGAGGCCAAGGCCAGTGAAGGTAGAATGAGAGAGAGGTGTTTCCATCTAGCCAAACAAGTAGATGCCCAAGAGGAAAACTCCTGGGAGCCAGGGCAGCATATAAGATGGCCATGGAGGATAGATCTGAAAACACCGACCACAGCGCTTGCCGCCGGGAGCTAGAGGACCTGAGAAAGGCCCTAGCGAAGGCAAACGGGTTGGTGTGTCTCATAAATCCACCAGTGAGTCGGCTGTTGCTAGCCAAGGAATGCAAAAGACCGATTCCACAAGAGGCAGTTGGGGTTACAACCCCCGAACCCTCTGCGCCTCCTGCCTATGAGGAGTCTTGGACTCCGGGACAGGAGACGGAGACGGTAGAGGAAGAGAGCCCTGAGGTAGAGCAACCCCAGACAGTAGAGTCGGGGCCGGCGCCAATGTGTCCAACGAGGCACCGGAAGCTCGGTCCAAATGAAGAAAATGGCGATGACGGACCCCTTGAGAGTCAGATCATAATGCCTCATAGCGCACGACAGCTAAGAGAGATGATAAGTCACATCCCAAAACTCTCCGAGTCAGGAGATCCATCCGTGCATTTCAGGGACGTGGAGCAGACCGCAGCAGTCAATGGCTGCGACGGGGTTGAACAGTCTAAAATGCTGCTGTTCTCCCTGGACAGTTCGCTCCTCCAGTGTCTCCCTGACGAGAGCAAGAGAGGGCACAGGGACTATGAGTTGCTACGGGATGAGATTCTGGAGATCATGGGAGAGGGGGACGGAACTCCGTTCCTCCGTTTAGAAAAGACAGTGCAGCTAGAGGGAGAACCCCCACGGGTTTTCGCCGACAGGTTGTGGCCAGTGTATCAGCGCAGCTGCCCGGGCGGGCCGGCCCGGGCCGGGCTGGATGGCGAACAAAGGGCTCACTGGCTTCGGTGCCTGGTAGCAGGTTGCCTGCCAGTAGTGAAGGAACAGGCCAAAGCATGGTTTGACCCCACCAACGCCCGGTCCACGGAGGATCTAGTGCTAGATCAGCTCACGATCAGTTGTAGGAATAACAAGGGCAAGAAAACGCCTGTTGTAAAAGGAAAGGTGCATGAGGTGAGGCCCGCAGCCTCTGCTAAAAGGGAATGGCGTCAGGAGGGAAATCGCCCTCCTCAAGCCAATAGCAGTTGTTACGGGTGTGGGAAGGAGGGTCATTGGCGCAAGGACTGTAGGAATCCTTGGAAGGATAAGAGGGAGAGAGCGTTCGCCGCAGCCCAAGATCAAGCCCAAGCCCGAGTCGCCAACGGCCCGAGAGTTTAAGCAACACCAGCACAACCACAAGTGCAGGCCGCTGCCCCAACACCAGTCCAGAACCCAACCGTAGCCTTTGCCCCGACTAAAGGGGGTGGTGCGGTTGTGGACCCCGCTGCGATCGAGTCAGTCTTGGAGACTGTGCGGTCTCTGATGACCTGGCAGGGGAGGGTAGCGGTTGCTAACAGCCTTATCGCCTCCGAGACACCAGCCGAAACACCTAAATGACGGACGCCCGCGCAGCCCATCTACTTGTGTCCGCTCCGCTATGACGCTTGGAGAAGACCTGTGGTGGAGATGGAGGTGGAGAAACAAAGGGGTAGTTACCTGTTGGATACGGGAGCTTCGTGTACCGTGATCCACACGGACAAACCTTTTGCCTCACCTCTGTCCGCCCAGGCTCCATATTTAGTCGTGGGTTTTACAGGTAGAGAACAGGCTGGCGCGTACTCCCTCCCGCTCTCCATTCAGTTGGGAGCACTCCACACCACATGGACGTGCATCCTATTGAAGTGGAATGAGGGGGGGGGGAAAGGCATCCTCGGGGCTGATTTCTTGGTGGAACACGGGATCCTCGTGGACCTGAGAAATCACTGTCTCTGGGGAGCCGAGGGCGGTTTAGGTAAGGTAGTCGTAATCCCGGGGAAGGAAGAAAAGGGGACCCTGTGCACTATGAAGCCGTCAGGAGGTTACGATCTCGAGCTCATGATAACAAACGTCCCAACGGACTTGCAGGCGTGTGTGTCAGAAAATCTGACCGCGTTCGCCATCCACAAGCACGACTGCGGGAGAGTCACTGGGTTCGAAGTCAGCGTAGACGGGGACCCCATGATCCGACCCCAAAAGCAGTATAATTTCCCCAAGGAGGCAGAACCCGACATGGAGACAGCAATATCTTCATTGGTACAGCAGGGCGTGTTGAGGACGATAGCCACCCACGTAAACTCCCCATTATGGCCGGTAAAGAAACCGGACAATTCGTGGAGAGCCACGGTGGACTACAGAGTCCTCAATAGTAATATCCCAGCCTGCGCGCCCACGGTAGCAGCAGTTGGAGACTTAATAGGGAGTATTCCAGCATCGGCGACCACATTCACAGTGCTGGACATCTCGAACTGTTTTTGGTCCATTCCGCTGCGGCGGGAGGACCAGTACAAGTTTGCCTTTACTTTCAAAGGGCAACAGTACACTTGGAACTGCTTACCACAGGGTTTTCATAACAGCCCCAGCATTTTCCATCAGTGCATGGCGGGGAGTTTGAAAGAGTTCAGCCAGCCCAACCAGATCGTGCAGTGTGTGGACGACTTACTCCTGTTCACAGATACAAGGGAGCAGCACGGCCCACTGTTAGCCGAATTGTTGGAACTGTTAGAAAGGAAGGGTTTCAAAGTAAACCCAAAGAAAGCCCAGATCGGCCAGCAGGAAGTCAAATTCCTGGGTCTGGCCATCCGCGAGGGAGAAAGAGCCATAGATAAGGCCAGGCGGGAATCTGTACAAGATCTGCCGATTCCCAACACAGCAACGGGTGTAAGGTCCTTTTTGGGATTGACCGGGTACTGCAGAGATTTCATCGAGGACTATGCTGCCACAGCGGCCCCGCTACTTCGACTCTTACACAAGGGAGTCGAGTGGTCTTGGGACAAGGGGTGCCAGGCAGCGTTCGAGAAGTTGAAAAGAGATCTGCAGACCGCGCCAGCCCTAGGGGCCATAGATGGGGGAGAGGAGTTCTTTCTGGAGGTAGCCGCTAGTGGGGACAGCCTGAGCACAGTGCTGCTCCAAGAGCGGCACGGCAAGCTAAGACCAGTAGTTTATTCCTCCAGGGTGCTCACGGATGTGGAGAGGAGTTTCTCCAATTTCGAACGGCATCTCCTGGCCTCGCATTGGGCTGTGAACAGATCAGTGAACTTCACAGGGACCTCTCCCATTACGCTCCTCACCCATCACACCCCCACGAAGATGCTTCTGGATGGGAGGATTAAGGATGGGACCGTAAGCAGCGCTCGGATTGCGCGCTGGACCCTCCTCCTTTCCCAGATGGATCTAAAAGTTAAAGGCCTCTGCGCGCCAAGGCTCGCAGCCAATATGGCATATCCCGGGACAGCCCATCAATGTTCCGTAGAAGGGGTATGGGAAGTTAACATAGGTTTACGGGCCGGGATACATCCCACAGGCCGCGAGATCTACGTAGACGGTTCTAGCACTGTAGCTGACGGCAAGCGACTCACAGGGTGTGGAGTTTATGACCCTGCGGCAAACATTGCCCTGGCAATTAAGCTCCCCAGCACTATGAGCGCGCAGCAGGCTGAACTGTCCGCGGTGGCGTACGTGGTTACCCACCCCGAGATTTTCCCAACCCCATACACGATTTGCTCAGACAGCATGTTCACGTGCAATTCGTGTACAGAGTACCTCGCCATCTGGTCCCGACGCGGGTACACCTCCGCGGACGGGCGGCCTTTAACAGTTAAGCCCTTGCTGGAGAAGATCCTAGCAGCTGTGGGGGAGAAAGGAGAGGTGAACATCCATAAGGTGAAGGCTCACTCCACCACAGAACCCCGCAGTCAGGGCAACCAGCAGGCGGATGTGCTAGCCAGGGAGGGTGCCCACAACGGCATTCTCTGGGACCCATACGAACCCGGACCCGTGGCGGCGATCCAAGGCAGGGAGGGAATTCCCGGGAACACAGGGGTGACACCGCCCCCAGACCTAAAGACCGTCCAAACCCTGGATCCCGCCCTAAAAGCAGTCCTAAAAGCCATCACAGAGGGCAAACAGGTAGAAGGTCCGTACAGTCCGGCAGCCCTCACAGTCAAAGAAGGTATGCTGTTCCGAGAGGAGCAGTGGGTTGTGCCGCAGCAGCACCGGAGGGAATTCCTGCAATTGGCCCACGAGGGTCCAGGAGTGGGACACCCCGGACCTGAGGTCACCTGGCAACGGGTGGAGCAGGCGGGATGGTGGCCGGGACTTCGGGACGATGTCCGCGAGTTCTGCGCAAGCTGTCTTGTGTGTGCTGCTAACAACCCAGACCCCCACAAAAGAAAGGTGCCCATGGGGCACATCAGGAGGGTAGAGGGACCATGGCAGTCGTTTCAGGTCAACTACATAGGGCCCCTGCCCGCCGCCCAGGGAGGCTATAAGTACTGCCTTGTCCTGGTAGATGTGTTCACCAAATGGGTAGAAGCCTTCCCGTGCAGAACAGCTACGGCACTGGGCACTGCTAAGATCTTGATTCGGGAAGTGTTCTCACGGTGGGGACTCCCCTGTTTTGTAGAGTCCGACCAGGGGAGTCAGTTCACCGGTCAAGTAATGCAGAACGCCCTCATGCTCTTGGGCATTGAGGGAAAGTGGCACGTAGCGTACAATCCCCAGTCATCCGGGATTGTTGAGCGTATGAATCGGACCCTCAAGGAAAAGCTGAGGAAAGAGACAATGGGCTCGCCCCAGAAATGGGCGGAGGTCCTGCCTTTAGTCCTCATGGGGATCCGAGCCAGCCAGTCCAAAAGCACGGGGTATTCCCCGCACGAGTTAATGACTGGAAGGATCATGCAAACACCCACCCATGTGCTAGCCCCAGTGCTCACTGAGGGCCAGCTCCGAGAGGTGAAACGGGACAAATTCGCCCAAACCCTCTTGGAGCGCCTGAGACAGATTTATGGGCAGGCGGCTGGGAACATGGGAAGACAGCACCAGGGAAATAAGCTGTTGTTGGAACCTCGGAAACAACAAGAGTGGGTAGTCGGAGACCAGGTCATGGTCCGAAACTACGCCAGGGTAGGGAGTTTTGAACCACTGTACATGGGGCCCTACAGCATTGTGGACAAGGCCAGCCCCATGGTTTATACAGTGAAAACGCCCCGACGTACCAAATGGTTTCACATCAACCAGTGTAAACTATTTAAATCGGGTGCACAAGGGCCATCAAAGGGGACCAGGTCGGAGAACAAAGATCCTCAGCCTGTAACAGAGTCACAGACCACACAGGCTGGTACCGTAGCCTGCGTAAAGGGAGAGGCCATCCCATTGGAGTGGGAGGTCTCATCTTTTGAATGGGATTTAGGCAGGAGAGAGCACGAACAGCTCGACCCCGCCTTAGACCCAGTCATGGAGGAGGAAGAGTCAGAGGGCGGCGATCCCGCCCTCGACTCAAGTTTGGGGGAGGTAGGGAATGGGGGCGGAGACCCACTACCTGTAGGGACAGGTGAGGTGGAGTCAGAAGCCACAGATCCCGACCCCGGGGGGGTGGAGCCTGAGGAAGGGGAGCTGGAGCCGGCAGCTGTGGAGGAACCACAGGCTGTGACGGTAACAGTCCCAACCCCCGGTCCATCGGCCCCGGGAGCCCGACCCAAAGCAGCCCCTCGTAGGTCGGCTCGAGCGCCACAGCCCAGAAAATTTTGGCCAGATTCTCCCCATCCTTCCCAACCACGGTTTAGAGCAGCCCCAGGAAGGCATGATCCCCGTTCAGCAGCGACAGGCTGCGGGGGATCAAAGCCAAAGATCAATGCAGCCCCACCGCAGGGTGTGGCACACGACAGGCCTCATAGGGATTCGGAAAGCCGCCCCACGGAGGGCGGCACTGTACATAAGTTAAGTTAGGTAATTATGGTCATAGTTTTAAGGAATGTAAAGTATATGGTGTTAAGAGTACAATTTTGAGGTCTGCCCGGTATGTGTGTTTATTAGGGAGCGGGGTCCAGGAACCCGCACGTCCAATTAATTTAGGCCAGCACCTATTGGGAGCCCGGCTACATCATTTTGTTGGTTACAGAAACCTGGGATATGATGGAAAGGATTTTCATCGCGTTCATGGCGATCGGGTGCGGGTGGGCCTACCGAGGCCACACCAAGGACGTCATCATTTTCGGATGCTCCGGGGACACGGCCCCCATCGCAACGGATGGGACAGGGAAGCGAGAGGTTGAGGAAACCGCCACCGACTTCCACCAAGGGAGATGGCCAGGTTGGTTGGGAACAAATTCCACGGAATATTCCAGCAACTTCGGTTTTGCCTACCAAGAGACTTCGTTAACGTGCCCTCGAGTGAGGATCCTTGCGCCCAGAGTCAGCGTCACCGTGGGAAAGAGGATTTGTCTGGTGTACAATGGGAACGTACCACCAAGGCGATGGTGGTGGCTACGAAAGCTGGGAAAGGACATGAGAAACTCTACGGTCGAGTGGGAGCGACGGGTAATAATACCCATCGGACTATTACGGGAACTCACGGACAATTACGTGTGTGTTGGGACAAATGGTGGGAACCAGATGAGGGAATATATGTCTGTATGTGGGGTTCGAGACACGTCTGCCCCAAGGGCGTGTCCATCTTCTTCCAGAGGCAGTGGCAGGATGAAGGGAAGGGGATGAGATGGGATGTCAGCACTCGAGCGTGCGGAGCCCCATACTCCCCTATTCCGGTGAACGCCACTGAACTCATCACCCGCCCACGCAAGCCCCTGCCCACGCTTCCGGTAGCACTAGCCCAGAAAGGAGGGTGCCCAACCACCACCAAGGGACCCGGGAACGGTTTAGTATTGGTACCCACCGGTCAGGTGCTGTACCAAGGGGTACACTACGCGGTGGCCTCAGTGATTTTAAATCTCACTGAGGTAAGATTGCCGGAGTGGTGTCCCAAAGAAACGGAACAATTATACCAGGTCCTGTTAACCCGTATGTTTAGACAATTTTACGAATTTGACTTTGCCGACATCGACAGAGACAAATTATACACCACACTGCCAGAAGTTTTGGATCGAGTCGGGAGGCAAAGAAGGGGTACTGTAAATGACATATTCACTGCTTTTAATACCGGGACATCTGTTGTCAACGCTCTAGATAACGTGGAGCTGCAGACACAGATCAACGGTTTAAAAGCCCAGTTAAGGAACATATTGACAGATGAAAACAAGGTAGTGGGTTCTGAGTTGCATGAGGACCAGGCCATGACACTACACTTTAAGGACATAATTGCTGAGCTGGAGAAACACGCGAGAACGGTAAATGCACTCATTAAGGAGGATCGGAATGCGTCCGATCAAGCTGCGCAAAACGAGGCCTGTGTGCTGTACGGGGCGTGGTTACTGGGCGAGGGCTGCAGTAATCTTGAGGATTTAAAACAGGGTTTGGTCCCGTCCTGGATCAGCAACAAGCACTTGCAAGCGCTCCACCCTTTTGAGAATGCATTAAGCCCGTGCCAGCTCAGACTAGCCGCAGAAGCATACCCAGTACCAGTGGACTGCGGACATTCGAATCACACTATTATGGGAATAGTAGTAAGAATGCCGGTGTTGGGTCCCGCAGCAAAGCCCGCCCCGGTATACAGAGTAGAGAACATTGGAGTCATTCGGGGGGGCGCACACATTCGTTACGCAGCGGTCCCGCCTTACGTCATCAGATGGGAGCGTACGATGACAGGCACCGACCTCTCGGGATGTCGGAGCCGGGGTGCACACATCATCCTGTGTCCCCAGCACTTGAACGCCTTTCTGAAACCACAGTGCGGGTTCAGGACTGCTAGCGCAAAGCCGGTGAATTGCACCATGGAGGCAATGGCAGAGGACCATGTGCCCCCACAGGTAGCATATATCGGGGGTGGGACATACTGCGTCACCACTGCAGCGCCTCAGTACCGATATGGACAACACGAGTGGTGTTCGGTCGGTGATAGCAGTTTCTGTTTCAAACCCAGGGCCGAGGTTCAAGTGGCACAACAACGAATTGTCCCCATTCCTGCGCCCTCCACCGTTCACATCACTATCAAAGAGAATTTCACAGACTTACAACGATTTGTCGCGCATTTTGGTTATGTCATTCCCCCTCTTCCCGAACACCTCACCAAGATTTTAAAAGCCGTTATAATTTCACAGAAACATTTCTACACACTGGAGCAGAAGACTTTAGAGATAGGAAAAGACATATTGGACATAACCATCCCACCATGGTGGGACTTGTTCACCAACATAGAGGTCCCCGCCTGGATTAGAATAGCATCCCATATCCTAGTAGTATGTCAGGTTTTGATTGTGATATTTTTGCTCTTCGTGCATTGCAAAAGAGGCAAACGCCTCCAGAGGCACGATAACACAGGAGAATGGAGAGAACGCTATGTGCGAATGGGGGAAGCAGATGCCCCACTCTAAGCTGCTAGTATAAGATTAAGCGTCCCTCCATTTTAAATTTTTTTGTGATTGTTTTCGGTTATAAGGAAATAAGTATTGTTATGTTATTAGTCGTTCTAAAGTTTTTTTGGATTAATAAAAGATGCATGCAGATGGTGCCAGGGGGTATCAACCCTCGCACATCTGACAAGTGAATGTGTTATAGTTTAAAATACGCTGTCTATGATTGTCCAAATGTATAAAAGGTCATTTTTGTTTTCTGCGGAAATGGGAACTGCATGTGTCGTGAGGGTCATAGATAGCTAAGTGCCAGGAATGTTTGGATGTGGGGGATCAGGGAAAATTTGCTCATCAAGGATTATTGATACTTTAAGCAAGCTATCAGTATCACAGGGGGGCCTGTAAGATTCGCAATTTTCAGCAAAAATCACGCAAGAAAACTGGATAAAATAAGACAGTTTATTGACCAAAGTAAGCTTGCACAGAAAAACCTTTGATAAAAGGGCATACAAAATGGCCACCATGCCCCGTGATCAGTTTCTGAACCATTTTATTTCTGTTACTGCAAGCCAGACAGGCTTGTGGATTGAAGACAGTGAGCCCGCGAAAGCCAGTATCTGGGAACCGAAACTCAGAGGAACAGCATACATATTCAATGGATTACAAGTACAGGATGGGGCCCATCAAGATATGGGCGGACAATGCAAAATCACTCATACCCATTTATTGTACAAGGGAAAAACCGTTTAGCAGCCATCAAGGAAAATCTCCGGACCGATCAATATGCGAACCGAGCCGCGGTGACAATGCAAAAGACATTAAAAGACATTATCGGCCAGGAAGGCCAGTTTAAGTTATCACCGGCTCCGTTACAAGACAAAGCGCCCCTGCAGAGATTTCTGCCCGCCAAAATTAATACAAAGACAGGACTATGATTTGGCGGGAGATAAGACTGTTCCAAAAGAGTATAACTATGGATTGAAAGTCCATATACGTTACTTCAACTTCTTCGGACAAGGCCAGGATCGGCGCCTCTTCCACTTTGGCAGATGCAGAATCGATGAAAACGTTTTCGTTTTTTTAAAGACGGACGGTTTCGGTAAAAGGACAACGTGGTCGGTGTTCAGCCAAACAAGGCTCGGCCATGACGAGAAGACGACGAGGGTGGCCCGGGTACTGGGGTCGGGAGATCATCGACGACCCAGGCCGACGGAGAAGAAACCCTCTGGAGAACCGACCAGGCCGGAGACAAGAGGACAGTCCGGGCCTGACACTTCCGTGTCTCAACATCCCATTGGGTTGTTGTTCTACTCCATGAACAAAAATCCACGACAGGCTTAGTGGATCTCAACCTTGACGAGCGCTCATCGAGGCTGTGTCTACCCCATCGCCTCGAGAGAGAGAGAGAGAGAGAGAGAATATCGACTGCACCAGAAGTTTCCAAATCCACGTGACGACGGAAAGCGGTGCCAAAAGGGCTGCGAACCCCCCCTTTCTCACGATTTCGAGAGTGGTGAGCATGATCCCAGGTTCCCCAGGTCGAAACTTAGTTTAGGTATAGGGGAGGGAGTTAAGGGAAATCGTAATGTGTTTCCCCTTTTACGATGTGCCATGTGTTCCCCATTTCCATAGAGTTAAGTTCATAATTTTGTGCATGATGGTAGTTACTTTAATCTGTGCCTATGACATGTATTTTGTAATGCTTCAAACTGTTTAAAAATAAAAGCATCCATTTCGTGCTATTCAGCCTGGCCTATTGAGTCCTTTTCTCTGCACTACTGTTCTCTGCATCTAAGTCCAAGGTCAAGAACCGTAGGGGGAGTGGGTCGAACCACTCAAGGGTAATTCTTGCACGAAGCCTGGCAGGAGGCCAGAACGGGCAAGAGAGCAGGAAAAAAACCCCTACAACAGGGAACCGGCCCACTCACACCAGGACTGGGAACAGACTCACTCTCAGCTGGACAGGGAACAAACTCACTCTCATCTTGACAGGGAACGGACTCACTCACAAATGGTCAGGGAACAGGCTCACTAACAGAAGGAAAGGGAAATGACTCCCTCTCAGATGGACATGGTGCAATCTCCCTCTCAGATGGAGAGCGAAAAGGCTCAGTCACAGAGGGTCAGGGAACAGACTCACTCACAGATGGACTGGGGACAGACTCACTCTCTGATGGACAGGGAACAGTCTCACGAACAGAAGGAAAGGGAAATGACTCACTCTCAGATGGACATGGTGCAATCTCCCTCTCAGATGGACAGCGAACAGACTCAGTCACAGATGGACTGGGGACAGACTCACTCTCTGATGGACAGGGAACAGTCTCACTCTCAAATGGACACGGAACAGACTCGCTCACAGATGGACAGGGAACAGATTCACTCTCAAATGGACAGGGAACAGACTCACTCACAGATGGACTGTGTACAGACTCACTCACAGATGGACATGGAACTGACTCACTCACAGATGGACAGGGAACAATCTAACTCTCAGATGGACAGAGAATAGACTCACTCATTGATGGACAGGACACAGACTCACTCACAGATGGACAGCGAACACACTCACTCACAGGTGGACAGGGAACAGACTCACTCAGAGATGGACTGGGAACAGACTCACTCACAGATGGACAGAGAACATATTCACTCACAGATTGGCAGGGAACAGATTCACTCTCAGATGTACAGGGAACAGACTCACTCACGGCTGGACAGGGAACAGACTCGCTCACGGCTGGACAGGGAACAGACTCGCTCACAAATGGACTGGGAGCAGACACTCTCAGATGGACAGTAAACAGACTCATTCACAGAGGGACAGGGATCAGACTCATTCACAGATGGACAGGGAACAGACTCACTCTCAACTAGACAGGGAACAGACTCACTCTCAGCTGGACAGGGAACAGACTCACTCACAGATGTACCGGGAACAGACTCACTCACAGATGGACACGGAACAGACTCACTCACAGATGGACTGGGAAGAGACTCGCTCTCAGATGGACTGGGAACAGACTCACTCTCAGCTGGACAGGGAACAGACCCACTCACAGATGGACCGGGAACAGACTCACTCACGGCTGGACAGGGAACAGGCTCGCTCACGGCTGGACAGGGAACAGACTCGCTCACAAATGGACTGGGAGCAGACACTCTCAGATGGACAGTGAACAGACTCATTCACAGATGGACACGGAACAGACTCATTCACAGAGGGACAGGGATCAGACTCATTCACAGATGGACAGGGAACAGACTCACTCTCAACTAGACAGGGAACAGACTCACTCTCAGCTGGACAGGGAACAGACCCACTCACAGATGCACAGGGAACAGACTCACTCACTGATGGACAGGGAACAGACTCACTCACAGATGGACAGGGAACAGACACACTCTCAGCTGGACAGGGAACAGACCCACTCACAGATGGACAGGGAACAGACTCACTCTCAGATGGACAGGGAACAGACCCACTCACAGATAGTCAGGGAAATGAATCACTCTCAGCTGGACAGGGAACAAACTCACTCTCAGATGGACAGGGAACAGACTCACTCTCAGCTGGACAGGGAACAGACTCAATCCCGACTGGACAGGGAACAGACTCACTCACAGATAGACTGGGAACAGACTCACTCTCAGCTGGACAGGGAACAAACTCACTCTCATCTTGACAGGGAACGGACTCACTCACAAATGGTCAGGGAACAGGCTCACTAACAAAGGAAAGGGAAATGACTCACTCTCAGATGGACATGGTGCAATCTCCCTCTCAGATGGACAGCGAACAGACTCAGTCACAGAGGGACAGGGAACAGACTCACTCACAGATGGACTGGGGACAGACTCACTCTCTGATGGACAGGGAACAGTCTCACTCTCAGATGGACACGGAACAGACTCACTCACAACTAGACAGGGAACAGACTCACTCTCAGCTAGACCGGGAACAGACTCACTCACAGATGTACAGGGAACAGACTCGCTCACAAATGGACAGGGAACAGACCCACTCACAGATGGACTGGGAACAGACTCACTCTCAGATGGACTGGGAACAGACTCACTCTCAGCTGGACAGGGAACAGACCCACTCACAGATGGACAGGGAACAGACTCACTCACTGATGGACAGGAAACAGACTCACTCACAGATACACAGGGAACAGAATCACTCTCAGCTGGACAGGGAGCGGACTCACTCACAGATGGACAGGGAACAGACACACTCACAGATACACAGGGAACAGATTCACTCTCAAATGGACAGGGAACAGACTCACTCACAGATGGACAGGGAACAGACTCACTCACAGCTGGACAGGGAACAGAATCAGTCTCAGCTGGACAGGGAACCGGCCCACTCACACCAGGACAGGGAACAAACTCACTCTCATCTTGACAGGGAACGGACTCACTCAAAAATGGTCAGGGAACAGGCTCACTAACAGAAGGAAAGGGTAATGACTCACTCTCAGATGGACATGGTGCAATCTCCCTCTCAGATGGACAGCGAACAGACTCACTCACAACTAGACAGGGAACAGACTCACTCTCAGCTAGACCGGGAACAGACTCACTCACAGATGTACAGGGAACAGACTCGCTCACAAATGGACAGGGAACAGACCCACTCACAGATGGACTGGGAACAGACTCACTCTCAGATGGACTGGGAACAGACTCACTCTCAGCTGGACAGGGAACAGACCCACTCACAGATGGACAGGGAACAGACTCACTCACTGATGGACAGGAAACAGACTCACTCACAGATACACAGGGAACAGAATCACTCTCAGCTGGACAGGGAGCGGACTCACTCACAGATGGACAGGGAACAGACACACTCACAGATACACAGGGAACAGATTCACTCTCAAATGGACAGGGAACAGACTCACTCACAGATGGACAGGGAACAGACTCACTCACAGCTGGACAGGGAACAGAATCAGTCTCAGCTGGACAGGGAACCGGCCCACTCACACCAGGACAGGGAACAAACTCACTCTCATCTTGACAGGGAACGGACTCACTCAAAAATGGTCAGGGAACAGGCTCACTAACAGAAGGAAAGGGTAATGACTCACTCTCAGATGGACATGGTGCAATCTCCCTCTCAGATGGACAGCGAACAGACTCAGTCACAGAGGGACAGGGAACAGACTCACTCACAGATGGACTGGGGACAGACTCACTCTCTGATGGACAGGGAACAGTCTCACTCTCAGATGGACACGGAACAGACTCGCTCACAGATGGACAGGGAACAGATTCACTCTCAAATGGAAAGGGAACAGACTCACTCACAGATGGACTGTGTACAGACTCACTCACAGATGGACTGGGAACAAACTCACTCTCAGCTGGACTCGGAACAGACTCACTCACAGATGGACATGGAACTGACTCACTCACAGATGGGCAGGGAACAATCTAACTCTCAGATGGACAGAGAATAGACTCACTCATTGATGGACAGGAAACAGGCTCACTCACAGATGGACATGGAACTGACTCACTCACAGATGGGCAGGGAACAATCTAACTCTCAGATGGACAGAGAATAGACTCACTCATTGATGGACAGGAAACAGGCTCACTCACAGATGGACAGCGAACACACTCACTCACAGGTGGACAGGGAACAGACTCACTCAGAGATGGACTGGGAACAGACTCACTCACAGATGGACAGAGAACATATTCACTCACAGATTGACAGGGAACAGATTCACTCTCAGATGTACAGGGAACAGATTCACACACGGCTGGACAGGGAACAGACTCGCTCACGGCTGGACAGGGAACAGACTCGCTCACAAATGGACTGGGAGCAGACACTCTCAGATGGACAGTGAACAGACTCATTCACAGATGGACACGGAACAGACTCACTCTCAACTAGACAGGGAACAGACTCACTCTCAGCTGGACAGGGAACAGACTCACTCTCAGCTGGACCGGGAACAGACTCACTCACAGATGGACAGGGAACAGACCCACTCACAGATGGACTGGGAATAGACTCACTCTCAGATGGACTGGGAACAGACTCACTCTCAGCTGGACAGGGAACAGACCCACTCACAGATGGACAGGGAACAGACTCACTCACAAATGGTCAGGGAACAGGCTCACTAACAAAGGAAAGGGAAATGACTCACTCTCAGATGGACATGGTGCAATCTCCCTCTCAGATGGACAGCGAACAGACTCAGTAACAGAGGGACAGGGAACAGACTCACTCACAGATGGACTGGGGACAGACTCACTCTCTGATGGACAGGGAACAGTCTCACTCTCAGATGGACACGGAACAGACTCACTCACAACTAGACAGGGAACAGACTCAATCACAGATGTACAGGGAACAGACTCGCTCACAAATGGACTGGGAACAGATTCACTCACAGATGGACAGGGAACAGACCCACTCACAGATGGACTGGGAACAGACTCACTCTCAGATGGACTGGGAAGAGACTCACTCTCAGCTGGACAGGGAACAGACTCACTCTCAACTGGACAGGGAACAGACTCACTCACAGATGCACAGGGAACAGACTCACTCACAGATGGACAGGGAACAGACTCACTCACAGATGGACTGGGAACAGACTCACTCTCAGCTGGACAGGGAACAGACCCACTCACAGATGGACCGGGAACAGACTCACTCTCAGCTGGACAGGGAACGGACTCACTCACAGATGCACAGGGAACAGACTCACTCACTGATGGACAGGGAACAGACTCACTCACAGATGGACAGCGAACACACTCACTCACAGGTGGACAGGGAACAGACTCACTCTCAGATGTACAGGGAACAGACTCACTCACAGATAGTCAGGGAAATGAATCACTCTCAGATGGACAGGGAACAAACTCACTCTCAGATGGACAGGGAACAGACGCACTCTCAGCTGGACAGGGAACAGACTCAATCCCGACTGGACAGGGAACAGACTCACTCACAAATGGACTGGGAGCAGACACTCTCAGATGGACAGTAAACAGACTCATTCACAGAGGGACAGGGATCAGACTCATTCACAGATGGACAGGGAACAGACTCACTCTCAACTAGACAGGGAACAGACTCACTCTCAGCTGGACAGGGAACAGACTCACTCACAGATGTACCGGGAACAGACTCACTCACAGATGGACAGGGAACAGACTCACTCACAGATGGACTGGGAAGAGACTCGCTCTCAGATGGACTGGGAACAGACTCACTCTCAGCTGGACAGGGAACAGACCCACTCACAGATGGACCGGGAACAGACTCACTCTCAGCTGGACAGGGAACGGACTCACTCACAGATGCACAGGGAACAGACTCACTCACTGATGGACAGGGAACAGCCACACTCACAGATGGACAGCGAACACACTCACTCACAGGTGGACAGGGAACAGACTCACTCAGAGATGGACTGGGAACAGACTCACTCTCAGATGGACAGAGAACATATTCACTCACAGATTGACAGGGAACAGATTCACTCTCAGATGTACAGGGAACAGATTCACTCACGGCTGGACAGGGAACAGACTCACTCACAGATGGACAGGGAACAGACACACTCTCAGCTGGACAGGGAACAGACCCACTCACAGATGGACAGGGGACAGACTCACTCTCAGATGGACAGGGAACAGATTCACTCTCAAATGGACAGGGAACAGTCTCACT
Source organism: Somniosus microcephalus (assembly GCF_052327205.1). Lineage (NCBI taxonomy): Eukaryota > Metazoa > Chordata > Chondrichthyes > Squaliformes > Somniosidae > Somniosus > Somniosus microcephalus. The sequence goes on along the minus strand of NW_028225180.1, from coordinate 27,908,279 downwards.
CACAGATGGACAGGGAACAGACTCACTCTCAGCTGGACAGGGAACAGACCCACTCACAGATGGACAGGGAACAGACTCACTCTCAGATGGACAGGGAACAGATTCACTCTCAAATGGACAGGGAACAGACTCACTCACAGATGGACTGGGAACAGACCCACTCACAGATAGTGAGGGAAATGAATCACTCTCAGCTGGACAGGGAACAAACTCACTCTCAGATGGACAGGGAACAGACTCATTCACAGATGGACACGGAACAGACTCACTCTCAACTAGACAGGGAACAGACTCACTCTCAGCTGGACAGGGAACAGACTCACTCTCAGCTGGACCGGGAACAGACTCACTCACAGATGGACAGGGAACAGACCCACTCACAGATGGACTGGGAATAGACTCACTCTCAGATGGACTGGGAACAGACTCACTCTCAGCTGGACAGGGAACAGACCCACTCACAGATGGACAGGGAACAGACTCACTCACAAATGGTCAGGGAACAGGCTCACTAACAAAGGAAAGGGAAATGACTCACTCTCAGATGGACATGGTGCAATCTCCCTCTCAGATGGACAGCGAACAGACTCAGTAACAGAGGGACAGGGAACAGACTCACTCACAGATGGACTGGGGACAGACTCACTCTCTGATGGACAGGGAACAGTCTCACTCTCAGATGGACACGGAACAGACTCACTCACAACTAGACAGGGAACAGACTCAATCACAGATGTACAGGGAACAGACTCGCTCACAAATGGACTGGGAACAGATTCACTCACAGATGGACAGGGAACAGACCCACTCACAGATGGACTGGGAACAGACTCACTCTCAGATGGACTGGGAAGAGACTCACTCTCAGCTGGACAGGGAACAGACTCACTCTCAGCTGGACAGGGAACAGACTCACTCACAGATGCACAGGGAACAGACTCACTCACAGATGGACAGGGAACAGACTCACTCACAGATGGACTGGGAACAGACTCACTCTCAGCTGGACAGGGAACAGACCCACTCACAGATGGACCGGGAACAGACTCACTCTCAGCTGGACAGGGAACGGACTCACTCACAGATGCACAGGGAACAGACTCACTCACTGATGGACAGGGAACAGACTCACTCACAGATGGACAGCGAACACACTCACTCACAGGTGGACAGGGAACAGACTCACTCTCAGATGTACAGGGAACAGACTCACTCACAGATAGTCAGGGAAATGAATCACTCTCAGATGGACAGGGAACAAACTCACTCTCAGATGGACAGGGAACAGACGCACTCTCAGCTGGACAGGGAACAGACTCAATCCCGACTGGACAGGGAACAGACTCACTCACAAATGGACTGGGAGCAGACACTCTCAGATGGACAGTAAACAGACTCATTCACAGAGGGACAGGGATCAGACTCATTCACAGATGGACAGGGAACAGACTCACTCTCAACTAGACAGGGAACAGACTCACTCTCAGCTGGACAGGGAACAGACTCACTCACAGATGTACCGGGAACAGACTCACTCACAGATGGACAGGGAACAGACTCACTCACAGATGGACTGGGAAGAGACTCGCTCTCAGATGGACTGGGAACAGACTCACTCTCAGCTGGACAGGGAACAGACCCACTCACAGATGGACCGGGAACAGACTCACTCTCAGCTGGACAGGGAACGGACTCACTCACAGATGCACAGGGAACAGACTCACTCACTGATGGACAGGGAACAGCCACACTCACAGATGGACAGCGAACACACTCACTCACAGGTGGACAGGGAACAGACTCACTCAGAGATGGACTGGGAACAGACTCACTCTCAGATGGACAGAGAACATATTCACTCACAGATTGACAGGGAACAGATTCACTCTCAGATGTACAGGGAACAGATTCACTCACGGCTGGACAGGGAACAGACTCACTCACAGATGGACAGGGAACAGACACACTCTCAGCTGGACAGGGAACAGACCCACTCACAGATGGACAGGGGACAGACTCACTCTCAGATGGACAGGGAACAGATTCACTCTCAAATGGACAGGGAACAGTCTCACTCACAGATGGACAGGGAACAGACTCACTCTCAGCTGGACAGGGAACAGACCCACTCACAGATGGACAGGGAACAGACTCACTCTCAGATGGACAGGGAACAGATTCACTCTCAAATGGACAGGGAACAGACTCACTCACAGATGGACTGGGAACAGACCCACTCACAGATAGTGAGGGAAATGAATCACTCTCAGCTGGACAGGGAACAAACTCACTCTCAGATGGACAGGGAACAGACTCACTCTCAGCTGGACAGGGAACAGACTCAATCCCGACTGGACAGGGAACAGACTCACTCACAGATGGACTGGGAACAGACTCACTCTCAGCTGGACAGGGAACAAACTCACTCTCATCTTGACAGGGAACGGACTCACTCACAAATGGTCAGGGAACAGGCTCACTAACAAAGGAAAGGGAAATGACTCACTCTCAGATGGACATGGTGCAATCTCCCTTTCAGATGGACAGCGAACAGACTCAGTCACAGAGGGACAGGGAACAGACTCACTCACAGATGGACTGGGGACAGACTCACTCTCTGATGGACAGGGAACAGTCTCACTCTCAGATGGACACGGAACAGACTCACTCACAACTAGACAGGGAACAGACTCACTCTCAGCTAGACCGGGAACAGACTCAATCACAGATGTACAGGGAACAGACTCGCAAACAAATGGACTGGGAACAGATTCACTCACAGATGTACAGGGAACAGACTCACTCACAAATGGACTGGGAACAGACTCACTCTCAGATGGACAGGGAACAGACCCACTCACAGATGGACTGGGAACAGACTCACTCACAGATGGACAGGGAACAGACCCACTCACAGATGGACTGGGAACAGACTCACTCTCAGATGTACTGGGAACAGACTCACTCTCAGCTGGACAGGGAACAGACCCACTCACAGATGGACAGGGAACAGACTCACTCACTGATGGACAGGGAACAGACTCACTCACAGATGGACTGGGAAGAGACTCACTCTCAGATGGACTGGGAACAGATTCACTCTCAAATGGACAGGGAACAGACTCACTCACAGATGGACAGGGAACAGACTCGCTCACGGCTGGACAGGGAACAGACTCGCTCACAAATGGACTGGGAGCAGACACTCTCAGATGGACAGTAAACAGACTCATTCACAGAGGGACAGGGATCAGACTCATTCACAGATGGACAGGGAACAGACTCACTCTCAACTAGACAGGGAACAGACTCACTCTCAGCTGGACAGGGAACAGACTCACTCACAGATGTACCGGGAACAGACTCACTCACAGATGGACAGGGAACAGACTCACTCACAGATGGACTGGGAAGAGACTCACTCTCAGATGGACTGGGAACAGACTCACTCTCAGCTGGACAGGGAACAGACCCACTCACAGATGGACCGGGAACAGACTCACTCTCAGCTGGACAGGGAACGGACTCACTCACAGATGCACAGGGAACAGACTCACTCACTGATGGACAGGGAACAGACTCACTCACAGATGGACAGCGAACACACTCACTCACAGGTGGACAGGGAACAGACTCACTCAGAGATGGACTGGGAACAGACTCACTCTCAGATGGACAGAGAACATATTCACTCACAGATTGACAGGGAACAGATTCACTCTCAGATGTACAGGGAACAGACTCACTCACGGCTGGACAGGGAACAGACTCGCTCACGGCTGGACAGGGAACAGACTCGCTCACAAATGGACTGGGAGCAGACACTCTCAGATGGACAGTAAACAGACTCATTCACAGAGGGACAGGGATCAGACTCATTCACAGATGGACAGGGAACAGACTCACTCTCAACTAGACAGGGAACAGACTCACTCTCAGCTGGACAGGGAACAGACTCACTCACAGATGTACCGGGAACAGACTCACTCACAGATGGACAGGGAACAGACTCACTCTCAGATGGACTGGGAACAGACTCACTCTCAGCTGGACAGGGAACAGACCCACTCACAGATGGACCGGGAACAGACTCACTCTCAGCTGGACAGGGAACGGACGCACTCTCAGATGGACAGGGAACAGACCCACTCACAGATGGACAGGGAACAGACTCACTCTCAGATGGACAGGGAACAGATTCACTCTCAAATGGACAGGGAACAGTCTCACTCACAGATGGACAGGGAACAGACTCACTCTCAGCTGGACAGGGAACAGACCCACTCACAGATGGACAGGGAACAGACTCACTCTCAGATGGACAGGGAACAGATTCACTCTCAAATGGACAGGGAACAGACTCACTCACAGATGGACTGGGAACAGACCCACTCACAGTTAGTCAGGGAAATGAATCACTCTCAGCTGGACAGGGAACAAACTCACTCTCAGATGGACAGGGAACAGACTCACTCTCAGCTGGACAGGGAACAGACTCAATCCCGACTGGACAGGGAACAGACTCACTCACAGATGGACTGGGAACAGACTCACTCTCAGCTGGACAGGGAACAAACTCACTCTCATCTTGACAGGGAACGGACTCACTCACAAATGGTCAGGGAACAGGCTCACTAACAAAGGAAAGGGAAATGACTCACTCTCAGATGGACATGGTGCAATCTCCCTCTCAGATGGACAGCGAACAGACTCAGTCACAAAGGGACAGGGAACAGACTCACTCACAGATGGACTGGGGACAGACTCACTCTCTGATGGACAGGGAACAGTCTCACTCTCAGATGGACAGCGAACAGACTCAGTCACAGATGGACAGCGAACAGACTCACTCACAGATGGACTGGGGACAGACTCACTCTCTGATGGACAGGGAACAGTCTCACTCTCAGATGGACACGGAACAGACTCACTCACAACTAGACAGGGAACAGACTCACTCTCAGCTAGACCGGGAACAGATTCACTCACAAATGGACTGGGAACAGATTCACTCACAGATGGACTGGGAACAGACTCACTCTCAGATGGACTGGGAACAGACTCACTCTCAGCTGGACAGGGAACAGACCCACTCACAGATGGACAGGGAACAGACTCACTCACTGATGGACAGGAAACAGACTCACTCACAGATACACAGGGAACAGAATCACTCTCAGCTGGACAGGGAGCGGACTCACTCACAGATGGACAGGGAACAGATTCACTCTCAAATGGACAGGGAACAGACTCACTCACAGATGGACAGGGAACAGAATCACTCTCAGCTGGACAGGGAACCGGCCCACTCACACCAGGACTGGGAACAGACTCACTCTCAGCTGGACAGGGAACAATCTCACTCTCCTCTTGACAGGGAACGGACTCACTCAAAAATGGACAGGGAACAGGCTCACTAACAGAAGGAAAGGGAAATGACTCACTCTCAGATGGACATGGTGCAATCTCCCTCTCAGATGGACAGCGAACAGACTCAGTCACAGAGGGACAGGGAACAGACTCACTCACAGATGGATTGGGGACGGACTCACTCTCTGATGGACAGGGAACAGTCTCACTCTCAGATGGACACGGAACAGACTCGCTCACAGATGGACAGGGAACAGATTCACTCTCAAATGGAAAGGGAACAGACTCACTCACAGATGGACTGTGTACAGACTCACTCACAGATGGACTGGGAACAAACTCACTCACAGATGGACAGGGATCAATCCCACTCTCAGCTGGAGTTGGAACAGACTCACTCACAGATGGACATGGAACTGACTCACTCACAGATGGACAGGGAACAATCTAACTCTCAGATGGACAGAGAATAGACTCACTCATTGATGGACAGGAAACAGGCTCACTCACAGATGGACAGCGAACACACTCACTCACAGGTGGACAGGGAACAGACTCACTCAGAGATGGACTGGGAACAGACTCACTCACAGATGGACAGAGAACATATTCACTCACAGATTGACAGGGAACAGATTCACTCTCAGATGTACAGGGAACAGATTCACTCACGGCTGGACAGGGAACAGACTCGCTCACGGCTGGACAGGGAACAGACTCGCTCACAAATGGACTGGGAGCAGACACTCTCAGATGGACAGTGAACAGACTCATTCACAGATGGACACGGAACAGACTCACTCTCAACTAGACAGGGAACAGACTCACTCTCAGCTGGACAGGGAACAGACTCTCTCTCAGCTGGACAGGGAACAGAATCACTCTCAGCTGGACCGGGAACAGACTCACTCACAGATGGACAGGGAACAGACCCACTCACAGATGGACTGGGAACAGACTCACTCTCAGATGGACTGGGAACAGACTCACTCTCAGCTGGACAGGGAACAGACCCACTCACAGATGGACAGGGAACAGACTCACTCACAAATGGTCAGGGAACAGGCTCACTAACAAAGGAAAGGGAAATGACTCACTCTCAGATGGACATGGTGCAATCTCCCTCTCAGATGGACAGCGAACAGACTCAGTCACAGAGGGACAGGGAACAGACTCACTCACAGATGGACTGGGGACAGACTCACTCTCTGATGGACAGGGAACAGTCTCACTCTCAGATGGACACGGAAAAGACTCACTCACAACTAGACAGGGAACAGACTCACTCTCAGCTAGACCGGGAACAGACTCAATCACAGATGTACCGGGAACAGACTCGCTCACAAATGGACTGGGAACAGATTCACTCACAGATGGACAGGGAACAGACCCACTCACAGATGGACTGGGAACAGACTCACTCTCAGATGGACTGGGAAGATACTCACTCTCTGCTGGACAGGGAACAGACACACTCTCAGCTAGACCGGGAACAGACTCACTCACAGATGGACAGGGAACAGACTCACTCACAGATGGACTGGGAACAGACTCACTCTCAGCTGGACAGGGAACAGACCCACTCACAGATGGACCGGGAACAGACTCACTCTCAGCTGGACAGGGAACGGACTCACTCACAGATGCACAGGGAACAGACTCACTCACTGATGGACAGGGAACAGACTCACTCACAGATGGACAGCGAACACACTCACTCACAGGTGGACAGGGAACAGACTCACTCAGAGATGGACTGGGAACAGACTCACTCACAGATGGACAGAGAACATATTCACTCACAGATTGACAGGGAACAGATTCACTCTCAGATGTACAGGGAACAGACTCACTCACGGCTGGACAGGGAACAGACTCGCTCACGGCTGGACAGGGAACAGACACGCTCACAAATGGACTGGGAGCAGACACTCTCAGATGGACAGTAAACAGACTCATTCACAGAGGGACAGGGATCAGACTCATTCACAGATGGACAGGGAACAGACTCACTCTCAACTAGACAGGGAACAGACTCACTCTCAGCTGGACAGGGAACAGACTCACTCACAGATGTACCGGGAACAGACTCACTCACAGATGGACAGGGAACAGACTCACTCACAGATGGACTGGGAAGAGACTCACTCTCAGCTGGGCAGGGAACAGACCCACTCACAGATGGACCGGGAACAGACTCACTCTCAGCTGGACAGGAAACGGACTCACTCACAGATGCACAGGGAACAGACTCACTCACTGATGGACAGGGAACAGACTCACTCACAGATGGACAGCGAACACACTCACTCACAGGTGGACAGGGAACAGACTCACTCAGAGATGGACTGGGAACAGACTCACTCACAGATGGACAGAGAACATATTCACTCACAGATTGACAGGGAACAGATTCACTCTCAGATGTACAGGGAACAGACTCACTCACGGCTGGACAGGGAACAGACTCGCTCACGGCTGGACAGGGAACAGACACGCTCACAAATGGACTGGGAGCAGACACTCTCAGATGGACAGTAAACAGACTCATTCACAGAGGGACAGGGATCAGACTCATTCACAGATGGACAGGGAACAGACTCACTCTCAACTAGACAGGGAACAGACTCACTCTCAGCTGGACAGGGAACAGACTCACTCACAGATGGACCGGGAACAGACTCACTCTCAGCTGGACAGGGAACAGACCCACTCACAGATGGACCGGGAACAGACTCACTCTCAGCTGGACAGGGAACGGACTCACTCACAGATGCACAGGGAACAGACTCACTCACTGATGGACAGGGAACAGACTCACTCACAGATGGACAGGGAACAGACACACTCTCAGCTGGACAGGGAACAGACCCACTCACAGATGGACAGGGGACAGACTCACTCTCACATGGACAGGGAACAGATTCACTCTCAAATGGACAGGGAACAGTCTCACTCACAGATGGACAGGGAACAGACTCACTCTCAGCTGGACAGGGAACAGACCCACTCACAGATGGACAGGGAACAGACTCACTCTCAGATGGACAGGGAACAGATTCACTCTCAAATGGACAGGGAACAGACTCACTCACAGATGGACTGGGAACAGACCCACTCACAGATAGTCAGGGAAATGAATCACTCTCAGCTGGACAGGGAACAAACTCACTCTCAGATGGACACGGAACAGACTCGCTCACAGATGGACAGGGAACAGATTCACTCTCAAATGGAAAGGGAACAGACTCACTCACAGATGGACTGTGTACAGACTCACTCACAGATGGACTGGGAACAAACTCACTCACAGATGGACAGGGATCAATCCCACTCTCAGCTGGAGTTGGAACAGACTCACTCACAGATGGACATGGAACTGACTCACTCACAGATGGACAGGGAACAATCTAACTCTCAGATGGACAGAGAATAGACTCACTCATTGATGGACAGGAAACAGGCTCACTCACAGATGGACAGCGAACACACTCACTCACAGGTGGACAGGGAACAGACTCACTCAGAGATGGACTGGGAACAGACTCACTCACAGATGGACAGAGAACATATTCACTCACAGATTGACAGGGAACAGATTCACTCTCAGATGTACAGGGAACAGATTCACTCACGGCTGGACAGGGAACAGACTCGCTCACGGCTGGACAGGGAACAGACTCGCTCACAAATGGACTGGGAGCAGACACTCTCAGATGGACAGTGAACAGACTCATTCACAGATGGACACGGAACAGACTCACTCTCAACTAGACAGGGAACAGACTCACTCTCAGCTGGACAGGGAACAGACTCTCTCTCAGCTGGACAGGGAACAGAATCACTCTCAGCTGGACCGGGAACAGACTCACTCACAGATGGACAGGGAACAGACCCACTCACAGATGGACTGGGAACAGACTCACTCTCAGATGGACTGGGAACAGACTCACTCTCAGCTGGACAGGGAACAGACCCACTCACAGATGGACAGGGAACAGACTCACTCACAAATGGTCAGGGAACAGGCTCACTAACAAAGGAAAGGTAAATGACTCACTCTCAGATGGACATGGTGCAATCTCCCTCTCAGATGGACAGCGAACAGACTCAGTCACAGAGGGACAGGGAACAGACTCACTCACAGATGGACTGGGGACAGACTCACTCTCTGATGGACAGGGAACAGTCTCACTCTCAGATGGACACGGAAAAGACTCACTCACAACTAGACAGGGAACAGACTCACTCTCAGCTAGACCGGGAACAGACTCAATCACAGATGTACCGGGAACAGACTCGCTCACAAATGGACTGGGAACAGATTCACTCACAGATGGACAGGGAACAGACCCACTCACAGATGGACTGGGAACAGACTCACTCTCAGATGGACTGGGAAGATACTCACTCTCTGCTGGACAGGGAACAGACACACTCTCAGCTAGACCGGGAACAGACTCACTCACAGATGGACAGGGAACAGACTCACTCACAGATGGACTGGGAACAGACTCACTCTCAGCTGGACAGGGAACAGACCCACTCACAGATGGACCGGGAACAGACTCACTCTCAGCTGGACAGGGAACGGACTCACTCACAGATGCACAGGGAACAGACTCACTCACTGATGGACAGGGAACAGACTCACTCACAGATGGACAGCGAACACACTCACTCACAGGTGGACAGGGAACAGACTCACTCAGAGATGGACTGGGAACAGACTCACTCACAGATGGACAGAGAACATATTCACTCACAGATTGACAGGGAACAGATTCACTCTCAGATGTACAGGGAACAGACTCACTCACGGCTGGACAGGGAACAGACTCGCTCACGGCTGGACAGGGAACAGACACGCTCACAAATGGACTGGGAGCAGACACTCTCAGATGGACAGTAAACAGACTCATTCACAGAGGGACAGGGATCAGACTCATTCACAGATGGACAGGGAACAGACTCACTCTCAACTAGACAGGGAACAGACTCACTCTCAGCTGGACAGGGAACAGACTCACTCACAGATGTACCGGGAACAGACTCACTCACAGATGGACAGGGAACAGACTCACTCACAGATGGACTGGGAAGAGACTCACTCTCAGCTGGGCAGGGAACAGACCCACTCACAGATGGACCGGGAACAGACTCACTCTCAGCTGGACAGGAAACGGACTCACTCACAGATGCACAGGGAACAGACTCACTCACTGATGGACAGGGAACAGACTCACTCACAGATGGACAGCGAACACACTCACTCACAGGTGGACAGGGAACAGACTCACTCAGAGATGGACTGGGAACAGACTCACTCACAGATGGACAGAGAACATATTCACTCACAGATTGACAGGGAACAGATTCACTCTCAGATGTACAGGGAACAGACTCACTCACGGCTGGACAGGGAACAGACTCGCTCACGGCTGGACAGGGAACAGACACGCTCACAAATGGACTGGGAGCAGACACTCTCAGATGGACAGTAAACAGACTCATTCACAGAGGGACAGGGATCAGACTCATTCACAGATGGACAGGGAACAGACTCACTCTCAACTAGACAGGGAACAGACTCACTCTCAGCTGGACAGGGAACAGACTCACTCACAGATGGACCGGGAACAGACTCACTCTCAGCTGGACAGGGAACAGACCCACTCACAGATGGACCGGGAACAGACTCACTCTCAGCTGGACAGGGAACGGACTCACTCACAGATGCACAGGGAACAGACTCACTCACTGATGGACAGGGAACAGACTCACTCACAGATGGACAGGGAACAGACACACTCTCAGCTGGACAGGGAACAGACCCACTCACAGATGGACAGGGGACAGACTCACTCTCACATGGACAGGGAACAGATTCACTCTCAAATGGACAGGGAACAGTCTCACTCACAGATGGACAGGGAACAGACTCACTCTCAGCTGGACAGGGAACAGACCCACTCACAGATGGACAGGGAACAGACTCACTCTCAGATGGACAGGGAACAGATTCACTCTCAAATGGACAGGGAACAGACTCACTCACAGATGGACTGGGAACAGACCCACTCACAGATAGTCAGGGAAATGAATCACTCTCAGCTGGACAGGGAACAAACTCACTCTCAGATGGACAGGGAACAGACTCACTCTCAGCTGGACAGGGAACAGACTCAATCCCGACTGGACAGGGAACAGACTCACTCACAGATGGACTGGGAACAGACTCACTCTCAGCTGGACAGGGAACAAACTCACTCTCTTCTTGACAGGGAACGGACTCACTCACAAATGGTCAGGGAACAGGCTCACTAACAAAGGAAAGGGAAATGACTCACTCTCAGATGGACATGGTGCAATCTCCCTCTCAGATGGACAGCGAACAGACTCAGTCACAGAGGGACAGGGAACAGACTCACTCACAGATGGACTGGGGACAGACTCACTCTCTGATGGACAGGGAACAGTCTCACTCTCAGATGGACATGGAACAGACTCACTCACAACTAGACAGGGAACAGACTCACTCTCAGCTAGACCGGGAACAGACTCACTCACAGATGTACAGGGAACAGATTCACTCACAGATGGACATGGAACAGACTCACTCACAGATGGACTGGGAACAGACTCACTCTCAGATGGACTGGGAACAGACTCACTCTCAGCTGGACAGGGAACAGACCCACTCACAGATGGACAGGGAACAGACTCACTCACAGATACACAGGGAACAGAATCACTCTCAGCTGGACAGGGAGCGGACTCACTCACAGATGGACTGGGAACAGATTCACTCTCAAATGGACAGGGAACAGACTCACTCACAGATGGACAGGGAACAGACTCACTCACAGATGGACAGGGAACAGAATCACTCTCAGCTGGACAGGGAACCGGCCCACTCACACCAGGACTGGGAACAGACTCACTCACAGCTGGACAGGGAACAAACTCACTCTCATCTTGACAGGGAACGGACTCACTCAAAAATGGTCAGGGAACAGGCTCACTAACTGAAGGAAAGGGTAATGACTCACTCTCAGATGGACATGGTGCAATCTCCCTCTCAGATGGACAGCGAACAGACTCAGTCACAGAGGGACAGGGAACAGACTCACTCACAGATGGACTGGGGACAGACTCACTCTCTGATGGACAGGGAACAGTCTCACTCTCAGATGGACACGGAACAGACTCGCTCACAGATGGACAGGGAACAGATTCACTCTCAAATGGAAAGGGAACAGACTCACCCACAGATGGACTGTGTACAGACTCACTCACAGATGGACTGGGAACAAACTCACTCACAGATGGACAGGGATCAATCCCACTCTCAGCTGGACTCGGAACAGACTCACTCACAGATGGACATGGAACTGACTCACTCACAGATGGACAGGGAACAATCTAACTCTCAGATGGACAGAGAATAGACTCACTCATTGATGGACAGGAAACAGGCTCACTCACAGATGGACAGCGAACACACTCACTCACAGGTGGACAGGGAACAGACTCACTCAGAGATGGACAGGGAACAGACTCACTCACAGATGGACAGAGAACATATTCACTCACGGCTGGACAGGGAACAGACTCGCTCACGGCTGGACAGGGAACAGACTCGCTCACAAATGGACTGGGAGCAGACACTCTCAGATGGACAGTGAACAGACTCATTCACAGATGGACACGGAACAGACTCACTCTCAACTAGACAGGGAACAGACTTACTCTCAGCTGGACAGGGAACAGACTCACTCTCAGCTGGACCGGGAACAGACCCACTCACAGATGGACTGGGAACAGACTCACTCTCAGATGGACTGGGAACAGACTCACTCTCAGCTGGACAGGGAACAGACCCACTCACAGATGGACAGGGAACAGACTCACTCACAAATGGTCAGGGAACCGGCTCACTAACAAAGGAAAGGGAAATGACTCACTCTCAGATGGACATGGTGCAATCTCCCTCTCGGATGGACAGCGAACAGACTCAGTCACAGAGGGACAGGGAACAGACTCACTCACAGATGGACTGGGGACAGACTCACTCTCTGATGGACAGGGAACAGTCTCACTCTCAGATGGACACGGAACAGACTCACTCACAACTAGACAGGGAACAGACTCACTCTCAGCTAGACCGGGGACAGACTCAATCACAGATGTACAGGGAACAGACTCGCTCACAGATGGACTGGGAACAGACTCACTCTCAGATGGACTGGGAAGAGACTCACTCTCAGCTGGACAGGGAACAGACTCACTCTCAGCTGGACAGGGAACAGACTCACTCACAGATGTACCGGGAACAGACTCACTCACAGATGGACAGGGAACAGACTCACTCACAGATGGACTGGGAAGAGACTCACTCTCAGATGGACTGGGAACAGACTCACTCTCAGCTGGACAGGGAACAGACCCACTCACAGATGGACCGGGAACAGACTCACTCTCAGCTGGACAGGGAACGGACTCACTCACAGATGCACAGGGAACAGACTCACTCACTGATGGACAGGGAACAGACTCACTCACAGATGGACAGCGAACACACTCACTCACAGGTGGACAGGGAACAGACTCACTCAGAGATGGACTGGGAACAGACTCACTCACAGATGGACAGAGAACATATTCACTCACAGATTGACAGGGAACAGATTCACTCTCAGATGTACAGGGAACAGACTCACTCACAGATAGTCAGGGAAATGAATCACTCTCAGATGGACAGGGAACAAACTCACTCTCAGATGGACAGGGAACAGACTCACTCTCAGCTGGACAGGGAACAGACTCAATCCCGACTGGACAGGGAACAGACTCACTCACAAATGGACTGGGAGCGGACACTCTCAGATGGACAGTAAACAGACTCATTCACAGAGGGACAGGGATCAGACTCATTCACAGATGGACAGGGAACAGACTCACTCTCAACTAGTCAGGGAACAGACTCACTCTCAGCTGGACAGGGAACAGACTCACTCACAGATGTACCGGGAACAGACTCACTCACAGATGGACAGGGAACAGACTCACTCACAGATGGACTGGGAAGAGACTCACTCTCAGATGGACTGGGAACAGACTCACTCTCAGCTGGACAGGGAACAGACCCACTCACAGATGGACCGGGAACAGACTCACTCTCAGCTGGACAGGGAACGGACTCACTCACAGATGCACAGGGAACAGACTCACTCACTGATGGACAGGGCACAGACTCACTCACAGATGGACAGCGAACACACTCACTCACAGGTGGACAGGGAACAGACTCACTCAGAGATGGACTGGGAACAGACTCACTCTCAGATGGACAGAGAACATATTCACTCACAGATTGACAGGGAACAGATAGAAAACAGAGAGTTGGAATAAACGGCTCGTTTTCGGAGTCATAGAGTCATAGAGTCATAGAGTAATACAGCACGGATAGAGGCCCTTCGGCCCATCGTGTCCATGCCGGCCATCAAGCCCTGTCTAATCTAATCCCATATTCCAGCATTTGGCCCGTAGCCTTGTATGCTATGGCATTTCAAATGCTCATCCAAATGCTTCTTAAATGTTGTGAGGGTTTCTTCCTCCACAACCCTTTCAGGCAGTGAGTTCCAGACTCCAACCACCCTCTGGGTGAAAAAGTTCTTTCTCAAATCCCCTCTAAACCTCCCGCCCTTTACCTTGAATCTATGCCCCCTAGTTATTGACCCCTCTACTAAGGGGAAAAGCTCCTCAGCATCCATCCTATCTATGCCCCTCACAATTTTGTACACCTCAATCATGTCCCCCCTCAGCCTCCTCTGCTCCAAGGAAAACAAACCCAATCTGCCCAGTCTCTCTTCATAGCTGAAGCGCTCCAGCCCTGGTAACATCCTGGTGAACCTCCTCTGCACCCTCTCTAACGCGATCACATCTTTCCTGTAGTGTGGCGACCAGAACTGCACACAGTATTCCAGCTGTGGCCTAACCAGTGTTTTATACAGCTCCATCATAACCTCCTTGCTCTTATATTCTATGCCTCGGCTAATGAAGGCAAGTATCCCATATGCCTTTTTTACCACCTTATCCACCTGTTCCGCCGCCTTCAGGGATCTGTGTACCTGCACACCCAGATCCCTCTGACCCTCCGTCTTGCCTAGGGTCTTTCCCTTCATTGTGTATTCCCTTGCCTTGTTAGACCCCCCAAAGTGCATCACCTCGCACTTTTCCGGGTTAAATTCCATTTGCCACTGTTCCGCCCATCTGACCAACCCATCTATATCGTTCTGCAGACTGAGGCTACCCTCCTCGCTATTTACCACCCTACCAATTTTAGTATCATCCGCGAATTTACTGATCATACCCTTTACATTCATATCCAAGTCATTAATGTAGACCACAAACAGCAAGGGACCCAGCACCGATCCCTGTGGTACCCCACTGGCCACAGGTTTCCAGTCACAAAAACAACCTTCGACCATCACCCTCTGCCTTCTGCCACTAAGCCAGTTTTGTATCCAATGTGCCAAGGCAGGCAGTGACCAGCGGGGTGCCGCAAGGATCTGTCCTGGGACCCCAGCTGTTCACAATATATATAAATGATCTGGATCAGGGAATTGGATGCAATATTTCCAAATTCGCTGACGACACTAAACTAGGAGGAGGGGTGGGCTCTGATGAGGATGTCAGGAGGCTACAGTGCGATTTGGACAGGTTGGGGGAATGGGCAGATACGTGGCAGATGCACTATAATGTGGATAAATGCGAGGTTATCCACTTTGGGGGTAAAAACAGGAGGGTAGATTATTATCTAAATGGCAATAGATTGGGAGATGGGGAAGTGCAGAGGGACCTGGGTGTTCTTGTGCACCAGTCACTGAAGGAGAGCATGCAGGTGCAACAGGCGATCAAGAAGGCAAATGGTATGTTGGCCTTCATATCAAGGGGGTTCGAGTATAGGAATAGGGATACCTTACTACAGCTGTACAAGGTGCTGGTGAGACCGCATCTGGAGTATTGTGTACAGTTTTGGTCGCCCCATCTGCGGAAGGATGTTCTTGCCATGGAGGGAGTGCAACGGCGATTCACCAGGCTGATACCTGGAATGGCGGGAATGACCTACGAAGAGAGATTAAATAGTTTGGGCTTGTACTCACTGGAGTTTAGAAGATTGAGAGGGGATCTCATCGAAACATATAAAATTATGGCAGGCCTGGACAGGCTGAATTCAGAGAGAATGTTTCCAATGGCCGGGGAGCACAGAACCAGGGGCCACAGTCTAAAAATAGCGGGCAAATCATTTAAAACAGAGATGAGGAAGAATTTCTTCACTCAAAGAGTGGTGAGCCTGTGGAATTCCCTGCCACAGAGGGCTGTGAAGGCTAATTCAATAAATATTTTCAAGAGAGAATTGGATATATTTCTGAAGGCTAAGGGGATTAAGGGTTACGGAGAAAAGGCGGGGACGGGGTACTGAACTGGTAAGATCAGCTATGATCTCAGACGAAGATCAGCCATGATCTCATTGAATGGCGGAGCAGGCTCGAAGGGCCGAATGGCCTACTCCTGTTCCTATCTCTATGTTTCTATGTTGCTCAGATGTACAGGGAACAGACTCACTCACGGCTGGACAGGGAACAGACTCGCTCACAAATGGACTGGGAGCAGACACTCTCAGATGGACAGTAAACAGACTCATTCACAGAGGGACAGGGATCAGACTCATTCACAGATGGATAGGGAACAGACTCACTCTCAACTAGACAGGGAACAGACTCACTCTCAGCTGGACAGGGAACAGACTCACTCACAGATGTACCGGGAACAGACTCACTCACAGATGGACAGGGAACAGACTCACTCACAGATGGACTGGGAAGAGACTCACTCTCAAATGGACTGGGAACAGACTCACTCTCAGCTGGACAGGGAACAGACCCACTCACAGATGGACCGGGAACAGACTCACTCTCAGCTGGACAGGGAACGGACTCACTCACAGATGCACAGGGAACAGACTCACTCACTGATGGACAGGGAACAGACTCACTCACAGATGGACAGGGAACAGACACACTCTCAGCTGGACAGGGAGCAGACCCACTCACAGATGGACAGGGAACAGACTCACTCTCAGATGGACAGGGAACAAATTCACTCTCAAATGGACAGGGAACAGTCTCACTCACAGATGGACAGGGAACAGACTCACTCTCAGCTGGACAGGGAACAGACCCACTCACAGATGGACAGGGAACAGACTCACTCTCAGATGGACAGGGAACAGATTCACTCTCAAATGGACAGGGAACAGACTCACTCACAGATGGACAGGGAACAGACCCACTCACAGATGGACTGGGAACAGACTCACTCTCAGATGGACTGGGAAGAGACTCACTCTCAGCTGGACAGGGAACAGACTCACTCTCAGCTGGACAGGGAACAGACTCACTCACAGATGTTCCGGGAACAGACTCACTCACAGATGGACAGGGAACAGACTCACTCACAGATGGACTGGGAAGAGACTCACTCTCAGATGGACTGGGAACAGACTCACTCTCAGCTGGACAGGGAACAGACCCACTCACAGATGGACCGGGAACAGACGCACTCTCAGCTGGACAGGGAACGGACTCACTCACAGATGCACAGGGAACAGACTCACTCACTGATGGACAGGGAACAGACTCACTCACAGATGGACAGCGAACACACTCACTCACAGGTGGACAGGGAACAGACTCACTCACAGATGGACAGAGAACATATTCACTCACAGATTGACAGGGAACAGATTCACTCTCAGATGTACAGGGAACAGACTCACTCACAGATAGTCAGGGAAATGAATCACTCTCAGATGGACAGGGAACAAACTCACTCTCAGATGGACAGGGAACAGACTCACTCTCAGCTGGACAGGGAACAGACTCAATCCCGACTGGACATGGAACAGACTCACTCACAGATGGACTGTTAACAGACACACTCTCAGCTGGACAGGGAACAAACTCACTCACAAATGGTCAGGGAACAGGCTCACGAACAAAGGAAAGGGAAATGACTCACTCTCAGATGGACATGGTGCAATCTCCCTCTCAGATGGACAGCGAACAGACTCAGTCACAGAGGGACAGGGAATAGACTCACTCACAGATGGACTGGGGACAGACTCACTCTCTGATGGACAGGGAACAGTCTCACTCTCAGATGGACACGGAACAGACTCACTCTCAGATGGACACGGAACAGACTCACTCACAACGAGACAGGGAACAGACTCACTCTCAGCTAGACCGGGAACAGACTCACTCACAGATGTACAGGGAACAGACTCGCTCACAAATGGACTGGGAACAGATTCACTCACAGATGGACAGGGAACAGACCCACTCACAGATGGACTGGGAACAGACTCACTCTCAGATGGACTGGGAACAGACTCACTCTCAGCTGGACAGGGAACAGACCCACTCACAGATGGACAGGGAACAGACTCACTCACAAATGGACAGGGAACAGAATCACTCACAGATGGACAGGGAACAGACTCACTCACAGATGGACAGGGAACAGAATCACTCTCAGCTGGACAGGGAACCGGCCCACTCACACCAGGACTGGGAACAGACTCACTCTCAGCTGGACAGGGAACAATCTCACTCTCATCTTGACAGGGAACGGACTCACTCAAAAATGGTCAGGGAACAGGCTCACTAACAGAAGGAAAGGGAAATGACTCACTCTCAGATGGACATGGTGCAATCTCCCTCTCAGATGGAGAGCGAACAGACTCAGTCACAGAGGGACAGGGAACAGACTCACTCACAGATGGACTGGGGACAGACTCACTCTCAGATGGACAGGGAACAGTCTCACTCTCAGATGGACACGGAACAGACTCGCTCACAGATGGACAGGGAACAGATTCACTCTCAAATGGAAAGGGAACAGACTCACTCACAGATGGACTGTGTACAGACTCACTCACAGATGGACTGGGAACAAACTCACTCACAAATGGACAGGGATCAATCCCACTCTCAGCTGGACTCGGAACAGACTCACTCACAGATGGACATGGAACTGACTCACTGACAGATGGGCAGGGAACAATCTAACTCTCAGATGGACAGAGAATAGACTCACTCATTGATGGACAGGAAACAGGCTCACTCACAGATGGACAGCGAACACACTCTCTCACAGGTGGACAGGGAACAGACTCACTCAGAGATGGACTGGGAACAGACTCACTCACAGATGGACAGAGAACATATTCACTCACAGATTGGCAGGGAACAGATTCACTCTCAGATGTACAGGGAACAGATTCACTCACGGCTGGACAGGGAACAGACTCGCTCACGGCTGGACAGGGAACAGACTCGCTCACAAATGGACTGGGAGCAGACACTCTCAGATGGACAGTGAACAGACTCATTCACAGATGGACACGGAACAGACTCACTCTCAACTAGACAGGGAACAGACTCACTCTCAGCTGGACAGGGAACAGACTCACTCTCAGCTGGACCGGGAACAGACTCACTCACAGATGGACAGGGAACAGACCCACTCACAGATGGACTGGGAACAGACTCACTCTCAGATGGACTGGGAACAGACTCACTCTCAGATGGACAGGGAACAGACCCACTCACAGATGGACAGGGAACAGACTCACTCACAAATGGTCAGGGAACAGGCTCACTAACAAAGGAATGGGAAATGACTCACTCTCAGATGGACATGGTGCAATCTCCCTCTCAGATGGACAGCGAACAGACTCAGTCACAGAGGGACAGGGAACAGACTCACTCACAGATGGACTGGGGACAGACTCACTCTCTGATGGACAGGGAACAGTCTCACTCTCAGATGGACACGGAACAGACTCACTCACAACTAGACAGGGAACAGACTCACTCTCAGCTAGACCGGGAACAGACTCACTCACAGATGTACAGGGAACAGACTCGCTCACAAATGGACTGGGAACAGATTCACTCACAGATGGACAGGGAACAGACCCACTCACAGATGGACTGGGAAAAGACTCACTCTCAGATGGACTGGGAACAGACTCACTCTCAGCTGGACAGGGAACAGACCCACTCACAGATGGACAGGGAACAGACTCACTCACTGATGGACAGGAAACAGACTCAGTCACAGATACACAGGGAAAAGAATCACTCTCAGCTGGACAGGGAGCGGACTCACTCACAGATGGACAGGGAACAGACACACTCACAGATACACAGGGAACAGATTCACTCTCAAATGGACAGGGAACAGACTCACTCACAGATGGACAGGGAACAGACTCACTCACAGATGGACAGGGAACAGAATCACTCTCAGCTGGACAGGGAACTGGCCCACTCACACCAGGACTGGGAACAGACTCACTCTCAGCTGGACAGGGAACAATCTCACTCTCATCTTGACAGGGAACGGACTCACTCACAAATGGTCAGGGAACAGGCTCACTAACAGAAGGAAAGGGTAATGACTCACTCTCAGATGGACATGGTGCAATCTCCCTCTCAGATGGACAGCGAACAGACTCAGTCACAGAGGGACAGGGAACAGACTCACTCACAGATGGACTGGGGACAGACTCACTCTCTGATGGACAGGGAACAGTCTCACTCTCAGATGGACACGGAACAGACTCGCTCACAGATGGACAGGGAACAGATTCACTCTCAAATGGAAAGGGAACAGACTCACCCACAGATGGACTGTGTACAGACTCACTCACAGATGGACTGGGAACAAACTCACTCACAGATGGACAGGGATCAATCCCACTCTCAGCTGGACTCGGAACAGACTCACTCACAGATGGACATGGAACTGACTCACTCACAGATGGACAGGGAACAATCTAACTCTCAGATGGACAGAGAATAGACTCACTCATTGATGGACAGGAAACAGGCTCACTCACAGATGGACAGCGAACACACTCACTCACAGGTGGACAGGGAACAGACTCACTCAGAGATGGACTGGGAAAAGACTCACTCACAGATGGACAGAGAACATATTCACTCACAGATTGACAGGGAACAGATTCACTCTCAGATGTACAGGGAACAGATTCACTCACGGCTGGACAGGGAACAGACTTGCTCACGGCTGGAGAGGGAACAGACTCGCTCACAAATGGACTGGGAGCAGACACTCTCAGATGGACAGTGAACAGACTCATTCACAGATGGACACGGAACAGACTCACTCTCAACTAGACAGGGAACAGACTCACTCTCAGCTGGACAGGGAACAGACTCACTCTCAGCTGGACCGGGAACAGACTCACTCACAGATGGACAGGGAACAGACCCACTCACAGATGGACTGGGAACAGACTCACTCTCAGATGGACTGGGAACAGACTCACTCTCAGCTGGACAGGGAACAGACCCACTCACAGATGGACAGGGAACAGACTCACTCACAAATGGTCAGGGAACAGGCTCACTAACAAAGGAAAGGGAAATGACTCACTCTCAGATGGACATGGTGCAATCTCCCTCTCAGATGGACAGCGAACAGACTCAGTCACAGAGGGACAGGGAACAGACTCACTCACAGATGGACTGGGGACAGACTCACTCTCTGATGGACAGGGAACAGTCTCACTCTCAGATGGACACGGAACAGACTCACTCACAACTAGACAGGGAACAGACTCACTCTCAGCTAGACCGGGAACAGACTCAATCACAGATGTACAGGGAACAGACTCGCTCACAAATGGACTGGGAACAGATTCACTCACAGATGGACAGGGAACAGACCCACTCACAGATGGACTGGGAACAGACTCACTCTCAGATGGACTGGGAAGAGACTCACTCTCAGCTGGACAGGGAACAGACTCACTCTCAGCTGGACAGGGAACAGACTCACTCACAGATGTACCGGGAACAGACTCACTCACAGATGGACAGGGAACAGACACACTCACAGATGGACTGGGAAGAGACTCACTCTCAGATGGACTGGGAACAGACTCACTCTCAGCTGGACAGGGAACAGACCCACTCACAGATGGACCGGGAACAGACTCACTCTCAGCTGGACAGGGAACGGACTCACTCACAGATGCACAGGGAACAGACTCACTCACTGATGGACAGGGAACAGACTCACTCACAGATGGACAGCGAACACACTCACTCACAGGTGGACAGGGAACAGACTCACTCACAGCTGGACAGAGAACATCTTCACTCACAGATTGACAGGGAACAGATTCACTCTCAGATGTACAGGGAACAGACTCACTCACGGCTGGACAGGGAACAGACTCGCTCACGGCTGGACAGGGAACAGACTCGCTCACAAATGGACTGGGAGCAGACACTCTCAGATGGACAGTAAACAGACTCATTCACAGAGGGACAGGGATCAGACTCATTCACAGATGGACAGGGAACAGACTCACTCTCAACTAGACAGGGAACAGACTCACTCTCAGCTGGACAGGGAACAGACTCACTCACAGATGTACCGGGAACAGACTCACTCACAGATGGACAGGGAACAGACTCACTCACAGATGGACTGGGAAGAGACTCACTCTCAGATGGACTGGGAACAGACTCACTCTCAGCTGGACAGGGAACAGACCCACTCACAGATGGACCGGGAACAGACTCACTCTCAGCTGGACAGGGAACAGATTCACTCTCAAATGGACAGGGAACAGACTCACTCACAGATGGACAGGGAACAGACCCACTCACAGATAGTCAGGGAAATGAATCACTCTCAGCTGGACAGGGAACAAACTCACTCTCAGATGGACAGGGAACAGACTCACTCTCAGCTGGACAGGGAACAGACTCAATCCCGACTGGACAGAGAACAGACTCACTCACAGATGGACTGGGAACAGACTCACTCTCAGCTGGACAGGGAACAAACTCACTCTCATCTTGACAGGGAACGGACTCACTCACAAATGGTCAGGAAACAGGCTCACTAACAAAGGAAAGGGAATTGACTCACTCACAGATGTACAGGGAACAGACTCGCTCACAAATGGACTGGGAACAGATTCACTCACAGATGGACAGGGAACAGACCCACTCACAGATGGACAGGGAACAGACCCACTCACAGATGGACAGTGAAAAGACTCACTCACTGATGGACAGGAAACAGACTCACTCACAGATACACAGGGAACAGAATCACTCTCAAATGGACAGGGAACAGACTCACTCACAGATGGACAGGGAACAGAATCACTCTCAGCTGGACAGGGAACCAGCCCACTCACACCAGGACTGGGAACAGACTCACTCTCAGCTGGACAGGGAACAATCTCACTCTCATCTTGACAGGGAACGGACTCACTCAAAAATGGTCAGGGAACAGGCTCACTAACAGAAGGAAAGGGTAATGACTCACTCTCAGATGGACATGGTGCAATCTCCCTCTCAGATGGACAGCGAACAGACTCAGTCACAGAGGGACAGGGAACAGGCTCACTCACAGATGGACTGGGGACAGACTCACTCTCTGATGGACAGGGAACAGTCTCACTCTCAGATGGACACGGAACAGACTCACTCACAACTAGACAGGGAACAGACTCACTCTCAGCTAGACCGGGAACAGACTCAATCACAGATGTACAGGGAACAGACTCGCTCACAGATGGACTGGGAACAGATTCACTCAAAGATGGATAGGGAACAGACCCACTCACAGATGGACTGGGAAGAGACTCACTCTCAGATGGACTGGGAACAGACTCACTCTCAGCTGGACAGGGAACAGACCCACTCACAGATGGACTGGGAATAGACTCACTCTCAGCTGGACAGGGAACAGACTCACTCACAGATGCACAGGGAACAGACTCACTCACAGATGGACAGCGAACACACTCACTCACAGGTGGACAGGGAACAGACTCACTCAGAGATGGACTGGGAACAGACTCACTCACAGATGGACAGAGAACATATTCACTCACAGATTGACAGGGAACAGATTCACTCTCAGATGTACAGGGAACAGACTCACTCACGGCAGGACAGGGAACAGACTCGCTCACGGCTGGACAGGGAACAGACTCGCTCACAAATGGACTGGGAGCAGACACTCTCAGATGGACAGTAAACAGACTCATTCACAGAGGGACAGGGATCAGACTCATTCACAGATGGACAGGGAACAGACTCACTCTCAACTAGACAGGGAACAGACTCACTCTCAGCTGGACATGGAACAGACTCACTCACAGATGCACAGGGAACAGACTCACTCACTGATGGACAGGGAACAGACTCACTCACAGATGGACAGGGAACAGACACACTCTCAGCTGGACAGGGAACAGACCCACTCACAGATGGACAGGGAACAGACTCACTCTCAGATGGACAGGGAACAGATTCACTCTGAAATGGACAGGGAACAGACTCACTCACAGATGGACAGGGAACAGACTCACTCTCAGCTGGACAGGGAACAGACCCACTCACAGGTGGACAGGGAACAGACTCACTCTCAGATGGACAGGGAACAGATTCACTCTCAAATGGAGAGGGAACAGACTCACTCACAGATGGACAGGGAACAGACCCACTCACAGATAGTCAGGGAAATGAATCACTCTCAGCTGGACAGGGAACAAACTCACTCTCAGATGGACAGGGAACAGACTCACGCTCAGCTGGACAGGGAACAGACTCAATCCCGACTGGACAGGGAACAGACTCACTCACAGATGGACTGGGAACAGACTCACTCTCAGCTGGACAGGGAACAAACTCACTCTCATCTTGACAGGGAACGGACTCACTCACAAATGGTCAGGGAACAGGCTCACTAACAAAGGAAAGGGAAATGACTCACTCTCAGATGGACATGGTGCAATCTCCCTCTCAGATGGACAGCGAACAGACTCAGTCACAGAGGGACACGGAACAGACTCACTCACAGATGGACTGGGGACAGACTCACTCTCTGATGGACAGGGAACAGTCTCACTCTCACATGGACACGGAACAGACTCATTCACAACTAGACAGGGAACAGACTCACTCTCAGCTAGACCGGGAACAGACACACTCACAGATGTACAGGGAACAGACTCGCTCACAAATGGACTGGGAACAGATTCACTCACAGATGGACAGGGAACAGACCCACTCACAGATGGACAGGGAACAGACCCACTCACAGATGGACAGGGAACAGACTCACTCACTGATGGACAGGAAACAGACTCACTCACAGATGGACAGGAAACAGACTCACTCACAGATACACAGGGAACAGAATCACTCTCAAATGGACAGGGAACAGACTCACTCACAGATGGACAGGGAACAGACTCACTCACAGATGGACAGGGAACAGAATCACTCTCAGCTGGACAGGGAACCAGCCCACTCACACCAGGACTGGGAACAGACTCACTCTCAGCTGGACAGGGAACAAACTCACTCTCATCTTGACAGGGAACGGACTCACTCACAAATGGTCAGGGAACAGGCTCACTAACAGAAGGAAAGGGAAATGACTCACTCTCAGATGGACATGGTGCAATCTCCCTCTCAGATGGACAGCGAACAGACTCAGTCACAGAGGGACAGGGAACAGACTCACTCACAGATGGACTGGGGACAGACTCACTCTCTGATGGACAGGGAACAGTCTCACTCTCAGATGGACACGGAACAGACTCGCTCACAGATGGACAGGGAACAGATTCACTCTCAAATGGAAAGGGAACAGACTCACTCACAGATGGACTGTGTACAGACTCACTCACAGATGGACTGGGAACAAACTCACTCACAGATGGACAGGGATCTATCCCACTCTCAGCTGGACTCGGAACAGACTCACTCACAGATGGACATGGAACTGACTCACTCACAGATGGACAGGGAACAATCTAACTCTCAGATGGACAGAGAATAGACTCACTCATTGATGGACAGGAAACAGGCTCACTCACAGATGGACAGCGAACACACTCACTCACAGGTGGACAGGGAACAGACTCACTCACAGATGGACAGAGAACATATTCACTCACAGATTGACAGGGAACAGATTCACTCTCAGATGTACAGGGAACAGATTCACTCACGGCTGGACAGGGAACAGACTCGCTCACGGCTGGACAGGGAACAGACTCGCTCACAAATGGACTGGGAGCAGACACTCTCAGATGGACAGTGAACAGACTCATTCACAGATGGACATGGAACAGACTCACTCTCAACTAGACAGGGAACAGACTCACTCTCAGCTGGACAGGGAACAGACTCACGCTCAGCTGGACCGGGAACAGACTCACTTACAGATGGACAGGGAACAGACCCACTCACAGATGGACAGGGAACAGACTCACTCTCAGATGGACTGGGAACAGACTCACTCTCAGCTGGACAGGGAACAGACCCACTCACAGATGGACAGGGAACAGACTCACTCACAAATGGTCAGGGAACAGGCTCACTAACAAAGGAAAGGGAAATGACTCACTCTCAGATGGACATGGTGCAATCTCCCTCTCAGATGGACAGCGAACAGACTCAGTCACAGAGGGACAGGGAACAGACTCACTCACAGATGGACTGGGGACAGATCACTCTCTGATGGACAGGGAACAGTCTCACTCTCAGATGGACACGGAACAGACTCACTCACAACTAGACAGGGAACAGACACACTCTCAGCTAGACCGGGAACAGACTCACTCACAGATGTACAGGGAACAGACTCGCTCACAAATGGACAGGGAATAGACTCACTCACAGATGGACAGGGAACAGACTCGCTCACAAATGGACTGGGAACAGATTCACTCACAGATGGACAGGGAACAGACCCACTCACAGATGGACTGGGAACAGACTCACTCTCAGATGGACTGGGAACAGACTCACTCTCAGCTGGACAGGGAACAGACCCACTCACAGATGGACAGTGAAAAGACTCACTCACTGATGGACAGGAAACAGACTCACTCACAGATACACAGGGAACAGATTCACTCTCAAATGGACAGGGAACAGACTCACTCACAGATGGACAGGGAACAGACTCACTCACAGATGGACAGGGAACAGAATCACTCTCAGCTGGACAGGGAACCGGCCCACTCACACCAGGACTGGGAACAGACTCACTCTCAGCTGGACAGGGAACAATCTCACTCTCATCTTGACAGGGAACGGACTCACTCAAAAATGGTCAGGGAACAGGCTCACTAACAGAAGTAAAGGGTAGTGACTCACTCTCAGATGGACATGGTGCAATCTCCCTCTCAGATGGACAGCGAACAGATTCAGTCACAGAGGGACAGGGAACAGACTCACTCACAGATGGACTGGGGACAGACTCACTCTCTGATAGACAGGGAACAGTCTCACTCTCAGATGGACACGGAACAGACTCGCTCACAGATGGACAGGGAACAGATTCACTCTCAAATGGAAAGGGAACAATCTAACTCTCAGATGGACAGAGAATAGACTCACTCATTGATGGACAGGGAACAGATTCACTCTCAGATGTACAGGGAACAGATTCACTCACGGCTGGACAGGGAACAGACTCGCTCACAAATGGACTGGGAGCAGACACTCTCAGATGGACAGTGAACAGACTCATTCACAGATGGACACGGAACAGACTCACTCTCAACTAGACAGGGAACTGACTCACTCTCAGCTGGACAGGGAACAGACTCACTCTCAGCTGGACCGGGAACAGACTCACTCACAGATGGACAGGGAACAGACCCACTCACAGATGGACTGGGAACAGACTCACTCTCAGATGGACTGGGAACAGACTCACTCTCAGCTGGACAGGGAACAGACCCACTCACAGATGGACAGGGAACAGACTCACTCACAAATGGTCAGGGAACAGGCTCACTAACAAAGGAAAGGGAAATGACTCACTCTCAGATGGACATGGTGCAATCTCCCTCTCAGATGGACAGCGAACAGACTCAGTCACAGAGGGACAGGGAACAGACTCACTCACAGATGGACTGGGGACAGACTCACTCTCTGATGGACAGGGAACAGTCTCACTCTCAGATGGACACGGAACAGACTCACTCACAACTAGACAGGGAACAGACTCACTCTCAGCTAGACCGGGAACAGACTCACTCACAGATGTACAGGGAACAGACTCGCTCACAAATGGACTGGGAACAGACTCACTCACAGATGGACAGGGAACAGACCCACTCACAGATGGACTGGGAACAAACTCACTCTCAGATGGACTGGGAACAGACTCACTCTCAGCTGGACAGGGAACAGACCCACTCACAGATGGACAGGGAACAGACTCACTCACAGATACACAGGGAACAGAATCACTCTCAGCTGGACAGGGAGCGGACTCACTCACAGATGGACAGGGAACAGACACACTCACAGATACACAGGGAACAGATTCACTCTCAAATGGACAGGGAACAGACTCACTCACAGATGGACAGGGAACAGACTCACTCACAGATGGACAGGGAACAGAATCACTCTCAGCTGGACAGGGAACCGGCCCACTCACTCTCAGCTGGACAGGGAACAATCTCACTCTCATCTTGACAGGGAACGGACTCACTCAAAAATGGTCAGGGAACAGGCTCACTAACAGAAGGAAAGGGAAATGACTCACTCTCAGATGGACATGGTGCAATCTCCCTCTCAGATGGACAGCGAACAGACTCAGTCACAGAGGGACAGGGAACAGACTCACTCACAGATGGACTGGGGACAGACTCACTCTCTGATGGACAGGGAACAGTCTCACTCTCAGCTGGACTCGGAACAGACTCACTCACAGATGGACATGGAACTGACTCACTCACAGATGGACAGGGAACAATCTAACTCTCAGATGGACAGAGAATAGACTCACTCATTGATGGACAGGGAACAGATTCACTCTCAGATGTACAGGGAACAGATTCACTCACGGCTGGACAGGGAACAGACTCGCTCACAGCTGGACAGGGAACAGACTCGCTCACAAATGGACTGGGAGCAGACACTCTCAGATGGACAGTGAACAGACTCATTCACAGATGGACACGGAACAGACTCACTCTCAACTAGACAGGGAACTGACTCACTCTCAGCTGGACAGGGAACAGACTCACTCTCAGCTGGACCGGGAACTGACTCACTCTCAGCTGGACAGGGAACAGACTCACTCTCAGATGGACTGGGAACAGACTCACTCTCAGCTGGACAGGGAACAGACCCACTCACAGATGGACAGGGAACAGACTCACTCACAAATGGTCAGGGAACAGGCTCACTAACAAAGGAAAGGGAAATGACTCACTCTCAGATGGACATGGTGCAATCTCCCTCTCAGATGGACAGCGAACAGACTCAGTCACAGAGGGACAGGGAACAGACTCACTCACAGATGGACTGGGGACAGACTCACTCTCTGATGGACAGGGAACAGTCTCACTCTCAGATGGACACGGAACAGACTCACTCACAACTAGACAGGGAACAGACTCACTCTCAGCTAGACCGGGAACAGACTCACTCACAGATGTACAGGGAACAGACTCGCTCACAAATGGACTGGGAACAGACTCACTCACAGATGGACAGGGAACAGACCCACTCACAGATGGACTGGGAACAAACTCACTCTCAGATGGACTGGGAACAGACTCACTCTCAGCTGGACAGGGAACAGACCCACTCACAGATGGACAGGGAACAGACTCACTCACAGATACACAGGGAACAGAATCACTCTCAGCTGGACAGGGAGCGGACTCACTCACAGATGGACAGGGAACAGACACACTCACAGATACACAGGGAACAGATTCACTCTCAAATGGACAGGGAACAGACTCACTCACAGATGGACAGGGAACAGACTCACTCACAGATGGACAGGGAACAGAATCACTCTCAGCTGGACAGGGAACCGGCCCACTCACACCAGGACTGGGGACAGACTCACTCTCAGCTGGACAGGGAACAATCTCACTCTCATCTTGACAGGGAACGGACTCACTCAAAAATGGTCAGGGAACAGGCTCACTAACAGAAGGAAAGGGAAATGACTCACTCTCAGATGGACATGGTGCAATCTCCCTCTCAGATGGACAGCGAACAGACTCAGTCACAGAGGGACAGGGAACAGACTCACTCACAGATGGACTGGGGACAGACTCACTCTCTGATGGACAGGGAACAGTCTCACTCTCAGATGGACACGGAACAGACTCAGTCACAGATGGACAGGGAACAGACTCAGTCACAGATGGACAGGGGACAGACTCACTCTCTGATGGACAGGGAACAGTCGCACTCTCAGATGGACACGGAACAGACTCGCTCACAGATGGACAGGGAACAGACTCACTCACAGATGTACAGGGAACAGACTCGCTCACAAATGGACTGGGAACAGATTCACTCACAGATGGACAGGGAACAGACCCACTCACAGATGGACTGGGAACAGACTCACTCTCAGATGGACTGGGAACAGACTCACTCTCAGCTGGACAGGGAACAGACCCACTCACAGATGGACAGGGAACAGACTCACTCACTGATGGACAGGAAACAGACTCACTCACAGATACACAGGGAACAGAATCACTCTCAGCTGGACAGGGAGCAGACTCACTCACAGATACACAGGGAACAGATTCACTCTCAAATGGACAGGGAACAGACTCACTCACAGATGGACAGGGAACAGACTCACTCACAGATGGACAGGGAACAGAATCACTCTCAGCTGGACAGGGAACAGACTCACTCACAGATGGACAGGGAACAGAATCACTCTCAGCTGGACAGGGAACAGACTCACTCACAGATGGACAGGGAACAGACTCACTCACAGATGGACAGGGAACAGAATCACTCTCAGCTGGACAGGGAGCCGGCCCACTCACACCAGGACTGGGAACAGACCCACTCTCAGCTGGACAGGGAACAAACTCACTCAAAAATGGTCAGGGAACAGGCTCACTAACAGAAGGAAAGGGTAATGACTCACTCTCAGATGGACATGGTGCAATCTCCCTCTCAGATGGACAGCGAACAGACTCAGTCACAGAGGGACAGGGAACAGACTCACTCACAGATGGACTGGGGACAGACTCACTCTCTGATGGACAGGGAACAGTCTCACTCTCAGATGGACACGGAACAGACTCGCTCACAGATGGACAGGGAACAGATTCACTCTCAAATGGAAAGGGAACAGACTCACTCACAGATGGACTGGGAACAAACTCACTCACAGATGGACAGGGATCAATCCCACTCTCAGCTGGACTCGGAACAGACTCACTCACAGATGGACATGGAACTGACTCACTCACAGATGGACAGGGAACAATCTAACTCTCAGATGGACAGAGAATAGACTCACTCATTGATGGACAGGAAACAGGCTCACTCACAGATGGACAGCGAACACACTCACTCACAGGTGGTCAGGGAACAGACTCACTCAGAGATGGACTGGGAACAGACTCACTCACAGATGGACAGAGAACATATTCACTCACAGATTGACAGGGAACAGATTCACTCTCAGATGTACAGGGAACAGATTCACTCACGGCTGGACAGGGAACAGACTCGCTCATGGCTGGACAGGGAACAGACTCGCTCACAAATGGACTGGGAGCAGACACTCTCAGATGGACAGTGAACAGACTCATTCACAGATGGACACGGAACAGACTCACTCTCAACTAGACAGGGAACAGACTCACTCTCAGCTGGACAGGGAACAGACTTACTCTCAGCTGGACCGGGAACAGACTCACTCACAGATGGACAGGGAACAGACCCACTCACAGATGGACTGGGAACAGACTCACTCTCAGATGGACTGGGAACAGACTCACTCTCAGCTGGACAGGGAACAGACCCACTCACAGATGGACAGGGAACAGACTCACTCACAAATGGGCAGGGAACAGGCTCACTAACAAAGGAAAGGGAAATGACTCACTCTCAGATGGACATGGTGCAATCTCCCTCTCAGATGGACAGCGAACAGACTCAGTCACAGAGGGACAGGGAACGGACTCACTCACAAATGGTCAGGGAACAGGCTCACTAACAAAGGAAAGGGAAATGACTCACTCTCAGATGGACATGGTGCAATCTCCCTCTCAGATGGACAGCGAACAGACTCAGTCACAGAGGGACAGGGAACAGACTCACTCACAGATGGACTGGGGACAGACTCACTCTCTGATGGACAGGGAACAGTCTCACTCTCAGCTGGACTCGGAACAGACTCACTCACAGATGGACATGGAACTGACTCACTCACAGATGGACAGGGAACAATCTAACTCTCAGATGGACAGAGAATAGACTCACTCATTGATGGACAGGGAACAGATTCACTCTCAGATGTACAGGGAACAGATTCACTCACGGCTGGACAGGGAACAGACTCGCTCACAGCTGGACAGGGAACAGACTCGCTCACAAATGGACTGGGAGCAGACACTCTCAGATGGACAGTGAACAGACTCATTCACAGATGGACACGGAACAGACTCACTCTCAACTAGACAGGGAACTGACTCACTCTCAGCTGGACAGGGAACAGACTCACTCTCAGCTGGACCGGGAACTGACTCACTCTCAGCTGGACAGGGAACAGACTCACTCTCAGATGGACTGGGAACAGACTCACTCTCAGCTGGACAGGGAACAGACCCACTCACAGATGGACAGGGAACAGACTCACTCACAAATGGTCAGGGAACAGGCTCACTAACAAAGGAAAGGGAAATGACTCACTCTCAGATGGACATGGTGCAATCTCCCTCTCAGATGGACAGCGAACAGACTCAGTCACAGAGGGACAGGGAACAGACTCACTCACAGATGGACTGGGGACAGACTCACTCTCTGATGGACAGGGAACAGTCTCACTCTCAGATGGACACGGAACAGACTCACTCACAACTAGACAGGGAACAGACTCACTCTCAGCTAGACCGGGAACAGACTCACTCACAGATGTACAGGGAACAGACTCGCTCACAAATGGACTGGGAACAGACTCACTCACAGATGGACAGGGAACAGACCCACTCACAGATGGACTGGGAACAAACTCACTCTCAGATGGACTGGGAACAGACTCACTCTCAGCTGGACAGGGAACAGACCCACTCACAGATGGACAGGGAACAGACTCACTCACAGATACACAGGGAACAGAATCACTCTCAGCTGGACAGGGAGCGGACTCACTCACAGATGGACAGGGAACAGACACACTCACAGATACACAGGGAACAGATTCACTCTCAAATGGACAGGGAACAGACTCACTCACAGATGGACAGGGAACAGACTCACTCACAGATGGACAGGGAACAGAATCACTCTCAGCTGGACAGGGAACCGGCCCACTCACACCAGGACTGGGGACAGACTCACTCTCAGCTGGACAGGGAACAATCTCACTCTCATCTTGACAGGGAACGGACTCACTCAAAAATGGTCAGGGAACAGGCTCACTAACAGAAGGAAAGGGAAATGACTCACTCTCAGATGGACATGGTGCAATCTCCCTCTCAGATGGACAGCGAACAGACTCAGTCACAGAGGGACAGGGAACAGACTCACTCACAGATGGACTGGGGACAGACTCACTCTCTGATGGACAGGGAACAGTCTCACTCTCAGATGGACACGGAACAGACTCAGTCACAGATGGACAGGGAACAGACTCAGTCACAGATGGACAGGGGACAGACTCACTCTCTGATGGACAGGGAACAGTCGCACTCTCAGATGGACACGGAACAGACTCGCTCACAGATGGACAGGGAACAGACTCACTCACAGATGTACAGGGAACAGACTCGCTCACAAATGGACTGGGAACAGATTCACTCACAGATGGACAGGGAACAGACCCACTCACAGATGGACTGGGAACAGACTCACTCTCAGATGGACTGGGAACAGACTCACTCTCAGCTGGACAGGGAACAGACCCACTCACAGATGGACAGGGAACAGACTCACTCACTGATGGACAGGAAACAGACTCACTCACAGATACACAGGGAACAGAATCACTCTCAGCTGGACAGGGAGCAGACTCACTCACAGATACACAGGGAACAGATTCACTCTCAAATGGACAGGGAACAGACTCACTCACAGATGGACAGGGAACAGACTCACTCACAGATGGACAGGGAACAGAATCACTCTCAGCTGGACAGGGAACAGACTCACTCACAGATGGACAGGGAACAGAATCACTCTCAGCTGGACAGGGAACAGACTCACTCACAGATGGACAGGGAACAGACTCACTCACAGATGGACAGGGAACAGAATCACTCTCAGCTGGACAGGGAGCCGGCCCACTCACACCAGGACTGGGAACAGACCCACTCTCAGCTGGACAGGGAACAAACTCACTCAAAAATGGTCAGGGAACAGGCTCACTAACAGAAGGAAAGGGTAATGACTCACTCTCAGATGGACATGGTGCAATCTCCCTCTCAGATGGACAGCGAACAGACTCAGTCACAGAGGGACAGGGAACAGACTCACTCACAGATGGACTGGGGACAGACTCACTCTCTGATGGACAGGGAACAGTCTCACTCTCAGATGGACACGGAACAGACTCGCTCACAGATGGACAGGGAACAGATTCACTCTCAAATGGAAAGGGAACAGACTCACTCACAGATGGACTGGGAACAAACTCACTCACAGATGGACAGGGATCAATCCCACTCTCAGCTGGACTCGGAACAGACTCACTCACAGATGGACATGGAACTGACTCACTCACAGATGGACAGGGAACAATCTAACTCTCAGATGGACAGAGAATAGACTCACTCATTGATGGACAGGAAACAGGCTCACTCACAGATGGACAGCGAACACACTCACTCACAGGTGGTCAGGGAACAGACTCACTCAGAGATGGACTGGGAACAGACTCACTCACAGATGGACAGAGAACATATTCACTCACAGATTGACAGGGAACAGATTCACTCTCAGATGTACAGGGAACAGATTCACTCACGGCTGGACAGGGAACAGACTCGCTCATGGCTGGACAGGGAACAGACTCGCTCACAAATGGACTGGGAGCAGACACTCTCAGATGGACAGTGAACAGACTCATTCACAGATGGACACGGAACAGACTCACTCTCAACTAGACAGGGAACAGACTCACTCTCAGCTGGACAGGGAACAGACTTACTCTCAGCTGGACCGGGAACAGACTCACTCACAGATGGACAGGGAACAGACCCACTCACAGATGGACTGGGAACAGACTCACTCTCAGATGGACTGGGAACAGACTCACTCTCAGCTGGACAGGGAACAGACCCACTCACAGATGGACAGGGAACAGACTCACTCACAAATGGGCAGGGAACAGGCTCACTAACAAAGGAAAGGGAAATGACTCACTCTCAGATGGACATGGTGCAATCTCCCTCTCAGATGGACAGCGAACAGACTCAGTCACAGAGGGACAGGGAACGGACTCACTCACAAATGGTCAGGGAACAGGCTCACTAACAAAGGAAAGGGAAATGACTCACTCTCAGATGGACATGGTGCAATCTCCCTCTCAGATGGACAGCGAACAGACTCAGTCGCAGAGGGACAGGGAACAGACTCACTCACAGATGGACTGGGGACAGACTCAATCTCTGATG
The DNA here is from genome assembly GCF_052327205.1 of Somniosus microcephalus. Taxonomy (NCBI): domain Eukaryota; kingdom Metazoa; phylum Chordata; class Chondrichthyes; order Squaliformes; family Somniosidae; genus Somniosus; species Somniosus microcephalus. Next base: position 27,872,131 of record NW_028225180.1, on the reverse strand, counting down.
GACAGGGAACAGTCTCACTCTCAGATGGACACGGAACAGACTCACTCACAACAAGACAGGGCACAGACTCACTCTCAGCTAGACCGGGAACAGACTCAATCACAGATGTACAGGGAACAGACTCACTCACAAATGGACAGGGAATAGACTCACTCACAGGTGGACAGGGAACAGACTCACTCACGGCTGGACAGGGAACAGACTCACTCACAGATGGACTGGGAACTGATTCACTCACAGATGGACAGGGAACAGACTCACTCACAAATGGACAGGGAATAGACTCACTCACAGGTGGACAGGGAACAGTCTCGCTCACAGATGGACAGGGAATATATTCACTCTCAGATGTACATGGAACAGACTCACTCTCAGATGAACAGGGAACAGACTCACTCACGGCTGGACAGGGAACAGACTCAATCGCGGCTGGACAGGGAACAGACTCGCTCACGGCTAGACAGGGAACAGACTCGCTCACAGATGGACAGGGAACAGGCTCACTCACAGTTGCACAGTGAACAGTCTCTCTCACAGATGGACAGGAACAGATTGACTCTCAGCTGGACAGGGAACAAACTCACTCTCATCTTGACAGGGAACGGACTCACTCACAAATGGTCAGGGAACAGGCTCACTAACAAAGGAAAGGGAAATGACTCACTCTCAGATGGACAGCGAACAGACTCAGTCACAGAGGGACAGGGAACAGACTCACTCACAGATGGACTGGGGACAGACTCACTCTCTGATGGACAGGGAACAGTCTCACTCTCAGATGGACACGGAACAGACTCGCTCACAGATGGACAGGGAACAGACTCAGTCACAGATGGACAGGGAACAGACTCAGTCACAGATGGACAGGGGACAGACTCACTCTCTGATGGACAGGGAACAGTCGCACTCTCAGATGGACACGGAACAGACTCGCTCACAGATGGACAGGGAACAGACTCACTCACAGATGTACAGGGAACAGACTCGCTCACAAATGGACTGGGAACCGATTCACTCACAGATGGACAGGGAACAGACCCACTCACAGATGGACTGGGAACAGACTCACTCTCAGCTGGACAGGGAACAGACCCACTCACAGATGGACAGGGAACAGACTCACTCACTGATGGACAGGAAACAGACTCACTCACAGATACACAGGGAACAGAATCACTCTCAGCTGGACAGGGAGCAGACTCACTCACAGATGGACAGGGAACAGACACACTCACAGATACACAGGGAACAGATTCACTCTCAAATGGACAGGGAACAGACTCACTCACAGATGGACAGGGAACAGACTCACTCACAGATGGACAGGGAACAGAATCACTCTCAGCTGGACAGGGAACAGACTCACTCACAGATGGACAGGGAACAGAATCACTCTCAGCTGGGCAGGGAACAGACTCACTCACAGATGGACAGGGAACAGACTCACTCACAGATGGACAGGGAACAGAATCACTCTCAGCTGGACAGGGAGCCGGCCCACTCACACCAGGACTGGGAACAGACTCACTCTCAGCTGGACAGGGAACAAACTCACTCAAAAATGGTCAGGGAACAGGCTCACTAACAGAAGGAAAGGGTAATGACTCACTCTCAGATGGACATGGTGCAATCTCCCTCTCAGATGGACAGCGAACAGACTCAGTCACAGAGGGACAGGGAACAGACTCACTCACAGATGGACTGGGGACAGACTCACTCTCTGATGGACAGGGAACAGTCTCACTCTCAGATGGACACGGAACAGACTCGCTCACAGATGGACAGGGAACAGATTCACTCTCAAATGGAAAGGGAACAGACTCACTCACAGATGGACTGGGAACAAACTCACTCACAGATGGACAGGGATCAATCCCACTCTCAGCTGGACTCGGAACAGACTCACTCACAGATGGACATGGAACTGACTCACTCACAGATGGACAGGGAACAATCTAACTCTCAGATGGACAGAGAATAGACTCACTCATTGATGGACAGGAAACAGGCTCACTCACAGATGGACAGCGAACACACTCACTCACAGGTGGTCAGGGAACAGACTCACTCAGAGATGGACTGGGAACAGACTCACTCACAGATGGACAGAGAACATATTCACTCACAGATTGACAGGGAACAGATTCACTCTCAGATGTACAGGGAACAGATTCACTCACGGCTGGACAGGGAACAGACTCGCTCATGGCTGGACAGGGAACAGACTCGCTCACAAATGGACTGGGAGCAGACACTCTCAGATGGACAGTGAACAGACTCATTCACAGATGGACACGGAACAGACTCACTCTCAACTAGACAGGGAACAGACTCACTCTCAGCTGGACAGGGAACAGACTTACTCTCACCTGGACCGGGAACAGACTCACTCACAGATGGACAGGGAACAGACCCACTCACAGATGGACTGGGAACAGACTCACTCTCAGATGGACTGGGAACAGACTCACTCTCAGCTGGACGGGGAACAGACCCACTCACAGATGGACAGGGAACAGACTCACTCACAAATGGTCAGGGAACAGGCTCACTAACAAAGGAAAGGGAAAGGACTCACTCTCAGATGGACATGGTGCAATCTCCCTCTCAGATGGACAGCGAACAGACTCAGTCACAGAGGGACAGGGAACGGACTCACTCACAAATGGTCAGGGAACAGGCTCACTAACAAAGGAAAGGGAAATGACTCACTCTCAGATGGACATGGTGCAATCTCCCTCTCAGATGGACAGCGAACAGACTCAGTCGCAGAGGGACAGGGAACAGACTCACTCACAGATGGACTGGGGACAGACTCAATCTCTGATGGACAGGGAACAGTCTCACTCTCAGATGGACACGGAACAGACTCACTCACAACTAGACAGGGCACAGACTCACTCTCAGCTAGACCGGGAACAGACTCAATCACAGATGTACAGGGAACAGACTCACTCACAAATGGACAGGGAATAGACTCACTCACAGGTGGACAGGGAACAGACTCACTCACGGCTGGACAGGGAACAGACTCACTCACAGATGGACTGGGAACTGATTCACACATAGATGGACAGGGAACAGACTCACTCACAAATGGACAGGGAATAGACTCACTCACAGGTGGACAGGGAACAGACTCACTCACAGATGGACAGGGAACAGACTCACTCACGGCTGGACAGGGAACAGACTCACTCACAGATGGACTGGGAACTGATTCACTCACAGATGGACAGGGAACAGACTCACTCACAAATGGACAGGGAATAGACTCACTCACAGGTGGACAGGGAACAGTCTCGCTCACAGATGGACAGGGAATATATTCACTCTCAGATGTACATGGAACAGACTCACTCTCAGATGAACAGGGAACAGACTCACTCACGGCTGGACAGGGAACAGACTCAATTGCGGCTGGACAGGGAACAGACTCGCTCACGGCTAGACAGGGAACAGACTCGCTCACAGATGGACAGGGAACAGGCTCACTCACAGTTGCACAGGGAACAGTCTCTCTCACAGATGGACAGGAACAGATTGACTCTCAGCTGGACAGGGAACAGACCCACTCTCAGATGGATGGGGAACAGGCTCACTCTCAGTTGGGCACGGAAAAGACTCACTCTCAGCTGGACAGGGAACAAACTCACTCTCAGCTGGACAGGGAACAGACTCACTCACAGACGGACAGGGAACAGACTCACTCTCAGCTGGACAGGGAACAGTCTCACTCTCAAATGGACAGGGAACAGACTCACTCTCAGCTGGACAGGGAACAGACTCACTCTCAGATGGTCAGGGAACAGGCTCACTCACAGACGGACAGGGAACAGACTCACTCACGGCTGGACATCGCACAGGCTCACTCACAGAAGAACTGGGAACTGACTCACTCACAGATGGACAGGGAACTGATTCACTCACAGATGGACAGGAAACAGACTCACTCTCAGATGGACAGGGAACAGACCCACTCACAGATGGACGGGGAACAAACTCACTCACCGATGGACGGGGAACAGACACACTCTCAGATGGACAGGGAACAGACTCACTCTAAAATGGATATGGAGCAATCTCACTCTCAGATGGACAGGGGAACAAACTCACTCTCAGCTGGACAGGGAACAGCCTCACTCTCAGCTGGACAGGGAACAGACTCACTCTCAGCTGGACAGGGAACAGACTCACTCTCAGCTGGACAGAGAACAAACTCACTCTCAGCTGGACAGGGAACAGTGTAACTCACACCTGGACAGGGAATAGACTCACTCTCAGCTGGACAGGGAACAGATCCACTCACAGATGGACGGGGAACAAACTCACTCACCAATGGATGGTGAACAGACTCACTCTCAGATGGACAGGGAACAGACTCACTCACAAATGAACGGGGAACAGACTCACTCACAGATGGACGGGGGACAGAATCACTCTCAGATGGGCAGGGAACAGACTCACTCTCAGCTGGAAAGGGAACAGTCTCACTCTCAGATTGGACAGGGTAGAGACTCTCTCACAGCTGGACAGGGAACAGACCCACTCAGATGGACAGGGAATAACCTAATTCTCAGATGGACAGGTAACAGAATCACTCACAGATGGATGGGGAACAGACTCGCTCTCAGTTGGACACGGAAATGACTCACTCACAGATGGACAGAGAACAGACTCACTCACAGCTGGACAGGGAACAGGCTCACTCACAGAAGAACTGGGAACAGACTCACCCACAGATGGACAGGGAACAGATTCACTCTCAAATGGACAGGGAACAGACTCACTCTCAAATGGACAGGGAACAGACTCACTCACAGATGGACAGGGAACAGACCCACTCACAGATAGTCAGGGAAATGAATCACTCTCAGCTGGACAGGGAACAAACTCACTCTCAGATGGACAGGGAACAGACTCACTCACACCAGGACTGGGAACAGACTCAATCCCGACTGGACAGGGAACAGACTCACTCACAGATGGACTGGGAACAGACTCACTCTCAGCTGGACAGGGAACAAACTCACTCTCATCTTGACAGGGAACGGACTCACTCACAAATGGTCAGGGAACAGGCTCACTAACAAAGGAAAGGGAAATGACTCACTCTCAGATGGACATGGTGCAATCTCCCTCTCAGATGGACAGCGAACAGACTCAGTCACAGAGGGACAGGGAACAGACTCACTCACAGATGGACTGGGGACAGACTCACTCTCTGATGGACAGGGAACAGTCGCACTCTCAGATGGACACGGAACAGACTCGCTCACAGATGGACAGGGAACAGACTCAGTCACAGATGGACAGGGAACAGACTCAGTCACAGATGGACAGGGGACAGACTCACTCTCTGATGGACAGGGAACAGTCGCACTCTCAGATGGACACGGAACAGACTCGCTCACAGATGGACAGGGAACAGACTCACTCACAGATGTACAGGGAACAGACTCGCTCACAAATGGACTGGGAACAGATTCACTCACAGATGGACAGGGAACAGACCCACTCACAGATGGACTGGGAACAGACTCACTCTCAGATGGACTGGGAACAGACTCACTCTCAGCTGGACAGGGAACAGACCCACTCACAGATGGACAGGGAACAGACTCACTCACTGATGGACAGGAAACAGACTCACTCACAGATACACAGGGAACAGAATCACTCTCAGCTGGACAGGGAGCAGACTCACTCACAGATACACAGGGAACAGATTCACTCTCAAATGGACAGGGAACAGACTCACTCACAGATGGACAGGGAACAGACTCACTCACAGATGGACAGGGAACAGAATCACTCTCAGCTGGACAGGGAACAGACTCACTCACAGATGGACAGGGAACAGAATCACTCTCAGCTGGACAGGGAACAGACTCACTCACAGATGGACAGGGAACAGACTCACTCACAGATGGACAGGGAACAGAATCACTCTCAGCTGGACAGGGAGCCGGCCCACTCACACCAGGACTGGGAACAGACCCACTCTCAGCTGGACAGGGAACAAACTCACTCAAAAATGGTCAGGGAACAGGCTCACTAACAGAAGGAAAGGGTAATGACTCACTCTCAGATGGACATGGTGCAATCTCCCTCTCAGATGGACAGCGAACAGACTCAGTCACAGAGGGACAGGGAACAGACTCACTCACTGATGGACTGGGGACAGACTCACTCTCTGATGGACAGGGAACAGTCTCACTCTCAGATGGACACGGAACAGACTCGCTCACAGATGGACAGGGAACAGATTCACTCTCAAATGGAAAGGGAACAGACTCACTCACAGATGGACTGGGAACAAACTCACTCACAGATGGACAGGGATCAATCCCACTCTCAGCTGGACTCGGAACAGACTCACTCACAGATGGACATGGAACTGACTCACTCACAGATGGACAGGGAACAATCTAACTCTCAGATGGACAGAGAATAGACTCACTCATTGATGGACAGGAAACAGGCTCACTCACAGATGGACAGCGAACACACTCACTCACAGGTGGTCAGGGAACAGACTCACTCAGAGATGGACTGGGAACAGACTCACTCACAGATGGACAGAGAACATATTCACTCACAGATTGACAGGGAACAGATTCACTCTCAGATGTACAGGGAACAGATTCACTCACGGCTGGACAGGGAACAGACTCGCTCATGGCTGGACAGGGAACAGACTCGCTCACAAATGGACTGGGAGCAGACACTCTC